>NC_053040.3:283822394-284447394 GCF_002575655.3 Aegilops tauschii subsp. strangulata | reverse complement strand
TATAGGTGGTCTTCACTGGGATAAAGTGAGCCACTTTGGTCAAGCGATCAACTACTACCCAGATAGAATCATATCCCGATCGGGTCCTGGGTAATCCGGTGATAAAATCCTGCCAAGCTTGTCCCACTTCCATTCGGGTATCGGCATAGGTTGCAGTAATCCTGCTGGCTTCTGATGTTCTGCCTTCACTCTCTGACATACATCACATACGACTACATACTCGGCAATATCCTTCTTCATACCAGTCCACCAGAAACGCTCCATTAAATCCAAATACATCTTGGTGTTTCCGGGGTGTATCGAGTATGGCGAGTCATGAGCTTCCTGAAGTATTAACTTCCTGATCTCGGCATTATTGGGTACATATACACGGTCCTCAAACCACAAGGTGTGATGCTCATCCTCACGAAAACCTTTAGCTTTTCCTTTGCTCATTTTCTCCTTTATCTCAGCAATTTCCATAACATCCTTCTGAGCTTCTCGAATCTTTCCCAATAATGTTGACTGAACCTCCATCGATGCAACAAAACCTCTAGGGACTATCTCCAAACGAAGCTCCCTGAGATCATCGGCTAACTCCTTTGGTAATCCTCCGCTCACGAGGGTATTGGCATAACTCTTTCGGCTCAAAGCGTCTGCTACGATATTGGCCTTGCCTAGATGATAGGGCAACTTCATATCATAATATTTTATAAGCTCCAACCATCTCCTTTGCCTAAGATACAACTCCTTCTGTGTGAAAATGTACTTCAAACCCTTGTGATCCGTGTACACATCACAACGGTTTCCAATAAGAAAATGTCTCCAGGTCTTGAGTGCATGAACTACAGCTGCTAACTCCAAATCATGTGTGGCATAATTCAACTCATGCGGTCGAAGCTGACGTGAGGCATATGAAACAACTCTTCCATCTTGCATAAGTACTCCTCCAAGTCCTAAGCGAGAAGCATCGCAATACACTTGAAAATCCTTGTGTATATCCGGCAGAATCAGCACTGGGGCTGTAACCAAACGTTTCTTGAACTGCTGAAAACTTGCCTCACATTCATCTCCATTTTAACTTGGTGTCCTTCTTCAACAACTCCGTCATAGGCATCGCAATCTTAGAAAAATTCTCAATGAATCTCCGATAATATCCCGCAAGTCCAAGAAAACTGCGGATCTCTCCAACTGAGGTGGGTGCTAGCCAATCGGTGACTGAGTTAACCTTGGTAGGATCCACTGCTATACCTTCTCCTGATATAACATGTCCAAGAAATCCCACTTCCTTCAACCAAAACTCACATTTGCTGAACTTGGCATACAACTAATGTTCCCTGAGCTTCTCGAGAACTAAACGCAAATGCTCCTTGTGTTCCTCTTCATTCTTCGAGTATACCAAGATATCATCAATGAACACCACAACAAACTTATCCAAGAACTCCATGAACACCTTATTCATCATACTCATGAAATAGGCAGGGGCGTTAGTCAATCCAAATGACAGAACCTTATACTCATATAGCCCGTACCTTGTGGTGAACGATGTCTTAGGTATATCCTGTTCTCGGATCTTCAGCTGGTGGTATCCTGATCGTAGATCGATCTTGGAAAATACTTTAGCGCGTTGCAACTGGTCAAACAAATCATTGATCATCGGCAGTGGGTACTTGTTCTTGATCGTTACTTCATTCAATGCACGATAATCAATAACCATTCTCAAAGATCCATCCTTCTTCTCAACCAAAAGCACTGGTGCTCCCCACGGTGACAAACTTCGTCGAATGTAACCTTTCTCCAATAACTCCTTAATCTGCTTCTTAATCTCCCCTAGATCATTTGCGGGCATTCGGTATGGTCTCTTCGATATCGGTCTGGTGCCTGGCAACAGCTCTATCAAAAACTCAATGTCTCGATCCGGTGGCATGCCTGGTAGCTCCTCTGGAAATACATCCGGATAATCCTTCACTACAGGCACTTCCTCCTGAACAACTCCTGAGAGGGGATTTACTTGGGTTCTCCTTGGCGCATGCCTGGATACATACTTAATCCTTTTTCCCTCCGGGGTGGTGAGCAGAATTGACGTACTAGCACAGTCAATGTTTCCTCCATACTTCCATAGCCAATCCATGCCTAGTATCACATCCAATCCTTGGGACTCCAGAATTATTAGGTCTGAGGGGAAAACATGGCTACCAATGGTTAAGGGTAACCGATCACACCATCGGCTGGCCATATACTCTGCTCCTGGCAAACTCACTAGCATGGGTGACCTAAGGTCTAAGGTGGGTAACTTAAACTTGTCCACAAATCCCCTTGATATGTATGAATGTGATGCACTAGTATAAAAAAGAATGAGAGCGGTAAATGACTTAACCAAAAACTTATCGATAACTGCGTCAGGCTGCTCTTCAACCTCCTCCACGTTGATGTGGTTCACCTGACCTCTGGTGAAGGGATTGGGCTTCTTTCCAGAGCTTCCATTGCCATTACCATTCTTTGCTTCAGGGCACTCATTGGCATGGTGTCCAGTCTTCCCGCACTTGAAACAAGTAATGTGACTTTGATCCTGTGGCACCCCGGCTTAGAGAAACTGGAACACCCCGTATTCTAGCCCAGAAATCGAGGAGAAGTCTCTGGAATACGGCACTGCTTGACATAGAACAAATCAGCTCTTATTACAAGAATAATAATACCAGGGTCTGATGTTACGAAGAAGCACATCAGCATGGCGACACTACGCCTGCGATACTACACTTGCTCTATGCCAGTAGCGGAACAACTCGTAGCAGCGGAATACTTCTAGCAGCGGAACAACGACGAAGGTGGTGAACTCCACTCCGCAGGGACTCTGGCTGGGACACGATCTAACTCGCATGAACGGAAACCACGACAAGCAATCAAGCAATCACGGTATCACCTGCAATCTGGAATGACACGCCAGGTCAGTACATTGAATGTACTTGCAAGTTCACAACAACCATAAACACCAAGGCAAGACAATAACATAGCATTAACAGGTTAATTAATTAACAACTACCATGATGAAGAAACTACTAAGCATGGGATGAAACTAATACAATGCTGATAAATCACCATCTCAGATCTCCATAACCATATCTCTCTTGGCTAACCGGCCAAGCAATATACCATCTCGATCACCACGTGATCGACATCAAATGGTGATCTTTCCGGCGATCACTACCATGACCAACACTTGGTCTCTAACATCATCATCAACATCCTGCCAAACTGTTACTGCTCACAATATATCATCATATAAATCACCTATAAGTCATTCCGTCATGTGAGTGTTGATTGAACGGTGTGACCTAGTACTAAACCATGCCCATGACCGAGGACACGGCTATCAATAGATTTAAATACGCTCTGCAGAGGTAGTGCACTTTACCCACACCACAGAACCCATGGCCTCGTACTCCCATTCGGGTGGACCAACGGCGTTCCGACAAAACAAATCTACTACCCTGACACTCTCTCGGCCAGTCCGACTCACCCCCCCCCCCCCCACTGGGCTAGTCCTGGGTGGCCCCATGTCTACCAAAGATACAACGACCACCATCGTGGCCAAAACATAAACGTCCCAAATGGGGACAATAAGGCGCCTAACAACAACTACGGGCACACAAGGTTATGTCTGCTTACCGGGCCAGGGTACCGCACGCCGATAACCTTCCCTCGTTGGAGGCACCGGCGAGAGGCAGGACAATAGACCGCATTAGGGCCTTCCCATAAAGGCAAATGTGGTTGCACTAGAAACGCCCGGATCGGTGGCACCTGACCAACTTAATGACGGAATTTATCCCCAAACATATAACTGTGCTAACTGATACTCCAATGTCAACTATCAAACTATAATCCAAGCCATAGCAATATCCAACAAATAATCTGAACATACTATCGATATAACAAAATACTCCAAGGATAGCATAACACTTCTATCATGATAAATCCAAGAACAATAATACTACTACTCAAATATCAAGAACTAGCTATCCACTATGATCCACAAGCAAGCATCATCTCCAACACGATACTCCAAAACATAATATCATCTAGCATCATGATGGAAATAACACTAGCCACTAATAATCCAAAGGCAACATGATATCCAAAGTAATACTCCAAAATAATCCAAGATACCATCATGAAAATAATCATAATAGCCAGTAAGAATCCAAAGGCACATGTCATCCACATAATCATCAAAATATAAGTCCTAGAAATCCAAGCAATATCATGGCAATAGCAAGATCAAAACAATACTCTGAGAATGCCATGAACAAATCACAAGTAGCTAGAACAATATTTTAAACAAGTTTAAATAAAGAAACCATGTCACTGCATTGCAATCATGCAAATGGTGGGTGTGTCTTGCCTGGGGTGGAAGAAATCACCGGGAGAATGTGCGAGAAACTCGCGGAAAGGATCACCGGAAAACGTACACTCTCGGAGGGGGCTGAATAAGGGTAGGGGAAAGATGGTCATTTTCAGAATGGAAAAACATGGTGAAAAGGTGACCAACAGAACGGGCTCGACGAAACAAAGACGTGGGCTTTGGATTCACCTCAAACGGAGTTGCGAGCGAAAAGCTAAAGCCCGACGAAGTTCAGGGACCAATCTGTAAAAATAACTCTACAAATAGGCCCCTGAGCTGAAAAACAGAAAATGCATTATCAGAAAATACGCTTTCACAGCAGAGAAAACATATTTCTAGCCGTAGTTAAATGAGAATACGCTTTCTCATAAAGAAAACGCATTTGCCACTGAACTAAGACAGAAATACGCTTTCACTAAATGGAAACGTGTTTAGACGAAACATGTTTCCACTTATCTGAAGTGGACGGCGGGGCCGGGCTTGAGGCGTTGACAGGTGGGGTCCGTGGGGAGGGGCCTGTCGGCCTGACTGTCTTCAACCTCCCGCTCGGGGAGCTCCTGGCCGAGGGGAGAGGCACGCCCCGACGGCGATTGCCGGCGCTACGGGGCATCTCCGGCGAGGCTCCGACTATGGATGGATTCGGCGCTCAACGGCACATCCAAATATCCTATCCATGGCCGGTGGGAGGACCCGAGACGACGACGAGCTTGGCACCGGCGGACAGGGGCTTCGGCCATCGGAGAACTCCTGGCAAGAGGCCACCGGAGGAGGACTGGGAGTGCTGGGGTGGATCTAGGGTGTGGATGGGGGCCTCTAGAGGTGGAAGAAGGAGGGGAGGAGCCCAGGGCTGCTCGGATTCGAGCGAAGCCCGACGGCGGCCATGGAGGCAGAGAGAGGTGGGGAGGGGCTCTGGAGCTCGAGGGAGAGGCCGGGGAGGTTGCTGGATGTGGTGTGAGGCTGGTGTTGAGATCGAACGGCCTCGGGGCTGGCTATATATAGCCGCGAGCGAGGAGGCCGAGCTGTCGTCGCCGTGGATACGTTTCCGGTGCCGCGGACGCGTGTGCTCACGCATGGGCTCGACGGAAGGCGACGGAGAGGCACAGGGAGGAGCCCACGAGGAAGAGGAGGCCAGGGAGCACGGGGAGGAAGGCGATGGCGACGAACCGAGCAAAAACGCTACTATGCGTCCGTGGGCACGCGGCGGTTTGCGTCGGTGAGCAAGCAGATGGCGGGGGAGAGGGGTCCAGGGGAACGGCGACGACGATATGCAGCCACTGGACATGCTCACGAGCTCTAAGACGATGAGAGGGAGCGGTGCCAAAGCACATACGGTCCTCTGGACATGCCACAGCGCACAGAGCGCGTGCACAGGCACGCCAATGTTGTGGTCACCGCGTGCACTGGCATGTAGCGGGGGAGATGGGCTAGAAATTGTTGTCTATGGGTAAGTTCATGCAGGGTAGGTCTCAACTACGGTGGTAGTTCGGTGAAAACTGCTATGGTTAAATGGTAATCAAGCTCTGAAGTTTACTGCAGTAAACTTGGACGTGCACTGGTGATCCACAGAAACTTGATTGGGGTCAATGGAGTTGTCTGGGAGGTATAACTAAGGAACAACTACAATCCTGGAGGTTTAGAGTAGAAATGGACCAATAAACAATAGGGTTGCTTTGCAACTGCATTTTTGGTCCACAAACTTGATTTGGATGATGCACTCACATGGAGTTATGGAATGGGATGCAACTTTGCAAATCCTCATGATATGGACATATAAAGATGCTGTAAAAAGCTCATACCAAATGGACTATCCAAAATGGTACTTGCTTCACAAACAGCACTTCTGTCCAGAAACTTGCAATAATTTTGGAGAAATATTAGCTAGGTGAAGTGGTGCCAAATTTTGTGGAGAGAAGTTATTTGGGTAGGAGAACAATCTGGTAATTTATCAGGATTTTTGAAGCAATAAAAATGCTCTTGCTTCACAACCTGAAAGTATTGTCAGAATCAAATATTTGGTCCTGTGCTCACATAGATGATTGGATGGGGCTGAAAATGGGTGGATGGGGTTAATATGAGCACATTGAGGAGTGTGTGAAATTGCGACTCATTTGGATACTCCTAGCTAGCACTTCCTTCACAAAGCTTCTATTTGGACAGAAACTTTGAAAATTCACTGGGAAGATTGGCTAGGCAAATAAAGTTGAATTTGTGCATGAGGCGATGATTTGGACATAAAAGAATGTCCAACAAGTTTGGGAGCAACTAGGAAAATATAAATGACACTTCCTTCAAAAAGTGCCATTTAGGGCAGAATAGAAGAATAATTATTGGGGAATTATTTTTGAACTGGACAAGGAAGTGTTTGGGTATATTTGAGCAACATATGACCCAAAGAAATTATGAGAATTATTTGGGAATTTTTGGATGGACAGAAATATAGGTTGCTTCACAACCTAGGGCAGACAGGGTTATTCCTTTAATAGAATAAGGAATTTTCCCTAGAAAAAGAAATTAGGGTTTGGTAAAGCAGTGGAGTGACATGATCTTGGCAAGGTTTTGAGAATGATGAGCCACTTGGGAGAGGAAATGAAGATGATTTCCCAGATGGCAAGACCACAGAACCACTCCAAAAAGAAAAACAGAGCAAAAACCAATAAAATTGAAAGAAAAAGAAAAGGGCCAAAATCCAGGCTATTACAACTCTTACCCGCTTAAATAAATCTCGTCCTCGAGATTTAGTTGCTCTGGGAACAAGTATGACTTGAGGATACCATTTCCAACTCGGGTATCCTTTTTCCTTTATTTATTGTTCCCCCAAGAATTTCAGATGATCAACTTACCTTGCTCTGAGGTGGCTTGCTTCACCTTTCCCCAAATTCTGACGGGTTTTTGCTCATATACCACTTCCTTTTGCTGACGTGAATTTTCTCATACCTACAGTGATATCCAATGGATCTGAGCATAAATTTTTCTTTGGTCATGAAAACCTTTTTTACTTCTGTCATGGGGTTGCTTCAAATAAATGCAAGCCTTCTGGGTTCAATAAATGCTTAGAATTAATCATGGCCATCTTCTGACGGGATCTGACTGCTCATAGGTGGCACTGATTAATCTTGATTTATTTCCTTTGGCTTGAACATGTGGCATATACCAGAGATTTGACCGCCTTTGGTCGTGAGCAATATAACGGTGTATGGAGCTATAGCTATGTCATACCTCAAATATTTACCTCTTGAGACTTTGCCCGACAGGGGCTGACGGACAAATTCTTTTCTTGACAGATTGACCGTGTACTTGATTTCGTCGGCGAGTATACCGGGTCTGAGCTGATTATTCGGCTTTTGACTTTCTCATTTTTTCGGTATACCCATCTTTGGTAATACGCTGTGATATGTTTTAATACTGCCGTTGAGGTCAAACTGTTGAGGTTGCAAAGGAATCTTGGATCTGACAAAACAAACTTGTATATTCCACACTAACCATGTCAAGCGGTTCAGCAGGATATGAAAATCCCTTTGCTGTCAGTCTCTTCCTTTTTACGGTCATGATTTTCTTTGTCAGGATACCTTGCTGAAATAACTTGGCCACGCCTGTCCTTGATTCTTCGTATGACCATGGATGTGATTAATATTTTTGACATTATTCCTTGTGCTTGTTTCTATGACCTGTGTCCGCACATATATGACATATACTCGGGGTTTGTAGCTGTACGGAGCTCATTGCTGAGGCCAATCATACAAGAAGGTGACAAGGTCTTAAGACATCTCCTTTTTAGTTGCGGGAATAATGACCTTGATGACCATTGTCTAGACTGTTGATTCTGTGATGTCATCCCTAGATCTTGTCGATCCTTGTAATTCATGAGATGTATCTCTGCTTATTTTCCTTTGCCTGACTCGTGAGGTAGTGGGATCCTTACTTTCCTTAGGTATATCTGTTGGATCCTTGCCGTACCTCGTATGAGTGGCTGATATGATTGGGGATGCATGCTCACCATATGTGTAAGAATCATATGCAACCGAACACTTGATTCTTGAGGTAGGCATATGTTTTGACTGATTTGTGCTTCTGACCAAAAATATTGCTGATCTGACTCTTGAGATGCACCGCCATACATTGACAACTCACCATATAACCTCTGAGGATGGTGTAATAGTATGATACTGACACAGACTGAATGGCTTACGAGGGAAGCCATCCGAGTAGCTTGTTGAGGAACACTTGTTTACTTCTGCTCAAATCTTTGTCTGGCTATCGTGCAGAAAAAGGCTCTATAGCTTACACACGAAGCTTGGTCTGAATATTGTGCTGGAGAAGCCTGAGTCCCGTACTTGAGAAGCTTCTCCTCAGTTTTGATTGTTGAGAAAAATTCATTTCCGTCCATCAGAAGCTTTTACCGAGGTATCTTGTTGAGAATGACCGGGTATCGTGGGCCGGAAATTGTTCACATATCATGCTGAGGAAAACTTGAGGAGCCTTGCCTCATAAATTTCTTCTGATAGCGTGTGGAATAATACTGGTTTTCTTATATCCAAAACTTCATACTGATATTCAGACTGAAATCCATACACACGCCCATAATATTCCGAGGCTGATTATTTGCATGAGAAAAATGGTTTGTGACTGTCTTCCTCGAGCATGTTACATTCTGACTTTATTTCGGATGATAACATATTCCAAGCATCATGCATTGCTGAGCCAAAATTTTGTATATGACCCATACCTTTGACTGAAAATATACCGTTGATCTTGTACCTGACTTGTCTTGCTGCTGACTTGATCATTACTGCGTGAGTATTTTGTACTAATGTAGACTTGAGTTATCTGTACTGTTGTGAGGAGTGCACACTGATGCAAAATTGATTATCAGCCTCAAGATCAGATATTTCCCATTTTACTGCAGACGACTGAGAATTCCATTCTGTTTAGGTGAGTTTCCAAAGATTTGAACTCCTTATTACTTCTTCGAGTCCGGTGTTGGTTGATGAGCAACTCTTTATAGGGGGGAAATAATGTAACACTGGGGCCCAAAAAGAAAGAAGCAAAAGAAAACTCAACTAAAAAAAGCACACAACAACAATCAGTTCACACACAATCAATGTCACATATTACAGCTAGTCACACAATATGCATGCCTACTTAAGCACACAAATCTCGCGGGATCTCCAGTTCTACGATCTAGCATGCTATGATGATGTGCACAAGGACGAATAAATGTGAGGAAGAATTGGTGTAAACAGCGCTACACCAAGTGCTAGCTTAGCCAGGTAGCAACCTGGACTAGCTCGGAGGCGAGGATGTACTTGGTAACCATGTAGCAGGACACGAATGTCGCGACCACATTATTATCAAGTGGACGGAAAATATCCGTACTCGTCCAAGAAATAAGGATGGCGGGGAAAACTAAGGCTGCTGACATTGCCCTTTCTTGATAACTCAGATCATTAAGGGTTGCCAACACGACAAAATAAAAGAGCGATTCAGGATAGAAGCATGTTCATCACCAAAACGATAGGCGGGGCTGAAAGGAGGATATCGGCGAGATACCTGAGCACCATTTTTGCAAACAGTGTCGTGGTCACTTGGCATCACTCCGCTGGGACGGAAATGACGCCAAACACCGAAGAACGAGTAAGAAAAGAAAACTGGAGAAATGCAAGGGCTGAGCTGTAGTGGATCTGAACCATTGCCATCTACACTCACCAGATAAATCGTTAGCAACAAATACTAAAGGCTATATGCATGCTATGCAACAAACAAATGCAGCAACCAAATGCAATAAACAAGTCAGACCTTAAACTACCGATTTCCACCGCTCGCACTAACTAGTGTGTCCTACAGCCAGACCTGCTCTGATACCAAGCCTATGGCACCCCGGCTCAGAGAAACTGGAACGCCCCGCATTCTAGCCCAGAGATCAAGGAGAAGTCTCTGGAATACGACACTGCTTGACATAGAACAAATCAGCTCTTATTACAAGAATAATAATACAAGGGTCTGATGTTACAAAGAAGCACATCAGCACGGCGACACTACGCCTGCGATACTACACTTGCTCTATGCTAGTAGCGGAACAACTCGTAGCAGCGGAATACTTCTAGCAGCGGAACAACGACGAAGGTGGTGAACTCCAATCCGTAGGGACTCTGGCTGGGACACGATCTAGCTCGCACGAACGGAAACCCCGACAAGCAATCAAGCAATCACGGTATTACCTACAATCTGGCATGACACGCCAGGTCAGTACATTGAATGTACTTGCAAGCTCACAACAACCATAAACATCAAGGCAAGACAATAACATAGCATTAACAGGTTAATTAATTAACAACTACCATGATGAAGCAACTACTAAGCATGGGATGAAACTAATACAATCCTGATAAATCACCATCTCAGATCTCCATAACCATATCTCTCTTGGCTAACCGGCCAAGCAATATACCATCTCGATCACCTCGTGATCGACACCAAACGGTGATCTTTCCGGCGATCACTACCATGACCAACACTTGGTCTCTAACATCAACATCAACATCCTGCCAAACTGTTACTGCTCACAATATATCATCATATAAATCACCTATAAGTCATTCCGTCATGTGAGTGTTGATCGAATGGTGTGACCTAGTACGAACCCATGCCCATGATCGAGGACGCGGCTATCGATAGATTTAAATACACTCTACAGAGGTAGCGTACTTTACCCACACCACAGAACCCATGGCCTCGTACTCCCATTCGGGTGGACCAACGGCGTTCCGACAAAACTGATCTACTACCCTGACACTCTCCCGGCCACTCCGACTCACCCCCCCCCACTGGGCTAGTCCTGGGTGGCCTCGTGTCTACCAAAGACACAACGACCACCGTCGTGGCCAAAACATAAACATCCCAAATGGGGACAAAAAGGCGCCTAACAACAACTACGGGCAGACAAGGTTATGTCTGCTTACCGGGCCAGGGTACCGCACACCCATAACCTTCCCTCGTTGGAGGCACCGGTGAGAGGCAGGACAATAGACCGCATTAGGGCCTTCCCATAAAGGCAAATGTGGTTGCACTGGAAAAGCCCGGTTCGGTGGCACCTGACCAACTTAATGACATAATTTATCCCCAAACATATAACTATGCTAACTGATACTCCGATATCAACTATCAAACTATAATCCAAGCCATAGCAATATCCAACAAATAATCTGAACATACTATCGATATAACAAAATACTCCAAGGATAGCATAACACTTCTATCATGATAAATCCAAGAACAATAATACTACTACTCAAATATCAAGAACTAGCTATCCACTATGATCCACAAGCAAGCATCATCTCCAACATCATACTCCAAAACATAATATCATCTAGCATCATGGTGGAAATAACACTAGCCACTAATAATCCGAAGGCAACATGATATCCAAAGTAATACTCCAAAATAATCCCAGATACCATCATGAAAATAACCATAATAGCCACTAAGAATCCAAAGGCACATGTCATCTACATAATAATCAAAATATAAGTCCTAGAACTCCAAGCAATATCATGGCAATAGCAAGATCAAAACAATACTCTAAGAATGCCATGAACAAATCACAAGTAGCTAGAACAATATTTTAAACAAGTTTAAATAAAGAAACCATGTCACTGCATTGTAATCATGCAAATGGAGGGTGTGTCTTGCCTGGGGTGGAAGAAATCACTGGGAGAAAGTGCGAGAAACTCGCGGAAAGGATCGCCGGAAAACGTACTCTCTCGGAGGGGGCTGAATAAGGGCAGTGGAAAGATGGTCATTTTCAGAATGGCAAAACATGGTGAAAAGGTGACCAACAGAACGGGCTCGACGAAATGAAGACGTGGGCTTTGGATTCACCTCGGCCATCGAATAAATCCTAGCAAGAAGCCACCGGAGGAGGACTGGGAGTGCTGGGGTGGATCTATTGTGTGGATGGGGGCCTCTAGAGGTGGAAGAAGGAGGGGAGGAGCCCAGGGCTGCTTGGATTCGAGCGGAGCCCGATGGCGGCCATGGCGGCAGAGAGAGGTGGGGGGGGCTCTGGAGCTCGAGGGAGAGGCCGGGGAGGTTGCTGGAGGTGGTGTGAGGCTGGTGTTGAGATCGAACGGCCTCGGGGCTGGCTATATATAGCTGCGGGCGAGGAGGCCGAGCTGTCCAGCGCTGCGGACGCGCGTGCTCACACATGGGCTCGACGGAAGGCGATGGAGAGGCACAGGGAGGAGCCCACGGGGAAGAGGAGGTCAGGGAGCACGGGGAGCTAGGCGACGGCGACGAACCGAGCCAAAACGCTACTGTGCATTCGTGGGCACGCGGCGGTTTTCGTCGGTGAGCAAGCGGACGGCGAGGGAGAGGGGTCTAGGGGAACGACGACGACGATATGCAGCCACTGGACATGCTCACGAGCTCTAAGACGATGAGAGGGAGCGGTGCCAAAGCACAAACGGTGCTCTGGACATGCCACAGCGCACAGAGCGCGTGCACAGGCACGCCATTGTCGTGGTCACCGTGTGGACTCGCATGTAGCGGGGGAGATGGGCTGGAAATTGTTGTCTATGGGTAAGTTCATGCGGGGTAGGTCTCAACTACGGTGGTAGTTCGGTGAAAACTGCTATGGTTAAATGGTAATCAAGCTTTGAAGTTTAGTGCAGTAAACTTGGACGTGCACTGGTGATCCACAGAAACTGGATTGGGGTCAATGGAGTTGTCTGGGAGGTATAACTAAGGAAGAACTACAATCCTGGAGGTTTAGAGTAGAAATGGACCAATAAACAATAGGGTTGCTTTGCAACTGCATTTTTGGTCCAGAAACTTGATTTGGATGATGCACTCACAGGAGTCATGGAATGGGATGCAACTTTGCAAATCCTCATGATATGGACATATAAAGATGATGTGAAAAGCTCATACCAAATGGACAATCCAAAATGGTACTTGCTTCACAAACATCACTTTTGTCGAGAAACTTGCAATAATTTTGGAGAAATATTGGCTAGGTGAAGTGGTGCCAAATTTGGTGGAGAGAAGTTATTTGGGTAGGAGAACAATCTGGTAATTTATCAGGATTTTTGAAGCAATAAAAATGCTCTTGCTTCACAACCTGAAAGTATTGTCAGAATCAAATATTTGGTCCTGTGCTCACATAGATGATTGGATGGGGCTGAAAATGGGTGGATGGGGTTAATATGAGCACATTGAGGAGTGTGTGAAATTGCAACTCATTTGGATACTCCTAGCTAGCACTTCCTTCACAAAGCTTCTATTTGGACAGAAACTTTGAAAATTCACTGGGAAGATTGGCTAGGCAAATAAAGTTGAATTTGTGCATGAGGCGATGATTTGGACATAAAAGAATGTCCAACAAGTTTGGGAGCAACTAGGAAAATATAAATGACACTTCCTTCACAAAGTGCCATTTAGGGCAGAATAGAAGAATAATTATTGGGGAAATATTTTTGAACTGGACAAGGAAGTGTTTGGGTATATTTGAGCAACATATGACCCAAAGAAATTATGAGAATTATTTGGGAATTTTGGATGGACAAAAATATAGGTTGCTTCACAACCTAGGGCAGACAGGGTTATTCCTTTAATAGAAAAAGGAATTTTCCCTAGAAAAAGAAATTAGGGTTTGGTAAAGGAGTGGAGTGACATGATCTTGGCAAGGTTCTGAGAGTGATGAGCCACTTGGGAGAGGAAATGAAGATGATTTCCCATATGGCAAGGCCACAGAACCCCTCCAAAAAGAAAAACAGAGCAAAAACCTATGAAATTAAAAGAAAAAGAAAAGGGCCAAAATCCAGGCTGTTACAGATCCTTCTTGGCGGGTGTGGATGGGTTAGAGCAGTTTTGATTGCTACCTGCTCCATTCCCATTTTCATTCTTGGGGCCAGTGTGGTTATGCGAACTTCCTCCATTGTGGGCATAGCATCCATGGTTATGGGTATATCCTCCCGATTTCGGGGTAAAGTGAGGCTTCTGCTGAGTTCCTGAATTATACTTCCCTTGTCCATACTTCCTTTTGCGGCTCTCAATCTGCTGCTGCTTCCCTTCAATCATAAGAGCCTTGTCTACCAACTCCTGGTAGTTGTTAAATGTTGCCACCATTAACTGCATACTCATCTCATCATTCAGCCCTTCCATAAACTTCTCCTGCTTCGCGGCGTCTGTGGCCACATCATCTGGGCATAGCGAGCTAACTTGCTAAACTCATCGACATACTGCCCCACAGTACGGTTTCCCTGGCGTAAGTTGCGGAACTCACGCTTCTTCATGCTCATAGCTCCAGTTGAGACATGTGTTGTGCGGAATGCTTGCTGAAACTGCTCCCAAGTGACATTGGCTATAGGGAAAGTGGTTGTGTAATTCTCCCACCATGAGGCTACGGGTCCATCCAATTGATGTGCGGCAAAATGCACCTTCTCAGCATCTGTGCAACCTGCGGTGGTCAACTCCCTTCCAACCCTGCATAGCCAATCATCAGCAACTATTGGCTCGGTGCTACTGGAAAACACCGGCGACTGCAACCTCAGAAAACGGGCTAAGTTGTCAACTGGAGGTGGTGGCAGTGGGTTGTTGTTGTTGTTGCCTTGGTTCTGGACTAGTAACTGCATCAAGGCATTCTGCTGTTGGATCAACTGAGTGAGCTCCGGTGGGAAGAAAAATCCGGGGACACGTCTCGGAGGCATCTGATGGGTTCAGAGGGGAGAGATTAGAATAGAATGAGGTCTAGTGAGAAAGCACTACCCATATGCACATGAGACAAACACATTCATATCACACCAATCAATTCAAACAAGGGCATACAATCAATCTAACTATCGTTACAGTGCTCGGACTACTACTATATACATGGGGGAAATACTACTGATAATATGGTGGTCGACAAGAAATTTTGATCGGTGGAAGACTCCATGATATCCACTCCAGCTTCGTCTTCATAATCATCGTCACTACTGTCGGGGTCAGAGTCGGTGTCATCGATGATGATGTAGTCTTCAGAACGAATGTCCTCGGGATGGTCGTCATCTCCTCCTGCCGTGGGGTCTCCCATGAATACTCCTAGGTTCCTTGTCAGGTCGTCATTCTTCTCCACTAGTATTGCGATTTCCTCCTCATATCCGTCGCGTGTAGACTTGAGTTCCTCTTCAAGCTCCATGTTCCTGGTCATCACCTTCTTCAGATCTAGCATGCTTGTGCACATTTGGTTCTCCTGGCGATGAATGTGCTGGTTTAACTCCTGGATGAAGGCTGCAATGGACATGTCCCTCCTGGTGCTGATCATCTCCCATTGCTCATCTCGGCGGCCACATATCTGGTAGATGGTGTCCTTAAGATCATTGTGATAAACTTCGCCGACGCGTCCCATGGCGATGTGGGCTGCCATGCTCTTACCTAAACTCCAGGTTGGTGCATCAAAGGAAAACTCTATGGGTACAGTAACTGGCGTGAATGTCCTTCCTGGAACTTGAACTCGAATCATCCAACACTCCTCTTCTGGTAAAGTGGCGGTGTAGGTCCCGGTGAAGCTTGGTATTCCGTTATTCAGGTACCTAGTGACTTCGTTTAAGTGTCTCCCAAAAGGGGTGTCTTCCTCCGGTTGTGCAAACTTGTTCCTTGAGTCTGCCATCCTATAGAGTGGAAAATGGAGAGGAGTCAGAAATGAGTAGAGAAGAGTGACCTATGGCTTATTTTAGTGGTCGTGTCCTACAATCAGCGTGTGCTCTGATACCATCTTGTAGCGATCCGACCTCAGACGGTCAAATCTCTGTGCATAAGTTTCATCCCTGGATCAGTAATGCTGACACACACAGTACTTGAAGGTTTTATAACAGAGTGCAATTACACACTTATTACATCAAATGTCTCAAAAGAGAACTTATTACAATAATATGGCTTAAGGCCATCTAAATAAGATAACTGCGGAAGCATCGAAGGTAATGAGTCCATCAACTCCAACGGCATAGCTGAGTGCATCACAACGACCTAGCGCACCATACTCTTCGTCTGAAAAGTCTGCAACATGATATGTTGCAGCCCGAAACGGGTGAGCACATGGAATATGCTGGAAAAATAACACAGTAGAGCAATGAACAAGTAAATGCTATCACTACATGCATATATGGCTGGTGGAGGCTCTATGGTTATGTTGTTTTTGTGAAAAGCCAATTTTTTCCTACACCAAAGGAATATAATTTATTTAACTATCATGGTAGTTGTTAAACATTGAGAATGGAAACCCCATCTCAATCCCAATTAAACAGTAATTAACCCAACAAAATTAATTTGGAGTGATGAGATCAACATGATAATCCAAGAACCAGATACTCAAGATCTCCATGACCGGGGACACGGCTAACCATGATTAGTTTGTACACTCTGCAGAGGTTTGCATACTTTTCCCCACAAGACTCTGTCGGATGTGGGGTTCTGGCAAACCCTTAAGGTTCGAACACTGGGGTGCGCGCGAAGTCTTTCCCTCCTACCGATCTACGCCCTAGCTCGCTAAGATCTCGCGGACGAACTCGACGAACTCGGGACACAAAGAGACACGAGGTTTATACTGGTTCGGGCCACCGTTGTGGTGTAATACCCTACTCCAGTGTGGTGGTGGTGGATTGCCTCTTGGGCTGATGAAGAACAGTACAAGGGAAGAACAGCCTCCTGAGGTTGAGGTGTTCTTGTGCTTGGTGTCTTAGCAGGTGAGAGCTGGGTGAATTGCTCGATGCCCTCTACTGTGATGGCTAGCTCTACTTATATAGGCCCTGGTCCTCTTCCCAAATATTGAGCGGGACGGGAGCCAACAACGGCGGCAAATTTGAAGGGGGACAGCTAGTACAAGCTATCCTGACAAAAGTGGTCTTCGCCTGCGAAAGGCTCTGGTGGTGACGCCGTCTTGGGCTCCATGATGACCTCTGCCTTGCCGTCCTCCTGGTCTTCGTCTCGTTGCACCGATATAGCAAACTTTGCCTGATGCCTCGGTACTCCTCGCCTACGCTGGCCTCCTTAGCACCAAAGAGGAAACAAGGACACTGCGCGCGCTGGCGTCCGCCTGGCGCCCGCCTAGTGTCGTTTGTCATGGCTCGCGTCACGAGAGCCTCGTGAGGTTTTGCCCTGCCTTGATATCGCCGCTCCTCGTGAGCCTGCCTGACTAGGCCACTCCTGAGGAGGTCTTGCGTCGTCCGCCTCGCGAGGCTTGGACCCTCGTGAGGGTCTTGGATGCCTTGTTGATGAAGATGGGCCGAACGGCCTGCTGGCTTAGCCACGCCATGGGCCGCAGGCTGGCAGGTCTGGGCACCCCCGTTCCCAGAACGCCGACAGTAGCCCCCGGGCGCAAGGTGTGCTCGGGCTTGGCTTCGCGGCGAAGCCAAGGGTCAAGTTCAGAGCACCGCGGGCCCCAAAAGCCTGCGGCCTCGGTTGACGCGTGGCGGTTGATTGGACGTGGGCGTCTCCGCTTCCCCATGCTGCCTCGGCAAATGCTTGACTTGACAAGTCCCTGCGACATGCAAGGAAAGCCATCATTGCCTGCGATCGTGGGAGACGCCGGTTGGCCTTCTTCCGTTATAAATGGGGAGGGGGCGGAGCCCCCGTCGCCCATTCCTTCCTTGCTTTCTTGCTTCCTCCTCCTTGCTCCACTGCTGACAACAATGGCGCCTATGAGAAGGTTTTCTGCCGAAGAGAAGGGAAAGGCTCCCCGCGATGATCCGGGGCCACTTCCGCCGAAGAAGAGGCCGATCCATCGCCGTGACGAGGCAGCGATGCAGGTGGTGACGAGGCCCTGGTGCGAGCGGCCCCCTCCGGGGGTATCCGCTACCCTTGTACGCCCGAGCCGAGGGCTCAGGAGGACGGAGCGATGAGCAGCGCCGCCCACGCCGCGTCCAGAGTCGCCGCGCCACAGCGACGCGCGCTGTCGCCCCCGGAATCCATGCCACGGACTCCTCGCGCGAGCTGGTGCTGTGGGTGCCGATGCCTCCAAGCTCCTGGATCCGCTTCCCGCGGTTCTTCTCCGATGTGATGCCGCCGAGGGGGCTTCTCGAGCTCTGGTTGCAGCATGCCGACTGCAGTGCTCTGATGACCGGGGCAGAGATCGAAGCGGTCCCCATCGGCAAGATCTTTATGACTCGCGGCTGGGCTGAAATTGCGCGGGTCTGCCATGCGAGGGGCGCCCTCGCGATCCACTTTGAGTTTGATGGCGCCTCCATGCTCTTCTTCAAGATCATTGATGCGGAGGGCCACCGCCTGGAGTGCTGCCCCGGTGAGGAGCATCAGGCTGACGAGCGCTCCGCTCGCGGCCACTCCAGCAGTACCAGCCCTTGGGAGTCCAGCAGCTCTCCTGAGCACTATGAGACTCCGGAGATGAGCGACGACAGCTACATGCCCCCGAGCTCTCGCCATGCTCGGAGCAGAGCCGCCGCCTCCGGCCGTCGCCGCCCCTGATCTTGATGGGGTTGGCGCCGGCCTCCCGTGGCCCACTTTTGATGATGGCGTCTGCCACGGGAGGGGGTAGATAGGATCCCCCTTGGTTTAGCTTTTGTCCCCTGCGAAGAATCATGAAGTACCCCGTGGGGGCGTGTAAGGATTTGTAACGCCTTTTGTGCTTATCTTCCTTGTTATGAGAATTTGGTGAACGCATGTCCCATCGAGGCTTGGTCCCCCCCTTTCTTTCCTCGCGATAGCTTGTTGCTCTACACTGACGGGTCCTAGTCCCCAGGCAGGCTACAGCCGTCGCTGGTATGCCAGGTCACGTGCGGTGGTCAAGGCTAGGAGGTGTGCGGCCCGAGGTCCAGTAAGAGCCCCCGAGGCGCGATGCTCGTGTCACAGCCCCAGATCAGCCCTTGCTTGATTTTTCTTGCATCCATGCATCATGTCTAAATTTCTTTCAAATTTGAATTGGGGAATTGGAGAGCCTCAGAAATCATTTCTAAAAATGATCAACATTAAAAATTGCTTCAAATGTTTCCAAGGAAATGTTCCTTTTCTGCTTTGAAAAAATATTGGCAAGAATAAAATTCAAACAAATATTTTTGGAGGTTCAAAAGTATTTATCTTGGGCCTTTGAGTTAAATCCTATAGTATTTGAATTGGATTATATTCATAATAATTAGTTTACTAATCCAATAATTCTGAAAATTGGTGAGTGGCTCTGAATATATTATACATAGCCACATGATTATTTTCAGAAGCTAAAAAATAGTTTAGTGCCTGAACTAAATCAGAACACAAAAAACAAAATAGAAAACAGAACAGAAATTATGGAAAGATAGAAACCTCACCTGGGCCTTACCTCGCAGAAGAGACCCAGCCCACCAGGGGCTGAGTGGTCTTCTTCCTCCTGCCAGGAGGACAGACAGGTGCGTGGCGAGCGCGCCGACGACGCCTTGCCACCTCCTGCTTCAGCCGCACGACCCTGACCCCTCCAGACGTGCCACGGAGACCCCCAACGCTCCCTCTCGCTTTCCCCTCCTCTCCTTGGACCTCACTCCCCTCTCTGCTCTCTCTCTCTCTCTTTCTCACGACCGAGCGGAGCTCGTCGCCGCCAACACCGTCCACCGCGGCCACCAGCCCTCCCCCGCCCAACGGTTGTGCTCTAGTGCTCCGCCTCGACGCCTGCATCGTCCTCGCCGAGCCATGCAACCCGGGGCGCATCGAATCGCCGCCATCGACGTCGTCTTCCACCCTGGCCGTTCGAGATTGCCGGCAACGCCCCATCGCCGTTCTTCGTCCGGCGAGCCCGCGGAGCACGCCCGTCGACCTGCCGTGAGCTCCCCTCTACTTCCTCTCCTTCCTCGTGCTCGATTTCGCACTCCAGCCCCGCATCGGAACGTGCCCGTAGCTCCGGCCCCCGCCGTCGTCGTGGTTGTCATCGCCACGGACCACCCCACGGCCAGGCACATCCATGATCTGAAGCGCCTCGTCGCGCTGGTTCCGTAGAGAGTAAGAGCGCGAGCTCTCGTGGCCGGAATCACCCGTCCGGTGAGCCGCCGCCGCGCTATGAGTTCACCGGCGACTAACCCCGGTGGCCGCTGACGTGGACCCGTCATTAGCACTAATGATGGGGCGAACGAACCCCTAGCTCACTGACATACGGGCCCCACGCACTAATTAACCCTAGTTTATTCCTGCCTAGATTTAACTTAATCACGGTGGCCCCACGTGTCAGCTTTGACTTTGGTCAAGTCGACGTTGACCGGTCCCACCTGTCATCCAGCCAAACCAGCCTGAGACACTGACGTATGGGTCCAACGGGTCAGGTTTGACCCGGACCAGCCCCTGTTGACCTGCTGACGTCACAGTGACGCAATTCTGACGCAGTATTACATTTTCTGGATTTATTTTTAATCAGGAAATTCCAGAAAATACGCAAAACTTCTAAAATTCATAGAAATTCAACCATAACTCCAAATGAAACAAATTATATATGAAAAATCATCAGAAAAATCGAATCTATCCATCTGTACTGGTTTCATGCATGTTAAAGCAACTTAACCCTGCTGTTTATATCAAAACATGATAAAGCACTATATAAATTCATAAGATGAGTTTGGGGTTGAATCTTTGGTTCAAAATGGCTCAAACCCATCTGGTTGTAGTTGCATTAGCCCAACACACTCATTTTGCTATGTCATGATCATGCATCATATTGTGCATTGCATTGATTGTGTTTGCTTCTCTGTTGCCGGTAATTGTCCCCTCTCGATAGTCGTGATTCCGACGATGAGTTCGATGACACCGATGAAGAACTATAATATCTTCAGAAGTGCCAGGCAAGCAAACCCCCTTGTTCATTCCGATACAATCCCACCCTCTCGCTCCTGCTCTCTTTTACTGCATTAGGACAACAACGATTCATCTGTTACTTGCTGCGGTAGTTGAACCCCTTATCCTCTGCATGACCTGTCATTGCCACAGTAAATAGATGAAACCCACTAGCATGAGTAGGAGTTGTTTGAGCCCTGATGTGCCTACTCATTCATGCTTGGTTGTCATGCTTGCTACTGCTTAGAGTTGAGTCAGGTCTGATTCATCGGGGATGAATTGGAATGGTGATGAACATGTCCGACTGTGTGTGAGCTAAGTGTGTGAACACGATTTGGTAAAGGTAGCGGTGAGAGGCCATGTAGGAGTACATGGTGGGTTGTCTCATTGAAGCCGTCCTCAGGAACTGAGTTCTGTGTTTGTGATCCATGATACAGTTACTACCACGCATTGGGCCCGAAACCAATGGACCCTCTCGGCTTCTTAATCACCCTTGTCCTCTGTCCAGGAGTTGCAAGTAGTTTTTGGTGTTTGTAGTATGCTGGAGGCCGTGCGTAGCGCTGACCCGAGGGGTGGGCTGTGATGCGGTAGGCACGTGGCCGGGCATGCCGGGCGCCCGTTTGGTGTCTCGGAACCCTGTACACATCGTTCGGGGCCGTATGTGGAAACCTCGGCCGGACTCCCTGCGGATGGAACCTGAATAGGCGATAAACCTAGACTAGAGACTTGAGTGTTTGGGTATGCTGTGGCCGACACCCTCGCTGGGCTTCCGCTTGAAGGTTGCCGAGTACATGCTGTGTAAACGGCGGTAAGTGGTGAGAGCGTGTGTGACGAAGTACACCCTTGCAGGGTTAATATGATCTATTCGAATAGCCGCGTTCGCGGTAAAGGACTTCTGGGTTGCCTATAACAGTTCATAGACAAGTGAAAGTGGATACTCTAAAATGCGCAAGATAAGCGTGAGTGCTATGGATGGCGTTCTCGTAGGGAGACGGGAGCGGATCCATAGTGGAGTATTGATATGGTGAATATGTGGACTCGTGTGCGCCACCTCAAAAGAGTTACTTGCAGTCGTAGTTAGGATAGCCACCGAGTCAAAGCTGGCTTGCTGCAGTTAAACTCCACCACCCCCTTTGTTGATACCGATGCATATGTAGATAGTTCTGATGTAAGTCTTGCTGGGTACATTTGTACTCACGTTTGCTTAATTTATGTTTTTGCAGAGAGACTTCAGTCTCGCTAGTAGTTCCGCGTGGACTTCGACGTTTAGCTTGTTACCTCAGCTACGATCTTGTGCCCTCGGCAGGATCTAGTAAATAGTCAGGCTTCTCAGCCTTTTTCATTTATAGAGGTCTGTACTCAGACATGTTAAGCTTCCGCATGTGCTTTGACTTGTATGCTCTGGATGTTGGGTCATGAGACCCATGTTTGTAATATCTCGCTCTTCGGAGCCTAATGAATAAATACTCTGAGTCGTAGAGTCTTGTTGTGATGCCATGTTGTATTTGCACATATCGAGCATATTGTGTGTATGATTGAAATGCTTGGTATGTGTGGGATCCGACAACCTAGTTGTTTATCCTTAGTAGCCTCTCTTATGGGGAAATGTAGTCTTGTGCTTCCATGAGCCATAGTAGTCCGCTACAGCCCGGTTCACCGGAGTCCTGCTAGCCCAGCACTACTTCTCCGGAACACCTGACTGGCCGGCATGTGTTTCACTTCGTTCCTGTGTCTGTCCCTTCGGGGAAATGTCACGCGCTGACATCCGGAGTCCTGCCTAGCCTGCTACAGCCCGGGTTCCCGGAGTGCTGTTAGCCCAGTGCTACAGCCCGGATTCGCACGCTGCTGACCGACATGCTCGATGTTGATTCATGTATGCCTGTCCCCGTAAGTTAGTGCCACTTTGGGTTCACGACTAGCCATGTCGGCCCAGGTTCTCTGTCATATGGATGCTAGCGACACTAGCATATACGTGAGCCAAAAGGCGCAAACGGTCCCGGGCCATGGTAAGGCGACACCCGTGGGAATACCGTGCGTGAGGCCGCAAAGTGATATGAGGTGTTACAGGCTAGATCGGTGTGACTTAGAATCGGGGTCCGGACAGCGTTGGTATCAGAGTCTGACTGCCTGTAGGTTTACCAAGCCAAACTGGTCGAAGTTGTGTCTAGAAATGCTTTAGTTATATAAGGGAATTGATTGTGGGAGGGAACGTAAGGCTCTTTTTACTCCTTTACCTTATGCCCTTCTGATCTAAGTCACCCTCTTCCCTTCTATGGGGATTAAGAACTAGGCTTCTCATCTTTCTATCAGGATCACGTGTTACTAATCCGTAGACTCATAGGACTGTTGGATTTAAGCTTCATTTCAGTTCCTACTACTTCCGCGTATCCATAGCTGGCCTCAAATTCTTGATATTGTGATGATCGAGTGGTTACGCCACCATTTTGCAGGATGTCTTAAATCTTTTTGAACATTTACAGCCGTTATGCTGTCCGAGTCATCCCGGTCTCTAAATAGTCTGATGCATTTGCAAATCCCTTCTTTCCATTCCCGATGTTCCTTGGGCCAGATTAATCACACTAACCAGTGTGTTGAGGTACTCCGTTACCTCGTCATATATGTTGGAGCTATTATTATGACCCCAGTCGTCTTAGAGAACCACTTAGTAATCTAGCAATGCTTTGCATTCCGAGTGTGCGGATTCTGGCCATTATTCTCGAAAGCATCCCGTGATGCCATTTAGTTAGTAGGCATTCTATTTCTGGGTTCTTGAGCCCAAGATTCACTCCACTTACCTCCTATTGATAGTGTTTGCTCGTTCCTTTAGGGTATTAGTAACCTTGCGACAGTCCTCGAGGTCCGTGGTATTTCCTTCTTCCAAATACCATGAACTGCTTATGGCAGAAGTTCTCTTGAACCAAAAGATCACAACCAGGGCGCTCTTGAGGAGTACTCCATTCATATTGTGACTCTGCCAGTCCTTCCTCCTCTGCATGGGTTATCCGGAAGAAATATGTTGAATTTGTTCGACATACTAATCCATTCATCCACAACTCAGAAAAACATATGTTCCTTTGGGTTGTCCCTCTTTAGTTATTTTCTGGCCCTCGTCTATCAATTGATAGTCAGGAGTAATTGTGCATTTGTGTTATCGATGCCTATTATTCTTGTGGTCTGTCAAGCCATTCTAATCCGGAATGACTAGGAGAAACAAACTCCAGTACCTCGTCCATCTCTGGGATTGGGTCAAAGTAGTTGTATTCCGCAGATCAAATGCCTAACCAGCTTTTGTTCTGTTCTACCTCGGAGTATTACCCCCTTTATGTCAGAATTGTCATGAGAATTGCACCATCTCTCACGAATTCTTAACGCAGTGATACTTCTCGCCATCATTGCTCATTCCTCGGTTTCGTGTTGTCACAACCGGAATACCGACAAGTGAACCGTGATGTGTGAAATCAATACTCTGAGCAACTCGTTGCTTGGTAGTTAATGGCAATACTCTCATTCTTAGCGTGCTGGTTATTGAATCATCATCCTAAGATTGATCGTGCTACCTAGTCCTTATTTTTGGTGCACTTTTCGATCAATGAGTTAGGATAGTGTCAGTCCTTGCTTATTCGGTCATATCGTCTTGCTCTGAAAAGCAAGATCGTTCTCGAGCTTAGTAACATATCGGTGGTTCATGATGTTCCAAATATCTTCTCGGATGTATTACCAGGTTGTCACCTGACCGCTATGTTGAGTTCGTGATCATGTTTGTTTTCCTCCAAACCACCCATTCTCCAAGAATCTGTGTTGGATACCCTGAGCTAGTTGGTCAAGCTAAACAACAACTTGGAGAGTTGGAAGATAAAAACTTGTCTAACTTAGTTCATTTCCAAAGGGATATCTTGTGTTGTGTGTTGTAGAAAGATGATTTCTTCATCGATTGGTCCTCGTGATCAATTAATGGACCTATCATCTTAACCAAACTTTGATTTGAGTGTGGGTATCATCAAATCAAATCAGAACCAACGATGTTCGTAATGTTGTTTTACTCGTGGTTGATTCCTCGAGCATACACCATTACATCTTTTGGTCTGACCAATGCTATCACCGTGTTCACCTAATTGTGGAATTCCATCTATATGGAAGCCTAGATGGTTTGTTGTTGAGCCCATCGACAACATCCTTATCTCCTCCATGATTTGGTTGAACATCTAAGTTAGCGTTGGAAACTTTTGAAAGCATCTTCCTCGTGCTAGCTCATGAAGTTTATGTTTTGATGGAAGAAGTGACTTCTTCTAGTTCACATGCATATGATGCAAGTTGCCTCCGTGAACTTGAGAAAGTTTGTTTCGCTTCCTCTGGAATCATCCCAAGTAAGTCATGCATACGTGCGAAGTATTCTTTGGTCTGGAGACTTGCAACCTTCATTCTATATGATTCCCTAGCACACCAAGCCACTGATTGATTTGTTCAAGGAAAAGAAGTTCTTAAGTGCTATTCCTTAAGGACCCAAAGGTACATGCGCATGACTTCGCTCTCCGCAATGATGGTTCCTAATCAGAACTCAGTAGTGTTTTATTCTAAGACTAATATGTGGTCATGCTTGTCTGGGACAACGTGTTTACATGTTGTAGCAGAACCAGCTCATGTTTTGGAGCTTTCTATCGTAGTTCATCCCCTGAGAATCTCGCAACGTCATCTCGTCGATTTGTGTTGCAAACCTTCATTTTTCTTCCTAGACTCGATGAGTCTGGAATATCCTGCCACCAACCAGATCTGAATCTCGGGCAGATGTGGTGGTTGGAACGTTTCCCAAGAGCTATAATATTGGTCTCTCGGTAACCAGTAGAGTGGGTGTCGTGGCCAACACACCCAGCCGGAAGACCTATTATTGTAGTATCCTGATTGATAAAGTTGGCCACCTCCCCATAAGGATTCCGTAGGATTTACTTCGTAGTTATTCCTTATGGATTCTTGTGCTCCCGAAGTACGACCTACTACTTGATGTCCAAGATACCAAACCACATCTAATGGGTTACGCTAGAACATCAGAAGCGGAGTGCTAAATGTCTCTCGGTCGATCATCCAGATTTTGCTCCCTTGGCTTCGCTAAGGTGAAATCTGAGAAAGTGTTCTCCTCCTTTGCACCTGCATCCTCCATCACCGTTCATCATGGTAGTATGATGTGTTGCCAGGATCCTCGACACGGATATTGGTAAAACCTTGATGAATATGGAAATGCTCAAGTTCTTGAGAGCACGCGCAAGCAAATCATCCCTTGCATTGTCTTCAACAAGGTAGTTCACATCATCCATTCTAGTCCGAGTATGCCATTCCTTCGAACTCCGCCAAACGATTGCTGTGATTTGCCTTAAGCTGGTATAAAGAGTTCAATGATCTCTATATCAAAAGTAATTCTTTTTGCCACTTAAGGTAATAATTCTACGAGTCACCTTCCCCAAGGTGCCCCGTTATGGAATCATGGCAATTTTTCCTCGCTACTTTGAAACCCTCGTCAAATTGTTTCTTCCGTACCTCCTGGTGCATGTTTTGCCTCTCAGCTCGAGAGATGTTTCAATGCCTCCCTCCATGAGTTGATCCTGAGTTGTTCGATATTCGAGAAGATCGATCTTTCTAGAGTTTTTCCTTTCCTCTTGTTGTCTTGTCGGTTGGAGTTCTCAGAGCAAGACATTGAGACAAAGATGGTGACTGAATCAACGTTCTTATGAAGTGCAACTTGGTTCATGAAGATCATGTTAGCTCGTACCCCCCTCTGTCTTCTTACCTCACGTCTTGAATCTCGGGACGAGATTCTTGTTTAGTGGGGGTGAGCTGTCACAGCCCCAGATCAGCCCTTGCTTGATTTTTCTTGCATCCATGCATCATGTCTAAATTTCTTTCAAATTTGAATTGGGGAATTGGAGAGCCTCAGAAATCATTTCTAAAAATGATCAACATTAAAAATTGCTTCAAATGTCTCCAAGGAAATGTTCCTTTTCTGCTTTGAAAAAATATTGGCAAGAATAAAATTCAAACCAATATTTTTGGAGGTTCAAAAGTATTTATCTTGGGCCTTTGAGTTAAATCCTATAGTATTTGAATTGGATTATATTCATAATAATTAGTTTACTAATCCAATAATTCTGAAAATTGGTGAGTGGCTGTGAATATATTATACATAGCCAAATGATTATTTTCAGAAGCTAAAACATAGTTTAGTGCCTGAACTAAATCAGAACACAAAAAACAAAATAGAAAACAGAACAGAAATTATGGAAAGACAGAAACCTCACCTGGGCCTTACCTGGCAGAAGAGGCCCAGCCCACCAGGGGCTGAGTCGTCTTCTTCCTCCTACCAGGAGGACAGACAGGTGCGTGGCGAGCGCGCCGACGACACCTTGCCACCTCCTGCTTCAGCCGCACGACCCCGACCCCTCCAGACGTGCCACGGAGACGCCCATCGCTCCCTCTCGCTTTCCCCTCCTCTCCCTGGACCTCACTCCCCTCTCTGCTCTCTCTGTCTCTCTTTCTGACGACTGAGCGGAGCTCGTTGCCGCCGACACCGTCCACCGCGGCCACCGGCCCTCCCCCGCCCAACGGTTGTGCTCTAGTGCTCCGCCTCGACGCCTGCATCGTCCTCGCCGAGCCATGCAACCCGGGGCGCATCGAATCACCGCCATCGACGTCGTCTTCCACCCCGGCCGTCCGAGATCGCCGGCAACGCCCCATCGCCGTTCGTCTTCCCGCGAGCCCGCGGAGCACGCCCGTCGACCCGCCGTGAGCTCCCCTCTACTTCCTCTCCTTCCTCGTGCTCGATTTCGCACTCCAGCCCCGCATCGGAACGCGCCCGTAGCTCCGGCCCCCGCCGTCGTCGTGGTTGTCGTCGCCACGGACCACCCCACGGCCAGGCACGTCCATGATCTGAAGCGCCTCGTCGCGCTGGTTCCGTAGAGCCTAAGAGCACGAGCTCTCGTGGCCGGAATCGCCCGTCCGGCGAGCCGCCGCCGCGCTATGAGGTCACCGGCGACTAACCCCGGCGGCCGCTGACGTGGACCCATCATTAGCACTAATGATGGGGCGAACGAACCCCCTAGCTCACTGACATACGGGCCCCATGCACTAATTAACCCCAGTTTATTCTTGCTTAGATTTAACTTAATCACGGTGGCCCCACGTGTCAGCTTTGACTTTGGTCAAGTCGACGTTGACCGGTCCCACCTGTCATCCAGCCAAACCAGCCTGAGACACTGACGTATGGGTCCCACGGGTCAGGTTTGACCCGGACCAGCCCCTGTTGACCTGCTGACGTCACAGTGACGCCATGCTGACGCAGTACTACATTTTCTGGATTTATTTTTAATCAGGAAATTTCAGAAAATACGCAAAACTTCTAAAATTCATAGAAATTCAACCATAACTCCAAATGAAACAAATTATATATGAAAAATTATCAAAAAATCGAATCTATCCATCTGTACTGGTTTCATGCATGTTAAAGCAACTTAACCCTGCTGTTTATATCAAAACATGATAAAGCACTATATAAATTCATAAGATGAGTTTGGGGTTGAATCTTTGGTTCAAAATGGCTCAAACCCATCTGGTTGTAGTTGCATTAGCCCAACACACTCATTTTGCTATGTCATGATCATGCATCATATTGTGCATTGCATTGATTGTGTTTGCTTCTCTGTTGCCGGTAATTGTCCCCTCTCGATAGCCGTGATTCCGACGATGAGTTCGATGACACCGATGAAGAACTATAATATCTTCAGAAGTGCCAGGCAAGCAAACCCCCTTGTTCATTCTGATACAATCCCACCCTCTCGCTCCTGCTCTCTTTTACTGCATTAGGACAACAACGATTCATCTGTTACTTGCTGTGGTAGTTGAACCCCTTATCCTCTGCATGACCTGTCATTGCCACAGTAATAGATGAAACCCATTAGCATGAGTAGGAGTTGTTTGAGCCCTGAAGTGCCTACTCATTCATGCTTGGTTGTCATGCCTGCTACTGCTTAGAGTTGAGTCAGGTCTGATTCATCGGGGATGAATTGGAATGGTGATGAACATGTCTGACTTTGTGTGAGCTAAGTGTGTGAACACGATTTGGTAAAGGTAGCGGTGAGAGGCCATGTAGGAGTACATGGTGGGTTGACTCATTGAAGCCATCCTCAGGAACTGAGTTCTGTGTTTGTGATCCATGATACAGTTACTACCACGCATTGGGCCGGAAACCAATGGACCCTCTCGGCTTCTTAATCACCCTTGTCCTCTGTCCAGGAGTTGCAAGTAGTTTTTGGTGTTTGTAGTATGCTGGAGGCCGTGCGTAGCGCTGACCCGAGGGGTGGGCTGTGATGCGGTAGGCATGTGGCCGGGCATGCCGGGCGCCCGTTTGGTGTCTCGGAACCCTGTACACATCGTTCGGGGCCGTATGTGGAAACCTCGGCCGGACTCCCTGTGGATGGAACCTGAATAGGCGATAAACCTAGACTAGAGACTTGAGTGTTTGGGTAGGCTGTGGCTGACACCCTCGCTGGGCTTCCGCTTGAAGGTTGCCGAGTACATGCTGTGTAAACGGCGGTAAGTGGTGAGAGCGTGTGTGACGAAGTACACCCCTGCAGGGTTAATATGATCTATTCGAATAGCCGCGCCCGCGGTAAAGGACTTCTGGGTTGCCTATAACTGTTCAGAGACAAGTGAAAGTGGATACTCTAAAATGCGCAAGATACGCGTGAGTGCTATGGATGGCGTTCTCGTAGGGAGACGGGAGTGGATCCATAGTGGAGTATTGATATGATGAATATGTGGACTCGTGTGCGCCACCTCAAAAGAGTTACTTGCAGTCGTAGTTAGGATAGCCACCGAGTCAAAGCCGGCTTGTTGCAGTTAAACTCCACCACCCCCTTTGTTGGTACCGATGCATATGTAGATAGTTCTGATGTAAGTCTTGCTGGGTACATTTGTACTCATGTTTGCTTAATTTATGTTTTTGCAGAGAGACTTCAGTCTCTCTAGTAGTTCCGCGTGGACTTCGACGTTTAGCTTGTTACCTCAGCTACGATCTTGTGCCCTCGGCAGAATCTAGTAAATAGTCAGGCTTCTCAGCCTTTTTCATTTATAGATGTCTGTACTCAGACATGTTAAGCTTCCGCATGTGCTTTGACTTGTATGCTCTGGATGTTGGGTCATGAGACCCATGTTTGTAATATCTCGCTCTTCGGAGCCTAATGAATAAATACTCTGAGTCGTAGAGTCTTGTTGTGATGCCATGTTGTATTTGCACATATCGAGCATATTGTGTGTATGATTGAAATGCTTGGTATGTGTGGGATCCGACAACCTAGTTGTTTATCCTTGGTAGCCTCTCTTATGGGGAAATGTAGTCTTGTGCTTCCATGAGCCATAGTAGTCCGCTACAGCCCGGTTCACCGGAGTCCTGCTAGCCCAGCACTACTGCTCCGGAACACCTACTGGCCGGCATGTGTTTCACTTCGTTCCTGTGTCTGTCCCTTCGGGGAAATGTCACGCGCTGACATCCGGAGTCCTGCCTAGCCTGCTACAGCCCGGGTTCCCGGAGTCCTATTAGCCCAGTGCTACAGCCCGGATTCGCACGCTGCTGACCGACATGCTCGATGTTGATTCATGTATGCCTGTCCCCATAAGTTAGTGCCACTTTGGGTTCATGACTAGCCATGTCGGCCCGGGTTCTCTGTCATATGGATGCTAGTGACACTATCATATACGTGAGCCAAAAGGCGCAAACGGTCCCGGGCCATGGTAAGGCGACACCCGTGGGAATACCGTGCGTGAGGCCGCAAAGTGATATGAGGTGTTACAGGCTAGATCGGTGTGACTTAGAATCGGGGTCCTGACAGCTCGGAAGGTCCCCCTTAGCGCTCAAGCAGCCATGGTGAGGCAAGAAAAGGAGTCGACGTGGCCACAATGGGGTTGCGGCAGGGCGTGAGTGACTATTCGGCCCATACATTCAGCCGACCCGAGAGCGGGACTTATCTTGTTGACTTCGCGGCGATTCCTGATGGTGCGCTAGGCCTGCGCGCCAACTTGTGCGGCATAGCCGGGTTGGCCCATACGAGTTTCCCTCCCCTCATGCTCTCCTTAGTGCTCTACGTCCTCATGTCCCGGCCCTCGAGCGAGCTCAGCCGCCGCTGGTATGCCAGGTCGTGATGCCGTGGTCAAGGCCAGGGGGTGAGGGCTGGAGAGATAGTAAGAGCTCCTGAGTCGTGATGCTCAGGAGCCCCCCTTTTAACGCGCAAGCGAATTGCATGAGAGAAAAGGAGACTCGCGGTGCCACCTGCTATCCTTCCCATGGGATCCATGTGAATAGGCACAAGAAGAAACACGGTTTGCCGTTACAGCTGTCAGCCTGCCACTGGTTGCTCTGGACGAGGTGAAGGCACTGAGGGCCTGGTAAGGTGACGTGCGCGGGGCGTGCCGCGAGCCAGAGCTCGACCACTCAGATTTGTCGACGTGGCAGGGACGGACCCATGCACCAGCGTCGTGCCTGTGAGGCTCCGTGGGAGGCGATGATCGAGCAGGCGATAACCGTAGGCAAGTTAAGCATAGGAAGCAGATTAGCTTGGGTAAATGCAGGAAGATACATGCCACCAGGTCCGGCCCGAGCGGCTTGGGGATGATCCAGCCCGAGGGGTGCCCCCAGCAAGGTAAGCTAAAGACATAAGCAAAAGGGATGCATGCCGCAGGGACGGACCCACGCGGCCTCGGAATAATGCAGCCCGAGGGGCGCTCCCAGCTAAACGAGCTTGGAAGATGTCACCTGGTTCTGTAGATGAAGTCAAGTTGGTGCAGCTGAAGGCGTGCGTCGAAGAAATGACTCTTCATGAGCCACCGGAGCCCTGAGCCTCGGGAGGCTCTGGGGGCTCGGGAGGTTCCCTGAAGACTGTCTTCATCTCTTCCAGGACGGCATGGTACCTGGCCTCCTGAGCCGCCAGGACAAGCCGCATGTTGTGCTGATAGGCTGACGCCACGCTCGGCAAGCCGAAGGGCGTGCGAACGTAGCTGTGTGGCGGGCCCTCGCAGCGGCCCACACGTGAAGGCCAGGAGCGCTCCTGAGATGCGGCCCTGTTGAGCCCTGGGACGTCGATGCAGACACGCAGCCCAGCATCCTCGCTAGGATGGGTTGCTGCGCCTCGTGAGCGGCTTTCGCCACGCATGGCCCTTGCGTCTTGCAGTTCCTGAGTGGTCTTGATGATGAACTCCTGAGTGGTGGGCACTCCTTGCCCTGTGCTCTCCTGGGGAACATGTGTCGCGAAGCACGCTTCCAAGTGGTGCCCAAGCGCCTCCCTCGTGAGGTTGGCAAGGTCTGAGGCCCTCCAGAAGAAAGCCCTCAAGCCCTGCCCGAGGAGGGCGCCGGGCGCGCCTTCCTATGTGATGGAGGGAGGAGCCCCTGGGACGGACGCTGATCCTGATGAGGCTCCTGCCGTGACGCCATCCTCCTGAGGTCATGCGCAGCGCAGCTGCTTCTTCTTGGGGATGGCCTCTGGAGGGCCCTCACTTCTGTTGTTGGGGTCGTCGATTGCTGCAGCTTGGAAGGCACGCTCGAGGGAGCACACCGCATCCCTCTCTTCACATGGGACCGTGATGATTCCCCCGCTTTATGGCATCTTGAGGACGTTGTAGCCGTGATGGGTGACTGCCATGAACTTGGCCAGGGCTGGATACCCGAGGATGGCGTTGTACGACAGGCGGATGTGCGCGACGTCGAAGTTGATGAGCTCGGTGCGGTAGTTCTTGCGCTCTCAGAAGGTGACAGGCAGGCGGACCTGCCCTATCGGTGTGGTGGAACCGTCGGTCACCCCTGAGAAGGGCTTGGTAGGCTGGAGCTGCTCATATGGCACTTGGAGGCTGTCGAACGTGTCGACGGACAGGACGTTGAGCCCTGCGCCGCCGTCGATGAGGGTCTTGGTGACCTGCACGTTGTTTAGGACTGGGGAACACAACATCGGGAGGGCGCCGGCGGTGGCCGCGCATTTGAGCTGATATGCCGAGTTGAAAGTGATGGCGCATTGGGACCACTTGAGCGGGCGCGTGGCTTCGAGCTTGGGGAGCACCACGTTCACCTCGCGAGCGAACTGTTTGAAGATGCGCTGAGAGGCTGGGGCCTGAGCGCCACCCAAGATGCAGGCGATTGCACGCGGCTCTTGGAAGCCCCCAGCCCCCTCGTCCTGATGGTGGTCGTCGTTCCTTCTTGGTGGCGGCAGTGGGGGAAGACCGGCGTTTCCGTGGGGGCGAACCTCACGAGGTTGGTCCCTCCAGGTGCCCTCGCGAGGTTGGTCCTGCCAGCGGTCCTCACGAGGCCTGTCGCGCCATTCTTGGCGCGGGCCGCGGTCGTCCCAGCGTCCGCCTCCACGTCCTCCTCCACGGCCGTAGCCCCGGTCGTTGCGCTCGGGGCGTCGACCGAAGCGTCCTTCTCGTATGGCTCTGAGGTCTTGACAGTCGCTGGTGTTGTGGGTGTTCAGGTTGTGGAAGGCGCAGAACGGCCGGCTGTTCTTCGAAGAGTCGGGCTGATCTCTTCCCCACTTGGTGTCGGGCTCCGCTGCGAGCACAACTGCCTCCTTGCGCTTCACGTCCTTGGCCTTGGCTTTCTTCTCCTCTGCACCCGCAGCTGTCAGCTCAAGGAGAGAGAGGCGCCCCTCCTTAGCTCTTGCGCACTTGGTCACCGGGTTGAACAACTCTTGAGAGGTGCAGAGCTCCTCGTGGATAGCGAGCTCTTCCTTCATCTTGATGTCACGGACGCCGTCGGAGAATGCAGAGATGATGGCCTCATCCGTGACCTTGGGGATCTTGAGGCGGGTGTTGTTGAAGCACTGGATGTACTTCTGGAGGGTCTCTCCCGGTTGTTGCTTGATGCAGCGCAGGTCACCCGCGGTCGGCGGGCGGTCGCGAGTGCCCTGGAAGTTGGCCAGAAGCGGTCGCGCATCTCCTCCCAGGAGGAGATCGACCCGTGCTGCAGGTTCAGGAGCCAGGAGCGAGCTCCATCCTTGAGCACCATGGGAAACCAGTTCGCCATGACTTTTTCATCGCCATTGGCTGCTTCGATGCTCAGCTCGTAGAGCTGCAGGAACTCCGTGGGGTCGGCGGTGCTGCCGTAGTGAGTAGGCAGATCCGGCTTGAACTTGCCTGGCCAGGCGACGCTACGCAGCTCGGGAGTGAAGGCGCGGCAGCCAGTCGTGGGTGCTGGGGCCCGCTTTGGAGGTGGAGCTTGGTATTGGCGAGGTCCAAGCGGCGCGGCTGCGGGCGGCGCGCGGTCTTGACGAGGCGGCATGGGGAGCGCAGGCACAGCTTCTCGCGGCCATGGGATTTCTTGGCAACTTCTCTCTTCGCGCGCGGGCACCGGGCATGGTGGATCACGCCGCGGAGCCACGCGCCTTGGTGCCAAGGCGCTGTCTTGAGGAAGTGGCGGTGGAGGTGCACCATGGGTCTCGTTGCCATGGCTGGCTAAGGGGAAGGCAGAGAGAGGGACGGCGCCGGGGAGCCCCCTGCGGCGCGGACGAGCTCGGCGACGCGATCGAGCCACTCCTCGTAGAGGTCGTCGACTGGGCGGTAGCGTAGGAGTTCGTTCGCCACGAGGAGCGCGGCCCGCGCCTCCATGGGAGCGCAGCGCGCGTCGGACGAAGAACCGGCTGGGGTCAGCGATAGAGTGGCGGTGTGGCCGTCCTGCCGCACGGAAGGATGCAGCGATGACGCATGCTGCTCATTCCCCGCCGGGCCGGTGGCGGCGTTGGCGGCGGGAGACGGAGAACGACGAGGTGGCCTGCCGACGGGAGCCGTCTGAGCGACGCGGGTGGTGAGGGAGCCCGGCGCTCAGCTCGAGCACGGCGAGCGTCCGCCATCGAGACGACGGAGCGACTAATCGACAAGAGGGAGGCTACGGCGCACCCCTACCTAGCGCGCCAAATGTCGAATGTGGGGTTCCGGCAAACCCTTAAGGTTTGAACACTGGGGTGCGCGCGAATTCTTTCCCTCCTACCGATCTACGCCCTAGCTTGCTAAGATCTCGCAGACAAACTCGACGAACTCGGGACACAAAGAGACACGAGGTTTATACTGGTTCGAGCCACCGTTGTGGTGTAATACCCTACTCCAGTGTGGTGGTGGTGGATTGCCTCTTGGGCTCATGAAGAACAGTACAAGGGAAGAACAACGTCCTGAGGTTGAGGTGTTCTTGCGCTTGGTGTTTCAGCGGGTGAGAGCTGGGTGAATTGCTCGATGCCCTCTACTGTGATGGCTAGCTCTACTTATATAGGCCCTGGTCCTCTTCCCAAATATTGAGCGGGAAGGGAGCCAACAACGGCGGGCAAATTTGAAGGGGGGCAGCTAGTACAAGCTATCCTGACAAAAGTGGTCTTCGCCTGCGAAAGGCTCTGGTGGTGACGCCGTCTTGGGCTCCACGATGACCTCCGCCTTGTCGTCCTCCTGGTCTTGGTATCGTTGTACCGATATAGCAACCTTTGCCTGATGCCTCGGTACTCCTCGGCTGCGCTGGCCTCCTTAGCACCAAAGAGGAACCAAGGACGCTGCGCGCGCTGGCGCCCGCCTGGTGTCGTTCGTCATGGCTCACGTCACAAGAGCCTCGTGAGGTTTTGCCCTGCCTTGATATCTCCGCTCCTCGTGAGCCTGCCTGACTAGGCCACTACTGAGGAGGTCTTGTGTCGTCCGCCTCATGAGGCTTGGACCCTCGCGAGGGTCTTGGATGCCTTGTTGATGAAGATGGGCTATACGGCCTGCTGGCTTAGCCACGCCATGGGCCACAGGCAGGCAGGTCTGGGGACCCCCGTTCCCAGAACGCCGACAGACTCGATCTCCTCCGTTGGATTTCTCGCACTACATGGTGTTTGAGAAATGGATGACCGAGACACAGTCTTTCAGAAACATTAACTCTTTACTCTGGGTAGACAGTACCAACCTACATCCCCTACATCTGCTAGTCTACCACTTAAAGAGGTCATGCAACATACTCAACTATGATAGAGCCCATAATAGCTTGTGGCTGCACACGGAAGTTTCTAGCATTAATAATCTTATGATCCCTTTGAGCTTGGGTGGCGAACCAAAGGACAACACTGGTATATCTCCAGGTGCCCGCAACCAATCCACCCAGATGTGTATTTAAGTAGCCACCTTAAGTTAACCATTAATTAATAACCTCACACCTGTCATGGATCACTCAAACCAAACCACGTCTACGAGCATAGCATAGCAACCTAAGCATAACGTAGAAGTAACTCCCAGGGTTTGATAGTAAAAAGGGCAATAGGTTCTACCTCATCATCTACTTCCCAATACCCACATGTTAATCACATCCTAATCATGAAGTGTTTGAGGAGTGTAACTAATGCATAAAAAGGGGTATGATCAATGTGTTACTTGCCTTGCTGACGATCTGCAAACCCTAGAGACTCGTAGTAGCACACTTCGCACTCCAGGAATTCTATCGCAAACAAACAATAGCATACATGAGCACTCAAGCATAGATGCAAGGGTAAAACTCAGATGATAAAGTCCAAACTGAAAGTCAACTGAAGAGCTTCGATTTGCAAAAAGAATCAATCGAATCGGAGCTACAGAACATAAACTACGATAAAAAGAACTTCGAATTCAAATCTGCTTGAAACCAAATTTTAAATTGTCAAAACCATGTTCAAGTTGATCAACCAGAAAGAGGGGTTCGAGACAAGGATTTCGGCGTTGGTTTCACTGGATTTGGATGAATGGTTGAAAAGTTACGAGGGTTTGAAGATCAGGGGCTAGTCTGCGATAAAAATAATCATGGATAGGTCCCTGGCCGAAAAATAAACAGAAAAAGAAAAATCTATCGGACGAACATCCGCTAACAGAGACGAACGAACGAAAACGTTCGTTAAAACGAACTAACGAACGAACGTTCGCAAAATAAACTAAACCGAGAAAACCGATCTAATAGAAAAAAAACGAACTAGGGTTTATAAAAAAACTGCATGGTTTTATACCTAAAACCGAAAAAGACCAGCGGAGGCGAGGTCAACGGCGGCGATGGCGGGCTGCGGAGTGGCGCGGGGTGGTGCGGCGGCGGCGCGCTGGCGGCAGAGCAGCGGCGCGGCGCGGGCCGTGGAGCAGCAGCGCGGCGCGGCTACGGCGGCGGGGCTTCGGCTTGGGTGGGACGAGGAGAGGCGGCGGGGGCGGGGCGGCTTATAAGGACGGGGCGGCAGCGGCTACTTGGAGGAGGGTGCACGGCCTCGGGAGGCGTGTCCCTCGCGGACTCGGCGGCGGCGGCGCGCTGGGCTTTGGCCCGCTCGGCTGGGCCGTTGGCCCGGTGAGGCGACGCGTGTTTTTTTCTAATAAATTCCGCCGAAAGAAAAAAAATCCTAAATAAAAAATATTCTAAAAATGCCAAAAACAATTTTGGCCGTCTAATTAAAATATTTAGAACAAAGTGATCATTTTCTTGCCCTAAAAATGCATGAATAAAATCCAAATAAATTATTTATTTGATTTTGACATTTTTCCTCCAATATTTCTTTTATTTTGGAGAAGTCATATTATCTCCTCTCTATGATTTTTATTTTGAAATATTTTTGGAGAGAAAAATTATTAAAACCAAAATGATCCTCTTTTCAAATTTCAGAAAAAAATTCAATTATGAAAATAAATGAAATCCCCAACTCTCTCTGTGGGTCCTTGAGTTGCTTAGAATTTCTAGGATCAAAACCAAAATGCAAATAAAATATGATATGCATATGATGACCTATGTATAACATTCCAAATTGAAAATTTGGGATGTTATATAATATCTTTGCAAGTCTCTTCGAATTATCAGTTTGGTTTGGCCTACTAGATTGATCTTTCTTGCAATGGGATAAGTGCTTAGCTTTGGGTTCAATCTTGCAGTGTCCTTTCCCAGTGACAGCAGGGGCAGCAAGGCACGTATTGTATTGTTGCCATCGAGGATAAAAAGATGGGGTTTATATCATATTTCTTGAGTTTATCCCTCTACATCTTGTCATCTTGCCTAATGCGTTACTCTGTTCTTATGAACTTAATACACTAGATGCATGCTGGATAGCGGTCGATGTGTGGAGTAATAGTAGTAGATGCAGAATCGTTTCGGTCTACTTGTCGCGGACGTGATGCCTATATACATGATCATGCCTAGATATTCTCATAACTATGCGCTTTTCCATCAATTGCTCGATAGTAATTTGTTCACCCACCGTAAATTATGCTATCTTGAGAGAAGCCAGTAGTTAATCCTATGGCCCCCGGGTCTATTTTCCATCATATTAATCTCCCGCCAACGTGCTATTTCTGTCACCGTTTATTTTGCAATCTTTACTTTTCAATCTATACAACAAAAATGCCAAATATATTTATCTTATTATTTCTATCAGATCTCACTTTTGCAAGTGGTCGTGAAGGGATTGACAACCCCTTTATCGCGTTGGTTGCAAGGTTCTTATTTGTTTGTGCAGGTACGAGGGACTTGTGTGTAGTCTCCTACTGGATTGATACCTTGGTTCTCAAAAACTGAGGGAAATAGTTACGCTACTTTGTTGCATCACCCTTTCCTCTTCATGGGAAAACCAACGCATTCTCAAGAGGTAGCAAGAAGGATTTCTGGCGCCGTTGCCAGGGAGATCTACTCTCAAGTCAAGACATACCAAGTACCCATCATAAACTCTTATCCCATGCATTACATTATTTGCCATTTGCCTCTCTTTTTCCTCTCCCCCACTTCACCTTTGCCGTTTTCTTCGCCCTCCTTCCGTTCGATCTTGTGTTACCATGAGCCTTCTTTTTGCTTGCATCTTGGCTTGCTAAAAGTTTATGGATCCTCATCCCCTTGCTAATCTTTTTAAGAGATCCAATTATGATGAACCAATTTCTAGTGATTTGAGTGCACTAGATTCTCTTTATGAGGTTTTGCTTGAAATTCGTGAATCTGAAAATTGTGATGAAGAAATTTATGAAAAGATTCACGATAGCTACTTGAATAAAAAGCATGATTGCAATGATTTTACTATAAATTATCTTGATGTCAATTGTGCTAATAATATGCAAAACCCTAAGCTTGGGGATGCTAGTTTTGTTATGTCTACTACTTGTTGCAATGATCATGATTGGGGTGATTCTTCTTACAATCTTAAAAATTTATTTAAGCCCCATGATGAATATGAGATTGATAATAGTGTTTGCAATAATATTGAAAGTGGGTTTGGAAGAGTGTCAACTTTAGATCCCACATATTTGGAGAATGTTCAATCTTACGGTATTTTTGACAAAAGTGGGTTTGGAGAGGTCATGACTTTAGTTAATGATAATCCCACTATTTTGGAAGAGTGTCAACTTCGCATGCATGTGGATCGTGTTGAGAATATGTCATGTGATACCTATTTTGTTGAATTTTCCTATGATCCTACATGTAATTATTATGAGAGAGGAAAATATGGTTGTAGATATTTTTATATTACTAAATTACTTCTCATCATGTTGAGATTGCTATCGCCTCTTTCTTCTTCCTTGCATATGCTAATTTTTGCTTGCTATGATAATTTGTTTGCTTATAAAATGCCTATGCATAGGAAGTATGTTAGACTTAGATGTGTTTATCACGTGTTCTATGATGCTCTCTTTGTGCTTTAATTCTTGTCTTTGATGTGAGCATCATTAAAATTATCAATGCCTAGCTAGGGGCGTTAAACGATAGCGCTTGTTGGGGGCAACCCAATTTTATTTTTGGTCCTTGCTTTTTTTACTGTTTAGTAATAAATAATTCATCTAGCCTCTGCTTAGATGTGGTTTTATATTTTAATTAGTGTTTGTGCCAAGTAAAACCTATAGGATCTTCTTGGGTGATAATTATTTGATCTTGCTCAAAAAGACATAAACTTTCTGCTCACGAAAACAATTGTTAAAAATCACCAGAAAGTGGTAAAATACTGATTCCAATTGCAGTAGATCAATAATCAAATTATATAGGTCTTCCTATTTTGGTAGAATTTTTGGAGTTGCAGAAGTTTGTGTTTGATACAGATTACTACAGACAGTTCTGTTTTTGACAGATTCTGTTCTTCGTGTGTTGTTTGCTTATTTTGATGAATCTATGGCTAGTATCGGGGGGTATGAACCATAGAGAAGTTGGAATAAATTAGGTTTAACACAAATATAAATAAAGAATGAGTTCATTACAGTACCTTAAAGTGGTGGTTTGTTTTATTTCGCTAACGGAGCTCATGAGATTTTCTGTTGAGTTTTGTGTTGTGAAGTTTTCATGTTTTTGGGTAAAGATTTGATGGATTATGGAACAAGGAGTGGCAAGAGCCTAAGCTTGGGTATGCCCAAGGCACCCCAAGGTAAAATTCAAGGACAACCAAAACCCTAAGCTTGGGGATGCCCCGGAAGGCATCCCCTCTTTCGTCTTCGTCTATCGGTAACTTTACTTGTGGCTATATTTTTATTCACCACATTATATGTGTTTTGCTTGGAGCGTCTTGTATGATTTGAGTCTTTGCTTTTTAGTTTACCACAATCATCCTTGCTGTACACACCTTTTGGAGAGACACAAATGAATCGGAATTTAATAGAATACTCTATGTGCTTCACTTATATCTTTTGAGCTAGATAATTTTGCTCTAGTGTTTCACTTATATCTTTTGAGCTAGATAATTTTGCTCTAGTGCTTCACTTATATCTTTTTAGAGCACGGTGGTGGTTTTATTTTATAGAAATTATTGATCTTTCATGCTTCACTTATATTATTTTGAGAGTCTTTTAGAACAGCATGGTAATTTTCTTTGGTTAAAAATTTAGTCCTAAAGTGATGAGCATCCAGGATAGGTATAATAAAAACTATCATATAAAGTGCATTGAATACTATGAGAAGTTTGATTCTTTATGATTGTTTTGAGATATGAAGATGGTGATATTAGAGTCATGCTAGTTGAGTAGTTTTGAATTTTATAAATACTTGTGCTAAAGTTTGTGATTCCCGTAGCATGCACGTATGGTGAACCGTTATGTGATGAAGTCGGAGCATGATTTATTATTGATTGTCTTCCTTATGAGTGGCGGTCGGGGACGAGCGATGGTCTTTTCCTACCAATCTATTCCCCTAGGAGCATGCGTGTAATACTTCATTTCGATAACTAATAGATTTTTGCAATAATATGTGAGTTATTTCTGACTAATGTTGAGTCCATGGATTATACACACTCTCACCCTTCCACCATTGCTAGCCTCTCTAATACGGCGCACCTTTCGCCGGTATCATACACCCACCATATACCTTGCTCAAAACAGCCATCATACCTACCTATTATGGCATTTCCATAGCCATTCCAAGATATATTGCCATGCAACTTACCACCGTTTCGTTTATTTTGACACGCTTCATCATTGTCACATTGCTTTGCATGATCATGTAGTTGACATCGTATTTGTGGCAAATCCACGTTCAAAATTCTTTCATACATGTCACTCTTGATTCATTGCATATCCGAGTACACCGCCGGAGGCATTCACATCGAGTCATATTTTGTTCTAAGTATTGAGTTGTAAGTAAATAAAATTGTGATGATCATCATTATTAGAGCATTGTCCCAAGTGAGGAAAGGATGATGGAGACTATGATTCCCCCACAAGTCGGGATGAGACTCCGGACTGAAAATTAAAAAAAAGAAAGAAAAGAGGCCAAAAAAGGGAGAAAAGGGCCCAAAGAAAAAAATGAGAGAAAAAGAGAGAAGGGACAATGTTACTATCCTTTTACCACACTTGTGCTTCAAAGTAGCACCATGATCTTCATGATAGAGAGTCTCCTATGTTGTCACTTTCATATACTAGTGGGAATTTTACATTATAGAACTTGGCTTGTATATTCCAATGACGGGCTTCCTCAAAGTGCCCTAGGTCTTCATGAGCAAGCGAGTTGGATGCACACCCACTTAGTTTCTTTTGTTGAGCTTTCATACACTTATAGCTCTAGTGCATCCGTTGCATGGCAATCCCTACTCACTCACATTGATATCTATTGATGGGCATCTCCATAGCCCATTGATACGCCTAGTTGATGTGTGTCGGAAGACAAAAGTAGGGGCACACCTTTGTACCCCTTTACTTGTGCACGGGCAGTCGGAGCCGCGCGCCACGGCCACACTAAGCAGGGCAGAGGAGGGGAGCCGGAGAGAAGCCGAAGCACAAGATGGCCAAGGCAATGCCAAGACCAAAGATACCAAAGAGCGAGAGGGCGAGGTGGACTCCCCCGGCAAGGCCCTTGCCGGGGCAGCCTCCGCGGCCTCGGCAAGAGCCTTGCCGGGGCAACTTGCCCGATGCTAACAGAGCGAGCCACCCTTGAGCCCATGGGTTCCAACTCAACCAACCACATTGGAACTAGGGCGCGGGAGGCACCTCCGTGGTAGCATGCAAATTTTTGTCTAGACCATAGAGATATGAGATCAGATGAGAACCAGAAGACGGCGACCCTCGACGGGATCCTTGCCGAGGAGATCCACAAGACCCCCGGCAAGCGCCTTGCCGGGGACGACTGCAACGCCACGGCAAGACCCTTGTCGGGCTCCCGGCAAGGCCCTTGCCGAGGGCATCAGCGGGGCCACAGCGAGGCCTGCGTCGACCAAGACTCCACCGCCGTCCCCAAGCACCTGCTAGCTTAACCAGCTGGGCAGGCACCTGCGTGCCGATGTGCGGCCTCTACGCCAACTCGGCAAGCACCTGCGTGGTGGCATGCAAATCTTCATGAAGATCCTACCACCGCGCCACCTCAGCTGCCTGCCTGCCTACATAGCGCCGCATGCACCGCAAACCTGGGCACGTGTCGAAGCAAGGCGAGGCAGCAACGGACGGGACGGGCCTCGTTCCCGTCCCCAATAAATCTAAGGGACACCTAAGCTACGCATTAAATGTGTCTTGTCCTGTAACACGAGCGATAAGCTCGCAGCACTGTAGGCCTTTCCACCTCCTGTGTGCCACTGTGGCAGCCCCTTCTGACTATAAAAGGAGGCCCTTGGCATACTGGAGAGGGATTCGGCTCTTTTGAACTGTGCAGCCACCATAGCTAGTTCGAGAGCTCAAGAACTCTCTTAAATACTCACGAAAGCAGGACTAGTGTATTACGCATCCTGGCGGCCCGAACCTGGGTAAATGATCCTTGTGTTGACTGCTAATCCTGCTCTTCTCACATCCCCGCGCCCCAGCAACCGTAGTACGGATTCTTGTGATCCCATAGGTGTCGTTTCCCACCGACATCTTTGGCGCGCCAGGTAGGGGGTGCAATTGTGAGAATCTGGTCTAGTCGTTAGCCTAGCAGTTCTTCATCGCCATGGCTCCCAAGCAGAAGACGATCATGGCGATCGGCTCATCGGCAGCCGAACGGCCTGTGCCAGTGTGGGCCACAGCGGGCCGGTCGCGGACAGGACTCGGGCCGCAGTCCGCGAGCACCAGCATCGCTCTGGCAGTCAGAGCCTGGCGAGCAGCGTTGTTCGTGCGCCAGGCAACGGGCCGCACGCCGCCAAATCCAAAGACAGAGCTGGGCCCTCTGCAGGCGGCGCGGGGCCCTCCAGGAGTTTCGTTGTGCCACCCACGGGCGGCGCAGCAACTTCCAAGATGCCCACGCCGGCACCCACAGCGCGCTCTTCCCAGGGTGCGCGCGACGAGCAGCGCCACCACACTAGAGACCCCGGACACCGCCGTGGGAAGAGCCCTGTGCATCGTCCGCGGGACGAAGGAGTCCAGCATGCTCGCCGAAGTGCTGGCGAGAATGGCATGCAGCCGCTGGGCCATGGTAGAGCTCCTTCTGACATAGTTAGAAGTCGAAGCGCGCCATGGTCCATCCAGCTGTCACCACCACCCACGCCAGCGGAAGCTTTGGCGCGCGCGCAACTGCTCCTCGACTTCCCTCCTGCTGCGGAGAAGCTCGACGAGTGGAGAACCACCATCCAGAGCCTCGTCTCCGTCGCCAATAAAGATGATCCGCGACCGGCGGGGCCTTCGGGCCGGCGCTCCGTCGAACCACCGCATGCCAGTGGTGGAGGGACCGGGGGTGCTGTGGCCACAGTGCACTCTCCTCCTCCACGCCAGCCACCGCGGGTGTCGGTCCGTCGCGATGACGCTTGTGATAATATTTCCATAGCGTCGTCCGACCCACGGACCCACCGCGACCAACACCAAGTTCTTCGAGAACGAGCCCACGAAGATGCTCGAACCACTATCGAGCGCCGGTGCGATACGCGCCACCAGGCCGTCAAGGGTGTTGCCGTGGGCCCTGAGCCTGCCAAGGAGCGACCGACTCCGGCAGGCCGTCAAGCCCTGGCTGTAGAGGTGGCCGCTCCCATGGCAGAAGAAATGCATTTAGTCCTTGCCGTCGAGCCCCGTGCTCCGGCATGGGCGCAGCATACCGTCCGATTCCTCCAAATAGGGGAGCTTCGTGAGGATCAGGAAGAAGCGGAGAAAGTAGCCCGTCAGTCTGCTATGTATCAGTTCGTCGATGACGTCCTGTACAGAAAGAGACCGAACGGTGTGAAATTGAAGTGTATTCCCCGGGAGGAAGGACTGGAGCTGTTGGCGGAGATACATGGAGGCATATGTGGCTCCCACATAGGGTCGAGGGCCCTTGCCGGCAAGGCGTTCAGGCAGGGTTTCTTCTGGCCCACTGCCCTCCAGGATGCAACAGCACTAGTAACCAAGTGTGAAGCGTGCCAGTTCCATTCAAAGAAGCTTCATCAACCAGCTCAAGCCCTTCAAACAATCCCTCTCTCCTGGCCAGTTTCGGTCTGGGGCCTCGATATACTGGGCCCCATCCCCCATGCTGTCGGTGGCTTTGAATACTTGTAGGTTGCAATCGACAAGTTCACAAAGTGGCCGGAGGTGGAAGCAGTGAGGAAGGTGACAGCACAGTCAGCCGTCAAGTTCTTCAAGGGACTAGTCTGCCGTTTTGGTGTGCCAAATAGAGTCATCACCGACAATGGCACGCAGTTCACAAGCCACACCTTCATGCAATACATCCAAGACCTTGGCAGCAAGGTCTGTTTTGCCTCCGTGGCACACCCACGGAGCAACGACCAAGCGGAGAGGGCAAATGCTGAAGTGTTGCGAGGCCTAAGGACAAAGACTTTTGACAACCTGCACAAGAGCGGAAGGCGCTGGATCGATGAGTTGCCGGCGGTTCTTTGGTCGATCGGGACGACGCCAAATCGAGCCACTGGCCAGACACCCTTTGCCCTGGTATACGGGGCAGAAGCAGTTCTCCCCACAGAACTCACATACGGGTCACCTCGAGTGCTCGCTTACGACGAGCTTGAGCAAGAGCAATTGCGGCAAGATGACGCAACGCTCCTTGAGGAAGGTCGTCTTCGGGTGGCTGTGAGAGCAGCATGCTACCAGCAAGCCTTGCGCCACTACCATAGCCGCAAGGTTCATGCCCGAAGCTTTGAGGAAGGCGACCTTGTTCTTCGGCGCGTTCAGTCGGCCAAGAATACCAACAAGTTGACACCGAAGTGGGAAGGGCCTTATCAGGTAATACGAGTCACCAGGCCCAGCGCAGTCCGCCTGGAGACCGAAGATGTTGTCCCAGTGAGCAACTCCTAGAACATCGAGCATCTTCGCAAGTTTTACCCATAAGGCACGGCTTGCCGGGCCCCCCGGCAAGCCACCTTTTGTACAAGCTTTGCCGGGAGCATAAATAAATGAAGCACTGGTGCCATAAGTTATAGCATGCATGCTAGGTTAAGTCTCTTCCTCGGTTAGGGTTGATAGGGCTTAGCGGTGACTAAACCCTAGCCTAGAGGTCGAGTGTGCGTCTTTCTGTCCTCTTTGGTTCCCAGGGCACGTGTACATATCTCCTGAGCCGCTTGGGGAAAGAGGATGGACCGGCGCTCCGGCCCCTGCAAGCCAAGATCGCCGGGGGCTGAAGACACAAGGATCCAACCACGGCAAGCCAAGGTTGCCGGGGGCTGTGGATTCAGATAAGTCTTTTATCCCCTCTTATGCACTTCCGTATAGAACTGGGTCATATGAAACCTCGTTTATATTCTTAAAACCACCGCGCTCCCCTTTTCCCGTACCCAAGAGCTATCCCATGGTTCGGAACTTAGTCGTAGTCGCGGTGGCAAGAGAAATGAACGAGGGGCCTAACCCTGCTTCTCCCCTGCCTCAGCCAAGCGTGTGAGAATGGTCGACCAAAGCGGGGGGACGGCAAGGCCTGTTGCTGGGCGACAATGTTTACCTTAGAAATAACAAGGATTCGTCCTTGGCATGGGTCTCGCTCACGCACAAAGAACCCAGCAAACACCCTTTTTCATTAAAAACGTCCCATACAAGTACAGTTCGTACGGAATAAAAAAACATGAGCAAGGGGATTACAAGTCTAAAAATTAACAAGTGCCCGCAGGCTTACAAACTAAAAAGAGATAAGGTGCCCGTAATCCCTTTCTTGTCCCTCTCCTCAGGAGGTGAAAAAAGACAGCGGGAGGGCAAAAGGAGCGCCTAGGCGAGCTGCGAGAAGCAGAAGGCGCCAAGAGAGCATCTCGGTGCCGGCGGAGGGGCTGGAAGATGAGGCAACGGCCCGACAATACGCGACGAAGGAGTCGGTGCCCGCGTACTCCAAGTTGACAGCCGCCGCCTGCCTTCTTTGCCTTCTCCGTCCCTCCTACGCTAGCCGCCCAGGGAGGCGATGGGGAACGCGCCGATGGAGAGCTTGACGAGGAAGGCCCTCGGCAGGGCGCGAGGCCGAGGGAGGGGCGACGCGATCAGTCGAAGTCGGGGTCGGCATCCTGCCGCCCAACTGCCTTGTCGTCACTGTCGCTGTCCTCCTCGTCACTCCCGCTCGAGGAGGAATCTTCATCGTCGGAGGAGCTCTCCACACAGCACTTCAGGCGAGTTCCAAGATCTCCGAAGACCTTGACGGAGAGTAGGCCGCCCTCCATTAACTTGAAGTAGAGGACGAGCCCCACCGTCAGGCTATGGATGCGAGCAAACGTCTTCCATCCACGACGGAGATACATAACATGTGGAGCGGGGAAGTCGATGTCGACCCGCGTACCGCCGGTCCCGCAGCCCCTCATGTGCAATCTGAGGGTCTGGGGCGGATCGAGCTCCATCTCCTCAACGAAGGGGGTGGGGAGACGGAGACGATGACGCGGTGGCCGGCACAGCCTGATGAAGAACTCGCGGGGCTGGTCCCCGACAAGACCCTCCACCGCGGGAGGCACCGCTGGCGGAGGCACGGTCGCCGCGCCACCTCGTCCCCCCTCTTCCCCGACCGCCACGGCGATCTCGGCCACGCCCCCTCCCCCTTCCTCTCATGGCTGCCTCTGCCGCCACGGGTTCATGGGAAGGAGGGACGCGCTGACGAGCAGCAACCCTCGCTGCCACCGTCGAAGGCCCAGCGCCTCCTCTCGCCATGGCAGGTGGAAGAAAGAAGCGGAGGTGGAGGAGGATGGATGCTGAAGGAATGTGGGACGACGCCCCCCCCCTCCTTATAAAGGGGCGGGGTCGAGGCTCGGCCGCCCCACTCGGCCAATCTAGCCGTCGGAGGCGCAGGGAATCAGGACCGACCCCTGCCCCAATCAGCGACGGCCCGGTTTCCCGCCTCCAACGCCCGCCACTTCCATGAAGGACGCATGGCGAGCGAGCAGGGTCGAAAAGACGGGTGAGGCGACCGTTCCCCGCCCTGTGATCAGGGGGCATGGGCGCCTTGAAGACTGCAACCCAAGTCCATCCAGTAAATGAACCGCGCCTCCATGCCTCCCTCTTTTTATGGGGAATGCGCGAGCCGCCTCTTTACGGCGATGCGACGCATGCGTGCGAGAACCGCCCCACGCATGCCCCCACGTCACGCACGATCCTCCACGACGCGCGTTCAACGCGGGTCGTGGGGAAGCGCAGCAGACGAAGAGTTACTGCGGTGAAAATCCGCCCCGCCTGCCCGCGCACCGTTCTGGGCCTGGCCCAAGAACGTGTCGCGCTTATGTGTGGCCCAGGCCCGGGGCTCCTATCGGTGTACAAAAGTAGGGGCACACCTTTGTACCCCTTTACTTGTGCACGGGCAGTCGGAGCCGTGCGCCACGGCCACACTAAGCAGGGCAGAGGAGGGGAGCCGGAGAGAAGCCGAAGCACAAGATGGGCAAGGCAACGCCAAGACCAAAGATACCAAAGAGCGAGAGGTGAGGTGGACACCCCCGGCAAGGCCCTTGCCGGGGCAGCCTCCGCGGCGCCGGCAAGAGCCTTGCCGGGGCAACTTGCCCGATGCTAATAGAGTGAGCCACCCTTGAGCCCACGGGTTCCAACTCAACCAACCACATTGGAACTAGGGCTCGGGAGGCACCTCCGTGGTAGCATGCAAATATTTGTCAAGACCATAGAGATATGAGATCAGATGAGAACCAGAAGACGGCGACCCTCGGCGGGATCCTTGCCGAGGAGATCCACAAGACCCCCGACAAGCGCCTTGCCGGGGACGACTGCAACGCCACAGCAAGAGCCTTGCCGGGCCCCCGGCAAGGCCCTTGCCGAGGGTGTCAGCGGGGCCACAGCGAGGCCCGCGTCGACCAAGACTCCACCGCCGTCCCCAAGCAGCTGCTAGCTCAACCAGCTGGGCAGGCACCTGCGTGGCGACGGGCGGCCTCTACGCCAACTCAGCAAGCACCTGCGTGGTGGTATGCAGATCTTCGTGAAGACCCTACCACCACGCCACCTCAGCTGCCTGCCTGCCTACATGGCGCCGCATGCACCGCTGGCCTGGGCGCGTGTTGAGGCAAGGCGAGGCGGCAACGGACGGGACGGGCCTCGTTCCCGTCCCCAATAAATCTAAGGGACACCTAAGCTACGCATTAAATGCGTCTTGTCCTGTAACACGAGCGATAAGCTCGCAGCACTGTAGGCCTTTCCACCTCTTGTGTGCCACTGTGGCAGCCCCTTCCGACTATAAAAGGAGGCCCTTGGCATACTGGAGAGGGATTCGGCTCTTTTGAACTACGCAGCCACCATAGCTAGTTGGAGAGCTCAAGAACTCTCTCAAATACACACCAAAGCAGGACTAGGGTATTACGCATCCTCGCGGCCCGAACCTGGTTAAATGATCCTTGTGTTGACTGCTAATCCTGCTCTTCTCAGAACCTCGCGCCCCGGCAACCGTAGTAGGGATTCTTGTGATCCCATAGGTGTCGTTTCCCACCGACAATGTGAGACTATCTTATCCTTTTTGTCTTCTCCACAACCACCATTCTATTCCACATATAGTGCTATGTCCATGGCTCACGCTCATGTATTGCGTGAAGATTGAAAAAGTTTGAGAACATCAAAAGTATGAAACAATTGCTTGGCTTGTCATCGGGGTTGTGCATGATTTAAATATTTTGGGTGATGAAGATAGAGCATAGCCTGACAATATGATTTTGTAGGGATAGCTTTATTTGGCCATGTTATTTTGAGAAGACATGATTACTTTGTTAGTATGCTCAAAGTATTATTATTTTTATGTCAATATTAAACTTTTATCTTGAATCTTACGGATCTGAACATTCATGCCACAATAAACAAAATTACATTGAGAATTATGCTAGGTAGCATTCCACATCAAAAATTCTGTTTTTATCATTTACCTACTCGAGGACGAGCAGGAATTAAGCTTGGGGATGCTTGATACGTCTCCAACGTATCTATAATTTTTGATTGTTCCATGCTATTATATTATCTGTTTTGGATGTTTAATAGGCTTTGTTATGCACTTTTATATTATTTTTGGGACTAACCTATTAACCGAAGGCCCAGTGCAAATTGTTGTTTTTTTGCCTATTTCAGTGTTTCGCGGAAAAGTAATATCAAACAGAGTCCAAACGGAATGAAACCTTTGGGAGAGTTATTTTTGGAACAAACGCAATCCAAGAGACTTGGAGTGGACGTCAAGGAAGCAACAAGGCGGCCACGAGGTAGGGAGGCGCGCCCAGGGGGGTAGGCGCGACCCCAACCCTCGTGGGCCCCTCGTGGCTCCACCGGCCTACTTCTTTCGCCTATATACTGATATACCCTGAAAACATCTGAGAGCACCACGAAACCCTATTTCTACCGCCGCAACCTTATGTACCCATGAGATCCCATCTTGGGGCCTTTTTCGGCGCTCTGCCGGAGGGGGAATCGATCATGGAGGGCTTATACATGAACACCATAGCCTCTCCGATGATGCGTGAGTAGTTTACCACAGACCTTCGGGTCCATAGGTATTAACTAGATGGATGCTTCTCTCTCTTTGGATCTCAATACAAAGTTCTCCTTGATTCTCTTGGAGATCTATTCGATGTATTCTTTATGCGGTGTGTTTGTCGAGATCCGATGAATTGTGGGTTTATGATCAATATTATCTATGAACAATATTTGATTCTTCTCTGAATTCTTTTATGCATGATTTAATATCTTTGCAAGTCTCTTCGAATTATCAGTTTGGTTTGGCCTACAAGATTGATCTTTCTTGCAATGGGAGAAGTGCTTAGCTTTGGGTTCACTCATGCGGTGTCTTTTCCTAGTGACAGCAGGGGCAGCAAGGCACGTATAGTATTGTTGCCATCGAGGATAAAAAGATGGGGTTTATACCATATTGCTTGAGTTTATCCCTGTACATTGTGTCATCTTGCCTAATGCGTTACTCTGTTCTTATGAACTTAATACTCTAGATGCATGCTGGATAGCGGTCGATGTGTGGAGTAATAGTAGTAGATGCAGAATCGTTTCGGTCTACTTGTCGCGGATGTGATGCCTATATACATGATCATGCCAAGATATTCTCATAACTATGCGCTTTTCTATCAATTGCTCGACAGTAATTTGTTCACCCATCGTAAATTATGCTATCTTGAGAGAAGGCACTAGTGAAACCTATGGCCCTCGGGTCTATTTTCCATCATATTAATCTCCCGCCAACGTGATATTTCTGTCGCTGTTTATTTTGCAATCTTTACTTTTCAATTTATACAACAAAAATACCAAAAATATTTAACTTATTATTTCTATCAGATCTCACAGTTGCAAGTGGCCGTGAAGGGATTGACAACCCCTTTATCGCGTTGGTTGCAAGGTTCTTATTTGTTTGTGCAGGTACGGGGGACATGCCTGTAGTCTCCTACCGAATTGATACCTTGGTTCTCAAAAACTGAGGGAAATACTTACGCTACTTTGCTGCATCACCCTTTCCCCTTCAAAGGAAAACCAACGCATGCTCAAGAGGTAGCAGGCAGCGGCGGCGGAGCGTGTGGTGGGTGTTCCGCGCACACCCAACAGGGACGCCACGCTCATTACACTACGTCGGGGACTGCGCCGCCGCCGCGGTGCGGCCTCCCAGTTGGAGTTGTCCTCTGATGATGGTGGAGTGGCTGAGCGATGACGACGGACCGGTGCCATTGGCGATTGTGGGAGAAGCAGACGAGATAAGCTACCGGGAGGGAGGGGAAAATGCGACGCAGGACTTGCCGGCCGTGAGGGTTTTTATAGTAGACCGGTAGCATTGGGATTTTGGGGGATTGCACCGAGTCGGGCGGGAAGCTTGCGCGGGAACCTGCGAGGTTGTGTGGGAACGGGCTCACCGACGATTCATTGGCGCCACCGTTTGGCCAAAAGAACGCCCCCGCGCGCTGCCCAAGCTTGCGCTGTAAGCCGTCTGTGGCAGCGGGGTGACAAGACGTGCGAGAGGAGGATGAGAGGACACGTACACATGAAGTTAATAAAAAAACGTTTGCGATTTAATTACCTACTATACCCCGTCCTGGTTTATAAGTAGGATTTAACTAATAAAATACGAATGCATGTCGCATAGATTATATCGTTGGAGTCGTATTTGAACATAGTTTCCAGCTATACAATTTTTGTAACATGCATTAACAATTTTTTGGTTAAATTTAAGGTTATACACCAGCAAGCGTTTACCCGCAACACACACGGCTTATTCCATCACAAACAGCTCTGATGGATCAACTGTCTGCCACGTATCACACACGCAACGCTAATCAGATTCGTGCTTGATGTCTCCGACATCGCTCGCACAGTTCGTCTTATTTGCCACGTATCATTGTGCCGTCCTCTGCTCACCGTTAGGCTCCACGGCACGCTCTGTCGCGTCCGTTGGCGCGCTCTGCTCACGCCCGTTGGCACGCTTGGCTTGTGGACAGCTTTTCCTTCAGGCGACCACGGAGCGCTCTGCTCACGTTCCTCCGCGCGCACTCTGCGAGCGGTTGGGCGTGCACACGATCACGCTGGGGGCCCCATATGCATGCGGTTGCGCCGCGCGTTGCACGTGACGCAGTTACGTGTGGCACGATGGTGTTACGCACTGCAAATTAGAACTGCCATCAGGGCCTGCCGATATTCCTGGCCGTCTGGCTTCCCCTTTAATTCCCGCGGCCATTATAACCTTAGTCTCTTCAACCTTTCGATCGCGCCCCACAACACAACAAGCACACTCACGACGACACATAGAGAGGGGATGTCCAGTGGCGCTCCAATGGAGTTCGGCGAGCATAGAGTGGAGACCCACGCGAGGGAGACTGGTGTACACCATCGACCCGGCCGTGGTGGACGACTACATCAACAGCGTTGAGCAGTTGCTTGCTCAAGACAAGTACAAGGTGGTCGGCATCGACCTCCAGTACACCGTCGGTCGTCCCGGCATAGATCAAAAGGTTGCCGTCGCCCAGTTGTGCGTGCGCCATCATGTCCTCATCTACCACTACTGCATGGCCACAGAGCCTTGCGACCGTTTCAACAGGTTTGTCAACAGCACCGACTACAAGTTCGCCATGGTGGAAACCAAAGACGATGTAAAAGCGCTCAGTGTTATGGGCTTGGCTTGCAAGAACCTTGTCGAAATCCGTGACCACTACAGGGTCTGGGGCAGGACAAAGCAGGACTCCCTGGTCGAACTCGCCTCGGCCATCATTGACCCCTACTATGAAAAGATGAAGCAGGATGCCCAGAGAACAAGTCCCGTATCGTGGCATGGGGCCTGGATGCGGCAACTGGATGAACCTCACCTCAGGTTTGCGGCCAAGAGCGTGTACACATGCTACGAGATGCACAGCAGGATCGTTGACATGAGGAAGTGCCTCGTTACCCAAATCGACGAGCCCGGATCGAGCCACAAGCAGAGCAAGCGTCACAAGAAGTAGATGATGATCAGATGATCGTTTATGCTAGTTAATCATGCATGTAATATATAGTTTACTTTATTGGTGTGTGGAAATGTCATGTGTGTCGTAGCCACCTATGTAATTATGCATGTAATAGTTTACTTTGGTGTGTGCAAATGCCATGGTTGTAGTAGCCACCTATGTAACTGGATGTTTAATTTGGTTATGCAAGCATGTCCTTATAAGTGTGTGTGTGTGTGTGTGTATGTTGTTCTGTCTGCAATCCCATCGCACAACACACACGTCTTATTAGCAGCAACCGTCTGTGTTATTATCGGTCTTCACACACATTTCTGATTACAGACCTGTTTGCTGCGTGTCAGACACATCTTGTTAAGTTGAACCGTTTCTGTTCTCATGTCTCAACGCAAACAGTTCATCCGAGTGAACCGCATGTCGTATATCGCACACACCTTGATCTGGCTGACCGTTTCTTTTGTGTTGCCTAATCACAGACAGTTCATCCGAGTGAACCGTATGATGTGAATCGCACACGCCTTCATCTGGCTGCCCATTTCTTTTGTTCCTCCTCGTTGCAAACAGTTAATTGAACTGAACCGTATGCCCTTCATCGCACACGCAACTAAAACCTGAACCGTGTTTGATGCATCCATCATCACAAACATTTTACACATTTCTGACGGTTTTCATACAGCATCGTTTGCGATTATTGCATCGCACACGGATTCTTGAAGGGTCTCTGATCGTAGTGTCGTGTTAGCAGCATCCTGCAGTAGTGTTTATTGAATTATCCTTCCATCAACAAGGAGAAGGGCTTTGTCCAGCCCGTGTTAACATGTAATGGAAGTTCATCCTTGTGACACCCAAAATTTCATTTGGATTTTTCAAAAATTTTATTTGACTTGAGGGAGGTGATTTAAATTTTTCCTTCAAAAGAACCCTCCCTTTCAAAATATTTTTATGGCAAGAGTTTTATTTGGTTTCACCCAAGACTTGATTCTTGGTCTTGGAGATTCTTTCTTTTATTTGGACTCAAACCAAAATACTTCTCTCTCGGGAAAAATGCCTTTTGGAAATTTCTTTGAAAATGCCCTAGGGCTTTTGGAATGGTGTCTTGCTCCTTTCAACAATTCTCTCTTGCCATGGCCTTAGTGCAAATCCACTCTCCTAAACCTTCCCTCATCTTTGGATCATGTTCTGCATCAAATCCAGCAAGTTGAACCTCCCCATATGATTATTTTTCCATTTAAATCTTATCAAAACAATTTCTGTTTTCTATTCTAGCCCTTGGAGATTTACAAAGGAAGTACCATCTCTGTTTTGATTTTTGCCCCCAAACCAATTTCCCCTCCTAGTCCTTTGAACCCTCAACCAAGATCCATGAAGATCCACTGGTCTCCAGTTCAAACTTTTCAAACTATACTTGCTGCAAGTTTGCACCAGATTTGCCAAATTTGATGAAATTCATTCAAATCCTCCTCCAAAAATTCTGAGTAAAATCAGGCAGCCCCTGGGTGCATTGAGAGGTCACCTCACCAAGTCCCAGCTCCAGGAAAAAATTTCATCACACCAAATCATTCTGTCGAACACCTGCAGAGCATTGCCAAAATCATGTTCAGTCAAAATTCAGAGAACAGTTTTAGTGCACTGTCGTTTTCTTCAGTGTTCGATCTCAATCTCGCCAGTGCCCCGGTGTCGCCTTGCTCCCCGGCCCCTCCCCCTTGTCCTCTACAGCGCACGAGCGCTTGGATGCTTGCGGGCATCGGCGACGAGCTGGAGGAGGTGCGCCGCCCCGTGACCGACGCCAGCGGCGGCTTTGCGGCCGCCAGAGAGAGGCGCAGCGCCGACGGCGCCACTCAGCGCCGCCCAAGCCACCGGAGGCCGCCGCGTGGTCTTCCACTCCCCAGTGCGCGCTGCCACCCTCGTCGTGAACCGCTGGGCGTGGAGCGCGCTCTCTGCCGCCGTCGTGCCCGTGCGGCCACCCCACCGTGGACCGACACCATTACGCCATGCCCGACCGAGTTTAGCAGTGGAACAGGACCAGTAACTCCCACTGATGCTGCCCGGCCACCTAAACCCCCTGCCAATCCACTGCCTCGCCGTAATTGCTCGCCGGAGATTCTCCGTTCATGGCCACCCCCTCGATCCGCCTATAAATAGAGGCCCCGAGCTTCAACTCGAACCCACACCACCTCTGCACTCCACCTAGAGCATGCCTAGCCACTGGTAGAGCCACGGGAGAGCTTTCTTCCCCAACTCCGGCCGCCGCGACCCGCCACGGGATCCAGCTCGATTCACTCCCGTGCATGCACCTCTGCCTCCCATCTCTTGCCAGTAGCTCTCTAGTGCATCCCTCCTTGTGACCCGCGCTTCAATTCGAAGTTTGCAGCACCCACCGGAGTTCTCCACCATCACCCGAGCCGCCGTCCGCCGGAGAAAGTGTCGCCGTCGACGTGGTGCTCTCCGTCAGTCGAGTCCACCACCCACCGACGCGGAAGGACACGCTGAAGCTCTTGGTACACTCCGATCTCCCTGTCTCGCCGTGGTTCGACGCCGGCGACCACCGCAGTCTTCGGGCGCCGGCGAACTTTTTAAACCTGATATGTGGGACCCCCATGTCAGCCTCTCTTCTTTCTCTCCCCCGAAGAGTTTTCTGTTGGCGCCTTTGGGCAAATACGTTTTCCCTTTGAGCTGGCGCGTTTTTTTCCGAAGCGTTTTCTGTTTTCTCAGTTAAGCCCCTGGAACTTTTCTGTTTCATTACAGATGAGTCCCTGGACAGAAACCTTTATAACTTTTTAATAAAAAGTGATTTTTGAGTGATTCTTTTTCTGACAGTCTTATAATTGTGTCTAGTTTTTTATGGGATTTATTTGGAAATATTTTGGAACAACTTTTATGCACGCGTTGGTTTTCACGTTAGTATGCTTTTTCGCTATGCCGTAGGTTCCGGGAGAGGTGACGGAGCCGTGAACTTCGCCGAGCTAGACTCCGACTTCTCCGAACCAGGCAAGAATGTTTGAACCTTTGATATGACGGGTGTTTTGCATGTTTGCTTGAATGGTTTGTGCAAAGCATATGAGCATCAGTGAGCATCTCGTTGCATGTAAGGCAACTATCCGTGTGCTCCAAAGTTACTATGATCTCTGATGACAGATGGCCTAGTCATGTGGTGACATGAAAGGCAGTAAGGTGGTATTGTTGTAGCATGCCAGCCTTACGATATCCGATAAACTCCGACGTTAACGTGAACTGAGTCATGTTATCGTTCTTCCCCTTTCCGTGCCGCCGCATGTTTTCTGCCAGGATGCGGTTTAGTAAGTTGGTAACCTCTTTCCGTGTACACACCAAACAGAGGGGACGGGATGATGGTTCCATGGCCCTGGATTAAAGCCAGTCATCCGGTCAGGGCGCATGGGTGTTTCCGGTTGGGACCGAGAGGCCCCCCTTAGAGCGCGCGTATATAAATTTGATCCCATGCTACGCGAGGTTGTAGCCTCCCCGTCTCAAGGTTTTTCTTGAACGTTGCCGAGGGTGATTCCTGGCTTCGGAATGTTGAATGGGTGTGTACTGGTTAGACGTGTTTCTTCCAAAACACCGTAAACGGAACTAGTCCCCGTGACTACTGAAATCCGTTGGCTGTGGTTAAAGTACAAACTCTGCAGAGTCAAATCCTTCCGAGTCATCGTATCCATGGTCAAGTATCATGATCAGTATATCCTTATCTATGTCAATCCTCAGGGTAAATCCCCGGTGAACAAGCTTGAGTGGTAAACCCAGTTCAATTGTTATTCCTGTGGATGGAGTAACCTTTATTTACCTTGTACTTGTAATGATTTATATTCTTGTGTTACTGAATTATTGAGTTAAGATATAAGCCCTTTATGTGATGTCGCTCAGACGTCCGACTGTGGCACGCACTGTCTTTTATTTTCTGTTATAAGCCCTTTATGTGGTGTCGCCCCGACGCCCGACTACGGCAATATTATTCTTGCAGCTTCCTCTCGAGGAGTCATTCAGACCCTCGTCTGGCACCGGCATTATTATTCTTGCAGCTTCCTCTCGAGGAGTCATTCAGACCCTCGTTTGGCACCGGCATTATTATTCTTGCAGCTTCCTCTCGAGGAGTCAATCAAACCCTCGTTTGGCACCGGCATTATTATTCTTGCAGCTTCCTCTCAAGGAGTCATTCAGACCCTCGTTTGGCACCGGTATTATTATTCCTGCAGTTTCCTCTCGAGGAGTCATTCAGACCCTCGTTTGGCACCCAGTATCTATCTTGGGATTTCGGGAGGACTACCGCCCGACTTCTCTATTATTTCCCCATGCATTATTGTCTCTATGTCTGAACGCACTTGTTATTCTGTTCTTATGCTTCATGTTTGCATTTGTTATATCTTATGTCCGAACTGTCTTGCGAGTACTTTCATAGTACTCACCTGGCTTGTTGATTTGGCCAGATGTTGACGAAGGCGATCTCATGGATGAAGGGTTTGATAGTGAGTCCGACGCCTAGAGGAATCCCAGTCAGTCCCGTGCGATCCTGGATATTGGTCACTTGTATCATATACGCTTCCGCCACCCGCAATAAGTCTCCTCGAGCCTCACTCCGACGCTTGAAGAGCTGTTAGTTTTTCAGGAGTCATATCACCCACTTCGTTGTGATATATCCACCACCGTTGTTATCATGAGTTAGTAGTTATGCCACCCTATCCGCCGTTATGTTTTATCGGCTTTCATGTAATAAATTGTTGAGCAGTCTCCGCTCAACCTTGTATTATATTCAGTACTCCTGGTAATTTTCTTCTGTGACCAAGATGTTGTCTACCAGTGAGAAGGAATTCTTCCTCCCTGGTCCGTAAAAGGGATTGGTCTCTCAATAAATATTTTATTGAAAAACCGGTCGTGACAAGCTTGGTATCAGAGCCAGGCTGACTGTAGGAAGCCACTAGGTGCGATCGCTAATCGGTTACTAGCGTCTTTTGTGCTTATCAGCATTTTGCAATTGTAGCTATTTTCTGTTGGTCATCATAAATTTATGACATGACTACTCAGAATTTTTGCCTACTTTTGTAGATGGCTGGCAGCAACTGCGAGACTCGGGTGTTCACAAACGTGCCCGAGGGGTTTGTCAAACTCCTCGTCTCCATCACCAAGCTCGCGATCGGGCCAGCGACTCGTCCGGAGTTCACGCTTTATCAGCACAAGCTCAGCGACGACGTGTCTATGCACCAGGCCGTGGTGCAATTCAAGGGAGGATGTTCTGCATCTCGCCACTTCCGTTTTGTGGGAAGGGCCGTGCCTACGGAGAGGCATGCCATGCAGATGGCCGCCCGTGAGGCGATAGCTCGCCTTCGGGATATTCTTCCTATGATGAAGACTCGTCGCTACCGCTACCTCCCATGCCATGTGCCATACACTTGTCACTATGCATTCGCCTGCCATCGGGGAGAGCGAGATGAAGCCATCGAGATGGTTGTGGAGTACCTCAAGGCTCTGGAAGAATCCTTCGACAACCTCGTGGATGATCTTGTGGCTGCCCGCATGGACTTAGTCCGGGGCGGTCCTGCCTGCAGGAAGGAGCTTCTCCACACAGCACCGCCTCTGACATTCGTCTCGTCTTCAGCCTCTTATGCACCGGCCATTTTGGCTACTGCTTGCCGTCTGCCAACCACTGAGGAGTTCGACCGAGTCATCGCTCCTACTCCAGTCAGAGCGGCACCGCCTGCCACTCCCGCACTACCGCCTGTCGCTCCCGCACCATCACCTCAGTGTAGTGTTATGCGCCAGGAACCAGCTAGAGAGGAGGTGGAGGTTGAATCTCCTGCACCGCTGAGCCTTGCCCTCGGCAAGGGAAAGGACATCGTCACCATCTCCGACTAAGAGCGCCGAGTAGCCGCGCGTTATGTCTGCTTGTATGATGTGTTTTATCTGTACGCTAGTTTGTATTAGTGTGATCGCTGCTTTCCGGAGTAGTATGCTAGTCTTAATAACATGTCAGGATTGTGTACGCACATCCTGAGTGCTGTATCGTGTGTTTGCTTTTCGCGTGTAAAATTTGTGTTTAAGCAGTCATTTCCCCGAGCAAAATCGTTTATGTTCTCTTGAAAAATCTTGAGGTCCTTTAAATTTTTGCCTTTGCAAGATTTTCCTTGTGCCACATAGTTCTTCTCATGAGTTTTGCAAAATAATACCCCAGACTGGAAAAATGTCTCGTCCGTGGACTCGTTCCAGGCCCAATCAGCCAGAAGAAGTTTATGGGACACAGACTAGCAACAACTTCACTCAGGGACAGTCCAGTCAGCAGGACAGCGAAGCAGCCTTGTCTCAAGTATGTCGTCTCTTCGAACAAAGCCAACAACAGCACCAAGAGAAGATGAATCACGTCATCAATATGGGAAACCACCGTGAACCCTATCAACCACATTCCAAATTGTCCGAATTACAGAAGACTCGCCCTCCAAATTTTGCTCATACCGATAGGCCACTTGAAGCCGATGATTGGCTTCGTGATATCGAAAGGAACCTAATTATTGCGCAGTGTTCAGATCATGAGAAGGTGCTTTATGCACCCCACTACCTTACTGGAGCAGCTGCAGCATGGTGGGAAAACTTTCTACACATGCATCTCAGTGAACACAACATCACCTGGGAAGAATTCAAGGAAGGCTTTCGTGGGGCACACATCCCCGGGAGCATCAAAAATTCAAGAAGAGGGAATTTGACGATCTCAAGCAAAGAGGCATGTCAGTGACAGAATACAACGGTCAGTTTACCCAGCTATCTCGTTATGCCTACGACGAGCATATGACTGAGAACAAGAGGATGGAGAAATTCTTGGACGGCCTGGCACCGGCGTTAAGATGCCAACTAGTCATGCACACTTTCCCGGATTTTAAAACTCTGGTTGACAAGGCCATTACCTTGGAGAATGAGCGCCGCAGCCTGGAGGATATCCGTAAGCGAAAGAGGGACAAGACGACTCTTGCTCGCAACAACCGAAGCAGAACTGAGGTCCCGAGGACTGAAGCAAGGAAATCCACAACTACTGATCTCAGGCCAGTCAGACAGTTCCATTCAAGGGACAAGGACTTCACGTACCGTCCAGGGGTCACATGCTATGCTTGTGGAGAAGAAGGGCACTATGCTAAACAGTGCCCAAAACCGAGGAACTCGGCCCCCAAGCCGAACAATGGTGGAACAATCCAGCCCCAAAGCGCAACAATTTCAATCCCAACAACAACCACAGGAAGGGTCACCTGAACCATGTGACCAGGGAAGAAGCGCAGAATGCCCCAGACATCATGCTCGGTACGTTCCCTGTCAACACAGTACCTACCACGGTTTTGTTTGATTCTGGAGCTTCCCATTCGTTCGTTTCGAAGAGTTTTGTTTTACAACATGGTTTTCCGATACTTCCCTTGGAAAAATCTATGATCATCAAGTCCCCGGAAATAAGCAAATCGCTCAGAGTTACTGCCAAGGAGTGATCATTGAATTCGAAGGACTACAGTTCCAAGCAAATATCATCGTGTTGGAAAATAAAGGACTGGATGTCATTTTAGGGATGGACTGGTTGACCACCAACAAAGGATTCATTGACTGTTTCAATCGGACCGTGATTCTCACTCACACATCACGGCAAGACAATAAAGGTCACAGCTCAAGAAAGACCACGGTCACGGCAACCAAAGCTGAACAAAGTGGACATGTCAGAACTGAGAAAAGTTCTAGTGGTATGCGAGTTTCCTGACGTATTTCCTGAAGAACTACCAGGCATGCCACCAGACCGAGAGATAGAGTTCAGCATTGAACTAGCACCTGGCACCGCTCCCATCTATAAGAAACCTTATAGAATGGCACCCTCAGAATTGGTAGAGTTGAAGAAGCAGATAAAGGAATTATTGGACAAAGGCTTTATTCGAGCCAGCTCCTCACCATGGGGTTCGCCAGTTTTATTCGCCAAGAAAAAGGATGGGACACTGAGACTGTGTATAGACTATCGAGCTCTCAACATGGTCACCATCAAAAACAAATATCCGATGCCACGGATAAATTATTTGTTTGACCAGCTCGCACAAGCCAAGGTGTTCTCAAAAATTGATTTGAGATCGGGATATCACCAATTGAAAGTACGGACACAAGATATCCCCAAGACAGCATTCACTTCCAGATATGGGTTATATGAGTTCACAGTGATGCCTTTTGGTCTAACGAACGCACCCGCATATTTCGTCCACCTCATGAACAAAGTGTTTATGAAATTTATGGACAAATTTGTTGTGGTGTTCATTGACGATATTCGGGTATATTCAAGGACACCTGAAGAGCATGCTGAGCATCTCAGAATTATTTTGGGAGAATTAAGGAAACATCAGTTGTACGCCAAATTTAGCAAGTGTGAATTTTGGCTAAGACAAGTTGGTTTCCTAGGCCATATATTGAACCAAGAAGGCGTGGCCGTAGACCCAGATAAAGTCAAGGCCATACTTGACTGGAAGCCACCCGCCAACGTGACAGATGTGCGGAGTTTCCTGGGAATGGCCGGATATTACAGAAGATTTATTGAAGGATTCTCCACTGTGGCAAAACCAATAACACAGTTGCTCAAGAAAGACAAGAAGTTTGTATGGACGGAAGCATGCGAGAAAAGCTTCCAAGAACTCAAGAAGAGACTGACAACCGCACCGGTCTTAACTGTGCCAGACATACACAAGAGTTTTGAAGTGTATTGTGACGCGTCCCGAAAAGGCCTCGGATGTGTGCTAATGCAGGATGGCAAAGTTGTCGCGTATGCTTCCAGGCAGCTACGGAACATGAGGAAAATTACCTAACACATGACTTGGAGCTAGCAGCAGTCATACATGCACTCAAGGAGTGGAGGCACTTTCTGTTGGGAAATCGCTGTGAAATATATACGGACCATAAGAGCCTTAAATATATTTTCACACAACCAGAGCTAAATTTACGCCAACAACGCTGGTTGGAATTGGTCAAGGACTATGATGTCGGTATTCACTACCATCCAGGGAAAGCAAATGTAGTGGCCGATGCCCTTAGTCGAAACCCTAGCCCGGACAATGACAGTCCGCAAAACTTAAGGCCTGAGTTCCAGCAGGATTTCGCAAGACTCAACATGGTGTTGGTCACTGAAGGCACCGTATCGAATCTGGAAATACAACCCAACCTAATGGAGCAAATTAAGAAGGCACAGCAAGGGCACCCCAGCATCGAAGGAATAAAGAGAAAAATGAGCCTTGGCAAGGCTTCAGAGTTCATCACAGACAGTGAAGGAATATTATGGTACGGGGACAGACTTTGCGTCCCGAACATTGAGGAACTCAAGCAACAAATCCTAACCGAGAGCCACACCGCTCCATACTCGATCCACCCTGGAGGAACCAAAATGTACAAGGACATTCAGGAAAGATTTTGCTGGCACGGTATGAAAAGGGATATAGCCACATTTATTGCTTGTTGCGATTCATGTCAGCGCATCAAGGCTGAGCATCAAAAGCCAGCAGGGCTGCTACAACCAAACAGGATACCGGAGTGGAAATGGGATGAAATAGGAATGGACTTCATCGTCGGACTACCTCGATCGCAACGCGGAAATGATGCCATATGGGTCATCACAGATAGGCTAACCAAGGTAGCCCATTTCATTCCCGTAAAGACGACCTACTCCACACAAAGGCTAGCCAAGCTTTATCTCTCTCGTATAGTCTGTCTGCATGGAGTCCCAAAAACTATAATATCCGACCGAGGTACTCAATTTGTCTCCAAAATTTGGGATCACTTACAACAAGCTCTGGGCACGCAACTAGCTTTCAGTACAGCGTACCACCCTCAGACTGATGGACAAACAGAACGTGTGAACCAAATCCTAGAGGACATGCTGAGAGCCTGTGTGCTCACCTATGGATCCAGTTGGGAGGAGAGTTTGCCGTATGCCGAGTTTGCTTACAACAACAGTTACCAAGCCAGCTTGCAAATGGCACCCTTTGAAGCATTGTATGGACGGAGGTGTCGTACCCCACTAAATTGGTCAGAAACAGGAGACAGTCGTATCTTCGGCCTAGACATGCTCAAGGAGGCTGAGGAGAAAGTTAAACAGATCAGGGACAGACTCAAGACAGCACAGAGCCGACAAAAGAGCTACTACGATCAAAAACATCGTGAGGTCAGCTTTGAACCCGGTGATTCTGTATACCTACGAGTGTCCCCTATGAGGGGCCTGCAACGGTTCAAAATTAAGGGGAAGCTAGCCCCGAGATTTATTGGACCATTCTGTATAATTGCACGAAGAGGCACGGTAGCCTACCAACTAGACCTACCCAAGGAGCTGTCAGACGTCCATGACGTGTTCCACGTATCACAATGGAGAAAATGTGTAAGTAACCCGGAGAAGCATGTATCTCATGAGAGCATCGATGTGCAACCAGACCTCACCTACAGAGAGAGGCCAGTAAAGATATTGGAGGAGTCTGAACGGAGGACCCGACAGAAAACAACAAAAAAATTCAAAGTTCAGTGGAGCAACCACACTGAGAATGAAGCGACATGGGAAAGGGAAGATTTTCTCTAGGCAGACTATCCATATCTATTCGAGGATCAGCTGAAATCTCGAGGACGAGATTTTTCCTAAGGGGGTAGGTGTTGTGACACCCAAAATTTCATTTGGATTTTTCAAAAATTTTATTTGACTTGAGGGAGGTGATTTAAATTTTTCCTTCAAAAGAACCCTCCCTTTCAAAATATTTTTATGGCAAGAGTTTTATTTGGTTTCACCCAAGACTTGATTCTTGGTCTTGGAGATTCTTTCTTTTATTTGGACTCAAACCAAAATACTTCTCTCTTGGGAAAAATGCCTTTTGGAAATTTCTTTAAAAATGCCCTAGGGCTTTTGGAATGGTGTCTTGCTCCTTTCAACAATTCTCTCTTGCCATGGCCTTAGTGCAAATCCACTCTCCTAAACCTTCCCTCATCTTTGGATCATGTTTTGCATCAAATCCAGCAAGTTGAACCTCCCCATATGATTATTTTTCCATTTAAATCTTATCAAAACAATTTATATTTTCTATTCTAGCCCTTGGAGATTTACAAAGGAACTACCATCTCTGTTTTGATTTTTGCCCCCAAACCAATTCCCCCTCCTAGTCCTTTGAACCCTCAACCAAGATCCATGAAGATCCACTGGTCTCCAGTTCAAACTTTTCAAACTATACTTGCTGCAAGTTTGGACCAGATTTGCCAAATTTGATGAAATTCATTCAAATCCTCCTCCAAAAATTCTGAGTAAAATCAGGCAGCCTCTGGGTGCATTGAGAGGTCACCTCACCAAGTCCCAGCTCCAGGAAAAATTTGCTTCACACTAAATCATTCTGTCGAACACCTGCAGAGCATTGTCAAAATCAGGTTCAGTCAAAATTCAGAGAACAGTTATAGTGCACTGTCGTTTTCTTCAATGTTCGATCTCAATCTCGCCAGTGCCCCGGTGTCGCCTTGCTCCCCGTCCCCTCCCCCTTGTCCTCTCCAGCGCACGAGCGCCTGGATGCTTGCGGGCGTCGGCCATGAGCTGGAGGAGGTGCGCCGCCCCGTGACCGACGCCAGCGGCGGCTTTGCGGCCGCCAGAGAGAGGCGCAGCGCCGACGGCGCCACTCAGCGCCGCCCAAGCCACCGGAGGCCGCCGCGTGGTCTTCCACTCCCCAGTGCGCGCTGCCACCCTCGTCGTGAACCGCTGGGCGCGGAGCGCGCTCTCTGCCGCCGGCATGCCCGTGCGGCCACCCCACCGTGGACCGACACCATTACGCCATGCCCGACCGAGTTTAGCAGTGGAACAGGACCAGTAACTCCCACTGATGCTGCCCGGCCACCTAAACCCCCTGCCAATCCACTGCCTCGCCGTAATTGCTCGCCGGAGATTCTCCGTTCACGGCCACCCCCTCGATCCGCCTATAAATAGAGGCCCCGAGCTTCAACTCGAACCCACACCACCTCTGCACTCCACCTAGAGCACGCCTAGCCACTGGTAGAGCCACGGGAGAGCTTTCTTCCCCAACTCCGGCCGCCGCGACCCGCCACGAGATCCAGCTCGATTCACTCCCGTGCGTGCACCTCTGCCTCCCATCTCTTGCCAGTAGCTCTCTAGTGCATCCCTCCTTCTGACCCGCGCTTCAATTCGAAGTTTGCAGCACCCACCGGAGTTCTCCACCATCACCCGAGCCGCCGTCCGCCGGAGAAAGTGTCGCCGTCGACGTGGTGCTCTCCATCGGTCGAGTCCACCACCCACCGACGCGGAAGGACACGCTGAAGCTCTTGGTACACTCCGATCTCCCTGTCTCGCCGTGGTTCGACGCCGGCGACCACCGCAGTCTTCGGGCGCCGGCGAACTTTTTAAACCTGACATGTGGGACCCCCATGTCAGCCTCTCTTCTTTCTCTCCCCCGAAGCGTTTTCTGTTGGTGCCTTCGGGCAAATACGTTTTCCCTTTGAGCTGGCGCGTTTTTTTCCGAAGTGTTTTCTGTTTTCTCTGTTAAGCCCCTGGAACTTTTCTGTTTCATTACAGATGAGTCCCTGGACAGAAACCTTTATAACTTTTTAATAAAAAGTGATTTTTGAGTGATTCTTTTTCTGACAGTCTTATAATTTTGTCTAGTTTTTTATGGGATTTATTTGGAAAAATTTTGGAACAACTTTTATGCACGCGTTGGTTTTCACGTAAGTATGCTTTTTCGCTATGCCGTAGGTTCCGGGAGAGGTGACGGAGCCGCGAACTTCGCTGAGCTAGACTCCGACTTCTCCGAACCAGGCAAGCATGTTTGAACCTTTGATATGACGGGTGTTTTGCATGTTTGCTTGAATGGTTTGTGCATGGCCTATGAGCATCGGTGAGCATCTTGTTGCATGTAAGGCAACTATCCGAGTGCTCCAAAGTTACTATGATCTCTCATGAGAGATGGCCTAGTCATGTGGTGACATGAAAGGCAGTAAGGTGGTATTGTTGTAGCATGCCAGCCTTACGATATCCGATAAACTCCGACGTTAACGTGAACTGAGTCACGTTATCATTCTTCCCCTTTCCGTGCCGCCACATGTTTTCTGCCAGGATGCGGTTTAGTAAGTTGGTAACCTCTTTCTGTGTACACACCAAACAGAGGGGCCGGGATGATGGTTCCATGGCCCTGGATTAAAGCCAGTCATCCGATCAGGGGGCATGGGTGTTTCTGGTTGGGACCGAGAGGGGGGCACCCCTTAGAGCGCGCGTATATAAATTTGATCCCATGCTACGCGAGGTTGTAGCCTCCCCGTCTCAAGGATTTTCTTGAACATTGCCGAGGGTGATTCCTGGCTTCGGAATGTTGAATGGGTATGTACTGGTTAGACGTGTTTCTTCCAAAACACCGTAAACGGAACTAGTCCCCGTGACTACTGAAATCCGTTGGCTGTGGTTAAAGTACAAACTCTGCAGAGTCAAATCCTTCCGAGTCACCGTATCCATGGTCAAGTATCGTGGTCAGTATATCCTTATCTATGTCAATCCTCGGGGTAAATCCCCGGTGAACAAGCTTGAGTGGTAAACCCAGTTCAATTGTTATTCCTGTGGATGGACTAACCTTTATTTACCTTGTACTTGTAATGATTTATATTCTTGTGTTACTGAATTATTGAGTTAAGATATAAGCCCTTTATGTGATGTCGCTCAGACGTCCGACTGTGGCACGCACTGTCTTTTATTTTCTGTTATAAGCCCTTTATGTGGTGTCGCCCCGACGCCCGACTGCGGCATTATTATTCTTGCAGCTTCCTCTCGAGGAGTCATTCAGACCCTCGTTTGGCACCGGCATTACTATTCTTGCAGCTTCCTCTCGAGGAGTCATTCAGACCCTCGTTTGGCACCGGTATTATTATTCCTGCAGTTTCCTCTCGAGGAGTCATTCAGACCCTCGTTTGGCACCCAGTATTTATCTTGGGATTTCGGGAGGACTACCGCCCGACTTCTCTATTATTGCCCCATGCATTATTGTCTCTATGTCTGAACGCACTTATTATTCTGTTCTTATGCTTCATGTTTGCATTCGTTATATCTTATGTCCGAACTGTCTTGCGAGTACTTTCATAGTACTCACCTGGCTTGTTGATTTGGCCAGATGTTGACGAAGGCGATCTCATGGATGAAGAGTTTGATAGTGAGTCCGACGCCTAGAGGAATCCCAGTCAGTCCCGTGCGATCCTGGATATTGGTCACTTGTATCATATACGCTTCCGCCACCCGCAATAAGTCTCCTCGAGCCTCACTCCGACGCTCGAAGAGATGTTAGTTATTCAGGAGTCATATCACCCACTTCGTTGTGATATATCCACCACCGTTGTTTTCATGAGTTAGTAGTTATGCCACCCTATCCGCTGTTATGTTTTATCGGCGTTCATGTAATAAATTGTTGAGCAGTCTCCGCTCAACCTTGTATTATATTCAGTACTCTTGGTAATTTTCTTCTATGACCAAGATGTTGTCTACCAGTGAGAAGGAATTCTTCCTCACTGGTCCGTAAAATGGATTGGTCTCTCAATAAATATTTTCTTGAAAAACCGGTCGTGACAATCCTGCTCAAGCCTTCAAACTTTGTTCTAGTATAGAGTTGGATAGGCATCATTTCCTCCACTGTTGTTTACTTTGCTGTTTACATTTGATTGGATGTTTGCAACAACTACCAGTTTTAAATTGTAGTTGTAAATACATGTTCCTTATGCAGAACAGATCCATTTATTTGCTTATATAATTGTGAAACCTGTTACGTGTCTCCTTGTTTCTCTTTCAGAGTCGTATCTCTTATGCAAGGTAGAACTTTAGGGAAGATAGTGAGCCAAATCATATTGAGGACAGCGAGATGACCCCAAGGTCCTGTCTTGATGAAGACAGTGAGTTGAAGCTACTCACCAGCAGGTGTGAGACAACCTCTGTGCAGTCGCTGGCTCAATCAGTTCGACTGCTTCAGTCTCAACTTAAAGGGGAAAGGCTTTCTTCAGCTTAGCTCTGACTTGAAGTCAAAGATGCAAAGAAGATGTCAGAGGACTGCAATGCGCACTATCGTGCCATACAGCTAGGGATGGAGCATCTATCATTGACACAACTGAGGTCTCATCAGCTTGTTCGGCTGCTTGCAGGGCCCTTCCTGGCCAGGCCTAGTGCCTTCTGAAGTGCTCTCAGTTTTGTATATTCTTTTGTCGGCGCGTTTATATGCACTGATGCCCGGTGTATGTAATCCGCGGTCACGTTGCGCTTTATTATCACCGGTAGCGAACTTTGATTCCCAGTGGATGTAATATGCCATAATTTCTTTATTTTATAGTCTTGGTTTATTCTTTGGTCGGTATGCTATAATTCGGGCTGGAAGGTTCAGTGGATCTCAGTGTTGTCGGTCTTCAGGCCGGCCTGTTACTCATATGGGCCAAACTGTGGGCATATAATCATCTTGGGCCATTAGCAGGTCTAAACCTATAGTAGTTTCCCGCCTTTAACAGGCCGAGTAAAGTTCTAGCCAGCTGGGCTAGAGAATACCATGGGCTTTTAATAGGATAAAACCTAGATTGGGCTACCGTTGGACCGAAAAATTCATGGGCCAATACAGGCCGAAATGCTAAAGGCCCGTGTTTGGCCCAACTAGGACGAGTAGTTAACAGGCCAAAATATATCTCGGGCCTGTTTGGCCCAATAAAATTATGGGCTTTAAGCAGGCCGGTATCCACGCGGGCCGTAGGCCCAAAAGTATCACGGGCCATTATCAGATGGGATGTAAGTAGGCCGGATTCAACGCGGGCTGTAATTAGGCCCAACTGTTCCACGGGCCATTAATAGGCCGATAGGCTTGTTGGGCTGAAATTTATCCACGAAGACTACGGGCCATCAAGAGGCCTAAAGTTACTTCGGACAAGAAATAGCCCAGTTTCTACATGGGCCGTTAAAGGGCCTAAAGTTAAACCGGTCCCACAACGTCCCAAATGAACCACGGGCCGCTAACAGGCCAAAACAATTATCGGGCCGAACTGGTTAACGGGCATTTAACAGGCTGAAATACAAACCTGTCTTAGAATGGGCCCAAAAGAATAGTGGCCTGTTAACGGGCCTGATCCGATATGGGCCGTAATTTGGCCCAAAACACAACAGGCTGTGAATGGGCCTGATCTGCTATGGGCCTCAATTTGGCCCAAAACATGCCAGGCTGTTAACGGGCCAGTCCACTAGTGTCTGAAAAAACATGGTGGGCTTTTAGCTGGGCCGGCCTTTTCACTGGAATGGGCCTCTGTTGGACAGTGCCACGTGTCGACGTATCATAGGTGCCTCATGTCCAATGAGTGGATGACATCTGTCCCAACGGTGAGCAAACACGTGTTTCCTCCGGCCAATGAGAATTTTACACGTGGAAAATCCCCATTGGTCCAGGCTGTTAACGGGTTATCGGATCCAAAACCGGACCCAATAGCTTAACGGCGACCCATTACGGTCGATGCCACGTGTCGGACACCCTTGATGAAAGCACTTCTATGACGCGGGATTTATCGTCATGGAAGTGGACACTTCCGTGATGATAATTTTCGTAATGTCATGGAACACTTCTACGACAGCACAGGTATGACTATCTTGATTCTGTCATAAAATCGTCATGGATGTACATGCATGGTAGAAAACGTGACCTACTGTGACAAACACGTATCATCACGGAAGTGTATTTTTTGTAGTGATACTACAAACACCAGAAACTACTTGCAACTCCTGGACAGAGGACAGGGGGTTAATAAGTCGAGCGGGGTCATATTTCAAGGCCCAACGTGTGGTAGTAGTTGTTCTTGGATCACAAACACATAACTCAGTTCCTGAGGACGGTTTCAATGAGACAACCCACCATGTACTCCTACATGGCCTCTCACCGCTACCTTTACCAAATCGTGTTCACACACTTAGCTCTTGACAGTAGGACATGATGACCACATTCCAATTCATCCCCGATGAATCAGACCTGACACAACTCGCAATAGCAGCCATGACAAGCAAGCAAAAATGAGTAGGCACATCATGGCTCAAACAACTCCTACTCATGCTAGTGGGTTTCATCTATTTACTGTGGCAAAGACAAGTCATGCAGAGGAATGGGTTCAACTACCGCAGCATGTAACAGTTGAAATGTTGTTGTCCTAATGCAGTAAAAGAGAGCAAGAGCGAGAGAGTGGGACTGTATCGGAAAGTTCAATGGGGGTTTTGCTTGCCTGGCACTCCTGAAGATGGTATAGCTCTTCATCGGTGTCATCGAACTCATCATCGGAACTACGTCCACTGAGAGGGGACAAATACCGGCAAACAGAAAAGGAACACAATCAATGCAATGCAACAATATGATGCATGAATGTGACATGGCAATATGTTGTGATTTGAACTAATGCAAATTGCTACCATGTTCATTGAAGTTCATTTGAATCAAAGATTCAAATTCAAACTTCAAAAGAAGCATTTAAAATGCCCTTTATTTGATTTGACCTGATTAGTAGGTAAAGTTCTTCAAACATGCATGGAAATGACATAAACAGATTCCTTGAATTTTTCTGATAATTTTCATATATAAATCTTTCCAATCTTAGCTATAGATTATTTTCTATGATTTTTATAAGTTTAGGACATTTTCTGAAAATAAATAAATCATTTAGATTTATTTATAATCCAGAAAACATTTATGATGTCATCACTGTGTCATGATAACGCCAGCCAGTCAACAGGGCCGGTCCAGGTCAAACCTGACCAGTGGGTCCCACTGGTCAGTCTCACAGTACTGGCTCGAGTCACAAACAGGTGGGACCGGTCAACGGCCACGTCAGCAAAGTCAATGCTGATGCATGGGTCCAGTAGAATTAGATTAATTCTAACTAATTTCGTTGGCTGGTTAATTAAACCGGTGGGGCCCGTATGTCATTGACTGTGGGGTTTAATTAGCAGCGTCATTAGCCGCTAGTGACGGTGCCATGTCGGTGGCTAAACGCCGGTGCTAAGCACAGCACGACTGCGACGCCCATCCGGCCAACTCCGACGACGGGAGCTCGCATGGCTGGGCGCGTGATAACCCACAAGTATAGGGGATCACAACAGTTTTCAAGGGTAAAGTATTTAACCCAAATTTATATATTCAACACAAGTGGAGCCAAAGAATATTTGAAGGTATTAGCAGCTGAGTGTCAATTCAACCACACCTGGAGATTAAGTATCTGCAGCAAAGTGATCAATAGCAAAGTAGTTTGATAGTTTTGATAGTAGTGACAGCAGCAATAGTAACAGTAACAGTGATAGCAGTAATTTTGTAGCAAGATTAACAGTGATGATACCAGTATTAACTTAGTAGAAACAATGTAGGATAAATTCGTAGGCATTGGATTGGTGACTTGTTGGATGATATTCATCATGTGACAGTTATAACCTAGGGCGATACGGCACTAGCTCCAGTTCATCGATATAATGTAGGCATGTATTCCGTAAATAGTCATACGTACTTTATTAAAAGAAATAGCATGACATCTTTTGTCCTACCCTCCCGTGGCAGCGGGGTCAATATTGGAAACTAAGGGATATTAAGGCCTCCTTTTAATAGAGAACCGGAACAAAGCATTAACACATAGTGAATACATGAACTCCTCAAACTACGGTCATCACCGAGAGTGGGCCCGGTTGTTGTCACTCTGGGGTTGTTGTATCATAACACGTAGTAGGTGACTATAACTTGCAAGATCGGATCTAAAACATGGATATAATGATGAATTCAGAAACAGTTCAGATCTGAGTTCATGACACCCGGGCCCAAAGTGACAAGCATTAAGCATAGCAAAGTCATAGCAACATAAATCTAAGAACATAGTGGATACTAGGGATCAGGCCCTAGCAAAACTAACTCAATTACATGATGAATCTCATCCAACTCCTCACCGACCAGCGAGCCTACGAAGGAATTACTCACTCCCGATGGGGAGCATCATGGAATTGGTGATGGAGATGGGTTAGTGATGACGAATAACGAAGATCACCCTCTCCAGAGCCCCAAATGGACACCAGATCTGCCCTCCCGAGGAAGAACAGGGTTTGGCGGCGGCTCCGTCTCGTGGATCGCGATAATTCTTTCTGCTTGATTTTTTGCTGGAAATATGTGATTTTATAGTATCAGGGGGGTCATCAGCGGGGCCACCAGGTGGGTACAACCCACCTAGGCGCGCCAGGAGAGGGGGACGCACCCTGGTGGGTTGTGCCCAACCATGGGCCCCTCTCTGGTGGGTCTTGGCTCCAGAAATTCTTATTATTGATATAAAAAATCCTCGCAAAGTTTCGTTCCATTCCGAGAACTTTTATTTCTGCACAAAAACAACACCATGGTAGTTCTGCTGAAAACAGCGTCAGTTTGGGGTTAGTTTCATCCAAATCATGCAAATTAGAGTCCAAAACAAGAGGAAAAGCATGAGAAAAAGTAGATACGTTGCAGACGTATCAACTCCCCCAAGCTTAACCCTATGCTTGTCCTCAAGCAATTCAGTTGATAAACTGAAAGTGAGAAAGAAAAACTTTTACAAACTCTTTTGCTCTTGTTTGCATAAATAATCTTAAACAGCACCCAGGTTTTCAGCCAGCATTATAACTAACCATGTTAACAATAACTCTTAAAGATTATAATGACTCATATCAATGACATAATCAGTTAGCGAGCAATAATAAAATATCTCAAACAGCAACACGTTGTCAATGCAGTAATGATATAATATGACAATAGTGGTATCTCGCTAGCCCTTTCTGAGACCGCAAAACATAAATGCAGAGCACCACCAAAGTACAAGCAACGACTAAACATTGTAATTCATGGTAGCAAAGATCCAGTCATGATGCACCCAACATTAGCTACACACAATGCATAAATCAGGACAGCTGTGCTCTACTCAGTTTCCGGCGCTTGTTTTTAGAAGGTGATGACACAACATAAAAGTAAATAGATAGTCCCTTCGCAGAGGGAAGAAGTGATTTGCAGAGGTGCCAGAGCTCAATTTTTAAAACAGAGATAAATGATATTTTCAGACATGCACCCTTCTTATTCACTTCACGACCATCAGTTATCAACATCTTCCATGCTAAGCACGCTAGTGGCGGTTCCCAAGCAATAAAAGTAAAGGTTTGACTCCGTTGGGAGTTTTTGTTTTATTATTTAAGAGATGAACTCTTTTTCATTTTTGCAGTTTGGGACTGGGCGTCCCTATTACCGCCCATTTCCTCGTGCGATGGCGAGTGAATAAACACTCGACCTGAGGATAACCCGCTTAGCACGGAAGATATCGACCACCTCCAGTCATTCCATGAACGATCCAGGCACACAAAATGGATATTTTTTTAGTGCGATGGCGAGTGAATAAACACTCGACCTGAGGATAACCCGCTTAGCACGGAAGATATCGACCACCTCCAGTCATTCCATGAACGATCCAGGCACACAAAACGGATAATTTTTTAGAAGTTTTTAGAGGAGGCACATGCAAATTTACTTAGGATGGCAGGGTAATACCGTATATAGGTAGGTATGGTGGACTCATCTGGAATAACTTTAGGTTCAAGGTTTTTGATGTACAAGTAAAATTCCCACTTAGTACATGCGATGGCTAGCAATTAAGATTGAGAAGCGGCCAGCTAGAGAGTGACAACGATCATAACCATGCATTATGCGTAAGTAACATTGGATACTAGCATGAGTAGGATATGAACACCATGAACATAAATATTATAGAGGCTATGTTGGTTTTGATTCAACTACAAGCGTGAACATGTACCAAGTCAAGCCACTCGAACATTCAGAGGAGGATACCATATCATCATACTACATCACAATCATTTTAACGCTATGTTGATATCCAAGATAAATCATTATCCACTCCTAGGTACTTATGCATGGCATGAGAAACTATAATCTCTAATTGTCATTGCAAACATGTTGTGACACCCAAAAAAAAATTTATTTGGATTTTTCAAACTTTTATTTTTATTTGAGGAGGGTATTTAAATTTTTCTTTTATAGAACCCACCCTCTCAAAAACTTTCTTTTATGGCAAGTGTTTTATTTGGATTCACCCAAGACTTGATTTTGGTCTTGGAGGTTTTCCCTTTTTATTTTGACTCAAAACCAAATGCCTTTCACTTTGGTAAATTTCCTTTTGGAAAATAATTTAAATAGCCCTATGGCATTTTGAAGTGATCCTCTCCTCTTTTCAAATATTCCTCTTGCCATGACCCAAGTGGAAATCCACTGCCATAAACCTTTCCCCACCTTTGGATCATGATGTACCTCAAATACAGCAAGTTGAACCTCTCCATATAATTTTTTCCCATTTATTTCTCATCAAAACAATTTCTGCCTTCTATCTTGATCCTTGGAGGTTTTCAAAGGAGCTACCCTTTCTTCCTTGAATTTTGCCTCCAAACCAATTCCCCTAGCTAGTCCTTTGAACCCTCAACCAAGGTCCATGAAGATCCACTGGTCTTCAGTTCAAAATTTTCAAACTACACTTGTTGCAAGTTTGGACCAGATTTGCCAAATTTGATGAAATTCATTCAAATTCTTCTCCTAAAAATCTGAGAAAAATCAGGCAGCCTCTGGGTGCATTGAGAGGTCACCTCACCAAGTCCCGGCTCCAGGAAAAATTTTCTGCTTACCAAATCATTTTGTCGAACACTTACTGGGCACTGTTTCTGTAATGTTCAGTCAAATTCAGTTAACAGTGTCTGAAGCTACTCTCGTTTCTTCAGTGTTCGATCTCAATCTTGCCAGTGCCCCGGTGTCGCCTTGCTCCCCGTCCCCTCCCCCTTGTTCCTGCGCCGCATGATCCCCTGGAGCCTTGCGGACGTCGGCGACGAGCAGGAGGAGGTGCGCCACCCCGTGACCGATGGCAGCGGCGGCTTTGCGGCCGCCAGAGAGAAGCGCAGCGTGGACGGCGCCACCCAGCGCCGCCCAAGCCACCGGAGGCTGCCGCGTGGTCTTCCACTCCCCAGTGCGCGCTGCCACCCTCGTCGTGAACCGCTAGGCACGGAGCACGCTCTCTGCCGCCGCCGTGCCCGTACGGCCACCCCGTCGAGGACTGGCGGCATTACGCCAAGACCGACCAAGATTAGCGGGGGAACGGCACCAGTACACCTCACTGATGCTGCCTGGCCACTTAAGCTCCCTGCCAAGCCATTGCCTCGCCGTAATTGCTCGCCGGAGCGACCCCGTTCACGGCCACTCCCTCGATCCGCATATAAATAGAGGCCCCGAGCTCCAACTCGAACCCACACCACCTCTGCACTCCACCTAGACCACGCCCAGCCACTGGTAGAGCCACGGGAGAGCTTTCTTCCCCAACTCCGGCCGCCGCGACCCGCCACGGGATCCAGCTCGATTCGCTCCCGTGCGTGCGCCTCCACCCTTCAACTCTTGCCAGTAGCTTCCCTATGCATCTGCTCTCCTGACCCGCGCTTCAGTTCGGAGTTTGCAGCACCCACCGGAGTTCTCCACCATCGCCCGAGCCGCCGTCCGCCGGAGAAAGTGTCGCCGTCGACGTGGTGCTCTCCGTCGGTCGAGTCCACCACCCACCGACGCGGAAGGACACGCTGAAGCTCTTGGTACACTCCGATCTCCCTGTCTCGCCGTGGTTCGACGCCGGCGACCACCGCAGTCTTCGGGCGCCGGCGAACTTTTTAAACCTGACATGTGGACCCCCCCCTGTCAGCCTCTCCTCCTTCTCTCCCTCGAAACGTTTTCTGTTGGCGCCTTCGGGCAAATACGTTTTCCCTTTGAGCTGGCACGTTTCTTTCCGAAACGTTTTCTGTTTTCTCAGTTAAGTCCCTGGATCTTTTCTGTTTCATCACAGATTAGTCTCTGGACTAAAACACTTATAACTTTTTAATAAAAGATGATTTTTGAGTGATTCTTTTTCTGACAGTCTTATAATTTTGTCTAGTTTTTTATAGGATTTATTTAGAAAAAATTTGGGACAACTTTTATGCACGCGTTGATGTTCACGTTAGTATACGTTTTAGCTATACCGTAGGTTCCGGAAGAGGTGACGGAGCCGCGAACTTCGCCGAGCTAGACTCCGACTTCTCCGAACCAGGCAAGCATGTTTGAACCTTTGATATGACGGGTGTTTGGCATGTTTGCTTGAATAGTTTGTGCATGGCATATGAGCATCGGTGAGTATCTCGTTGCGTGTAAGGCAACTACCCGTGTGCTCCAAAGTTACTGTGATCTCTGATGAGAGATGGCCTAGTCATGTGGTGACATGAAAGGCAGTGAGGTGGTATTGTTGTAGCATGCCAGCCTCACGTTGTCCGACAAATTCCGACGTTAACGTGGACTGAGTCACGTTATCGTTCTTCCCCTTTCCGTGCCGCCACATGTTTTCTGCCAAGAATACGGTTTAGTAAGTTGGTAACCTCTTTCCGTGTACACACCAAATAGAGGGGCCGGGATGAGGGTTCCATGGCCCTGGATTAAAGCCAGTCATCCGGTCAGGGGGCATGGGTGTTTTCGGTTGGGACCGAGAGGGGGGCACCCCTTAGAGCGCGCGTATATAAATTTGATCCCATGCTATGCGAGGTTGTAGCCTCCCCGTCTCAAAGTTTATCTTGAACGTTGCCGAGGGTGATTCCTGGCTTCGGAATGTTGAATGGGTGTGTACTGGTTAGATGTGTTTCTTCCAAAACACCGTAAACGGAACTAGTCCCCGTGACTACTGAAATCCGTTGGTTGTGGTTAAAGTACAACCTCTGCAGAGTCAAATCCTTCCAAGTCACCGTATCTATGGTCAAGTACCATGGCCAGTATATCCTTATCTATGTCAATCCTCGTGGTAAATCCCCGGTGAACAAACTTGAGTGGTAGACTTGGTTGAACGTTATTCCTGTGGATGGACTAACCCCTATTGTTATCTCATACCTGATTATTCCCTTGATATGATTTAAATTCTTGAGCTACTGAGATATTAAGTTATGAAGCCCTATATGTGATGTCGCTTCAGACGTCCGACTGTGGCACTCTTGTCATTTACTTTTGACATAAGCCCTTTATGTGATGTCGCTTCAGACGTCCGACTGTGGCACCCTTGTTATTTACTTTTGATATAAGCCCTTTATGTGATGTCGCTCAGACGTCCGACTATTGCATGCACTGTTGTTTATTCTTTCCATATAAGCCCTTTATGTGATGTCGCTCAGACGTCCGACTGTGGCACGCACTGCCCTTATATTCTATTATAAGCCCTTTATGTGGTGTCGCCTTGACGCCCGACTGCGGCATTGTTATTCTTGTATTTCTCGAGGAGTCATTCAGACACTCGTTTGGCCCTCAGTATTTATTTTGGGATTTCGGGAGGACTACCGCCTGACTTCTCTTTATTCTTCCCGTACATGATTATTCCGTTGTCTGAGTGCACTTTTTATTCTGTTCATATGCATCATGTTTACATTTGTTATATCTTATGTCCGAACTGTCTTGCGAGTACTTTCATAGTACTCATCTGGCTTGTTGATTTGGCCAGATGTTGACGAAGGCGATCTCATGGATGAAGAGTTTGATAGTGAGTCCGATGCCTAGAGGAATCCCAGTCAGTCCCGTGCGATCCTGGATATTGGTCACTTGTATCATATACGCTTCCGCCACCCGCAATAAGTCTCCTCGAGCCTCACTCCGACGCTCGAAGAGCTGTTAGTTCTCAGGAGTCATATCACCCACTTCGTTGTGATATATCCACCATCGCTTTTATCATGAGTCAGTAGATTTGCCACCCTATCCGCCTTTATGTGTTATTGGCGTGATTGTAATAAATTGTTGAGCAGTCTCCGCTCAACTTTGTATTATATTCAGTACTCCTGGTATTTTTCTTCTGTGACCAAGATTTTGTCTACTAGTAAGAAGGAATTCTTCCTTACTGGTCTGTAAAAGGGATCGGTCTCTCAATAAATATTTTTTATTGGAAAATCGGTCGTGACAAGCTTGGTATCAGAGCCAGGCTGACTGTTGGACGCCACTAGGTGCGCTCGCTAATCGGTTATTAGCGTCTTTTGTGCTTTTTCAGCATTTTGCAATTGTAGCTAATTTTTCTGTTGGTCATCATAAATTTATGACATGACTACTCAGAATTTTTGCCTACTTTTGTAGATGGCTGGCAGCAACTGCGAGACTCGGGTGTTCACTAACGTGCCCGAGGGGTTTGTCAAACTCCTCGTCTCCATCACCAAGCTCGCAATCGGGCCAGCGACTCGTCCGGAGTTCACGCTTTATCAACACAAGCTCAGTGATGACGTGTCTATGCACCAGGCCGTGGTGCAATTCAAGGGGGGACGTTCCGCGTCTCGCCACTTCCGTTTTGTGGGAAGGGCCATGCCTACGGAGAGGCATGCCATGCAGATGGCTGCCCGTGAGGCGAAAGCTCGCCTTCGGTACATTCTTCCTATGATGAAGACTCGTCGCTACCGCTACCTCCCATGCCATGTGCCATATACTTGTCACTATGCATTCGCCTGCCATAGGGGAGAGCGAGATGAAGCCATGGAGATGGTTGTGGAGTATCTCAAGGCTCTGGAGGAGTCTTTCGACAACCTCGTGGACGATCTTGTGGCTGCCCGCATGGACTTAGTCCGGAGCGGTCCTGCCAGCAGGAAGGAGCTTCTCCACACGGCACCGCCTCTGACATTGGTCTCATCCTCACCATCTTATGCACCGGCCATTTTTTCCACTGCTCGCCGTCTGCCTACCACTGAGGAGTTCGGCCGAGTCATCGCTCCTACTCCAGTCAGAGCTGCACCGCCTGCCATCCCCGCACTGCCGCCTGTCGCTCCCACGCCATCACCTCAGCACAGTGCTGCACGCCTGGAGCCTGCCAGGGAGGAGGTGGAGGTTGATTCTCCTGCACCGCTGAGTCTTGCCCTCGGCAAGGGAAAGGACATCGTCACCATCTCCGACTGAGTGCGCCGAGTAGCCGCGCGTTATGTCTGCATGTATGTTGTGTTTTATGTGCTTATGCTTGTAGTAGTTGTGTACGCTGCTTTCCGGAGACCTGTGCTAGCTTTAATAACATGTCAGGAATGTGTACGCACATCCTGAGTGCTGTATCGTACGTTTGCGTTTCGCGTGTAAGATTTGTGTTTAAGCAGTCATTTCTCCGAGCGAAATCGTTTATGTTTTCTTGAAAAATCTTGAGGTCTTTTAAAAATTTTGCCTTTGCAAGATTTTTCCTTGTGCCACACAGTTCTTCTTATGAGTTTTGCTAAATAATACCCCAGAGTGGAAAATGTCTCGTCCATGGACTCGTTCCATGCCCAATCAGCCAGAAGAAGTTTATGGAACACAGACCAGCAACAATTTCACTCAGGGACAGTCTAGTCAACAGGACAGCGAAGCGGCCTTATCTCAAGTATGTCGTCTTTTTGAACAAAGCCTGCAACAGCACCAAGAGATGATGAATCACGTCATCAACATGGGGAACCACCGTGAGACCTATCAAACACACTCCAAGTTGTCTGAATTACAGAAGACTCGCCCTCCAACATTTGCTCATACCGATAGGCCACTTGAAGCCAATGATTGGCTTCGTGATATCGAAAGGAAGCTAATTATTGCGCAGTGTTCAGATCATGAGAAGGTGCTTTATGCACCCCACTACCTTACTGGAGCAGCTGCAGCATGGTGGGAGAACTTCCTACACATGCATCCCAGTGAACACAACATCACCTGGGAGGAGTTCAAGGAAGGCTTTCGTGGGGCACACATCCCCAGGAGCATCATAAAAATCAAGAAGAGAGAATTTGATGACCTCAAGCAGAGAGGCATGTCAGTGACAGAATACAATGGTCAGTTTACCCAGCTATCTCGTTATGCCTACGACGAGCATATGACTGAGAACAAGAGGATGGAGAAATTCTTGGACGGCCTGGCACCGACGTTAAGATGCCAACTAGTCGTGCACACTTTCCCGGATTTTAAAACTCTGGTTGACAAGGCCATTACCTTGGAGAATGAGCGCAGTAGCCTGGAGGATATCCGTAAACGAAAGAGGGACAAGACGACTCTTGCTCGCAACAACCGAAGCAGGACTGAGGTCCCGAGGACTGAAGCAAGGAAATCCACGACTACTGATCTAAAGCCAACCAAGCAGTTCCATTCAAGGGACAAGGACTTCACGTACCGTCCAGGGGTCACTTGCTACGCTTGTGGTCAAGAGGGGCACTATGCCAAACAGTGCCCAAAGCCGAGGAACGTGGCCCCCAAGCCAAACTATGGTGGGAACAATCCAGCCCCCAAGCGCAAAAATTTCAACCCCAGCAACAACCACAGGAAGGGTCACCTGAACCATGTGACCAGGGAAGAAGCGCAGAATGCCCCAGACATCGTGCTCGGTACGTTCCCTGTCAACACAGTACCTGCCACGGTTTTGTTTGATTCTGGAGCTTCCCATTCGTTTGTTTCGAAGAGTTTTGTTTTGCAACATGGTTCCGATACTTCCCTTGGAAAAATCTATGATCATCAAGTCCCCCGGAAATAAGCAAATCGCTCAGAGTTACTGCCAAGGAGAGATCATTGAGTTCGAAGGACTAAAGTTCCAAGCTAATCTCATCGTGTTGGAAAATAAAGGACTGGATGTCATCCTAGGGATGGACTGGTTGACCACCAACAAGGGATTTATTGACTGTTTCAATCGGACTATGATCCTCACTCATCATCACGGCAAGACAATAAAGGTCACCGCTCAAGAAAGACCACGGTCATGGCAACCAAAATTGAACAAAGTGGACATTTCAGAATTGAGAAAAGTTCCAGTGGTGTGCGAGTTTCCAGACGTATTCCCTGAAAAACTACCAGGCATGCCACCAGACCGAGAGATAGAGTTCTGCATTGAGCTAGCACCTGGCACCACTCCCATCTATAATAAACCTTATAGAATGGCACCCTCAGAATTGGTAGAGTTGAAGAAGCAGATAAAGGAATTATTGGACAAAGGTTTTATTCGAGCCAGCTCCTCACCATGGGGTTCACCAGTGCTGTTCGCCAAGAAAAAGGATGGGACACTGAGATTGTGTATAGACTATCGAGCTCTCAACATGGTCACCATCAAAAACAAATATCCGATGCCACGGATAAATGATTTATTCGACCAGCTCGCACAAGCCAAGGTGTTCTCAAAAATTGATTTGAAATCAGGATATCACCAACTGAAAGTACGGACAGCAGATATCCCTAAGACAGCATTCACTTCCAGATATGGGTTATATGAGTTCATAGTAATGCCATTTGGATTAACGAAAGCCCCCGCATATTTCGTCCACCTCATGAACAAAGTGTTTATGAAATTTATGGACAAATTTGTTGTAGTGTTCATTGACGATATTCTGGTATATTCAAGAACACCAGAAGAGCATGCTGAGCATCTCAAAATTGTTTTGGGAGAATTAAGGAAACATCAGTTGTACGCCAAATTTAGCAAGTGTGAATTTTGGCTAAGGCAAGTTGGTTTCCTAGGCCATATATTAACCCAAGAAGGCGTGGCCGTAGACCCAGAGAAAGTCAAAGCCATACTTGACTGGAAGCCACCAGCCAACGTGACAGATGTGCGAAGTTTCCTTGGAATGGCTGGATATTACCGGAGATTTATTGAAGGATTCTCCACTTTGGCAAAACCAATGACACAGTTGCTCAAGAAGGACAAGAAGTTTGTATGGACGGAAGCATGAGAGAAAAGCTTCCAAGAGCTCAAGAACTAACGACCGCACCGGTCTTAACTGTGCCAGACATACACAAGAGTTTTGAAGTATATTGTGACGCATCCCGGAAGGGCCTCGGATGTGTGCTGATGCAGGATGGCAAAGTTGTCGCGTATGCTTCCAGGCAACTACGGAAGCATGAGGAAAATTATCCAACTCATGACTTGGAGCTAGCAGCGGTCATCCATGCACTCAAGGAGTGGAGTCACTTTCTGTTGGGAAATCGCTGTGAAGTATATACGGACCATAAGAGCCTTAAATATATTTTCACGCAGCCAGAGCTAAATTTACGCCAACGACGCTGGTTGGAATTGGTCAAGGACTATGATATCGGCATTCACTACCATCCAGGGAAAGCTAATGTAGTGGCAGATGCTCTTAGTCGGAACCCCAGCCCAGACAACGACAGTCCGCAAAACTTGTGTGACACCCCCAAAATTTTGGCCTTGTTTTTATTTATTAAAATGTTGCCAGGAAATAAAACTTTTCCAATTGTCAAGTTCTACCTTTTGTGATATTGGATTTATACCTCTTGTGGGAAAAACCTTCAAAGGTATTGTTGGACTTGATTTCTCTCTATAATAAAACAATTATTTATCAGTGGATTCAAATGTTGCAAGATTTACTTTCTCAAAACTTTGTTCTTATAAAATGATTTCTTTTGCATTTGGAGCTCCTTTTTGCACTGCAATCATTTGATAAATACTTCTAAAAATTTCACCAAAATTTGGGGATGTCATGTGAGTTTTCCCCATCACTTTTATGCAAAAACATTTTTTGGTCATTGGAGATTTTGAGCTCCACATCAACTTTTCCAATCTGGTCCAGTAGGCACTTTTGCACTACAACCCTTTTAAATATTTCTTTGAAAATTCTTCCAAGTGTTTGGAGATGTCAATGGATGCATACAATTCATCTTCAAGCAAAAACCCAGTAATGTTCTTTGATATATTTGAGTAGATCAGCCTCTTTTGCATTCTGGTCCAAATTGGTGATTTGTACTGCAACCTTATTTTTCCTTGCTCTAGTAACCCTGAGCTTTTTCCTACTTGTAGCCCTCCCTACCAAACTCTTAAGTCCAGGAGATTGGGCTCATTGGAGGTTTTGTAATGCATGTTCTAAACCCTTTTTCTTTCTGTCCAAAACTGGAGTTTTGCAAAACTTACACTAACAAGTTTCTGGTTTTGCCCAAGTGATCTTACCACCATCTTCTACATCGAAAGAGACACTGATCTGGAGATTTTGGCCACTCCAAGTGTTGCCTAAGTGCATCTGGCATTCTGTTGAACACCTGGTGTGCACAGTCCTTTTTGGCAAGCTCTCTGGTTTGCATTATGGGCTTGAACCCCTGACCGATCCACCTTGTCCACTGAGTGCCTTGTTACCCCTACCTCCATCCTGTGCAGCGCCAGCTCCACCCTCGAGCTCTAGAGCGTGCTGGCATTTCGTCGAACAGGTACCGTGCGTGCTCTGGGCGCGCCCAGAGCGCACGTTTTGCACGCGCGCGCACTACACCGACACACCGCACTGCCGCCCTCGTCGCGTCCCATCTCTGACCCCTGCCCGCCTGCCGAACCCCGCCACGCACTCTCCCTCTCTCCAGTACACTCCAAGCTCCCCCTGGCACCCTGCAGCGCCGCCTTGGCAGCACGCCGGCGTCGGCAGCAGATTCCGCCGCGGACAGCGCCGCCCAAATCGCCAGCGCACGCCAGCTGCCCCGGAGCACAGGCCGTGCTTACCCTCCCGCTCGTCGAAACGCGTTCGTCGCCGCCACGATACCCTGCAACTACAGGAAAGTGGTCGCCGGCGATCTTATCTTCTGCCGCCGCGGAGCCAGCCTCGTCACGTTATAAAAGGGAACCCCGAGCTTGTTCAAGGCTTCAGGCGACACCAGGCACTCCCCGTAGAGCTTCCCACGCAGTAGATCGACCCGTAGTGGCCATCTTCCTCAACTCCGGCCAGCTCGGCCGCCGCCAAGCCCCGGTGCGATTCGTCGCAACCAGCCGCTCTTTCGTCCAACCAGCGCCACCAAGAACTTCCCCGTAGTCGTGCGGAGCTGCCTAGCACCTCAACTTTAGCCAAGGATCACCGGAACCCAAATGTCACTTCACCACCGTAGCTTTCCTCCGCCGCAGAGCTCGCCGCTGGCGATTTCTGCCACCTCCGTCGACCCAACCACCACCCAAAGGACCGCCTCAGTCTAGCCGTTCCATTCCCGCCCTTGGATGCCCGTGAGGCGCTGCCGTTCGTCGACGGCGATCGCCGGAGCCCCGCTCCCGTCGGGCAGAAGAGAGGAGAAGGAGGGAAGAAACGGTCAAACCTGACCAGTGGGCCCTCTGGACCCACTGTCAGTGACCCGCGCGACCGCTCCCTCTGTTTAAGTGAAGGCGCAAACTCCCGAGTGCGTCTCCTCTACTGCGAAAGCGTATTTCCTTCTGAATCGTTTTCTTTTCTGGTTTTATTTAAAAACAGAGATTTGACCAAACTTTGACTGGCTATAACTTTTAAAATAAAACTCCAAATGAGTTGATTCTTTTTCCTACCTCTCTCAAATTTCATCTAGTTTATTTTAAGATTTATTTCAAAAATATTTGAGACAGGTTTTGGTACTGTGTTTGAAATATTTGTTATTTGTGTATTTTGCAAAATAGGATTTTTGGAGGAAAAGGAAAGCTTCCAATAAGTGCATCCTTTGCATACTCTTGAAGGCAAGCATTTCTGAACTCTGGCATAATATTTTTGTTGTGGTGTTTTGATACGATCACAACACCTTTGGACTCGGAGTATGTGATAGCTTTATGTATCGATATGGTCTCGTGCAGGAGTGCACTTTGGAGTTGTTTTGTGGTCAGCAATGGATACACTAGTGATTTGGGTCATCCTCGTGAGCTTCTCTTGCACACCGGTAGGAAGCCGGGAAAGTCGTGGTCTTGGGTAGACACGAGCTTGTCCCTAATCCCTCGTCGAGACGAGTATGCCCGGCATAGCATGGTGAGGCTCGAGGAGTGGTGATTTATTTCACTAGTGGTAATATTGTTGGTGGATACTTGGACCACCTGAGTCGGTTGTAGACCGAGTCTTGATCAATAGCTTCCTCCTTTGTCGATACCACCACTTGTCCCTGCAGGGGACAGGGTATGGTTCAGTAGGTTGTCAACCCCTTTCCAAAGCACACACCGTACAGAGAGGCCGTGATGAGGGTCCCATGGCCATGGATTAAAGCCAGTCATCCGGTCCGGGGGCATGGGTGTTTCGGTTGTAGCCGAAGGGGTAGCTCCCCAGTTTGCGCGCGGTATAAATTTTGTGATCCCATGCTACGTCGAGGTTGTAGCCTCCCCACTTAGAGTTTTGCTTGGCAGGTGTCGTGGGTGATTCCAAACACTGGTGAGTTAAGCTGGTGTGTGCAGGTCAGGCGTGTTTTCAATCAAAAGATCGTAGACGGAATTAGTCCCAAGGGACTGAGTAATCCCGTTACTCGTGGAAAATGGTACTCCCTCTGCAGAGGATATATCCTGTTGGATAGTCATGTCCTTGAGTAAAAACCACAGTCTGAGTTGAGTCTCAGTAACGGTATTCGGATGGAGAACAATTTAACTAGAACTCAGTAACGGTATTCGGATGGAGAACGATTTAACTGGAACATAGTAACGGTATTCGGATGGAGATACGGCTTGACTAAATTATCATTTTTTTATGGAGAAACTACTGTACTATATATTGTTTATGATTGTGGCACATGTGGATTTTGATCCTTATTTATTTTTGGACTAACCATTTATATTACGTATATTATTGAGTATCCCTGGGATGGTTCTACCTCCTGGATATTCACTGTGATTATTCTCTTATAAGCCCTTTATGTGGTGTCGCCCCGACGCCCGACTGCGGCATTATTATTTCTGCATTTTCCGCTCGAGGAGTCATTCAGACACTCGTTTGGCACCAGTATTACTATTCTGCATTTTCCGCTCGAGGAGTCATTCAGACACTCGTTTGGCACCAGTATTACTATTCTGCATTTTCCGCTCGAGGAGTCATTCAGACACTCGTTTGGCACCAGTATTACTATTCTGCATTTTCCGCTCGAGGAGTCATTCAGACACTCGTTTGGCACCCAGTATTTTGTTTTGGTATATTTTAAACCATATGTGTGCATCTTGGTCTTTCGTATATTTCGTGATAGACGTGTGATCATCTAATTAACCGGAGCATGTTTGATATATTATACCTGTGTTCTTAATGTTTGCGAGTACATTCAAACGTACTCACTGGCTTGTCCCTGGCTATTGTCTTGGCCAGATTCCTCGCTTGGAGATGAGCATCGCGGTGACAACCTCGGAACCTACGCGTTGACGTTTGCAGCCTCGCGAAGATAGGAGTTATCCTGGTCAGCTATTCTTGTGGGAAATGGAGTCCCATAGACGCAGATGTATCCAACCGCTTCCGCCCTCAACCACTAGTAACCAAGTGTTGTACTCCTAAGCCTAAATGGTCTTGTACTACGTATTTTTTGTACTTGCTTGGAATTCTTGTATCAAGTTGGTACCTCATCAGCTAACGGTAATCCTAGGGCTGTTGAGCGCACAGGCCGTTTTTCTGGGAATTTATATCCCAAAAATCCGGTCGTGACAACTTGAGGCCTGAGTTTCAGCAGGAGTTCGCTAGACTCAACATGGTGTTAGTCTCTGAGGGCACCGTATCGAATCTGGAGATACATCCCACCCTCGTGGAACAAATCAAGAAGGCTCAGCAAGGGCACCCCAGCATCGAAGGAATAAAGAGAAAAATGAGCCTTGGCAAGGCTTCAGAGTTCGTCACAGACAGTGAAGGGATATTATGGTACGGGGACAGACTTTGCGTCCCGAACATTGAGGAACTCAAGCAACAAATCCTAACCGAGAGCCACACCGCCCCATACTCGATCCACCCTGGAGGAACCAAAATGTACAAAGACATTCAGGAAAGATTTTGGTGGCACGGTATGAAAAGGGATATAGCCACATTTATTGCTTGTTGCGATTCATGCCAACGCATCGAAGCCGAGCATCAAAAGCCAGCAGGGCTACTCCAGCCAAACAGGATACCTGAGTGGAAGTGGGATGAGATTGGGATGGATTTCATCGTCAGACTACCTCGATCTCAACGCGGAAATGATGCCATATGGGTCATAACAGATAGGCTAACCAAGGTAGCCCACTTCATTCCCGTAAAGACGACCTACTCCACACAAAGGCTAGCCAAGCTTTACCTCTCCCGTATAGTCTGTCTGCATGGAGTCCCAAAGACTATAATATCCGACCGAGGCACTCAATTTGTCTCTAAATTTTGGGATCACTTACAACAAGCTCTGGGCACGCAACTAGCATTCAGTACAGCGTACCACCCTCAGACTGATGGACAAACGGAACGCGTAAACCAAATCTTAGAGGACATGCTGAGAGCCTGTGTGCTCACCTATGAATCCAGTTGGGAAGAAAGTTTGCCGTATGCCGAGTTTGCTTACAACAACAGTTACCAAGCTAGCTTGCAAATGGCACCCTTTGAAGCATTATACGGGCGGAGGTGTCGTACCCCACTGAATTGGTCAGAAACAGGTGATAGTCGTATCTTCGGCCCAGACATGCTCAAGGAGGCCGAGGAGAAGGTTAAACAGATCAGGGACAGACTCAAAACAGCTCAAAGCCGACAAAAGAGCTATTACGATCAAAAACATCGTGAGGTCAGCTTTGAACCCGGAGATTTCGTATACCTACGAGTGTCTCCCATGAGGGGCCTGCAACGGTTCAAAATTAAGGGGAAGCTAGCCCCGAGATTTATTGGACCATTCTGTGTGATTGCGCGAAGAGGCACAGTAGCCTACCAACTAGACCTACCCAAGGAGCTGTCAGACGTCCATGAATTATTCCACGTCTCACAGTTGAGGAAATGTATGAGTAACCCGGAAAAGCATGTGTCTCATGAGAGCATTGATGTGCAACCAGATCTCACCTACAGAGAACGGCCAGTAAAGATATTGGAAGAATCTGAACGGAGGACCCGACAGAAAACAACTAATTTTTTCAAGGTTCAGTGGAGCAACCACACCGAGGATGAAGCTACATGGGAGAGAGAAGATTTTCTTCAGGCAGAATATCCATATCTATTTGAGGATCAGCAGAAATCTCGAGGACGAGATTTTTCCTAAGGGGTTAGGTGTTGTGACACCCAAAAAAAATTTTAATTGGATTTTTCAAACTTTTATTTTTATTTGAGGAGGGTATTTAAATTTTTCTTTTAAAGAACCCACCCTCTCAAAAACTTTCTTTTATGGCAAGTGTTTTATTTGGATTCACCCAAGACTTGATTTTGGTCTTGGAGGTTTTCCCTTTTTATTTTGACTCAAAACCAAATGCCTTTCACTTTGGTAAATTTCCTTTTGGAAAATAATTTAAATAGCCCTATGGCATTTTGAAGTGATCCTCTCCTCTTTTCAAATATTCCTCTTGCCATGACCCAAGTGGAAATCCACTGCCATAAACCTTTCCCCACCTTTGGATCATGATGTACCTCAAATACAGCAAGTTGAACCTCTCCATATAATTTTTTCCCATTTATTTCTCATCAAAACAATTTTTGCCTTCTATCTTGATCCTTGGAGGTTTTCAAAGGAGCTACCCTTTCTTCCTTGAATTTTGCCTCCAAACCAATTCCCCTAGCTAGTCCTTTGAACCCTCAACCAAGATCCATGAAGATCCACTGGTCTTCAGTTCAAATTTTTCAAACTACACTTGCTGCAAGTTTGGACCAGATTTGCCAAATTTGATGAAATTCATTCAAATTCTTCTCCTAAAAATCTGAGAAAAATCAGGCAGCCTCTGGGTGCATTGAGAGGTCACCTCACCAAGTCCCAGCTGCAGGAAAATTTTTCTGCTTACCAAATCATTTTGTCGAACACTTACTGGGCACTGTTTCTGTAATGTTCAGTCAAATTCAGTTAACAGTGTCTGAAGCTACTATCGTTTCTTCAGTGTTCGATCTCAATCTCGCCAGTGCCCCGGTGTCGCCTTGCTCCCCGTCCCCTCCCCCTTGTTCCTGCGCCGCACGATCCCCTGGAGCCTTGCGGACGTCAGCGACGAGCAGGGGGAGGTGCGCCGCCCAGTGACCGACGGCAGCGGCGGCTTTGCGGCCGCCAGAGAGAAGCACAGCGTGGACGGCGCCACTCAGCGCCGCCCAAGCCACCGGAGGCCGCCGCGTGGTCTTCCACTCCCCAGTGCGCGCTGCCACCCTCGTCGTGAACCGCTGGGCGCGGAGTGCGCTCTCTGCCGCCGCCGTGCCCGTACGGCCACCCCGTCGAGGACTGGCGGCATTACGCCAAGACCGTCCAAGATTAGCGGGGGAACGGCACCAGTACACCTCACTGATGCTGCCTGGCCACTTAAGCTCCCTGCCAAGCCATTGCCTCGCCGTAATTGCTCGCCGGAGCGACCCTGTTCACGCCCACTCCCTCGATCCGCCTATAAATAGAGGCCCCGAGCTCCAACTCGAACCCACACCACCTCTGCACTCCACCTAGACCACGCCCAGCCACTGGTAGAGCCACGGGAGAGCTTTCTTCCCCAACTCCGGCCGCCGCGACCCGCCACGGGATCCAGCTCGATTCGCTCCCGTGCGTGCGCCTCCACCCTTCAACTCTTGCCAGTAGCTTCCCTATGCATCTGCTCTCCTGACCCGCGCTTCAGTTCGGAGTTTGCAGCACCCACCGGAGTTCTCCACCATCGCCCGAGCCGCCGTCCGCCGGAGAAAGTGTCGCCGTCGACGTGGTGCTCTCCGTCGGTCGAGTCCACCACCCACCGACGCGGAAGGACACGCTGAAGCTCTTGGTACACTCCGATCACCCTGTCTCGCCGTGGTTCGACGCCGGCGACCACCGCAGTCTTCGGGCGCCGGCGAACTTTTTAAACCTGACATGTGGACCCCCCCTGTCAGCCTCTCCTCCTTCTCTCCCTCGAAACGTTTTCTGTTGGCGCCTTCGGGCAAATACGTTTTCCCTTTGAGCTGGCGCGTTTCTTTCCGAAGCGTTTTCTGTTTTCTCAGTTAAGTCCCTGGATCTTTTCTGTTTCATCACAGATTTGTCCCTGGACTAAAACACTTATAACTTTTTAATAAAAGATGATTTTTGAGTGATTCTTTTTCTGACAGTCTTATAATTTTGTCTAGTTTTTTATAGGATTTATTTGGAAAAAAATTGGGACAAATTTTATGCACGCGTTGATGTTCACGTTAGTATACATTTTCGCTATACCGTAGGTTCCAGAAGAGGTGACGGAGCCGCGAACTTCGCCGAGCTAGACTCCGACTTCTCCGAACCAGGCAAGCATGTTTGAACCTTTGATATGACGGGTGTTTGGCATGTTTGCTTGAATAGTTTGTGCATGGCATATGAGCATCGGTGAGTATCTCGTTGCGTGTAAGGCAACTATCCGTGTGCTCCAAAGTTACTGTGATCTCTGATGAGAGATGGCCTAGTCATGTGGTTACATGAAAGGCAGTGAGGTGGTATTGTTGTAGCATGCCATCCTCACGTTGTCCGACAAACTCCGACGTTAACATGGAGTGAGTCACGTTATCGTTCTTCCCCTTTCCGTGCCGCCACATGTTTTCTGCCAAGAATACGGTTTAGTAAGTTGGTTACCTCTTTCCGTGTACACACCAAATAGAGGGGCCGGGATGAGGGTTCCATGGCCCTGGATTAAAGCCAGTCATCCGGTCAGGGGGCATGGGTGTTTCCGGTTGGGACCGAGAGGGGGGCACCCCTTAGAGCGCGCGTATATAAATTTGATCCCATGCTACGCGAGGTTGTAGCCTCCCCGTCTCAAAGTTTATCTTGAACGTTGCCGAGGGTGATTCCTGGCTTCGGAATGTTGAATGGGTGTGTACTGGTTAGATGTGTTTCTTCCAAAACACCGTAAACGGAACTAGTCCCGTGACTACTGAAATCCGTTGGCTGTGGTTAAAGTACAACCTCTACAGAGTCAAATCCTTCCAAGTCACCGTATCTATGGTCAAGGACCATGGCCAGTATATCCTTATCTATGTCAATCCTCGTGATAAATCCCCGGTGAACAAACTTGAGTGGTAGACTTGGTTGAACATTATTCCTGTGGATGGACTAACCCCTATTGTTATCTCATACCTGATTATTCGCTTGATATGATTTAAATTCTTGAGCTACTGAGATATTAAGTTATGAAGCCCTTTATGTGATGTCGCTTCAGACGTCCGACTGTGGCACTCTTGTCATTTACTTTTGATATAAGCCCTTTATGTGATGTCGCTTCAGACGTCTGACTATGGCACCCTTGTTATTTACTTTTGATATAAGCCCTTTATGTGATGTCGCTCAGACGTCCGACTGTTGCATGCACTGTTGTTTATTCTTTCCATATAAGCCCATTATGTGATGTCGCTCAGACGTCCGACTGTGGCACGCACTGCCCTTATATTCTATTATAAGCCCTTTATGTGGTGTCGCCTTGACGCCCGACTGCGGCATTGTTATTCTTGTATTTTCCTCTCGAGGAGTCATTCAGACACTCGTTTGGCCCTCAGTATTTATTTTGGGATTTCGGGAGGACTACCGCCCGACTTCTCTTTATTCTTCTCGTACATGATTATTCCGTTGTCTGAGTGCACTTGTTATTCTGTTCATATGCATCATGTTTATATTTGTTATATCTTATGTCCGAACTGTCTTGCGAGTACTTTCATAGTACTCACCTGGCATGTTGATTTGGCCAGATGTTGACGAAGGCGATCTCATGGATGAAGAGTTTGATAGTGAGTCCGACGCCTAGAGGAATCCCAGTCAGTCCCGTGCGATCCTGGATATTGGTCACTTGTATCATATACGCTTCCGCCACCCGCAATAAGTCTCCTCGAGCCTCACTCCGACGCTCGAAGAGCTGTTAGTTCTCAGGAGTCATATCACCCACTTCGTTGTGATATATCCACCACCGCTTTTATCGTGAGTCAGTAGATTTGCCACCCTATCCGCCTTTATGTGTTATTGGCGTGATTGTAATAAATTGTTGAGCAGTCTCCGCTCAACTTTGTATTATATTCAGTACTCCTGGTATTTTTCTTCTGTGACCAAGATTTTGTCTACTAGTAAGAAGGAATTCTTCCTTACTGGTCCGTAAAAGCGATCGGTCTCTCAATAAATATTTTTTATTGGAAAACTGGTCGTGACACATGTTTAATCATAATGGGCTGAAGCATGGGCACTAGGTTAAACATATTTACACAAACAGAACAAGTCGAGTTCATACCAATTTCTCTTTGCCACGGCCAGTTCATTGAATGTCATCATTATTGCCTTTCACTTGCACGATCGAACGATATAAAAATAATAATAGTGCAAGAGTGTCGTGGACTAAGCTAGAATATGCAAACATTTTATTCAACGGGAGAAGACAAGGTAAAATGGGCTCTTTATTAGTTCAACAGTTATTCATGTGAGAGCCACTCAACATTTTCATCGTGGTCTTCTCCTCGGTTAGACTCGAATAAAAGGAAAAGAAATTCAGAGAAACACACTAAAATATTTTTGGAGTTTTTGGTTTTCTTCCACAAGCAAAATGAAAAGCAAAAACCAGAAAAACTATTTACACGGGAAAGCTCCCAACAAGCAAAAGAAGAACAAGGAAATCTTTTTGGGTTTTAATACTACTACTAAGCATGCATAGAAAGTAAATTACTACAACTAATTTTTTTGGTTTTCTAAAGTTTTTGAAACACACAAGAAGAAAGCAAGAAAATAAATCTAAGCATGGATAATACAATGGAAAAGTGTGAACACCGACAAATAGAATAAATGTGTGAACATGAATATAATGTCGGTGAGAAACATGTACTCCCCCAAGCTTAGGCTTTTGGCCTAAGTTGGTAATCGATTAGTAGCTGGGAGGGTAGTAAGGATCCTGAGGAGCGGGCATCCACTCATCCCACTGCTGAGGTGCCTGTGCAGCCTCTGCAGCAGCGTGAGCATTCCAGTAGGCGATGATGTCTGCAGGAAAAAATACTATATCCGCCCTTGGCAACAGAATCAAACAGAGCAGGTGCAGGCAAGGGGATATCATCACGAGTTATGATGCGATAGACCAGGTTATAAGGAATGGCAATATCAAGACGATCATGTGCAAGAAATGATGGTGTTCCATGGCTGCACGGTCTAGGTAAACATTGGTCAGAGGGTAATCATGAGGGCGTATCTCAACCTTGAAGTGAGCCGCCAAACGAGTGAAAAAAATCCCACCGTGTATTTTACCCTGGGTTTTATTAAGATGCAGGTCACGAGCCACGATAGCTCCCAAGCTATACGTGTTGTCGCCCTCAAGTGCACGACGTAAAACAGCAAGGTCCGGTGAACTAAGTGCACCCACCTTCTCTCTGGCAAGCAAGCATTTGGTAATAAAATATGCAAAGTAACGAACAGCAGGAAAATGTAAGCCAGCGGCAGTGATGGATGACACTCTCCTCTCATCACCCACTGTCAAAGTACGACAAAATCCCTCAAACCCAGCCGGTCTAGGCTCAGCCAAACTCCCATCAGAAGGGATCATGCATATGTCACAAAATTCAGTAAGTGGTATCTGATGGTTTTCAGCATATAAATCAAAGCTCACTTCAGGAGGGTTATTTCTAGGCAAGAAAGTAAAGCTTTGAACAAAGATGTTCGTGAGGCTTTGGTGCTGGTCACACTCATCTGCGATGAAGTCGGCGAGGCCAGCATTGGCAATATATTGCATGAACTCCTCATGAATTCCAGCCTCTTGCAGGAACAGGTTGATCAAATCTTATTAACAACCACTTTTGATTAGCATGAAATCGAAGAACTTTCGTAAATCACTAAGTTACCTCAATGGGGATATGCATTTCCCCAACAATAAGTATTTCATATTTCTTTTTTGCATTAGGTAGAGGTATTTGAAAATTTCCAATAGTGATTGTCGGAGATTTTTCAATAACATTAATACCATTCACTTGGAATTGTTTCTTCGGAATGTGTACCGTATGCTCATTACCATTGATATGAAAAGTGACCTTGCTTTTATTGCAATCAATAACAACCCCTACAGTATTCAAGAAGGGTCTACCAAGGATAATCGACATGTTGTCGTCCTCGGGCATCTCAAGTATAACAAAGTCAGTCAAAATAGTAACATTAGCAACAACAACTGGCACATCCTCACAGATACCGATAGGCATGGAAGTTGATTTATCATCCATTTGCAAAGATATTTCAGTAGGTGTGAGTTTATTCAAGTCAGGTCTTTTATATAAAGAGAACGGCATAACACTAACACCAGCTCCTAAATCACACAAAGCAGTTTTCACATAATTCTTTTTGATAGAGCAAGGTATAGTTGGTATTCCCGGATCTCCAAGTTTTTGGGTACTCCATCTTTGAAAGTGTAATTAGCAAGCATAGTGGAGATTTTAGCTTCCGGTATTTTTCTTTTATTTGTGATGATATCTTTCATATACTTTGCATAAGGAGGCATTTTCAGGATATCAGTCAAGCGAGTACGCAAAAAGACTGGCCTCAGCATTTCAGCAAAGCGTTCAAATTCTTCATCATCTTTCTTTTTAGTTGACTTGGGTGGAAAAGGCATAGGTTTTTGAACCCATGGTTCTCTTTCTTTACCGTGTTTCCTAGCCACAAAGTCTCTTTTGTCATATCTTTTATTCTTGGGTTGTGGGTTATCAAGATCAACACGTGGTTCTATCTCAACATCATTATCTGGTTCTTTGTCATTGTTTGGTTGAGTGTCTTCATGAACCTCATCATTATCTTTTTCATTATCACTAGGTGAGTGTTCATTACCAGACTGAGTTTCAGCATTAGAGATAGAAGTTTCATTACCATTATCAAGAGGTTTTTCTATTTCAGGTTCACTAGAAGTGTGCAAATTCCTATCATTTTTCTTCTTCTTTTTCTTTTTAGAAGGACTATGTGCACTAGTGTTATTTCTTTGTGACTCTTGTTCAATTCTTTTTGGGTGTCCCTCGGGATAAAGTGGTTCCTGAGTCATTTTACCTCCTCTAGTTGCAACTCTAACAGCAAAGTCATGCATATTATGATTCATTTCATCAAGCAATTCTCTTTGAGATTAGCAACTTGTTCTAACAGGGTTTGAACCATAGAAGCATGTTTTTCAACACCTCTAACATCATTTGATATTCTAAATAACAAGTCACTCAAGCGAGCAACCATATCAGAATTATATTTCAATTGTTTCATAACATTTGCATTGAAGTGATCTTGTTTTCTAATGTAGTTTTCGAACTCATAAAGGCATTGACTAGGATGCATATTGTGAGGATTGTCATTATTATTAAACTTCATAAGAGAATTTACCTCTACCACCTTAGGCAGTGGTGGTGTATTAAGCCCATGTATTTCTTCAATAGGAGGTAAATTTTTAACATCCTCAGCTTTAATACATTTTTCCTTCATTGATTTCTTTGCCTCTTGCATATCTTCAGGACTGAGATATAATATACCCCTGTTCGTTGGAGTGGGTTTAGGAGGTGGTTCAGGAATAGTCCAATCATCATAGTTTTTCAGCATATTATTCAATAATTCTTCAGCTTGTCCAACAGTTCGTTCCCTGAAAACACAACCAGCACAACTATCTAGGAAGTCCCTAGAAGCAACGGTTACTCCATTATAGAAGATATCAAGTATTTCATTTTTCTTAAGAGGATGATCAGGCAAAGCATTAAGTAACTGGCAAAGCCTCCCCCAAGCTTGTAGGAGACTCTCTTCTTTAGTTTGCACAAAGTTAAATATTTCCTGTAAGGCAGCTTGTTTCTTATGAGCAGGAAAATATTTTTCAGAGAAGTAATAAATCATATCCTGGGGACTACGCACACAACCAGGAGCAAGCTATTGTACCAAGCTTTAGCATCACCCTTTAATGAGAAAGGAAATAATTTGAGAATAAAGTAGTAGTGAGTCTTCTCATCATGAGTAAAAAGGGTGGCTATGTCATTCAACTTAGTAAGATGTGCCACAATAGTTTCAGTTTCATAACCATGAAAAGGATCAGATTCAACCAGAGTAATTAACTCTGGGTCGACGGAGAATTCATAATCCTTATCATCAATAAAGATAGGTGAAGTCGCAAACTTAGGATCACATTTCATTCTAGCATTCAGAGATTTTTCTTTATACTTGTGTAATAATTTCTCTAGATCACCCCTATCATTGCAAGCAAGAATATCTCTAGTTGTTTCTTCACTCATAACTTAACCTTCGGGTACCTTAGGCAATTCATATCTAGGAAGGCTAGTTCTAGCAGGTGTTTCAGTAGTTTCAGTTTCAAGTTCATCATCAGATTCAACAACATCATGTTGTATAACTCTAGCAATTTGTCTATCAAGAAAATCACCAAGTGGCACATCATCATTATCAAGCAAGGTACTAGAATCATCATAAGCATCATTCATAGTGGAAGTAGAATCATCAATACCTTGTGACATATCAGAATTAATAGCATGTGGTGGTGTTGCAAGTTTACTCAAAACAGCAGGTGAATCTAAAGCAGAACTGGATGGCAGTTCCTTACCTCCCCTCGTCTTAGAGGGATAAAAAATTTACTTTGGATCCTTCAGATTCTTTATAGTGATAATATGATAATAATCCCAAGTGACTCAAGAAATATAGCTATGCTCCCCGGCAACGGCGCCAGAAAAAGGTCTTGATAACCCACAAGTATAAGGGATTGCAACAGTTTTCGAGGGTAAAGTATTTAACCCAAATTTATAGATTCAACACAAGGTGAGCCAAGAATATTTGAAGGTATTAGCAGCTGAATTGTCAATTCAACCACACCTGGAGATTAATTATCTATAGCAAAGTGATCAGTAGCAAAGTAGTTTGATAGTTTTGATAGTAGTGACAGCAGCAATAGTAACAGTAACAGTGATAGCAATATTTTTGTAGCAAGAGTAAGAGTGATGATAGCAGTAGTAACTTAGCAGAAACAATATAGGATAAATTCGTAGGCATTGGATCGGTGACTTGTTGGATGATATTCATCATGTGACAGTTATAACCTAGGGCGATATGACACTAGCTCCAGTTCATCGATATAATGTAGGCATGTATTCCGTAAATAGTCATATGTGCTTTATTAAAAGAACTTGCATGACATCTTTTGTCCTACCCTCCCGTGGCAAGGGGTCCATATTGGAAACTAAGGGATATTAAGGCATCCTTCTAATTGAGAACCGGAACAAAGCATTAACACATAGTGAATACATGAACTCCTCAAACTACGGTCATCACCGAGAGTGGGCCCGGTTGTTGTCACTCCGGGGTTGTCGGATCATAACACGTAGTAGGTGACTATAACTTGCAAGATCGGATCTAAAATATGGATATGATTAATTCATAAACGGTTCAGATCTGAGTTCATGGCACCCGGGCCCAAAGAGACAAGCATTAAGCTTAGCAAAGTCATAGCAACATCTAAGAACATAGTGGATACTAGGGATCAGGCCCTAACAAAACTAACTCGATTACATGATGAATCTCATCCAACTCCTCACCGACTAGCGAGCCTACGAAAGAATTACTCACTCCCGGTGGGGAGCATCATGGAATTAGCGATGGAGATGGGTTGGTGATGATGAAGAATGAAGATCCCCCTCTCCGGAGCCCCAAACAGACTCCAGATGTGCCCTCCCAAGTAAGAACAGGGCTTGGCGGTGGCTCTGTCTCGTGGATCGCGATAATTCTTTCTCCTTGATTTTTTTGGAAATATGTGATTTTATACTATCAGGGGGGGTCGTCAGCAGGGCCACCAGGTGGGTACAACCCACTTGGGCACACCAGGAGAGGGGGGCGCGCCCTGGTGGGTTGTGCCCAACCAGGGGCCCCTCTTTGGTGGGTCTTGGCTCAAGAAATTCTTATTATTGATATAAAAAATCCTCGCAAAGTTTCGTTCCATTCCGAGAACTTTTATTTCTGCACAAAAACAAAACCATGATAACCCACAAGTATAGGGGATCGCAACAGTTTTCGAGGGTAGAGTATTCAACCCAAATTTATTTATTCGACACAAGGGGAGCCAAAGAATATTCTCGAGTATTAGCAGCTGAGTTGTCAATTCAACCACACCTGGATAACTTAGTATCTGCAGCAAAGTATTTAGTAGCAAAGTAATATGGAAGTAACGGTAACGATAGCAAAAGTAATATTTTTGGGTTTTGTAGTGATTGTAACAGTAGCAACGGAAAAGTAAATAAGCGAAGAACAATATGTGAAAAGCTCGTAGGCATTGGATCGGTGATGGAGAATTATGCCGGATGCGGTTCATCATGTAACAGTCATAACATAGGGTGACACAGAACTAGCTCCAATTCATCAATGTAATGTAGGCATGTATTCCGAATATAGTCATACGTGCTTATGGAAAAGAACTTGCATGACATCTTTTGTCCTACCCTCCCGTGGCAGCGGGGTCCTAATGGAATCTAAGGGATATTAAGGCCTCCTTTTAATAGAGTACCGGACCAAAGCATTAACACATAGTGAATACATGAACTCCTCAAACTAAGGTCATCACCGGGAGTGGTCCCGATTATTGTCACTTCGGGGTTGCCGGATCATAACACATAGTAGGTGACTATAGACTTGCAAGATAGGATCAACAACTCACATATATTCATGAAAATATAATAGGTTCAGATCTGAAATCATGGCACTCGGGCCCTAATGACAAGCATTAAGCATAGCAAAGTCATAGCAACATCAATCTCAGAACATAGTGGATACTAGGGATCAAACCCTAACAAAACTAACTCGATTACATGATAAATCTCATCCAACCCATCACCGGCCAGCAAGCCTACAATGGAATTACTCACGCACGGCGGTGAGCATCATGAAATTGGTGATGGAGGATGGTTGATGATGACGATGGCGACGGATTCCCCTCTCCGAAGCCCCGAGCGGACTCCAGATCAGCCCTCCCGAGAGGTTTTAGGGCTTGGCGGTGGCTCCATATCATAAAACGCGATGAATCCTTCTCTCCTATTTTTTCTCCCCGAACACGAATATATGGAGTTGGAATTGAGGTCGGTGGAGCGTCAGGGGGCCCACGAGGCAGGGGCGCGCCCCCCATCCTCGTGGACAGGGTGTGGGCCCCCTGACATGGATTCTTCTTCCAGTATTTTTAATATTTTCCAAAAATAAGTTCTGTGGAGTTTCAGGTCATTTCGAGAACTTTTGTTTCTGCACATAAATAATACCATGGCAATTCTGCTGAAAACAGCGTCAGTCCGGGTTAGTTCCATTCATATCATGCAAGTTAGAGTCCGAAACAAGGGCAAAAGTGTTTGGAAAAGTAGATACGACGGAGACGTATCAGCCATGGCGGCGGCCCGAGCTCGGAGATCGCGGGCGAGGGTGCTACGGCATGGAAAGGAGCAAAACGAAGGAGGGGGAACGGGAAGGAGCTCACAGTGAGCTCGATGGCGTCGTCGGTTCGGGCAAGCACCAAAGAGAGCGGAGCAACGATGGGGATCTCCGGCGTCCGGGGTTCAAGAAGAAGACGGGAAGAGCACTCGGGGGCTTCCGGCGGCACGTGGGTCTTCGGGGAGGCATGGGCGACGGTGGCGGATCTCTGGGACATGGTGGCGACGCTAGGCAGTGGCAGGGGCCGCGGCGGCAGTGAGCGGCGGCGACGGCTGTGCTCAGCGCGTGCGAGGGACAGAGGCAGAGGATGGGGAGAGGTACTGGGAGATCTAGAGAGGGTCGACGAGGTGGCGTAGCTTCACTAGGGAGGGCCAGGGCGAAGCGGCAAGCAGGAGGTGGTCGTCGGTGGCTGTGCGCGTGCTGGCGCACCATGGGCACATGCCCTCGTGCCTTCTCGCACGATGTTGAAGGAGGCGGTGCTGGGGCTGGGCCACTACAGTAGTGGGCTACGCCAAGCGGCTGGGCCGCAGATAAGCCCAGGTGAACTATCTCTCTCTCTCTGTTTTAAACATTTATTTCTGTTTTCTGTTCTCTGTCTTTGTTTTGAATTTGGTTTGCTAACCAAATTATTTTTGAAGCTTCTGGAAATTATTGTGGATGCAATAGGAACTAAACCAAAGCCCCACAATATTTTTGAGAATGATTGGAGTTATAAAAGTATTTATAGAAATTTATAACCCCAACTCAATTACAATATGATTTAATTCAAAAATCCAGGAATGACCTAGAAATATGTTCATCATTTTTGGCAGAGGTTTTCACCTTTATTAGAAATCATGAACATTTTCAAAGGGCATTTTGGGTTCATTGAAAGTGATTTTATTTGAACCTATTTGAATTCATTTGGTGCTAGGGTTTGTTCACCTCCAATTCAAGTTTCAAAAATTTGAACATGATGCATGGATGCAGTTGCAACTATTTGCAGGCAAATTCTAGGGCTGTGACAACGCGGAGGTGTACTTCCTACGGTTTGAGCATATCTTCAAGATGTTTCTGACAAGGCGGCTCGATTGTACAATTTTCAGCCTTTTTGCGCTACATATGAGCTCTGTCATGAAGAGAGAAGAAGTCTTGCAAATCTGTGTGGCGGATCCATACTACATGCACGTGTCCTTCTTGAGTCTCGGCGACTTTGAACGTAAAACTGCTAGGGAGTACCTCCAAAACTTCATGGTACAGAATAAGGACCAGGAAATTGTCCTCCTTCCTTATCATCCAAAGTAAGTCAGTGTCGGACAACCCTTTCGTACATTTCAATCATTCCTTCTCGCTCACATGGAGAATAATTTGAGGTGTTTTTTTCCGTAGCAACGAGCGCGCCGGCCTTATCGTTCTTTACCCGCGAGTCTCCCATGCCGTGTATTTCGACCCTACCAGAAACAACGAGAAGAAGGACTACACCCACGTAATGAATATTCTAGATGATGCTCTCCAAGGCTTCATCTTGAGGGGTGGCACCTGCAGATCAGGAAACAAAGGAACAAGAAGATGGGTTTCTCGCATAAAACTAACTTATGCGGCATCCATGTCCCAAAACCAAGCAAGAATGATGGATTCTACCTCCTCCATCTCATGATGGAGTTCAGAACAGATCACCAAACACTACAAAAAATACACTTACATGATGATACGTGTTTGTCATAGTAGGTCACGTTTTTTGTCATGCATGTACATCCATGACGATTTTATGACAGAATCAAGATAGTCATACATGTGCTGTCATAGAAGTGTGATGACCCACAAGTATAGGGGACCAATTGTAGCTCTTTTTGATAAGTAAGAGTGTCAAACCCAACGAGGAGCTGAAGGAGATGACAAGTAGTTTTCAGTAAGGTGATGTCTGCAAGTGCTGAAATTGTAAGTAGCGGAGTAGTTTGATAGTAAGATAATTTGTAACGAGCAAGTAACGATTGTAGTAACAAAAGTGCAGCAAGGTAGCCCAATCCTTTTGAGGCAAAGTATAGGCCAAAACTGTCTCTTATGATAAGCAAAGCGTTCTTGAGGGTACACGGGAATTTCATCTAGTCACTTTCATCATGTTGGTTCGATTTGTGTTCGCTACTTTGATAATTTGATATGTGGGTGGACCGGTGCTTAGGTGTTGTTCTTACTTGAACAAACCTCCTACTTATGATTAACTCTCCCGCAAGCATCCGCAACTACGAGAAAAGTATTAAGAATAAATTCTAACCATAGCATTAAACTTTTGGATCCAATCGGTCCCTTACGAAGTAACGCATAAACTGGGGTTTAAGCTTCTGTCACTCTCGCAACCCACCATCTAATTGCTACTGCAAAATGCATTCCCTTAGGCCCAAATATGGTGAAGTGTCATGTAGTCGACGTTCACATGACACCACTAAGGGAATCACAACATACATACTATTAGAATATCGAACACATATCAAGTTCACATGATTACTTGCAACATGATTTCTCCCGTGACCTCGAGAACAAAAGTGACTACTCACAAATGATAAACATGTTCATGATCAAAGGAGTATTAAATAGCATAATGGATCTGAACATATAATCTTCCACCAAATAAACCATATAGTAATCAACTACAAGATGTAACAACACTACTAGTCACCCACAAGCACCAATCTATAGTTCCGGTAACAAGATTGAATACAAGAGATGAACTAGGGTTTGAGATGAGATGGTGATGTTGAAGATGTTGATGGAGATTGCCCTCCCCAAGATGGGAGAGTTGTTGGTGATGATGATGACGATGATTTCCCCCTCCGGGAGGGAAGTTCCCCTGGCGGAATCGCTCCGTCAGAGGTTAAAAGTGCCCCTGCCTAAGTTCCGCCTCGAGACGGCGGCGCTCCGTCCCGAAAATCTCCCCCTTATTTTTTTCTAGGTCAAAATGACTTATATACCAGAAGATGGGCACCGGAGGTGGGCCGAGGAGCCCACAACCCACCAGTGCGCGCCTGGGGGCCCTGGCGCGCCCAGGTGGGTTGTGCCCACCTGGTGGCCCCCCTCTGGTGGTTATTGGCTCCAGTATTTCTTAAATATTCCATAAAAAATCTCCATGAAGTTTCAGCTTATTTGGAGTTGTGCGGAATAGGTGGCCTGACGTAGCTTTTCTAGGTCCAGATTTCCAACTACCGGAATTCTCCCTCTTGGTGTGTTCCTTGCAAATTATGAGAGAAAAGGCATTAGAATTGCTCCAAAAAGCATTATTATGGATAAAACATTATAAATAACAGTAAGGAAACATGATGCAAAATGGACGTATCAACTCCCCCAAGCTTAGACCTCGCTTGCCCTCAACGAAAACCAAAATCGAAAACATGTCCACATGCTTTGAGAGAGAGGTGTAGGTAAAAACAAAATACGGAAATAGAAGCATCATGTTGATTATTATAACATCAACAAAATTAAACATAGAACTTTTGTCATATACTTCTCATGAATAAGTAATAGTTCATCACACAATCGAAGTATAAAGCAAAAACTCTATTACAAACCAACAAACTATGTTCTCAGTCAACTTTGCAACTACAATTCATCATCTTTTCAGGAAGAGTCACGTGTCGGAGCCTTTAGGCAAGTCCACATACTCAACCATCATATAGTCTTCTATGATTGCTAATACTCACCTCGTACCCATGAGCAAAACGTTTCAATCAGACACATAGAAAGATAGGTCTTATAGTTTCGCCTCCCAACATACTCACCTCAAGGGTGATGTCAACAATAATAACTCATGCTATCTATATTCAACTGGACATATGTGCCTAGATCTTTCCTCACCACATGATGCTTGCCAAAGGAGAAAATAAAAGGAATAGAAGGAAAACTTTGACTCTTTGCATAAACGTAAATACATAAAAGTAAAACATAGGCCATGTAAGTGCATCTAGTGCCCCTTAGTGATTTTGGTGTATTGGAGACTTATAGATTAAGGGACTGATGCATTTGTGAGTGTACACAGGTCTATAAGTCTATGAGGAGTTTGCTATTTACAGTGAAAGTCGACCCCTAAAAATGAATATCTTTGACTGAAGATTTTGGATTTCTGAAGACTTTGAATGTGAACAAATTGGTGTGTTCCTGAAGACTTGGTAATCATTCGAGGAACATGAAGCATGAAGACTTTTGTTTTCGTAGTTTCATTTTCTCTTTCTTGAGTCATAGGAAACACCGTACTGTTAAAGGGGGTCAAGGAATACTAAGGAAAATTTTCCATGTGATGCTCAACTCAAAATCTTACACCTACCAATCCCTTTGAGTGAAGCCATTAGAAATCTCATACAGTTCAGTCAAATTTCTTCAGTGACAGAGACAAAGTTCTTCTGGTCTCTGAGGAATTTGTTCTGACTGGGGAGTCAGGAATTCGCCAGTGTGGATTGCCTACAAGTGAGGAACATGATAGCCCTGAGGAATTTGATAGTCAAATTTCCAACCATTGGTGTGCTACGCGCCAGCTGTCCCAAAATATCTACCCACCTAACGGTCATATCATTGAAGGGCATTTATGTCTTATCATGTCAGGCTGCTCCCTAGGCTATAAATAGCCGCCCCCTACAACCACTAGCTGGTTGGCTGCTCCGAGAGAAACTGACACTTGTCATTTGAGAGCATCCCATCCTCCGAGGACTTTGAGCGAAAATCATCAAGTGAGGAAAACCCAAACACCTACAAACCCAAGGTGATTGAGCATCACTGAAGAGATTGATCCTGCGTGGATCCGACGCTTGTTACCTTTGAAGACTGTGCATCTTCCAGATGGTTAGGCGTCATGGTCTAGAGCATCCAAGAGGAAATTGTGGATCACCGAGTGACCGAGTTTGTGAAGGTTTGGAAGTCACCTGAAGACTTACCACGAGTGCTTGGGAGAGGTCTATGTGACCTTAGCTCAAGAAGAATACGGTGAGGACTGTGTGTCCGGGACTGTGTGTCCTCAGGTTTAAATACCTAACCGCTCCAACCAGACGTACAACTGTCACAGCAGTTGGAACTGATCTACCAAATCATTGTCTTCACCAAGCCTACTGGTTCTATTTCCTCAACTCTTTCATTTCCTCATTTACTGTGTTGTGTGCTTGTTCATATCTGTTTGAAGACTTTGACTGAAGACTTTCTCAATTTCCTCAGTTCAATTTCTTCAGTCTGTTTGTCTTCATCCTATTTTATCCTGTGCTTACGCTTCCTGTACTCTGTGCGTGTTTACATTTCATCATGATGACCATGCTTATGTTCTGTTATGTTTGCATCTGAGTACTTATTCCACTGCAAGTAGTTCTTCGCTTAGGAATTTCCCCACCCTGAAATTCCTCAGTGAAGAATTCATAAAAATCGCCTATTCACCCCCCTCTAGTCGATATAACGCACTTTCAATTGGTATCAGAGCTAGGTACTCCCTTGTTCTGTGTGATTTTGGTTTAACCGCCTGGAGTTTTAGTTATGTCGACCGCAGGTATGATCAAGGTCTCTGCTGGGTGTCCTACCTTCGATGGGATGGACTACCCCTACTGGAAGAATAAGATGCGAATGCATCTTGAGGCCATTGATAACGATCTCTGGTATGTTGTGGAAAATGGTGTTCCCTCAGTCACACCTTCTCTGAATGCTGCTGATGTGAAGAGATTCAAGCAACTCGATTCTCAAGCAAAGAACATCATATGTGGCCATCTGAGCAAAGGGCAGTATGGAAGAGTGAGTGCTTTGGAAACTGCCAAGCTTATCTGGGATAGGCTGTCCAAAGTCAATGAAGGAGTCTCAACACAGCGTGACTCTCGAGTTGACGTTCTTTGCAATCTCTTCAACCGCTTCAAAAGACTCGACAATGAGAATGTTCAACAAACCTTCAATCGCCTCACTGACATCTCAAATGAGCTTCAAGCACTTGGTGCCACTGACATCACCGACCATGAGGTGGTGAAGAAATTGCTGAGATCGCTTGATTCCTCATTTGATACTCTGGCACTGACGATACAAGAACGTGAAGATTACAAGTCACTTGATCCCGCTGATATCCTCGGGAGGCTAAACACTCATGAGTTCCAGCTTGCTGAGAAGAGAGATCTCTATGGTTCTAGCTATGGCAGATCACGTGCCCTGAAGGCCAAGGCAGTTTCTAAATCTGAAGATGAAGATTCTGGTAGTAGCCTTGGTGATCCTGAAGAACTGAGCCAGGAACTAGCACTGCTCATGAAGAAATTTCAGAAGTTCTCAAGATGTGGTCGCTTTGGAAAATCCTCAAGGAGTAATGATTCCTCATCCAGTGACTATAAGAAGAGACTATGCCACAAATGCAAGAAACCTGGTCACTACATTCAAGACTGTCCTCAGTGGAAAAGGAATCAAAGAAGAAGAAATACAAGGATTACAGTTTTGATGACTCAAAGAAGAAGAAGAAATCTTGAAAGTCTTCATCATCGAAATCCTCGAAGTCTTCATCTCACAAGAAGAGCAGCTCCAAGAAGGCTCGGGCATTCATTGGCAAGGAAATGGACTCTGAAGCTGAATCGGAGGAACATGAGGAAGAGGAGGCATCTGAGGAGTCAGAATCTGGTGTGGCCAGTCTAGCTCTTGCTACTGCGTTCGTCAGCAAGTCCATCTTCAAATCGGAAGAAAATGGCTTCACCAACAAGGCTGATGGAGGCGATGATGACTACGTTCGCACCTATGCTTCATGGAAAAAGGTGCCAAGGTACTCAAATACCCCTCCTCTGAATCAAGTGAGGATGAATCTGATGAAAACCTCAAGCCTAGCTACTCTAAACTTGCTAAGATTGTTGTGAAACAACAAAAGGCTTTTGAAAAGGTTCAAAACATGCTAGAAAAAACTGATGATATGTTGGGTGAAGAAATGGATCGCACTAAAACCTTGACTGAAAATCTTCAGAGACTTCAGTCTAAGTTTGACAACATTCAAAATCATCATAACACGCTCTTATCTGATCATGAGAAGCTTTCTTATGAATCTCTTCAAAGAAAGCAAGATCTTGAAAAGCTAAGGGTGAGTTATGAAGATCTTCAGAAGGAGCGCGATTCATTACTTGTGTCGGCGTTCTGGGAACGGGGGTCCCTAGACTTGCCTGCCTGCGGCCCACGATGTGGCTATGCGAGCAGGCCTGTACGGCCCATCTTCATCAACAAGGCATACAAGACCCTCATGAGGGGCCAAGCCTCGTGAGGCCGGTGACGTAGGACCTCCTCAGGAGTGGCCTCTCCAGGTAGGCTCGCGAGGACCAGAGATATCAAGGCGGGGCAAACCTCGCGAGGCTCTCGTGACGTGAGCCATGACGACCAGGATCAGACGAGCGCCAGGCGGGCGCCAGAGCACGCAGCGTCCTTGTTTCCTCTTTGGTGCCAAGGGGGCAAGCGCAGGCGCGGAGTACCGATGCATCAGGCAAAGGTTTCCATATCAGTGCAACGATACCAAGACCAGCAAGCCAGCAGGACGGAGGTCACCATGGAGCCCAAGATGACGTCATCACCAGAGCCTTTCGTAGGCGAAGACCGCTTTTGTCAGGATAGCTGGTACTAGCTGTCCCCTTTCAAATTGGCCGCCATTGTTGGCTCCCGTCCCGCTCAATATTTGGGGAGAGGACCAGGGCCTATATAAGTAGAGCTAGCCACCACTGTAGGGGGCATTGAGTCGTCACCCCCACAAGTTCGACAGACACAAGAACACCTCAACCTCAGGAGGCTGTTCTTCCCTTTGTACTGTTCATCATCAGCCCAAGAGGCAATCCACCACCACACACTGGAGTAGGGTATTACACCACAACAGTGGCCCGAACCAGTATAAATCTTGTGTCCCTTGTGTTGTGAGTTTGACGAGTTCGTCCGCGAGATCTTAGTGAGCTAGGGTGTAGATCGGTAGGAGGGAAAGAACTTCGCGCGCACCCCAGAGTTCGAACCTTAAGGGTTTTGCCGGAACCCCACATCCGACATTTGGCGCGCCAGGTAGGGGTGCGCCAAAGCTTCTCTTCCGTCGATCTGCGCTCCGGCCGCATGGCGGGCGCCCCGTCATCTCCTCCGACGGCCAGCATCGACGACGCGGCCGGGGGGCTCCGAGCCCTGGCCCCCGCCATGCGGCGGGTGCGGTGGCCAACCAAGTTCAAGCCGGAGATGCCGCCATGCTACGACGACGCGGCAGACCCGTCAGCTTTCCTGTTGGCGTACGAGGAGGCCGTCCTCAAGGCCGGGGCGACGACAAGGTCATGGCCAACTAGCTCCCCATGGCCCTCGCCGGCGAGCCACGCGCCTGGCTGCTCAACCTCCCTGGTTCCACGGTGGCATCCTGGGGGGAACTCCACGACCTCTTCACTGCTCGCTACGCGGTACCGGCGCACCACGCAGTCGCGGCCCTGCTGGGCGGCTCTCAAGCACCGCCTTCAGATCGCCATGTCAAGTCGTTCCTCTGCCAGATTGGTGCCACTTCCAAGCGCCCGGGGGCTCCGCCAGGCTGGGCTGCGCCGGAGGCCGAGCTCACCTTCGGCTCAGAGGACCGCCCCGACTCCACCGCAGGCTCGGGCTTGCTCCCAATGCTCTGCACGCCCACCATCTGCAACGTGGTTGTTACCAAGACCCTCATCGACGGTGGTGCCGACCTCAACTTGCTCTCTGTGGAGGCCTTCAGCCTTCTTCACGTGCCACTCGAGCAGCTCAGCCTCAGCAAGCCTTTCTCAGGAGTTGGTGGAAGCACTGCCCGCTCCCTGGGACAGATCCGCCTTCCCGTCACCTTCGGCACGCGCGACAACTACCGCAACGAGCTGGTCGACTTCGACATCGCCCGCATCGGCCTCCCGTACAACGCCATTCTCGGGTACCCGGCCCTGGCCCAGTTCATGGCAGCGACTCATCCGGCCTACAACCTCATGAAGATGCCTGGGAGCAAGGGAGTCCTCACTGTCAAAGGGGACAGCAAGGAGGCCCTGGCGGCGCTCAAGCTCGCCCTCAAAACCGCCGCGGCGGCACGGCCTGCCGACGTGGGCACCTTCGAGCCCAAGGGAGCCGTACCGACCAAGAAGAAGCAGTTGTTCACGCAAGACAAGGCGGAAACCAAGCAGGTGCTAGTCAACGAGGACGAGCCCTCAGGAGCCACCTTTACCATAGGTGCCCGCCTCAACCAAGGTCAAGAGGAAGCATTGGTGAAGTTCTTGCGCACAAACAAGGATATATTCGCGTGGGAGCCCAATCAGCTGGTAGGAGTCCCGAGAGAGGTGATTCAGCATCATTTAAGGGTATGCCCTAATGTACGCCCCGTGAAGCTACGGGCGAGACGGCAGTCCACTGAGAAGCAGGCCTTCATCGTCCAAGAGACTCGCAAGCTGGAGGCGGCGGGTGCCATTCGCGAGGTTCGGTATCCCGAGTGGCTGGCAAACCCCATCGTAGGGACGAAGAAAGGCGGGAAGGAACGGATGTGTGTCGACTTCACCAACCTTAACAAAGCCTGCCCCCAAGATCCATTCCCGCTCCCACGTATCGATCAGATCGTCGAATCCACCGCCGAATGCGACCTACTGTGCTTCCTAGACGCGTTCTCAGGTTATCACCAGATCAAGATGGTGGTAGAAGATGTGGAGAAGACAGCCTTCCTGACCCCGTGTGGGGTGTACTGCTACACCTGCATGCCCTTTGGATTGCGCAATGCGGGCGCAACCTTTCAACGGCTGATGCACATCGCCTTAGGGCGACAGCTCGGAAGAAACACAGAGGCCTACGTCGACGACATCGTGGTGAAATCTTGGGAGGCAAAGACCCTGATCCAAGACCTGGAAGAGACCTTCGAGAGCCTGCGCTAGGTGAACTTGCGGCTTAACCCGGAAAAGTGTGTGTTCGGTGTCCCTTCCGGCAAGTTGCTGGGATTCCTCGTGTCCCACAGGGGGATCAAGGCGAACCCAAAGAAGATCAAAGCCATTGAGGACATGGGCCCACCGCAAACCCTCAGAGAAATGCAGAAGCTGGCCGGTCAGGTGACTGCGTTGGGACGCTTCATCTCCAAGCTAGGAGAACGCGCCTTGCCCTTCTTCAAGCTGATGAAGAAGACAGGCCCGTTTGAGTGGACCCCAGAGGCCGACCAAGCCTTCCAAGACCTCAAGAGATACCTAACTAGCCCACCGGTGATGGTGGCGACACGGCCTCTCGAGCCCCTGGTGCTCTACCTGGCCGCTACCCTGTACTCTGCCAGCGCAGCGCTGGTGGCGGTTCGGGAGGAGCACCAAGCCAAGGGCGCGCCGCGCCAAGCTACGGCTGAAATGACGCAAGATCAGGAAGGCGCCGCGGGAGCTGTAGCGGCGTCAACAGAAGACCAAGCTCGGCAGGACGACGTCACAGAGACCCCCGCATGCGACCAAGCACCAGGAGTTCCACCGCCTCAGGAGACGTCCGGGCCCCCGCAAGACACAAGCCTCACCAACGCGCCAGCCCTTGTCGAGCACCCGGTGTATTTTGTCAGCACGGTATTGCGGGATGCAAGGGCACGATATCCCATGCCTCAGAAGCTCCTGCTCGCGCTCTTAGTGGCCTCGCGCAAGCTGTGACACTACTTCCAGGGCCACCCCATCAAGGTCGTCTCAGCCTACCCATTGGAGAGAGTGCTCAGGAGCCCGAACTCTGCTGGAAGGGTTGTTGAATGGAACATCGAGCTGCAAGCATTCCAGCTGTAGTTCAGCACTACCTGGGTCGTCAAGGGAGCCGCACTTGCTGATTTCGTGACGGAATGGACGGATGCCCCGGCACTTGAAGTAGGCGAAGACCGGTCCACCTCATCGGGAAGCGAGGCGCCGGACGGCTAGGTCATGTATTTTGACGGCGCCTTCACGCATCAGGGTGCAGGGGCTGGGGCAGTACTCATCTCGCCCACTCAAGAAAAGCTCTACTATGCCGTGCAGCTCTGCTTTCAGCAGGGCGAGAAGGTCTCCAACAACATCGCAGAGTACGAGGGCCTCATAGCTGGCCTGAAGGCCGCGGCAGCTCTAGGGGTGAAGTGCCTTGTTGTTAGGGGCGACTCGCAGCTCATCGTCAACTTCTCCAACAAAGTGTACGAGCCAAAGGACAAGCACATGGAGGCTTACCTCGCAGAGGTGCGTAAGATGGAAAAACAGTTCATGGGACTGGAGGTGCAGCATGTGCCCCAGGGCACCAACAAGGAAGTCGATGACATCGCCAGGAGAGCATCCAAGCGGCAGCCCCAGGAGCCTGGCGTCTTCGAGGAGCGGCTCTTCAAGCCATCGGCGACACCTCCACTCTCAAGCATAGCTCAGCCTCGGGAAGAGCTCCCACAGCCTCCTACCACAGGAGCCCCGGCCTTTGGCCCGACCTCAGGAGCTCGCTTGCTCTTGGCGCTCGAACCTCAGGAGGCATGCTGGACCAAGGAATTCAAGGAGTACCTGATGCAAGGGACGCTGCCGGAGAAGGAAGAGGATGCAGAGCGCGTGGCCCGGCAAGCCACGGCATACTGTATCCAGGACAGTGAGTTGTATAGAAAGCGACCGAACGATGTTTCGCTGCGCTGCATTTCCAGCGACCAAGGAAAGGAATTGTTGGTTGACATACATGGCGGGGACTGTGGACACCACTCGTCGTCACGGACTCTCGTCGGCAAGGTGTTCCGCAGTGGGTTCTACTGGCCCACGGCGCTCAACGACACGGCCGAGTTGGTGAAGTCCTGCGAAGCTTGCCAGTTCCACGTCAAGCAGATACATCAGCCAGCTCAGAGCCTCCAGACCATACCACTCACGTGGCCGTTCGCAATCTGGGGGCTGGACATCTTGGGCCCCTTCCCTCGGGTGCCAGGGGGCTACTGCTACCTGTACGTCGCCATCGACAAGTTCACCAAGTGGGCAGAAGTGGAAGCTGTTCGCACCATCCCAGCCGGGTCCGCGGTCAAGTTCATCAGGGGCATCGTGAGCCATTTCGGTGTCCCCAACCGCATCATCACCGATAACGGTTCGCAGTTCACTAGTGACCTCTTCAAAACCTACTGTGCTGACCTTGGAATGCAGATTTGCTACGCTTCGGTGGCGCACCCCATGAGCAGTGGTCAGGCCGAACGTGCCAACGCGGAGGTCCTGAGGGGCCTCAAGACCAGGACCTTCAAGAAGAAGCTCGAGGCCTGTGGCAGGGGCTGGCACGACGAGCTCCAGTCCGTGTTGTGGTCCATCCGCACCACCGCCACCAAGCCAACGGGCGAGACCCCATTCTTCCTTGTCTACGAAGCTGAAGCGGTCCTTCCTCATGAGGTCAAGCATCGCTCCGCATGGGTCCTGGCGTTCGATGAAACGCAGCAGGACGCCACGCGGGGGATGGACCTCGTGCTGGGGGAGGAACGTCGTCGCGAAGCTGCACTGAGGACGGCAAGGTACCAGCAGGCGCTGCGGCGATACCACTGCCGCAACATCCACTCCAGGACGCTCGAGATGGGTGACCTCGTCCTGAGGCGGGTCCTCTCCAGGGAAGGTCTGCATGAGCTTTCACCCATGTGGGAGGGCCCGTTCAAGGTCGTCCACATCTCCAGGCCTGGCGCCGTGCGCCTGGAGACGCAGGACGGGATACCCATCCAGAACGCCTGGAACATCCAGCACCTCCGGAAGTTCTACCCATGAAGCAAGGCCCAGAGCCTGTGAAGAAAGGCCCAGAGCCTGTGAAGAAGGCCCGGCGCCTGTGAAGAATCGCCGCCCGTGACACTCTCACGTAATAATGAGTGGGATTGTACATGCCCCGGAGTCTCAGGAGCGCCGGCCTCAGGCCCAGAGGCTCCCTCCCATGCCTAGTGGCAGCACTTAGCTACACGCTGGTGAGAAGACTTGAAGACTAGATTAGGTGCCGAACGCGGCTTTTCATTTGCTTTCCATAGTTGGCTCGCTTTTCCTTAATCGAAGTTTGCTTCTGGTGTTCCTTGCTGATTCGATTCCCTCGCTTCTTACTGCATTTTCTGACTCTGGTTCGCTCGTGTTCTCTCTCTCGCATACCTTACGAGGGGGCTAGGCAGGTGCCCTCGCGAGCGTTTTTTCTCTCTGCTTTCTCGCGAGCCACCCTCGTTCGAGCCCGAAAGCTGGCACATCTCTCCTAGTCCGTGCCCCTCGGGTACCGCGATACAAAGCGCCAGGTCAAGGCTTGGGTGAACGACAAATCTCCTAGCAAACTCCCTAACGAATTTCTTGCAGTTCCTAAGCAATCGCAGACCACTCGGTCAAGATGGACACAAGGAGATAAATGCCTCGTAAGGAGGAGGGCGCCCCAAATGCACGAGGCTAAGTTATCTTTGCGCAAAATAGCAACACGGCACTGAAACAACAAGCGAAGCATAATGGTTAATAAGTTATGGTTCGATAAACGCCCCTCCGGGACCATGCTTGTTTCATTTCGATGCAGGAAGAAAAAGGGAAACATAACAAAAGCGGTGCTCGCCCCTGCAGCAGCCGACGGAGGTAGGGCCTTGGCGACGTCCTGGGTCTAGTCGGACCCCTCCTCGCGCTTCACCGACGCGCGGCGACAAGACGACCCGCTACCACCTTCGAAGCAGGCGCGGCAGCGTGGCGGCTGGTCAAAGCCGCTGCTGCTGGAATTGTCGCAAAGGGAGGAGCCACCGTACCAAGACGAGGCGCGGCCGGCAGGCTCGCCCTCCACCTCGTCCCGGCCATCGCCAAGGCCGAGCACCTCCTCGCTGTCGTTCACCTCGGGGTAGCATCCGGCGCGGCGACCGTCTTCCCCGAACACCCTCACGTAGAGGCTCGCGTCGCCGTCAAACTTGAAGTGGAGGGTGCACCGCCTGCCCAGGCCGCGCGCGCGGGCGAACATCTGCCAACCGCGGGCCAGAGCTATGTTGCCCGCGACGGAGACCTCGACCGTGACCCAAGAAGCCCGGCTGCAGCAACCGCCTGCCTGCCGCTAGAGCCCGCCTGGGCCGGAGGCTGACAGCTTGTCGGCAAAGAAGCGAGGCAGCTGGAGCCAGCTGCCGGCCGGATCCTCCGACCAGACAACGAACTCCGACAGCACCTCTGACGCATGGAACCGCGATCGGGGAGGGCGCGCAATCACAGCGCGTCTCCTTTCGTCGACAGGACTACCGCGACCAGAGAGACTCCTGCCACGCATTGCGGCGCCACCTCGAGAGTTGGGGGCCATGTCGGGGGTCGCGGCGTGCTTGCGGGGACGGTCACGTCCTTGCTTGCGCGCCGGGGAGCCGGGTCACTTCTGAGGGGCCTAGCCTTTCTCTGCGGCGGAGAACCTCTTCGACGGCGCCATTGCTGCTAGCGGTGGAGCAAGGGGAAGAAGCGAGTGAACCGAGAAGAGATGGGCAACGGGGGCTCCGGCCCCCTCCCATTTATAGTGAAAGAAGGCCAACCGGCGCCTCCCACGATCACAGGTAATGATGGTTTTCCTTGCACGTCGCAGGGACTTGTCAAGTCGGGCAGTTGCCGAGGTAGCGTGGGGAAGTGGAGACGCCCACGTCCAATCAACCGCCACGCGTCGACCAAGGCCGCAGGCTTTTGGGGCCCGCGGCGCTACACGCTTGGCCCTTGGCTTCGCCGCGAAGCCAAGCCCGAGCGCACCTTGGGCCCGGGGGCTACTGTCGGCGTTCTGGGAACGGGGGTCCCCAGACTTGCCCGCCTGCGGCCCACGGCGTGGCTATGCGAGCAGGCATGTATGGCCCATCTTCATCAACAAGGCATACAAGACCCTCGCGAGGGGCCAAGCCTCGCAAGGCGGGCGACGCGGGACCTCCTCAGGAGCGGCCTCTCCAGGCAGGCTCGCGAAGAGCGGTGATATCAAGGCAGGCCAAACCTCACGAGGCTCTCGTGACGTGAGCCATGACGATCAGGATCAGACGAGTGCCAGGCGGGCGCCAGAGCGCGCAGCATCCTTGTTTCCTCTTTGGTGCCAAGGGGGCAAGCGCAAGCGCGGAGTACCGAGGCATGAGGCAAAGGTTTCCATATCAGTGCAACGAGACCAAGACCAGTAGGCCAGCAAGATGGAGGTCACCATGGAGCCCAAGATGACGTCATCACCACAGCCTTTCGCAGGTGAAGACCGCTTTTGTCAGGATAGCCTGTACTAGCTGTCCGCTTTCAAATTGGCGCCGTTGTTGGCTCCCTTCCTGCTGAATATTTGGGGAGAGGACCAGGGCCTATATAAGTAGAGCTAGCCACCACTGTAGGGGGCATTGAGTCCTCACCCCCACAAGTTCGACAGACACAAGAACACCTCAACCTCAGGAGGCTGTTCTTCCCTTTGTACTGTTCATCATCAGCCCAAGAGGCAATCCACCACCACACACTGGAGTAGGGTATTACACCACAACGGTGGCCCGAACCAGTATAAATCTTGTGTCCCTTGTGTTGTGAGTTTGTCGAGTTCGTCCGCGAGATCTTAGTGAGCTAGGGTGTAGATCGGTAGGAGGGAAAGAACTTCGCGCGCACCCCAGAGTTCGAACCTTAAGGGTTTTTCCGGAACCCCACATCCGACAACTTGCTCAACAAATCAGCGCTGCTCAGGAAGAATTTGTTCCTCCATGTTTGAAGTGCATTGAATGAGAATCTGCTAATTCTTCCCCTGAATGTTCGAATGCTTCTAATGTTACAAATTCTACACCTGTCTCCGCTATCAGTAATTCCTCATCTGTGGACAATGCTAGTATCACTGATGATGCAGGGCTGAAGGAATTGTACATGACAGGCATGTACAAAAGCCTCAAAGGGCATCAGGCTCTTTGTGATGTGCTTAAAAAGCAGATCCTCAACAGGAACCCTAGGAAAGAGGGTATTGCCTTTGAGAGGAAACTCAATGCTGATGGGACATACTGGAAGCCCGAGCAGTATCCCAAAACCTCATGGGTTGCTGCAAAGGGACCTCCAGTAGATCCATCTACTTTATCTGGCTTTACATGTGAATCTCCTCATTCTACTGATGAGTCATTTGACTCCAACTATAAACTGTTCAAAAATCAGAATGGTGAAGTATTTGCTAGATATGTTGGCACTAACTGCAGGAACGGTTCCCCTATGAAGAAAATCTGGGTTCCCAAAAGGTGCCTTGAAAATCTTCAGGTGAATGTCCTCATGACACCACCTGTGAAGAATAGGAACCCCAGATCAAATTCCTCATATGAACCAAATTCTTCATATGGATCCAAGTCCTCATACGGACCAAATTCCTCACATGGATCAAATTCCTCAAAAGGATCAAAGTCCTCATATGAACATCATCGTGCTAACACTTCTGTCTCGCAGGGAAGATTTAAGGGCTATGAATATGAGCATTATTCGTCTAATCATTATGTTCATAAGTCCTCGAAGAATTTCTCTGCTTATTCATATGCTTACCCTAATTCTTCTTATGTGAAACGAAGTGGACTGGCTTCTATTCCACCTTTCTCGTATGGAAATCGCAGAGTGATGAACTCATTGCCACCCCTTCAGATATGGGTGGTGAAGAAAAAGAACTAATCTTCTATGCAGGGTCGGGTCTCCAGACGAACTTAAAACGTCTGAAGAATTTGCTGGAGACCTGAATTTGCCTGAAAGGACGCAGGCTAATCATGAAGAAATGAATCCTCATTTCTCACGTCCTAATACTGCTTTATCTGTTTTATTGCTTGATGAAATTGATCTAATGAAATTGATGTCATATTCTTCACTGATGAAGTATATGAGCTCATAAGCTGCACTAATTCATCTGCAGGATGATCAACCCAAAGCCAATGAGTGGGTCCTCGATAGTGGATGTACAAATCACATGACTAGTGACAAAAATCTATTGATGGATGTTCCCTTATCTCCATCGCATCTGAAGCATATCATCTTCGCTGACAAAGGCAAAAGTCAGGTATTGGGTCTAGGTAAGGTTGCGATCTCAAAGGATCGACACATGGACAAAGTCATGCTTGTCGAGTCCTTAGGATACAACCTCATGTCAGTCTCAATGCTTTGTGATCTTGATATGGTTGTCATATTTGGCAAGTACCATTGTGTTGTGATCATGGAAGATGACAATTCCAAAGTCTTCGAAGGCTTTAGGAGAGGAGATCTGTATATTGTTGATTTCTCTACAGGACCACAACCAGCTATATGTCTACTTGCAAAAGCTTCAGAAGGCTGGCTATGGCATTGACGACTAGGTTATGCAGGCATGAGAAATCTGCACACGCTTGCGAAGAAGAAGCATGTCATTGGCATTGAGAATGTCAAATTCCTCAAGGATCATTTGTGTGGAGCCTGCGAACCTGGAAAGATGACCAAGGCCAAATATCCAGCAAAGACAATCATGACTACCACTCAACCATTTGAATTGCTTCACATGGACCTCTTTGGTCCTAATCATTATTCAGCAGTTACAAATGATGCATCTCTATATTGCTTTGTTATTGTTGATGATTATTCTCGTTACACATGGGTGCATATTGTCACTTACAAACATGGGGTGCAGGAAGTCTTCAAATGATTTTCCTCGAGGGCTTCAACCAACTTTGGTGTGAAGATCAAGCACATAAGAAGTGACAATGGAACGGACTTCAAGAATTCTGGTCTTGATGACTATCTTGATGAACTTGGTATTACTCATGAGTTATCTGCTCCTTATACTCCTCAGCAGAATGGCGTCATGAAGCGCAAGAACAGAACTCTTGTTGAGATGGCTCGCACTATGCTTGATGAGTACAAGATGCCTCGTCACTTCTGGATTGAGGCAATTTATACTGTGTGCCACATCATCAACAGGGTATATCTTCACAAATTCTTCAAGAGGACTGCATACGAACTCCTCACTGACAAGAAACCCAATGTGAGTTATTTCAAAGTCTTCGGTGCTAAATGTTGGATTAGAGATCCTCATCACAGTTCTAAATATGCACCGAAAGCACATGAAGGTTTTATGCTTGGTTACCGAAAGGACTCACACACCTACAGAGTCTTCAACAACGTTCACCACAAGGTTGTTGAAACTGTAGATGTGCGGTTCGATGAAACTAATGGCTCGCAAAGAGAGCACCTACCTCCTATGCTAGATAAACAGTCACCTGAGGAAACTATCCAGTTCAAGGCTACTAAGGTTGTCATTCCCACCGAAGAATCTGTTGAAGAAATCATTCCAGAACGTAAAGAACGTCATGCTGATGCACCTGAAGAAAATGGTACTAAAGAAAATGTTGATCCAATTCCTCGACAACAACCCGCTCATCCTCGCGTTGCAAACGAAGTGCAGATTGAGAAAATCATCAGCGACATCAACATTCCAGGTCCTCTCACACGCTCAAAAGCTTCACATTTGTCTAACTTTTGTGGGCACTTTGCTTTCGTCTCTATCACAGAGCCCACTAAGGTAGATGAAGCATTTCTGGAGCCTGAATGGATTCAAGCTATGCAAGAGGAATTACATCAATTCGAGCTCAACAACGTCTGGGAACTGGTCAATCATCCAGATCCTCGCAAGCACAATATCATTGGCACAAAGTGGATCTACCGCAACAAGCAAGATGAAAATGGCCTTGTGGTGAGGAATAAGGCACGGCTTGTAGCTCAAGGCTACACACAGGTTGAAGGAATTGATTTCGATGAAACTTTTGCACCTGTTGCTAGACTTGAGGCTATTTGCATATTACTTGCTTATGCTAACCATCATGATATCACTTTATATCAAATGGATGTGAAAAGTGCATTCCTCAATGGTAAGCTTGAGGAAGAAGTATATGTTGCTCAACCCCCAGGTTTTGAAGATCCAAAGCATCCCGACAAAGTCTTCAGACTCAATAAGGCCCTCTATGGCCTCAAGCAGGCCCCTCGGGCGTGGTATGATACTTTGAAGGAATTCCTCATGAAGAAAGGCTTCAAACCCGGTTCACTTGACCCTACTCTTTTCACTAAATCTTATGATGGAGAATTGTTTGTGTGCCAAATATATGTTGATGATATCATTTTTGGTTGTACTGACCAACGTTACACTGACGAATTTGGTTATATGATGAGGGAGGAATATGAGATGTCTATGATGGGAGAATTGAAATTCTTCTTAGGTCTTCAAATTCGTCAACAACGCAATGGCATATTCATATCTCAGGAGAAATACCTCAAGGATGTACTGAGGAAATTCGGCATGCAAGATTGCAAAGGGGTCAAAATTCCTATGCCCACAAATGGCCATCTATGCACTGATGAAAATGGTATTGACTTCGATCAAAAGGTATACCGCTCCATGATTGGTTCTTTATTGTATTTATGTGCATCTAGGCCAGATATTATGCTTAGTGTTTGCATGTGTGCCCGATTTCAAGCTACACCGAAGGAATCACACCATAAGGCTGTGAAGCATATTCTTCGATATCTAGCTCACACACCAACACTTGGATTATGGTACCCCAAGGGCTCGGCTTTTGATCTCATTGGATATTCAGACTCTGACTATGCTGGTGATCGTGTGGACCGCAAGTCAACATCAGGCACATGCCATTTCCTCAGACGATCTTTGGTCTGTTGGTCCTTGAAGAAACAGAATTGCGTATCACTGTCTACTGCTAAAGCTGAGTACATTGTTGTTGGTTCTTGCTGTGCTCAATTGTTGTGGATGAAGCAAACTCTCAAGGACTATGGCGTCAACATGAAGAATGTACCTCTCTACTGTGACAATGAGAGTGCAATCAAGATTGCTCATAACCCTGTTCAGCACTCAAAGACAAAGCACATTCAGATTCGTCATCATTTTCTTCGTGATCATGTGTGGAAGGGCGACATCTCTACTGAGCATGTAAGGACTGAAGAACAACTAGCCGATATCTTCACTAAGCCCTTGGATGAGAAGAGATTTAGCAAGTTGAGGTGTGAGCTAAATATCCTAGAATCTTCGAATGTTCTTTGACAAGGACACTCATCCTAACACTCATGCGAAATTGATGACTTAGATGTGCAACACATGAAGAAACGTTTTTCTTCAACCAATGAAGACTAACACTCTAAGTGTGAAGAAATTAATGAACAATTTGATTCTTAGAGCCCTACGACAATTGTACGCGGTGTCTGAAATCATCATTCTTACACGGTGGGTCACGCCACCACCAAAAGTTGAAAATCTTCAATTTGAGTTTTTCCTCAATTATGAAATTCCTCAGTTGTTCAAATTCTTCAACTTTACAATATCTTCATCGTTTCCGTCGCCGTTCTTCATTGGCTATATATATATATATGAGTTTATGTCCTCGACAGCATTCACTTATTGCTATTTCTTCAAGTTGCCTTTTCTGCTAAGTGAATGTGATCGGACCCTTCCCCCTCTATGCTAAACTCAACCCACTCTATTCACAATTTCTTCATGTGCGCTCTATTTGAAACTCGTTCAAAATCTTCACTGTGTCCTTGTCAGCTGAAGAAATTGTGAACGAAACTTTAAAATATTCTAATCTGAATTTTCGACTGTTGCCGCCTAAACCGTTCCACATTCCATGATAATACTTATCTATTCACCCACGATCTCACACGATCGCCACCTCTCAGTACGTGGTTGATACATGTCACGCGAATGAGAAGGGTCAGGGGCACATTCGTCCAATTTCTTCGGACGAGCGGTTTTTCACCTTGGCTATAAATACCCCTCCCCTTCCTCACTTCTTTTTACTCCGCTCGACCTCACTCCCTCGCTCGAGCTCTCAAACCCTAGCGCCGCCGCTGCTTCCATCGTTGCCGGTGAGGAAGAGCTTCACTGCCTCAACCTCGTTGTCGTCGTACTCGCGCCGGTAGTGGATTTTTTTCACTCCGCCGCCGCCGTAGCTGTCTTCCTCTACCAAGTTAGGGCGTGGAAGATGTGAACTGAAGAGCTTCACATCTACACTTCCCAGTTCGTCGTGTTCTTCGTCAAGGGTAATTAAAAGTTACTTTTACTGCCCTTGTTGATTCTGATGTTTTCAACAAAATCTTCAGAAGGTGATTATTCTTCAAATATTCACACGCTAAACACCTCACATATCATCTGTTCTTGATCTGTTTCCCTAAGCATCATGTTTCTTCAAGATTCCTCAATTGTGTGGATTTTTAATCTGTACAACTCTGGAACCTAAGACAAAGAGCGCTTAGTGAAATTCCTAAAGACTCATCTGGTCAAATTCCTCAAACTTGTTCTTTTTGCAAAAACTTCTGAGAACGCATATGACCTCTCCAGATTCCTCGCAACTATATTCTGTTCACAGGTACACATGTCCGCTGCTGAATCTCTAGGTTCTCATCAACTTAACTCATTTGCAGTGTTCCTCGAAGAAAATTTGCACACCTCTTCAGAAAATTCTGTTGTTCGCATTCCTCAACTGAAGAAAATGGCTGACGGCAAGAAGCCACAGAAGGGTGGAAAGAAACCTGATGTCAACACTGCTTTTGAAATCCCTGATGATATCTATGCAGGGTACTGCACACCCCGTGAGGAAACAAAGAATGAGCGCAAAGTGCGCATTCAGAGAATAGAGAGGAGATGGGCCAGAGAATGGGGGGAATGTCGTTATGTAACACCAGAGTACATGAAGAAATTCGCTGTACACCATCCATGCCCAAGACCTCCTTTGGCACCTGGCCAAGTTGCTGATCCCTCTAGTATCAGAAGAGGTGAGGAATTTCCCAAGGAATGGGCCAAGCGTCAAGCCAAGCTAGCCAAAATGGCTAAGAATGCAGTGAGGAAATTCAATGAAGACTCTGCTGCTGCCACTGCTGAGGCCTCTGCAAGCAAGCCAAAGAAGGCCATGGCAAAGAAGCCCCCTCACAAGCCCAGTGCTTCGCCATCTATGCCCTCACGACCAAGTTCCTCAGCATTGCCCTCTCGGCCAACTTCTTCAAAGCCCTCACGGCCAATACCTCAAGCTGCACCAGCCCCTCAAAAGTCCTCAGCTCCTCCGTCCAAATCCTCAGCACCTGTGCATCTTGCCTCGTGCCAAAGGACGACAGGCATCTCTATTGCCTCAGGAGCCTCTGGAAGTTCTTCAGCTCCACCAAATTCCTCAACAGGCCCCTCATTGCTGAAGACAAAGGCCATGGCTGGGCGAGGTTCTCGACCAAGTCCTCACAAGAAGCAGGTCGTCTTTCAAGTACCGTCCGAAGACGACGAAGCTGATGATGAAGAACTTGCTGAAATCATCAGAGACATGCAGCACAGGGCCACTAGAGCCAAGGGCAGCAATGTGCCATTGATGCTGGATCCAAAGCTGATCCTAGACTTCATCGATCTATGGCACAAGGACCCCAACACTCCTCTGCCCGAGATGAACCTCACTCCTGGCCAAAGTCACGTGTTGACAGCCTTCATTGATGAGGAAAAATGGAAATATGAACAGGCGAGGAGGGTGAAGAAAGCGCAGTACAAGAAGGAGCGCTTTCTGAAGCAAAATGTCTTGAAGCTTTCACCCGAAGAACTTGTAGCTCTGCAATCTGAGATCAAGCAACTGAGTGATGAATTTGATCGCTACTATGCTGACTGGCTTGGAGCCAAAGTCAGATTTGTGAAGATTACTGAGAAGTTCACTACAAATGTTGCAGCCCCAACGCAGCAAGAAATTTCTCAGGCTGAGGCATCTGCTCAGCCTACTGAAGAACATGCTAGCACTGTTGATGAAAATCAGGCTGCTGATGAAACTCAGAGTACCAGGGCTGATGACCACATTCCAGCCGCTGAAGAAATTGCCAGGGCAACCACTAGTGTTGCGCCTGAAGAAACTGTCAGGACAGCTGAAGCTTCACCAACTGTGCCTGAAGTAACTTAACCAATTTCCTCTGCTCCTCCTGCACCTACACCAAGTCCAATTCTTCCTTCTGCATCAGATGTGAAGAAGACCAAGGCTGCAGAGCATGCAGCTGTGAAGAAAAGGAAGGCATCAACTTCATCAGATTCTTCAGCTCTGAAGAAGATGAAGCCATTGTCTAGCTCTTTTGAAAATCCAATTGATGCTATTCCTGTCTCATCCATGCCATCAAAGGACCTTATTCCTTTTGATGAAGAATATGTGATCCCAAGCGGATCAGATGAAGAGATTCCTTCTGCTGCTTCGTCAGAGCAGTTGGATGAAGAAATTGAAGCGGATGCAATCCCTTCAACACCAATCGTCTCATCACCCATGCCTCAGTTCACTGCTGAAGAGGCTGGCGTTCAGGAAAAGAGTGATGAATAAGAGGATGTGGACATTGGAAGCACTACTCCAGTTATGAACGATGACTTTTGGGAAAGTTAGCACCCCAATTCTCCTCTGTTCACCCCTCTGCAACAAATTCCTCAGTCCCCAGTGACTACAGTTCAAATGGGATCTGAAGAACCACACCCCACACCGTCTGTCCATGAAGAAATTCCAGCCACTAGCATTGATGAAACTGTAAATGAAGAATTGAAGACCCAGGCTACCACTGAAGAAGAACCTGAAATTACTCAGCCTGTGGATCCTGAGATTGCGATTCCTGAGGTTGTGATGCAATTGACTGATACTCCTCAGCCCAAACCAAAGGATACCTTCTCAAAGAAGCAAAAATTCAAGGCTGATGACTTCTTCGGCAAGCATGTGTTCTTCACCGACTATAATCCATATGACTCTGCTCGTCTTAGAAGGAAGCGTTTCTAGACTGCCAGCCAGGCCAATTTCTATTCTTCACTGCTTTTCAACAAGGACAAAGTCTTCGACCATGAGCATATTCCTCATGTGGACATGGAATCACTTCCTTGCTTCACCCCTGTCCTCAGTGTGCTTCATGACGCAGGACTGCTCAACTTTTTCACTGACATTGTTGATTGGAATGAAGAGCTTATTCTTCAGTTCTATGCAACGCTGCACATCACCGGAGATGCTGATGATATCAACTCTTGGGTATTGGACTGGATGACCGAAAACACTCACTACAAAGCACCGGCCTTTGAATTACTTCATGCCCTGCCAATCAGTCCTTCCCTTGATGGTGCTCGTTGTCTGTACCATGAACCTGAACTCACTGCTCATTACATGCAAGTTCTGATAAAGCCGCTGAAGCCCGGTCAAGCCCCAAGGACCAAATTCCCCGTGAAGAAATTGCTCTATGTGCCAAGAACCGTCTATTGCATTCTGTCGAAGACATTGAGTCCAATCAAAGGCCACGACTTGAATGATGAAGAAGTCATTGGCATCATGAAGAATCTGCTATTCAATATCATGCATGGCATTCCTGTCAACTATCATGATTTCTTCATGAGGACTCTGGCAAATGTTGCACTCTCTCCGTTTGAGTTGAAGCCTTATGCTCCTTGGATTATGAGATTCCTCAGAACAAGGTCTTCACTCAACTACAAGGTTGATTTTCAGAATCACCTGAGCTAATTGCCCCTATTGAAGTCCTCAAGCGGACATTTTCCTTAGCTGACGAAAAGGGCAAGGCCGCTGCAGTTATAGATGAAGGCATTCGTCCATTGGATGGTCAGTTCTGCAAAGCTGCATCTTACTCCACCAATGATGACTCTGCCACTCATGACTCTGTCGCACATGCTTCAAAGCCAAATCCTCAAGCCACAGCTCCAAGAGTGATGACTGACCGTGAGCTTCTCCTCAGTCTTCACTAGAAGGTGGATCAAAACCACAAATGGGTTAAGTGTCAGTTTGGCTCTATTCTTCACAACATGACTGCTACTCACAATGCAGTGAAGAAAAACCATTACTACCTCCATGAAGTCTTTGGTTGCACCTGGGATGTTCTATCACATCTATATGGTGAAGAAGATTTGAAGCAAATGGGTCTGAAGGAGGACTTTGACTGGTCTGAACCACCAGCGAAGAAATTCAAGAAGGTCAAGGTTCCTTCCTTGGTGGGCAGCTCCTATTCTTCATCGCGCGAAACAGATGAGCATGAAGACTTGAACGACACTGCGGCAGGCCCTACAACAACAAATGACCCCAACAACGCTGGCGCTCCTTCTTCAACATGATATTCTTCAGGGGCGTTAGTCCTCATTTTTCGATCCTTTTAGTCATTCGATGACAAAGGGGGAGAAATTTGAGTTAGTATTCAAGCGGGTCTACATATATGGGCGTTTTTTTGCTAAGTTACACCTCTCGTTGTTTTGAAGGCTTTGCTGGATCTAGTTGTAAACTTAAACTCTATGGTGGTCTGATACTTTTGCTGTGTTCTTCTGTATGCTTATTCCTCGTTAATGTTAATGCACACACGCTGAATTACATCAGTCACCATATTTCATCGTGCATTTCAAATTCTTCATATTATATGTCACATGCGTGCATGAATTACAAGATATAGGGGGAGATCTCCATGATTCTACTCTTCAAGTGTGCATTGCTTCAAAAGCAAATTCCTCACTATGCACATCTTCAGGGGGAGTTCTTCTATATCTTGCAATCAAATTCCTCAATATCAGTATTTACACTTCATATGATTATCCCCGTTGAAAACTTAACCTATATTGTCATCAATCACCAAAAAGGGGGAGATTGTAAGTGCATCTAGTGCCCCTTAGTGATTTTTGTGTATTGAAGACTTATAGGTTAAGGGACTGATGCGTTTGTGAGTGTACACATGTCTATAAGTCTATGAGGAGTTTGATATTTACAGTGAAAGTCGACCCCTAAAAATGAATATCTTCGACTGAAGATTTTGGATTTCTGAAGACTTTCTGAAGACTTTGAAAGTGAAGAAATTGGTGTGTCCCTGAAGACTTTGTAATCATTCGATGAACATGAAGCGTGAAGACTTTTGTTTTCGTAGTTTCATTTTCTATTTCTTGAGTCATAGGAAACACCGTACTGTTAAAGGGGGTTGAGGAAATACTAAGGAAAAATTTCCATGTGATGCTCAACTCAAAATCCTACACCTACCAATCCCTTCGAGTGAAGCCATTGGAAATCTCATACAGTTCAGTCAAATTTCTTCAGTGACAGAGACGAAGTTCTTCTGGTCTCTGAGGAATTTGTTCTGACTAAGGAGTTGGGAATTCGCCAGTGCGGATTGCCTACGAGTGAGGAACACGATAGCCCTGAGGAATTTGATGGTCAAATTTCCGACCGTTGCTGTGCTACGTGCCAGCTGTCCCAAAATATCTACCCACCTAACGGTCATATCATTGAAGGGCATTTATGTCTTATCATGTCGGGCTGCTCCCTAGGCTATAAATAGCCGTCCCCTACAACCACTAGCTGGTTGGCTACTCCAAGAGAAACTGACACTTGTCATTTGAGAGCATCCCATCCTCCGAGGAATTTGAGCGAAAATCATCAAGTGAGGAAAACCCAAACCCAAACACCTACAAACCCAAAGTGATTGAGCATCACTGAAGAGATTGATCCTACGTGGATCCGACACTTGTTACCTTTGAAGACTATGCATCTTCCAGACGGTTAGGCGTCATGGTCTAGAGCATCCAAGAGGAAATTGTGGATCGCCGAGTGACCGAGTTTGTGAAGGTTTGGAAGTCACCTGAAGACTTACCACGAGTGATTGGGTGAGGTCTCGGTGACCTTAGCTCAAGGAGAATACGGTGAGGACTGTGTGTCCGGGACTGTGTGTCCTCAGGTTTAAATACCTAGCTGCTCCAACCAGACGTACAACTATCACAGCAGTTGGAACTGGTCTACCAAATCATTGTCTTCACCAAGCCTACAGGTTCTATTTCCTCAACTCTTTCATTTCCTCATTTACTGTGTTGTGTGCTTGTTCATATCTGTTTGAAGACTTTGACTGAAGACTTTCTCAATTTCCTCAGTTCAATTCCTTCAGTCTGTTTGTCTTCATCCTGTTTTATCCTGTGCTTACACTTCATGTACTCTGTGCGTGTTTAAATTTCATCATGATGACCATGCTTATGTTCTGTTATGTTTGCATCTGAGTACTTATTCCGCTGCAAGTAGTTCTTCGCTTAGGAATTTCCTCACCCTGAAATTCCTCAGTGAATAATTCATAAAAATCGCCTATTCACCCCCCTCTAGTCGATATAACGCACTTTCAGGCCCTTCGCAGAGGGAAGCAGAGGTTGCGATGCGCTTATTTGTTTTGTATGCTCAATCCCTTAGTGCAAGAGAACGTCACGTTGTATTGCCCCTTAAGATGACAACCTTTATTATGCAGTCTGACGCTTTTATTCTTTGTCATCCAAGTTTGTACAACGCTCAATTTTCTCTTACACTAAATGATCTCACACATTTAGAAGCAATTTTTATTGCCTTTTTGCATCGATGACAACTTACTTGGGGGATCTTGCTCAATACCTAGGTAGGTATGGTGGACACTTGAAACAGATTTGGGTTTATGGTTTTTTGGATGCACAAGTAGTATCTCTACTTAGTGCGGAATTTTTGGCTACCAAAGATAGGGGGCAAGCACCACATGTTAAAGGATCTATGACAATATGACTTCTATGTGAATATAAACAAACATAAATCATTAAGTTGTCTTCCTTGTCCAACATCAACAATTTTGGCATATAATATTTTGATGAGGGTTCACAATCACAAAAGATTTCTAGGATAGTATATTTATATGTGAATCTTCTCATCCCTTATTAATTCTTTCATGAGTTGCATCATTGACTAATGCTATGTTTTTCATTCTCTAATAAAATTTTCTACTTATACTTTTCCTTATGTGGTGCTATAACCTACCATAGGACTAGTATATAATCTTATTGATTTATTTCCTTCCTACATTTATTTCATTTCTCTTTTTCTTTCTTTCTTATTTCTTTTCTTTATTTGCAACATGAAAGTAAAGAAAGCAAAAACTCAAACTAACTTTATTATATAACTTGCACGCGATTACAGTGATAGATCACTAAGCAAACTCTCAAAGAAGAAAGGATCAAACTAAACTTTATTTCATCTAAAGCAAAAGATTGGAGTAAGATAAGTAAAAGCAAAAAGATAGTGGGATGATACGATACCAGGGCACCTCCCCAAGCTTGGCGGAAGCCAAGGGGAGTGCCCATACCCGATACTCAGTTCTCTTTTGGTGGTGAAGAAGATGGTGGTGGTGATGACAATTGTGCCTTCAGCTTTTTCATATTGTAGTTGAGCAGAGCAATTTCCTCTTTTAAATCATCGACCTCCAACTCCAGCTTCAAGATCTTGTCACATAAATCTACTTTGCTTTTCTACCGAAAATGAGAAGGAATAGATCGGTTATTAGACCGGTTAGCTATCTTAGGGAGGCTAGACTTGTTGAACTCCACGTGCATATCCCCAGGTTGAGGTAGAGGAACATCCTCCTCCTCCGAACTTGAATCATCAATCCTCATCAAATGAGCATCCTCATCATCATCCATAGTTCGACCATAAGGAGATAGGTCCCCATAGGTCTTAGGGTCAGCAATGAGATGTGAGACATAGCTCTCTCCGTCGGAGTCTTCAGATGACATATTTTCAGATCTACGCAGAAAACAGCAGGAAAAGAGAACAGAGGATTTCTCCGCGATACGGTGGTAAACAGGTTAGAGATATATATATAGATTTTTTTTATCTTGGGGGACAAGTACATGGAAGAAAAATGGAGTACGGGAGATTTCCCAGGTGTGCACAACCCACTTGGGTGCACCAGGCAAGCCTGACGCGCCCTGGTGTCTTGTGCCCACCAGGGGACGCTTCCTGGGAGTTTCTTTATTTCCAAAATTCTAAAGTATTCCAAAACTGACAGAAAATATTTTTGCAGATTTTTCAGAGTCCGTTTACTTACCGTATCACGTACCTCCTTATTTTCACGATTTTGGAGTGTTCCGGAAAGACTCTTTTATGTGTTCTTCCGGTGTCAAAGTTTGGATAATATTAATTTCAACATTAATAGGCGTACCTGAGATATAATGCTTTATTCGTTGCCCATTGACAACCTTCGGGTTAGTACCTTCGGAATTATTTATTTTGATGGCTCCAGACTGGTAAACCTCCTCGATGACATATGGGCCTTCCCATTTTGAGAGGAGCTTTCCTGCAAAAAATCTAAAACGAGAGTTGTATAAAAGAACATATTCTCCGACTTTAAACTCACGCTTTTGGATTCTTTTGTCATGCCATCTTTTGACTTTTTCTTTAAATAACTTTGCATTTTCATAAGCTTGGGTTCTCCATTCATCTAATGAGCTAATATCAAATAGCCTCCTTTCACCAGCAAGTTTGAAATCATAATTGAGCTCTTTGACTGCCCAATATGCTCTATGTTCTAACTCAAGAGGCAAATGACAAGCTTTTCCATAAACCATTTTATAAGGAGACATGCCCATATGATTTTTATATGATGTTCTATAAGCCCAAAGTGCATCATCTAATTTCTTAGACCAATTCTTCCTGGACCTATTAACAGTCTTTTGCAAAATTATTTTATTTCTCTATTGCTAAGTTCAATTTGACCACTAGACTGAGGATGATAGGGTGATGCAATTCTATGGTTAGCATCATACTTAGCAAGCATTTTACGGAAAGCACCATGAATAAAGTGTGAGCCACCATCAGTCATTAAATATCTAGGGACTCCAAACCTTGGGAAAATAACTTCCTTAAGAATTTTAATTGAGGTGTTGTGATCACACTACAAGAAATGTGCTAATCCATGACGGATTCAAACCATCACAGATGTGCACAAAATGTCATCGTAGGTCACCCATGACGGATTTAAAATTTGTCATGTATATCGCGTCATAATTTGACCACCTTGCACAGCATGACGGATCGTCGAAAGCGTCATGGATCCATGACGGTTCTTGACCGTCACAAATTACTGTTAGATTATGGCGTTAATCGTACATTCCACATCATCATCTAAAATGGCAGCCAACATGGATCTGACATGGCAGCCCATGTAGTAGTTGGCCCAATTAGAATATTGGCCTAATAAATTTCAACTTTGTCAAGACCCTTTGGCCCATGTTTTTATAAGCCCCACAAGAATTTTGGCCCAATAAACTTCAAGTTGGTCCAAGGCCCACAAAGTTCAGTCCGAGATATTAGCCCATCACTCATTTCTCTTGGTCCATTAAAATTTTGAGTCAATCACTAATTATGTAGCTTAAAAATGTATGCCAATTTCATTAAAGTAAAATGGAATTACCTAAACATGCCAGGAAAATAACATTTAAAAACATACACCACAATTAACTAGTACATATTTTTCAGAACAATACCACAAACGAAGAAAGAAACTAAAAATTACAAACAAGTCCTTCTCGGCATTCTGGGAACGGGGGTCCCTAGACTTGCCTGCCTGCGGCCCGCGGCGTGGCTTCTCTAATGGCCTGGTATGGCCCACCTTCACCAGCAAACACTCAAGACACTCGTGATGGGCCAAGCCTCGCGAGGAGGACGACACAAGACCTCCTCAGGGGCAGCCTCACTAGGCTGGCTCGCGAGGAGCGGAGAGATCAAGGCAAGGGGCACCTCGTGAGGTTCCCGTGACGTGAGCCATGACGACCAAGGCCACGCGAGCGCCAGCAGGCGTAGAGTATTGGTTTCCTCTTCGGTGCTAAAGGAGCAGGCGCAGGCGAGGAGACCCGAGGCATCAGGCAAAGGTTTCCATATCGGTGCAACGAGACCAAGACCAGCTGGACGGTAGGATGGAGGTCATCGCGGAGCCCATGACGGCGTCACCACCAGAACCTTTGGCAGGCAAAGACCACCTTTTGTCAGGATAGCTTGTACTAGTTGTCCCCCTTCAAATTGGCCGTTGTGGGATCCCTTCCCGCCTAACATTTGGGAAGAGGACCCGGGCCTCTATAAATAGGACTAGTCACCACCATAGGGAGAGAAGAATTCGGCCCCAACTCATCTTGGATTAGATCCATTCCATCCACACATGCACAAGCTCACCGAGCTCAAGAACACCTCTCCTCAGGAGGTAGTTCTTCCCTTGTACTTGTTCATCCCAGCCTACAAGGCAATCCACCACACCACACTGGAGTAGGGTATTTCACCACATTGGTGGCCCGAACCAGTATAAACTCTTGTGTCCCTTGTTCTTCCGGTTCGACGAGCTAAGATTTGAGATTGTGGTGAGAGCATGAGCTAGGGGAAGAGAGTTCTTCGTGCGCACCCCAGAGTTCGAACCTCAAGGGTTTTGCCGGAACCCGTAATCCGACATTTGGCGCGCCAGGTAGGGGTGCGCCGAAGTTCGCCTCTTCGCCGACACCGCCTCCCCGTCCTGTTTCCATGGCCGGTGTTGCTCCTCCGACTGGTTCAACGGACGCCCACGATGGCGCCAGGGGGCTCAGAGCTTTTACCCCCGCCTTGCGGCGGGTGCAGTGGCCGCCCAAGTTCAAGCTGGATATGCCGCCGTGCTACGACGGCACGGCAGATCCGTCAGCCTTCCTGCTAGCCTACGAGGAGGTTGTCCTGGAAGCTGGAGGCAACGACAAGGTCATGGCCAACTGGTTTCCCATGGCCCTCGCTGGCGCACCGCGCGCCCGGCTGCTCACCCTCCCAGGATCCTCTGTGGCCTCTTGGGAGGAGCTGCGCGGCCTTTTCGTCGTGCGCTTCGCGGCACGAGCGTCCGTTGCCATCGCGGCCCTCCTTGGCGGCTCGCAAGCACCACCCTCGGACCATCACACCAAGCAGTTCTTCCGCCAGATCGGTGCCGCCTCTGTGCAGCAAGGAGCTCCTCCAGGATGGGCGGCGCCCAAGGCCGACCTCACCTTCGACTCGGGGGATCACCCTGTCACCACTGCCAGCTCGGGCGTGCTCCCAATGCTTTGCACGCCCCCATCTGCAACGTAGCCGTCACCAAGACCCTCATCGATGGCGGGGCCAGCCTTAACGTGCTCTCCGTGGAAGCTTTCGGCTTGCTCCACATGCCGCATGAATGGCTCCGCCCCACCAGGCCCTTCTCCGGAGTTGGCAGCGGCTCCACCAGCCCCCTAGGACAGATCCACCTTCCTGTGACCTTCGGCACTCGCGACAACTACCGCACCGAGCTGATCGACTTCGACATCGCCCGCATCGGCCTCCCATACAACACGATCCTCGGGTACCCAGCCCTGGCTCAGTTTATGGCGGCAACCCATCCAGCCTACAACCTTATGAAGATGCCTGGGAGCAACGGCGTCCTAACCGTGGCGGAGGACACCAAGGAGGCTTTGACGGCGCTCAAGCTTGCCTTCAAGGCGGGTGCGGTAGCACGCCTGGCTGATGAGGCCACCCCCGGAGCTAAGGAGGCCACGCCAGCGAAGAAGAAGCAGTTGTTCACTCAATATCGGGCCGAAACGAAGCAAGTTCCGGTCGAGGAAGGTGGACCCTCAGGAGCCACCTTCACCATAGGCGCCAGCCTCGACCCAGATCAAGAGGAGGCATTGGTGATGTTCTTGCACGCGAACAAGGAGGTATTCGCCTGGGAACCCAAGCAGCTAGTAGGGGTGCCGAGGGGGGTGATCGAGCATCACTTAAGGGTGTGCCCCAATGTGCGCCCTGTGAAGCAGAAGGCGTGGCGGCAGTCCACGGAGAAGCAGTCCTTCATCGTCCAGGAAAGCCGCAAGCTGGAGGCAGCATGTCTCATTCGCGAGGTCCGATACCCGGAGTGGCTGGCGAACCCCGTCGTCTTGCCAAAGAAGGGCGGGAAGGAGCGCATGTGTGTCGACTTCACCAACCTCAACAAGGCTTATCCCCAAGATCCGTTCCCGCTTCCACGCATCGACCAGATTGTCGACTCCACCGCCGAATGTGACCTGCTGTGTTTCCTGGACGCATTCTCGGGCTACCACCAGATCAAGATCGCGGTGGAGGATGTGGAGAAGACGACTTTCCTGACCCCGTGCGGGGTGTACTGCTACACTTGCATGCCGTTCGGGCTACGCAACGCGGGAGCGACCTTCCGACGGCTGATGCACATCGCCCTGGGTTTGCAGCTCGGGAGAAACGCTAAAGCCTACATCGACGACATCGTAGTAAAATCTCGGGAGGCGAGAACTCTGATTCAGGACCTGGAGGAGACCTTTGCAAGCCTGCGCCAGGTGGACCTGCGGCTTAACCCAGAGAAGTGCGTGTTCGGTGTTCCCTCCGGCAAGCTGTTGGGCTTCCTTGTGTCCCACAGGGGGATCAAGGCTAACCCGGAGAAGGTCAAGGCGATAGAAGACATGAGCCCACCACAAACTCTCAAGGAAATGCAAAAGCTTGTGGGGCTGCGTGACCTTGCTAGGGCACTTCATCTCCAAGCTGGGGGAGCACGCCCTGCCATTCTTCAAGCTGATGAAGAGGAAGGGCCCATTCGACTGGACCCCGGAGGCCGACCTGGCGTTTCAAGACCTCAAGAGATACCTGACCAGCCCTCTGGTGATGGTGGCGCCTCGTCCCCTCGAGCCCCTGGTGCTTTACCTTGCCGCCACTCCCTACTCTGCCAGCACGGCGCTAGTGGCAGTCCGGGAAGAGCGCTAGGCCAATAGTACGCCGCGTTGTGCCGCACCTCCAGCCGGGGCGATACGGCACCAAGAGGATACCGCAAAGGTTGCAACAACGCCAATGAATGATCAGGCCCAGCAAGGCGGCGTTCTCAGGCCTGCGGAGGCACCAATGGATGACCAGGCTCCTGAGGACCCATCACCTCAAGAGACACCCCAACCTCCGGTGGACGCAGGCTCCATCGACGCTCCCGCCCTCGTCGAGCACCCAGTGTACTTCGTCAGCACGGTACTGCGGGATGCGAGGGCACGGTATCCCATGCCGCAGAAGCTTCTGCTTGCGCTCCTGGTGGCCTCACGCAAGCTGCGCCATTACTTCCAAGGCCGCCCGATCATAGTCGTCTCAGCTTACCCACTGGAGAGGGTGCTCCGGAGCCCTAATGCCGCGGGAAGGGTCGCCGAGTGGAACATCGAACTTCAGGCATTTCAGCTCGAGTTCAGCACAACCAGGGTCATCAAGGGGGCCGCCCTAGCCGACTTCGTGGCCGAATGGACCGACGTCCCGGAACCTGAAGCTAGCGAGAGCCTATCTCTCTCGCCAGGAAGTGAAGCACCAGATGGTTGGGTCATGTACTTTGACGGCGCCTTCACGCGCCAAGGCGCGGGGGCTGGAGCCGTGCTCATCTCGCCCACCCAAGATAAGCTCTACTACGCCGTGCAGCTTTGCTTCCAGCTGGGCGAGAAGGTCTCCAACAACAATGCGGAGTACGAGGTGTTGATCGCCGGCCTCAAGGCCGCCGTGGCCTTGGGGGTAAAACGTCTAACCATCAAGGGCGATTCGCAGCTCCTCGTCAACTTCTCCAACAAGGTGTACGAGCCAAAGAACGAGCACATGGAGGCGTACCTCGCGGAGGTGCGCAAGATGGAGAAGCAGTTCCTGGGCCTAGAGCTACAACACGTGCCTCGCGGCACGAACAAGGAAGCTGACGACATCGCCAGAAGGGCATCCAAGCGCCTGCCCCAGGAGCCCGGCGTCTTCGAAGAGCGACTTTTCAAGCCATCAGCAGCACCCCCTTCTACGGGGCTGGCGTCAGCTCGGGAGGAGCACCCCCAACCACTAGCCTCGGGAGCCCCCTCCTATGGCCCGACCACAGGAGCATGCCTGCTTCTGGCGCTCGAGCCCTCGGGAGGGGTGCTGGATCAAGGAGTTCAAGGCGTACCTGACACAAGGGACGTTGCCGGAGAGAGAGGAGGACGCGGAGCGCGTGGCCTGGCAGGCCACGACATACTGCATCCAGGATGGTGAGCTATACAGAAAGCAACCAAATGATGTTTACTTGCGATGCATCTCCAGGGAGCAGGGGAACGAGTTGCTAGCTGACATACACGGCGGACACAGCGGGCACCACTCGTCGCACGTACCCTGGTCGGCAAGGCGTTCCACAGCGGGTTCTACTGGGCCACGGCACTCAACGACACGACCGAGCAGGTGAGGTCCTGCGAGGCCTGCCAATTCCATGCCAAGCAGATCCACCAGCCAGCCCAGGGCCTCCAGACTATCCCACCCTCGTGGCCATTCGCGGTTTGGGGGCTGGACATCCTGGGTCCATTCCCGCGAGCGCCTGGGGGCTACCGCTACCTCTACGTCGCCATCGACAAGTTCACCAAATGGGCAGAGGTGGAAGCCGTCCGCACCATCCCGGCCGGGTCGGCAGTTAAGTTCATCAAGGGCCTCGTGAGCCGGCTCGGGGTCCCTAACCACATCATCACCGACAACGGCTCACAGTTCACTAGCAATCTCTTCAAGACATATTGTGCTAACCTTGGAACGTAGATCTGCTACGCTTCGGTGGCACACCCCAGGAGCAATGGCCAAGGCGAACGCGCCAACGCGGAGGTCCTGAGGGGCCTCAAGACCAGGACCTTCAAGAAGAAGCTCGAGGCCTGTGGTAGGGGCTGGCAAGATGAGCTCCAGTCCGTGCTATGGTCCATCTGCACCACCGCCACCAAGCCAACAGGTGAGACCCCATTCTTCCTCGTCTACGGAGCAGAAGCGGTTCTCCCTCACGAGGTCAGGCATCGCTCCACGCGGGTCATGGCGTTTGATGAGACGCAGCAGGACGCCATGCAGGGGATGGGCCTTGTGATGGGGGAGGAACGCCGCCATGAAGCCTCGCCCCGAGCGGCAAGATACCAGTAGGTGCTGCGATGGTACCACCGTGGCAGCGTCCGCTCCAGGAAGCTCAAGGTGGGTGATCTCGTCCTAAGGCGGGTGCTCTCCAGGGAAGGGCTGCACAAGCTCTCGCCCATGTGGGAGGGCCCGCTAAGGATTGTCCGCGTCTCCAGGCCTGGCGCCGCGCGCCTGGAGACGCAGGACGGGATCCCCATCCAGAACGCCTGGAACATCTAGCACCTCCGGAAGTTCTACCCATGAAGCAAGACCCAGTGCCTGTCAAGGTCTCCGCTCATGACACTCTCACGTAATAATGAGTGGGGCTGTACACACCCCGGAGTCTCCGGAGTGCCGCCCTCGGGCCTCGGGGGACTCCCTCCCACGTCCTAGTGGCAGCACTTAGCTCCGCGCTACTGAGAATACTAGACTAGGTGTCGGACGCGGCTATTCATTTGCTTTCCGTAGTTGGCTTGCCTCTCTTTAATGGAAAATTTGAATTTGGTTGTTTATCGCTGGCTTGGTTCGATTCCCTTTTTTCTCTGTTTCTTCCCTCGGTTCTCTGTTTTGCCCGACACTCTCCCTCGCACACCTCGCGAGGGGGCTGGACAGGCGCGCGCATAAGCGCTTCCCTTGGTCTTCACGAGGCACCCTCGTTCGAGCTCGCGACCGGTGCACCCCTTTTTAAGTCTGTGTCCCACGGGTACTGCGACGTGGTGCGCTAGGCCATGACCGGCAACGCCTGTTACCCTGAGCAAGGTAGAATAAGGGTTTCTTAACAAATTTTTGCAGTATCTCGACACTTCCCAAGTCCGCAGCAGGGAGGTCTCATCAGGTGCCGGGAGATACGCGCCTCACAAGGTGGAAACTGCTTCAGACACATCAAGCTAAGTTATTTACATGCCTACGTAAAGCACTGATGCCACATCACAACTCAGAAGTGATAAACATAGCAAAAAGCAGGAAAAGCGTTACGGTCCATCATACTCCCCCGCGGGGCCCCATACTTGTCTCTTGTGATGCAGGGAGAAAAGAAAGGAAAAACAGGCAAAAGCGGCCCCTACGCCCGCGACTACTCCCGAAAACCAACTCCCAACGCTTCCCCAAGCTTAGCCGGAGCCCTCCTCGCGCTTCATTGGGGCGCGACGACGGGACGACCCGCCACCGTCCTCGAAGCGAGCCCGGCAACGGGGCGGTTGGTCGTAGCCGCTGCTGCTGGAGCTTTCGCCGGAGGAGGAACCACCGCTGCTGGATGATGACCCACAAGTATAGGGGATCTATCGTAGTCCTTTCGATAAGTAAGGGTGTCAAACCCAACGAGGAGTAGAAGGAAATGACAAGCGGTTTTCAGTAAGGTGTTCTCTGCAAGCACTGAAATTATCGGTAACAGATAGTTTTGTGATAAGGTAATTTGTAACGGGTAACAAGTAATGAAAGTAAATAAGGTGCAGCAAGATGGCCCAATCCTTTTTGTAGCAAAGGACAAGCCTGGACAAACTCTTATATAGAGAAAAGAGCTCCCGAGGACACATGGGAATTATCGTCAAGCTAGTTTTCATCACGCTCATATGATTCGCGTTCGTTACTTTGATAATTCTGTATGTGGGTGGACCGGTGCTTGGGTGCTTCCCTTTCTTGGACAAGCATCCCACTTATTATTAACCCCTATTGCAAGCATCCGCAACTACAAAAGAATTATTCAGGTAAACCTAACCATAGCATGAAACATGTGGATCCAAATCAGCCCCTTACGAAGCAACTCATAAACTAGGGTTTAAGCTCCTGTCACTCTAGCAACCCATCATCTACTTATTACTTCCCAATGCCTTCCTCTAGGCCCAAATAATGGTGAAGTGTCACGTAGTCGACGTTCACATAACACCACTAGAGGAGAGACAACATACATCTCATCAAAATATCGAACAAATACCAAATTCACATGACTACTTATAGCAAGACTTCTCCCATGTCCTCAGGAACAAACGTAACTACTCACAAATCATATTCATGTTCATAATTAGAGGGGTATTAATATGCATAATGGATCTGAACATATGATCTTCCACCAAATAAACCAACTAGCATCAACTACAAGGAGTAATCAACACTACTAGCAACCCACAGGTACCAATCTGAGGCTTTGGGACAAAGATTGGATACAAGAGATGAACTAGGGTTTGAGAGGAGATGGTGCTGGTGAAGATGTTGATGGAGATTGCCCCACTCCCGATGAGAGGGTCGTTGGTGATGACGATGGCGATGATTTCCCCCTCCCGGAGGGAAGTTTCCCCGGCAGAACAGCTCTGCCGGAGCCCTAGATTGGTTCCGCCAAGGTTCCGCCTCATGGCGGCGGAGTTTCTTCCCGAAAGCTTGCTTATGATTTTTTTCCAGGGTAAAAGACTTCATATAGCAGAAGATGGGCACCGGAGGCCTGCCAGGGGGCCCACGAGGCAGGGGGCGCGCCCAGGGGGTAGGGCGCGCCCCCACCCTCGTGGCTAGGGTGTGGGCCCCTCTGGTACTTTCTTTCGCCAATATTTTTTATTAATTCCAAAAATAACTTCCGTGAAGTTTCAAGACTTTTGGAGCTGTGCAGAATAGGTCTCTAATATTTGCTCCTTTTCCAGCCCAGAATTCCAGCTGCCGGCATTCTCCCTCTTCATGTAAACCTTGTAAAATAAGAGAGAATTGGCATAAGTATTGTCACATAACATGTAATAACAGCCCATAATGCAATAAATGTCGATATAAAAGCATGATGCAAAATGGATGTATCAACTCCCCCAAGCTTAGACCTCGCTTGTCCTCAAGCGGAAGCCGATAACGATAAATATGTCCACATGTTTAGAGATAGAGGTGTCGATAAAATAAAATACGGACATGAGGGCATCATGATCATTCTTATAACAGCAACGTATATGGATATTGTCATATGATTTCTTATGCTCAAGTAGCAATGTATTCACAATGTCAAGTATGAATCAGAAACTTCATTGACAACTAACAAACTATGATCTCGGTCATTGAAGCAATTGCAGTTTATCATAACATCAAAAAGAGTCAATATAAGAGCTTTTCAGCAAGTCCACATACTCAACTATCATTTAGTCTTTCACAATTGCTAACACTCACGCAATACTTATGGGCATGGAGTTTTAATCGGACACAGAGAAAGATAGGGGCTTATAGTGTTGCCTCCCAACCTTTTACCTCAAGGGTAATGTCAACAATAATAATTCATGCTAACTTACATCCAATTGGATATATATATATATATATATATATATATATATATATATATATATATATATATATATATATATATATATATATATATATTAGGATCTTTCCAACACAATGTGCTTACCAAAGGATAAAATGTAAAAAGGAAAGGTGAAGATCACCATGACTCTTGTATAAGGTATAAGACAAAAGTAAAAGATAGGCCCTTCGCAGAGGGAAGCAGAGGTTGTCATGTGCTTTTAGGGTTGGATGCACGAAATCTTAATGCAAAAGAACGTCACTTTATATTGCCACTTGTGATATGGACCTTTATTATGCAGTCCGTCGCATTTATTGCTTCCATATCACAAGATCATATAAAGCTTATTTTCTCCACACTAATAGATCATACATATTTAGAAAGCAATTTTTATTGCACACAACATGACAACTTACTTGAAGGATCTTACTCAATCCATAGGTAGATATGGTGGACTCTCTTGGCAAAACTGGGTTCAAGGATATTTGGAAGCACAAGTAGTATCTCTACTTGGTGCAAAGAATTTCGCTAGCATGAGGGGGAAAGGCAAGCTCAACATGTTGGATGATCCATGACAATATACTTTATTTCGGATATTAGAAAGCATAACCCATTATGTTGTCTTCCTTGTCCAACATCAACTCTTTAGCATGTCATACTTTAATGAGTGCTCACAATCATAAAAGATGTCCAAGATAGTATATTTATATGTGAAAACCTCTCTTTCTTTATTAGTTCCTATTAATTGCAACGATGACCAAAAGTAAGTTTGTCAACTCTCAACAACTTTTATTCATCATACTCTTTATATGTGAAGTCATTACTCTCCATAAGATCAATATGATCTCTTTACTTCTTTTTATTCTTTCTCTTTCTTTTATTCCCTCACGATCATAGCAAGATAATCAAGCCCTTGACTCAACACTAATCTTTATTATATATAGCTCACGGACTCGATTACATAGAAGGATCATAAAGCAAAACTCAAAACTAGATCATACTAAAACTTTTATTCTACAAGATCAAGATATTACCAAAAGGATCGAACTAAGAAAAACGGTAAAGATAGGAGTGTGATGGTCATACGATACCGGGGCAACTCCCCCAAGCTTGGCAGTTGCCAAGAGGAGTGCCCATACCCATGTGATTATATCTCTTTTGCCGGTGAAGGAGATGGAGTTGTTGATGATGTAGGCTTGTCGTCCCTCTTCCAAGGCATAGGCTCGCCATCATAGAAGGATGATCGAGTCTCCGGGATCCTTAAATCTGCAGCCAAACTCATCCTCTTGAATCTATATTCATACTCACAGTTTTGGTTTTGCAGGTCATAGATCTGGGCTTGGAGGTGCTCGATTTTCTCATGAAGCTTGAAGATGTCCTCCCCAATGTCCTTGGCGTCTAGCTTGTGGTTGTTGGTGAACTCCGTGATCATTATGTGATTGGAGTCGAGTCCACGCTCCACCATCTCCTGACACTTGAAAACTTGTTGCTCCATTGCCTTGAGCCTTGTCTCCACGCTTCTGGTCCTCCTTGGTCCCTCAACATCGCGGATGTGTAGCAACCCCTCATGCATCTCAATGGTTTGAGGATGTTGCAGCACTTCCGCGAGGTAGGGGTTGATGACCTTCTCGAAGAACTTGTCCTTGGGGGCACTTGGAGACGTCATGGTGATCTAGATCTGTCAGGAAAACAGCTCGAAACAAAAACAGAGGATATTTGCGTGGTACGGTGGTCAAAACCTTCGGGAGATTATATAATGATTTTTTACAGACTAAAAGAAGTATCGTGCAAGAAAACGGAGTCCGGAGAGCACACAAGGTGCCCACGAGGCAGGGGGCGCGCCCAGGGGGGTGGGGCGCGCCCTCCACCCTCGTGGACGCCTCGTGTCCTTCCCGGACTACTTCTTATTTTCCTATTTTCTTAAATATTCCAAAACAGAGAAAAATTGCCATTAGAACTATTTTGGAGTCGGTTTACTTACCGTACCACATACCTATTCCTTTCGGAGTCTGAAACATTCTAGAAAGTGTCCCTTATGTATTCCTCCGGGGTTACGGTTTCAATAACATTAGTTTCAACATTTATAGGATTACCTGAGATATAATGTTTGATTCTTTGACCGTTCACCACCTTCGGATTTGTGCCTTCGAGGTTGTTGATTTTTATGGCACCAGAACGATAGACCTCCTCGATAACATAAGGACCTTCCCATTTAGAGAGAAGTTTTCCTGCAAAAAATCATAAATGAGAGTTGAATAGCAACACATAATCACCTACATTAAACTCACACTTTTGTATCCTTTTGTCATGCCATCTTTTAACTTTTTCTTTAAACAGTTTGGCATTCTCATAGGCCTGGGTTCTCCATTCATTAAGTGAGATAATGTCAAATAACCTCTTCTCACCGGCAAGCTTGAAATCATAATTGAGCTCTTTAATGGCCAAATATGCCTTATGTTCTAGTTCGAGAGGTAAGTGACATGCTTTTCCATAAACCATTTTATTCGGAGACATACCCATGGGATTTTTATATGCAGTTCTATAGGCCCATAATGCATCATCAAGTTTCTTGGACCAATTCTTTCTAGATCTATTAACAGTCTTTTGCAAAATTAATTTGAGCTCTCTATTACTCAATTCTACTTGACCACTAGACTGCGGGTGATATGGAGATGCAATTCTATGATTAACATCATACTTAGCAAGCATTTTACGGAAAGCACCATGAATAAAATGTGAACCACCATCAGTCATTAAATATCTAGGGACTCCAAACCTCGAAAAAATAACTTCCTTAAGCATTTTAATAGAGGTGTTATGATCAGCACTACTAGTTGGAATAGCTTCTACCCACTTAGTAACGTAATCAACGGTAACTAAAATATGTGTATACCCGTTAGAGGAAGGAAACGGTCCCATATAATCAAAGCCCCAAACATCAAATGGCTCTATAACAAGTGAATAATTCATAGGCATTTCTTGACGTCTACTAATATTACTAATTCTTTGACATTCATCACAAGACAAGACAAACTTACGGGCATCTTTGAAGAGAGTAGGCCAATAAAACCGGATTACAATACCTTATGTGCAGTTCTATCTCCAGCGTGGTGTCCTCCATAAGCTTCGGAGTGACACTTGCGTAGGATCTGTTCCCTGTTCATGCTCAGGTATACAACGTCTAATAACACCATCTACTCCTTCTTTATAAAGATGTGGGTCATCCCAGAAGTAATGTCTTAAATCATAGAAAAACTTTTTCTTTTTCTGGTATGTGAAACTAGGTGGTATAAATTTAGCAACAATGTAATTAGCATAATCAGCATACCATGGAGCAGTGCGAGAAGCATTTATGACAGCTAATTGTTCATCAGGAAAGCTATCATCAATAGGTAGTGGGTCATCAAGAACATTCTCTAACCTAGACAGGTTGTCTGCAACGGGGTTCTCAGCTCCCTTCCTATCAATAATATGCAAATCAAATTCTTGTAGTAGGAGAACCCATCTAATAAGTCTAGGTTTAGCATCTTTCTTTTCCATAAGATATTTAATAGCAGCATGATCGGCGTGAACAGTTACTTTAGAATCAACAATATAAGGTCTGAACTTATCACAAGCAAATACAACTGCTAAAAATTCTTTTTCAGTAGTAGCATAATTTCTCTGGGCATTGTCTAGAGTTTTACTAGCATATTGAATAACATTTAATTTCTTATCAACACTTTGCCCTAGAACAGCACCTACAGCATAATCACTAGCATCACACATAATTTCAAAGGGTAAATTCCAATCAGGTGGCTGAACAATAGGTGCAGAAATCAATGATTTCTTAAGTATTTCAAATGCTTCAACACAATCATCATCAAAGACAAAAGGAATATCTTTTTGCAACAGATTAGTCAGAGGCCTAGAAATTTTTGAGAAGTCCTTAATCAACCCCTTATAAAAACCGGCATGACCAAGGAAACTTCTGATACCTTTAATGTCCTTGGGACACGGCATCTTTTCAATAGCATCAACTTTAGCTTTGTCAACTTCAATACCTCTTTCAGAAATTTTATGCCCCAAGACAATACCTTCATTAACCATAAAGTGTCACTTCTCCCAATTCAAGACAAGGTTAGTTTCTTCACATCTCTGCTAAACTCGATCAAGGTTGCTCAAGCAATCATCAAAAGAAGTTCCATATACGGAGAAATCATCCATGAAAACCTCAACAATCTTTTCACAAAAATCAGAGAATATAGCCATCATGCATCTGTGAAAGGTAGCAGGTGCATTGCATAAACCAAAAGGCATACGTCTATAAGCAAAGGTACCAAAAGGGCAAGTAAAAGTGGCCTTTTCTTGATCCTCTTTTGACACAGGTATTTGAGAGAAACCAGAATAACCATCTAGAAAGCAAAAATGCGTATGTTTGGATAATCTTTCTAGCATTTGATCAATAAAAGGTAAGGGGTAATGATCCTTTTTAGTAGCTTTATTTAATTTGCGGGAATCAATTACCATTCTATAACCTGTAATAATTCTTTGTGGGATCAATTCATCTTTATAATTAGGAACAAAGTAATACCTCCCTTCTTAGGGACACAATGGACAGGACTTACCCACTGACTATCAACAACGGGATAAATTATACCTGCCTCCAGAAGCTTTAGTATTTCTTTCCTCACCACTTTTTTCATCTTAGGATTTAACCGTCGTTGGTGATCAACAACTGGTTTAGCGTCTTTCTCCAATTTTATTTTGTGTTGGCATAGAGTGGGAATAATGCCCTTAAGATCATCGAGAGTATATCCAATAGCAGCACAGTGCTTCTTCATAGTTTTCAATAATTTCTTTTCTTCATGCTCTGAAAGGTTAGCACTGATAATAACCGGATATATGTTATTTTCATCAAGATAAGCATATTTAAGAGTATCAGGTAATGGTTTAAGCTCGAACACGGGATCACCCTTGGGTGGAGGGGGATCCCCTAGTATTTCAACAGGCAAGTTGTGTTTCAAAATAGGTCCCTGTTTAAAGAATACATCATCTATTTCCCTTCTTTCATTCATAAACATATCATTTTCATGGCCGAGCAAATATTGTTCTAAAGGATCATTAGGAGGCACGGCAATAGAAGCAAGACCAATAATTTTATCATTACTAGGCAATTCCTCGTCACGGGGTTGTCTACGAAATTTAGCAAAGTTAAACTCATGAGACATATCCCCTAAACCAATAGTAACAACATCCTTTTCGCAATCTATCCTAGCATTAACAGTATTCAAGAAGGGTCTACCAAATATGATGGGACAAAAGCTATCTTGTGGGGAACCAAGAACAAGAAAATCAGCAGGATATTTAGTTTTCCCACACAAGACTTCAACATCTCTAACAATCCCAACTCGTGAAATAGTGTCTCTATTAGCAAGCTTAATTTTAACATCAATTTCTTCTATCTCAGCAGGTGCAATATCATGCATAATTTCTTTGTATAAGAAATGAGGTATTGCACTTGCACTAGCACCCATATCACATAAGCCATGATAACAATGATACCCTATCTTAACAGAAATAACAGGCATGCCTACAACAGGTCTGTGTTTATTTTTAGCATCAGGTCTAGCAATTCTAGCAGTTTCATCGCAAAAGTAAATAACATGCCCATCAATATTTTTTTTGATAGAAAGACTGTAAGGGAACCCCCTACAGTATAATTGGTGCAACAAACCCAAACTACAAGTACCATGCCTTGAACCTGGGTGGGTGGGAAGGCATCAACCCCTCCCCACCACTAGGCTATGCCTTAGTCTGCCATGCCCATCAATATTATCAGCCAAGAGATCTTTAACCATAGCAACACTAGGTTCAACTTTAATTTGCTCGGGGGGTTTGGGTGTCTTAATGTTACTTTTGTTGACCACAGTTGAAGCTTTAGCATGATCCTTTATTCTAATAGGAAAAGGTGGTTTTTCAATATAAGCAGTAGGAACAACAGGATCATCATAAGTGATAGTCTTTTCTTCAACTTTAATAGGTGAAACTACTTTTACTTTAATGGGAGGATTATATTTAAACCACTTCTCCTTTGGAGATCAACATGAGTAGCAAAGGATTCACAGAAAGAAGCTACTATCTCAGAGTCAAGTCCATATTTAGTGCTAAATTCACGGAAAACATCGGTATCCATAAAAGATTTAACACAATCAAACTTAGGTGTTATACCTGACTCCTTACCTTCATCGAGATCCCAATCTTCAGAGTTTCGTTTAATTCTTTCCAATAAATCCCATTTGAATTCAATAGTCTTCATCATAAAAGATCCAGTACAACATGTATCGAGCATGGAGCGGTTATTGAGAGAAAGCCGAGCATCAAAATTTTGAATAATCATTTCTCTTGAGAGCTCATGATTGAGGCATGAATATAACATTGACTTAAGCCTCCCCAAAGCCTGAGCGATGCTTTCTCCTTCGCGAGGCCAAAAATTATATATATAATTACAATCACGATGAACAAGATGCATATGATAAAACTTGTGATGAAATTCCAATTTCAATCGGTTGTAGTTCCATGATCCCATATCATCACATAGTCTAAACCATGTCAATGCCTCTCCCTTCAAAGATAAAGGGTAGACCTTCTTCTTAATAACATCCTCGGGCATACCTGCAAGCTTAAATAATCCACAAACTTCATCCACATAGATTAGGTTCAAATCGGGATGTAATGTTCCATCTCCTGTAAAAGGATTAGCTAGCAGTTTCTCTATCATACCCGAAGGAATTTCAAAGTAAACATTTTCAGTAGGTTCAGTAGGTTGAGGAGAAACTCTTTGCTCTACTGGTCGGGGTGAAGATACCCCGAACAAGCCCCTCAGAGGACTACTTTCCATAGTAACAAGTGACAGTAAATTTCAGCACACTATATAAATGTTTTCTTACCAAATTCCACCTACCAAAGATGCTTCACTCCCCGGCAACGGCGCCAGAAAAGAGTCTTGATGACCCACAAGTATAGGGGATCTATCATAGTCCTTTCGATAAGTAAGAGTGTCAAACCCAACGAGGAGCAAAAGGAAATGACAAGCGGTTTTCAATAAGGTGTTCTTTGCAAGCATTGAAATTATCGGTAACAGATAGTTTCGTGATAAGGTAATTTGTAACGGGTAACAAGTAATGAAAGTAAATAAGGTGGAGCAAGATGGCCCAATCCTTTTTGTAGCAAAGGACAAGCCTGGACAAACTCTTATATAGAGAAAAGCGCTCCCGAGGACACATGGGAATTATCGTCAAGCTAGTTTTCATCACGCTCATATGATTCGCGTTCGTTACTTTGATAATTTGGTATGTGGGTGGACCGGTGCTTGGGTGCTTCCCTTTCTTGGACAAGCATCCCACTTATGATTAACCCCTATTGCAAGCATCCGCAACTACAAAAGAAGTATTCAGGTAAACCTAACCATAGCATGAAACATATGTATCCAAATCAGCCCCTTACGAAGCAACTCATAAACTAGGGTTTAAGCTTCTATCACTCTAGCAACCCATTATCTACTTATTACTTCCCAATGCCTTCCTCTAGGCCCAAATAATGGTGAAGTGTCATGTAGTCGACGTTCACATAACACCACTAGAGGAGAGACAACATACATCTCATTAAAATATCGAACGAATACCAAATTCACATGACTACTTATAGCAAGACTTCTCCCATGTCCTCACGAACAAACGTAACTACTCACAAATCATATTCATGTTCATAATCAGAGGGGTATTAATATGCATAATGGATCTGAACATATGATATTCCACCAAATAAACCAACTAGCATCAACTACAAGGAGTAATCAACACTACTAGCAACCCATAGGTACCAATCTGAGGCTTTGGGACAAAGATTGGATACAAGAGATGAACTAGGGTTTGAGAGGAGATGGTGCTGGTGAAGATGTTGATGGAGATTGACCCCCTCCCAATGAGATGATCGTTGGTGATGACGATGACGATGATTTCCCCCTCCCGGAGGGAAGTTTCCCCGGTAGAACAGCTCTGCCGGAGCCCTAGATTGGTTCCGCCAAGGTTCCGCCTCGTGGCGACGGAGTTTCTTCCTGAAAACTTGCTTATGATTTTTTCCAGGCTAAAAGACTTCATATAGAAGATGATGGGCACTGGAGGCCTGCCAGGGGGCCCACTAGGCAGGGGGCGCGCCCAGGGGGTAGGGCGCGCCCCCACCCTCGTGGCCAGGGTGTGGGCCCCCTCTAGTTGTTTCTTTCGCCAGTATTTTTTTATTAATTCCAAAAATAACTTCCGTGAAGTTTCAGGACTTTTGGAGCTGTGTAGAATAGGTCTCTAATATTTGCTCCTTTTCCAGCCTAGAATTCCAGCTGCCGGCATTCTCCCTCTTCATGTAAACCTTGTAAAATAAGAGACAATAGGCATAAGTATTGTGACATAACATGTAATAACAGCCCATAATGCAATAAATATCGATATAAAAGCATGATGCAAAATGGACGTATCACTGGACGACCCGTGACCATCATCGAGGGCGAGCTCGCCCTCGTCCTCCTCGCGCCCGGCGCCAAGGCCGAGCACATCGTCGCCGTTGCTGTCTTCAGGGCAGCACCCAGCGTGGCGGCCATCTTCCCCGAACACCCTCACGACGAGGGGCGCGGCATCGTCGTACTTGAAGTGGAGGGTGCACCGCCTGCTCAGACCGCGAGCGCAGGCAAACGTCTTCTAGCCGCGGGCCAGGGCTACGTTACCCGTGACGGAGATCTCCACCACGACCCACGAGGCCTTGCTGCAGCAGCCGTCCGCCTGCAGCTAGAGGCCGCTAGGACCCGCGGTTGCCAGCTCACCGGCAAAGGAGCGCGGAAGCTGGAGCCAGGTGCCGGTCGGGTTCTCCGACCACACAACGAACTCTGGCAGCACCTCCGCCGAGTGGAAACATGGCCAGGGAGGCCGAGCGACCACGGTGGCCCCGCCCCCATCGCCGACGGGACCACCACGCCTCAGGCGGCTTCCACCAGGCGGAGAAACATCGCCTCGGCTGCCCGGAGCGGCACCGGACCCCGAAGAGATCCGTCCTCGACCACTAGGAACCACAGCGGGGGTCGTGGCATGCTTGCGAGGGCGGCCACGCCCCCTCTTGGGCGGAGAAGAGCCGGGCCCCTCTTGGCGAGCCTTCCCCTTCTCCGCGGCCAAGAACCTCTTCATTGGCGTCATGAGTGTCGCCGAAAGATGGTGGAGCGAGGAAGAAGAAGCAAGCAGAACGGAGGAAGAGATGGGCGACGGGGGCTGCGCCCCCTCCCCATTTATAGCAGGAGGAGGCCAGCCGGCGACCGCCACGGTCACAGGTAATGATGGCTTTTCTTCATGCACCAGGGACTCGTCAAGTCAGGAAGTTGCCGAGGCGGCATGGGGAAGCGGAGACGCACACGTCTCGTCAGTGGCCACGCGTCAATCAAGGCCGCAGGCGGTTGGGGCCCGCGGCGCTCCACACTTGCCCCTGGGCTTCGCCTCGAAGCCAAGTCCGGGCGCGCCTTGGGCCCGGGGGCTACTGTCGGCGTTCTGGGAACGGGGGTCCCTAGACTTGCCTGCCTGCGGCCCGCGGCGTGGCTTCTCTAACAGTCTGGTACTGTCGGGACCCCAATTCTAAGTCACCCCGATCTAGCCTGTAACACCTCATATCACTTTGCGGCCTCACGCACGGTATTCCCACGGGTGTCGCCTTACCATGGCCCGGGACCATTTGCGCCTTTTGGCTCACGTATATGATAATGTCGCTAGCATCCATATGACAGAGAACCCGGGCCGACATGGCTAGTCGTGAACCCAAAGCGGCACTAACGTATGGGGACAGGCATACATGAATCTACATCGAACGTGTCGGTCAGCAGCGTGCGAATCCGGGCTGTAGCACTGGGCTAACAGGACTCCTGGAACCCGGGCTGTAGCAGGCTAGGCAGGACTCCGGATGTCACCGCGTGACATTTCCCCTAAGGGACAGACACAGGAACGATATGAAACACATGCCGGCCAGTCAAGTGTCCAGAGCAGTAGTGCTGGGCTAGCAGGACTCCGGTGAACCGGGCTGTAGCGGACTACTATGGCTCAAGGAGGCACTAGACTACATTTCCCCATAAGAGAGGCTGCTAAGGATAGACAACTAGATTGTCGGATCCCACACATACCAAGCATTTCAATCATACACACAATATGCTCGATATGTGCAGATACAACATGGCATCACAACAAGACTCTACGACTCAAAGTATTTATTCATTAGGCCCCGAAGAGCCAGATATTACAAACATGGGTCTCATGACCCAACATTCAGAGCATACAAGTCAAAGCACATGCGGAAGCTCAACATGTCTGAGTACAGACATCTACAAATGAAAAAGGCTGAGAAGCCTGACTATTTACTAGATCCTGCCGAGGGCACAAGATCGTAGCTGAGGTATCAAGCTAAACGTCGAAGTCCACACGGAACTACTAGCGAGACTGACGTCTCTCTGCAAAACATAAAATAGGCAAACGTGAGTACAAATGTACCCAGCAAGACTTACATCAGAACTATCTACATATGCATCGGTATCAACAAAAGGGGTGGTGGAGTTTAACTGCAGCAAGCCAGCTTTGACTCGGTGGCTATCCTAAACTACGACTGCAAGTAACTCTTTTGAGGTGGCGCACACGAGTCCACATAATCACCATACCAATACACCACTATGGATCCGCTCCCGTCTCCCTACGAGAACGCCATCCATAGCACTCACGCTTATCTTGCGCATTTTAGAGTATCCACTTTCACTTGTCTATGAACTGTTATAGGCAACCCAGAAGTCCATTTCCGCGGACACGGCTATTCGAATAGATGATGTTAACCCTGCAGGGGTGTACTTCGACACACACGCTCTCACCACTTACCGCCGTTTACACGACATGTACTCGGCAACCTTCAAGCGGAGGCCCAGCGAGGGTGTCGGCCACAGCCTACCTAAACACTCAAGTCTCTAGTCCAGGTTTATCGCCTATTCAGGTTCCATCCGCAGGGAGTCCGGCCGAGGTTTCCACATACGGCCCCGAACGATGTGTGCGGGGTTCCGAGACACCAAACGGGCGCCCGGCATGCCCGGCCACGTGCCTACCGCATCACAGCCCACCCCTCCGGTCAGCGCTGCCCACGGCCTCCAGCATACTACAAACACCAGAAACTACTTGCAACTCCTGGACAGAGGACAAGGGTGATTAAGAAGCCGAGAGGGTCCATTGGTTTCGGGCCCAATGCGTGGTAGTAACTGTATCATGGATCACAAACACAGAACTCAGTTCCTGAGGACGGCTTCAATGAGACAACCCACCATGTACTCCTACATGGCCTCTCACCGCTACCTTTACCAAATCGTGTTCACACACTTAGCTCACACATAGTAGGACATGTTCATCACCATTCCAATTCATCCCCGATGAATCAGACCCGACTCAACTCTAAGCAGTAGCAGGCATGACAAACAAGCATGAATGAGTAGGCACATCAGGGCTCAAACAACTCCTACTCATGCTAGTGGGTTTCATCTATTTACTGTGGCAATGACAGGTCATGCAGAGGAAAAGGGGTTCAACTACCGCAACATGTAACAGTTGAATCGATGTTGTCCTAATGCAGTAGAAGAGAGCAGGAGCGAGAGAATGGGATTGTATCGGAATGAACAAGGGGGGTTTTGCTTGCCTGACACTTTCGAAGATAGTATAGTTCTTCATCGGTGTCATCGATCACGTCGTCGGAATCACGGCTATCGAGAGGGGGCAATCACCGGCAAATAAGGAAGAACACAATCAATGCAATGTACAATATGATGCATGATCATGACATGGCAATATGACGTGATTTGGCCTAATGCAACTAGCAACAGAAAGGTTTGGGTTGATTTGAACTCAAGGTTCAAATTCAAATTCAAACTATGAATTCAAATAGTGCATTATCATGTTTTCACCTATACAGCAGGTATAACTTAGTTTGACATGCATGAAAATGATACAGATGGATAGATTGCATTTTTCTGATAATTTTTCATATATAAATTATTTCATTCTGAGCTACGGTTGATTTTATATGATTTTTATAAGTTTGCACTATTTTCTGGAATTTTCTGAATAAACTTAAATCCAGATAATGCTTTACTGCGTCAGCCTGACGTCAGTGTGACGTCAGCAGGTCAACTAACCCGGTCAGGTCAAACCTGACCAGTGGGGTCCACACGTCAGTGTGACAGGGCAGGAACAGTGGCTGACCAGTGGGGCCAGGTCAACGGCCACGTCAGCGTAGTCAAACTGACACGTGGGCCACTGGACTTAGATTAATTTAATCTATTTTTGTTAGCTGGTTAACTATACAGTGGGGCCCGCATGTCAATTGCACAGGGCATCATTAGCACTAGCCTAATCGGGGTTAGGCCGGCGCTTAGCCGCCGGTGACCTCTGGCCACGGCGAAGGCACGCCGGAATCGCGGCTCCGGCGTCCATTCGACGCGCGGATGGGTGCTATGGGCAGCTAGCGCTCGCGCCCATCCAATGGAACACGCGGGAGGGTCTGGGGTGGACGGAGTTGACGACGGCGGGCTCTTTGCGGCCGCCGGAGTTCGGGCGAGGTTGGGAACGGGGCTGTGGGGCACGGCGGGGCGAACGGCCGGGTGCTTCAGGTTCACAGGAGCGCGGCAAGCACGCTGGTGATGCTCGGGCGAGCGGCCGAGCTCAGGAGCACAGAGCTCGTTGGCAATGGCGGCGGCGAGCTTCGGTGCTCGTGGGGTATGGTGCTACGGCAACCAAACGGGGACAGGGTTAGGGGGGAATGACCGGGGGCTCACCGCGGTCACGAAGAGGTTCTCGGCGAGCTCGGGGAGGCACGGACGGCGTCGGAATTTGGTGGCGGCGATGCACGGCCGTGCGCGGAGACGACGGGTCGATAGCGAGGCGACAGGGCGTCCGGCGATGCTCGCGTTGAGGGGGAGCTTCAAGGCGTCGAGGCGGAGCTCGTGGACTCATCGGCGGGGCGAGGGGTGGCCGGTGGCCTTGGCTACGGCGAGCGGCGTCGACGAGCTCCGCTCGAGTGTGTGCGCGCGAGAGGGACAGGGGAGGGGAGAGAGTGCATCGAGTGAGGGAGAGGAGACAGGGGCTTCGGGGCGTCGTCGTGGCGTCGCCAGGAGGGGCCGGGGAAGCAGGAGGTGGCGCGGGCGCGTGCTCGGCGGCGGTGCGCTGTCCCCCTCCTCTGCCTACTGGCAAAGGTAGGTGGTGACTGGCATGGGCCAGGTGGGCTGGCCTAGCCACTTGGGCTGCAGGTAAGGCCCAGGTAAGGTTCTCTCTCTCTTCCGACTTTTATTTCTCTTTTCTAATTTTTCTGCTATTTGTTTTGACTTGATTTAAAACATCAGATCATTTTCTAAACTTTCTGTAATTTGTTATGTGAGCTCAGAAACTAGTCCAAGGTCACAGGCAACTCACAAAAATATATGAACTTTATTTCTTATGTAACAGAAATAAATCCAACCCAAATATGTCATTGATTTAATTCAAAAAGGCCCAAAATAAATATTTCTGTGATTCCAAAAATATTGGTTTGAATGTTATTCTTGCCAATATTTTTCAAGGTTTAACAGGAACATTTTCTTGGGCTTCTTTGAGAAGATTTTAATGTTGATCATTTTTAAAAGGTTTCTAAGGCTTTGAAAATTCCTCAATTCAAATTTCATTTGAATTTAAACATGATACATGGATGCAAGAAAAATCAAGCAAGGGTTGATCTGGGGCTGTGACAGCTCACCCCCACTAAAGAAGAATCTCGTCCCGAGATTCAAGACGTGAGGTGAGAAGACAGAGGGGATGCAAAGCTAACACGATCTTCACGATCCAGGTTGCACTTCATAAGAACGTTGATTCGATCATCATCTTTGTCTCGATGTCTTGCTCTGAGAACTCCAACCGACAAGACAACAAGAGGAAAGGGGAAAACTCTAGAAGGATCGATCTTCTCGAATATCGAACAACTCAGGATCAACTCATGGAGGGAGGCATTGAAACATCTCTCGAGCTGAGAGGCATAACATGCATCAGGAGGGACGGAAGAAACAATTTGACGAAGGTTTCGAAGTAGCGAGGAAAATTGCCACGATTCCATAACGGGGCACCTTGGGGAAGGTGACTCGTAGAACTATTCCTTAAGTGGCAAAAAGAATTACTTTTGATATAGAGATCATTGAAACTCTTTATACCAGCTTAAGGCAAATCACAGCATTCGTTTGGCGGAGTTCGAAGGAATGGCATACTCGGACTAGAATGGATGATGTGGAATACCTTGTTGAAGACAACGAAATGGATGATTTTTTTTTATATATCATCGGAAATGAATGGGACTTATGGTAAGACCACTTGAAGATGATCTTGATCAGTAATTACTGAGAAGGGTAGTCCATAGTAGGACGGCACAATGGCGGTGCAAACTGGGAACATAATACAAATGCTGGAATGATTTTAGTAACAGGGGAGAAGCTCAACAGTAGAGAGTGAATCCACTGTTTGAAAGGTTATAGCATAATCGAGGAAACTGGGAGCAATTCCAGTTAGTGCCGGTGAAAACACCTAGTGCTTGTGCGTGCTCTCAGGAACTTGAGCATTTCCATATTCATCAAGGTTTTACCAACATCCGTGTCGAGGATCCTGGCAACACATCATACTACCATGATGAATGGTGATGGAGGATGCAGGTGCAAAGGAGGACAACACTTTCTCAGATTTCACCTTAGCGAAGCCAAGGGAGCAAAATCTGGATGACCGACCGAGAGACATTTAGCACTCCGCTTCTAATGTTCTCCTTGATGTGCTAGCGTAACCCATTTATTGATATGGTTTGGTATCTAGAACATCAAGTAAAAGTCGGACTTCGGGTGCGCAGGAATCCATAGGGAATAACTAGTGGAATAAATCCTAGGAAATCCTTATGGGGAGGTGGCCAACTTCCTCAATCAAGATACTACAATAAGAGGCCTTCCGGCTGGATGTGTTGGCCACGACATCCACTTTACCGGTTATCGAGAGGGCAATATTATAATTCTTGGGAAATGTTCCAACCATCATATCTGCCTGAGATTCAGATCTAGTTGGTTTCAGTATATTCCAGACTCATCAAGTCTAGAAAGAAAATTAAGGTTTGCAACACAAATCGACGAGAAGACGTTGCAAGATTCTCAGGGGATGAACTACGATAGCAAGCTCCAAAACATGAGCTGGTTCTGCTACATACATGTGAGCACGTTGTCCCAGACAAGCATGATCACATGGTAGTCTTATAATAAAACACTACCGAGTTCTGGTTGGGAACCATCAACGAGGGTGTCGAAGTTCTTTCATAAGTCCGGATTAGCTCTTATGAAGGAACTCCTTCTCCTTGAACAAATCAATCAGTGGCTTGGTGTGCTAGGGATACACATAGAATGAAGGTTGCAAGTCTCCAAACCACAGAATACTTCGCACCTGTGCATGACTGATTTGGGATGATTCCAGAGGAGGCAAAACAAACTTTCTCGAATTCACGGCGGCAACTTGCATCTAATGCACATGAATTAGAGTAAGTCACTTCTTTCATCCAACATATGCTTCATGAACGGAAGACGAAGATAATGCTTATAAAGTTTCCAATACTAGCTGGATGTTCAACACGAGTCATGGAGAAGGTAGCAGTGTTGCTGATGGGCTCAACAACATTTCATTCAGGTTTCCATGGAGATGGAATTCCATAATTATGTGAACAAGTGATAGCATTGGTCAGACCCAAAAATATAATGGTGTATGCTCGAGGGATCAGCCACGAGTAAGACAACATTATGAACATCGTTGGTCCTGATTTGATTTGATGACAGCCCATACTTAAATCAAAGTCTTGATACGACAATAGGTCCAACAACTGATCACAGGGACCAATCGATGAAGATATCATCTATCTTCAACACACGCAAATATATCCCTTAACATGAACTAAGTTAGACGAGCTTTTATCTTTCAACTCTCCAAGTTGTTGTTTAGCTTGACCAACTAGCTCAGGGGTATCCAACACAGATTCTTGGAGAAGGGGTGGTTTATTGGAAACCCAACTTGTTCACAAACTCAACATATCGGTCAGGGGACAACCTGGTGGTACTTCCAAGAAGATATTTGGAAAATCACGATCCACCGATATGTTACTAAGCTCGAGAACGATCTTGCTTTTTAGAGCAAGACGATATGACTGAATAAGCAAGGACTGACACTATCCTAACTCATTGATCGAAAAGTGCACCGGGAATAAGGACTGGGTAGCACGATCAATCTTAGGATGTGATTCAGTAACCAACACGCTAAGGATGAAATTATTGTCCTTTAACTACCAAGCAACGGAGTTGCTAGGAGTATAGATTTCACACATCATAGTTCACCTGTCGGCATTCCGGTTGCAACAACACAGGACCAAGAAATGAGTGATGATGGCGAGGAGTATCACTAAGTCAAGAATTCATAAGAGGTGGTGCAATTCTCATGACACTCTTGCCATAAAGATGGTAACACTCCAAGGTAGAACAGAACAAAAGCTGGTTAGGCATTTTGATCTGCGGAATACAACTACTTTGACCAATCCAAGAAATGGATAAGGTACTGGAGTTTGTTTCTCCTAGTCATTCTGGACTAGAATGGCTTGACGGACCACAAAAATAATAGGCATTGATAACTCAAATGCACAACTACTCCTGACTATCAATTGATAGACGAGGGCCAGAAAACAACTAAAGAGGGACAACTCAAGGAAACATATGTTTTTTTCTGAGTTGTGGATGCATAGATTAGTATGTCGGGCGAAGCTCAACATTTCTTCCGGATAACCCATGGAGAAGAGGTAGAACTGGCAGATTCACAATGTAGAATCGAGAACTCATTAAGAGCACTCTGGTCGTGACCCTTTTGGTTCAAAAGAACTCCTGCCAAGAATGGTTCATGGTATTTGGAAGAAGGAAATACCACGGACCTCGAGGACTATCGCAAAGGTTACTAATATCTTAAGGGAGCTAGCAAATACTATCAACAGGAGGTGAGTGGAGTGAATCTCGGGTTTAAACCCAGGAATAGAATGCCTACTAACTAAATGGCATCACGGGATGCTTTCGAGAATAATGGCCAGAATCATCACACTGGGGATGCAAGCATTGCTAGATTACTAAGTGGTTCTCTAAGACACCTAGCGTCATAATAATAACTCCAACATATATGTCAAGGCAACAGAGTACCTCAACTCAACGATTAGTGTGGTTAATCTGGCCCAAAGGAACATCGAGAACGGAAAGAAGGGATTTGCAAATGTATCAGATTATTTAGAAACCTGGGATGACTCGGACAGCATAACGGCTGTAAATGCTCAAAGGTTTGAGACATCCTACAAAAAATGGTGGCATAACCACTTAACATTACAATATCAATGTTCTGAGATCAACTAAGAACACATGGAACTAGTAGGAACCGAACTGAGGCTTGAGACCATCAATCCTACGAGTCTACGGATTAGTAACACGTGATCCTGATAGAAAGATGAGAAGCCTAGTTCTTAATCCCCGTAGAAGAGAAGAGGGTGACTCAGATCAGAAGGGCATAAGGTAAAGGAGTAAAAAGAGCCTTACGTTCCCTTCCACAATCAATTCCCTTATATAACTAAAGCATTTCTAGACTCAACTTCGACCAGTTTGGCTTCGTAAACCTACAGGCAGTCAGGCTCTGATACCAAAGCTGTCGGGACCCCAATTCTAAGTCACACCGATCTAGCCTGTAACACCTCATATCACTTTGCGGCCTCACGCACGGTATTCCCACGGGTGTCGCCTTACCATGGCCCGGGACCATTTGCGCCTTTTGGCTCACGTATATGATAATGTCGCTAGCATCCATATGACAGAGAACCCGGGCCGACATGGCTAGTCGTGAACCCAAAGCGGCACTAACGTATGGGGACAGGCATACATGAATCTACATCGAACGTGTCGGTCAGCAGCGTGCGAATCCGGGCTGTAGCACTGGGCTAACAGGACTCCTGGAACCCGGGCTGTAGCAGGCTAGGCAGGACTCCGGATGTCACCGCGTGACATTTCCCCTAAGGGACAGACACAGGAACGATATGAAACACATGCCGGCCAGTCAAGTGTCCAGAGCAGTAGTGCTGGGCTAGCAGGACTCCGGTGAACCGGGCTGTAGCGGACTACTATGGCTCAAGGAGGCACTAGACTACATTTCCCCATAAGAGAGGCTGCTAAGGATAGACAACTAGATTGTCGGATCCCACACATACCAAGCATTTCAATCATACACACAATATGCTCGATATGTGCAGATACAACATGGCATCACAACAAGACTCTACGACTCAAAGTATTTATTCATTAGGCCCCGAAGAGCCAGATATTACAAACATGGGTCTCATGACCCAACATTCAGAGCATACAAGTCAAAGCACATGCGGAAGCTCAACATGTCTGAGTACAGACATCTACAAATGAAAAAGGCTGAGAAGCCTGACTATTTACTAGATCCTGCCGAGGGCACAAGATCGTAGCTGAGGTATCAAGCTAAACGTCGAAGTCCACACGGAACTACTAGCGAGACTGACGTCTCTCTGCAAAACATAAAATAGGCAAACGTGAGTACAAATGTACCCAGCAAGACTTACATCAGAACTATCTACATATGCATCGGTATCAACAAAAGGGGTGGTGGAGTTTAACTGCAGCAAGCCAGCTTTGACTCGGTGGCTATCCTAAACTACGACTGCAAGTAACTCTTTTGAGGTGGCGCACACGAGTCCACATAATCACCATACCAATACACCACTATGGATCCGCTCCCGTCTCCCTACGAGAACGCCATCCATAGCACTCACGCTTATCTTGCGCATTTTAGAGTATCCACTTTCACTTGTCTATGAACTGTTATAGGCAACCCAGAAGTCCATTTCCGCGGACACGGCTATTCGAATAGATGATGTTAACCCTGCAGGGGTGTACTTCGACACACACGCTCTCACCACTTACCGCCGTTTACACGACATGTACTCGGCAACCTTCAAGCGGAGGCCCAGCGAGGGTGTCGGCCACAGCCTACCTAAACACTCAAGTCTCTAGTCCAGGTTTATCGCCTATTCAGGTTCCATCCGCAGGGAGTCCGGCCGAGGTTTCCACATACGGCCCCGAACGATGTGTGCGGGGTTCCGAGACACCAAACGGGCGCCCGGCATGCCCGGCCACGTGCCTACCGCATCACAGCCCACCCCTCCGGTCAGCGCTGCCCACGGCCTCCAGCATACTACAAACACCAGAAACTACTTGCAACTCCTGGACAGAGGACAAGGGTGATTAAGAAGCCGAGAGGGTCCATTGGTTTCGGGCCCAATGCGTGGTAGTAACTGTATCATGGATCACAAACACAGAACTCAGTTCCTGAGGACGGCTTCAATGAGACAACCCACCATGTACTCCTACATGGCCTCTCACCGCTACCTTTACCAAATCGTGTTCACACACTTAGCTCACACATAGTAGGACATGTTCATCACCATTCCAATTCATCCCCGATGAATCAGACCCGACTCAACTCTAAGCAGTAGCAGGCATGACAAACAAGCATGAATGAGTAGGCACATCAGGGCTCAAACAACTCCTACTCATGCTAGTGGGTTTCATCTATTTACTGTGGCAATGACAGGTCATGCAGAGGAAAAGGGGTTCAACTACCGCAACATGTAACAGTTGAATCGATGTTGTCCTAATGCAGTAGAAGAGAGCAGGAGCGAGAGAATGGGATTGTATCGGAATGAACAAGGGGGGTTTTGCTTGCCTGACACTTTCGAAGATAGTATAGTTCTTCATCGGTGTCATCGATCACGTCGTCGGAATCACGGCTATCGAGAGGGGGCAATCACCGGCAAATAAGGAAGAACACAATCAATGCAATGTACAATATGATGCATGATCATGACATGGCAATATGACGTGATTTGGCCTAATGCAACTAGCAACAGAAAGGTTTGGGTTGATTTGAACTCAAGGTTCAAATTCAAATTCAAACTATGAATTCAAATAGTGCATTATCATGTTTTCACCTATACAGCAGGTATAACTTAGTTTGACATGCATGAAAATGATACAGATGGATAGATTGCATTTTTCTGATAATTTTTCATATATAAATTATTTCATTCTGAGCTACGGTTGATTTTATATGATTTTTATAAGTTTGCACTATTTTCTGGAATTTTCTGAATAAACTTAAATCCAGATAATGCTTTACTGCGTCAGCCTGACGTCAGTGTGACGTCAGCAGGTCAACTAACCCGGTCAGGTCAAACCTGACCAGTGGGGTCCACACGTCAGTGTGACAGGGCAGGAACAGTGGCTGACCAGTGGGGCCAGGTCAACGGCCACGTCAGCGTAGTCAAACTGACACGTGGGCCACTGGACTTAGATTAATTTAATCTATTTTTGTTAGCTGGTTAACTATACAGTGGGGCCCGCATGTCAATTGCACAGGGCATCATTAGCACTAGCCTAATCGGGGTTAGGCCGGCGCTTAGACGACGGGTCGATGGCGAGGCGACAGGGCGTCCGGCGATGCTCGCGTTGAGGGGGAGCTTCAAGGCGTCGAGGCGGAGCTCGTGGACTCATCGGCGGGGCGAGGGGTGGCCGGTGGCCTTGGCTACGGCGAGCGGCGTCGACGAGCTCCGCTCGGGTGTGTGCGCGCGAGAGGGACAGGGGAGGGGAGAGAGTGCAGCGAGTGAGGGAGAGGAGACAGGGGCTTCGGGGCGTCGTCGTCGCGTCGCCAGGAGGGGCCGGGGAAGCAGGAGGTGGCGCGGGCGCGTGCTCGGCGGCGGTGCGCTGTCCCCCTCCTCTGCCTACTGGCAAAGGTAGGTGGTGACTGGCATGGGCCAGGTGGGCTGGCCTAGCCACTTGGGCTGCAGGTAAGGCCCAGGTAAGGTTCTCTCTCTCTTCCGACTTTTATTTCTCTTTTCTAATTTTTCTGCTATTTGTTTTGACTTGATTTAAAACATCAGATCATTTTCTAAACTTTCTGTAATTTGTTATGTGAGCTTAGAAACTAGTCCAAGGTCACAGGCAACTCACAAAAATATATGAACTTTATTTCTTATGTAACAGAAATAAATCCAACCCAAATATGTCATTGATTTAATTCAAAAAGGCCCAAAATAAATATTTCTGTGATTCCAAAAATATTGGTTTGAATGTTATTCTTGCCAATATTTTTCAAGGTTTAACAGGAACATTTTCTTGGGCTTCTTTGAGAAGATTTTAATGTTGATCATTTTTAAAAGGTTTCTGAGGCTTTGAAAATTCCTCAATTCAAATTTCATTTGAATTTAAACATGATGCATGGATGCAAGAAAAATCAAGCAAGGGTTGATCTGGTGCTGTGACAGGTACGGCCCACCTTCACCATCAAACACTCAAGACCCTCACGAGGGGCCAAGCCTTGCAAGGAGGACAACACAAGACCTCCTCAGGGGCAACCTCATTAGGCTGGCTCGCGAGGAGCGGAGAGATCAAGGCAAGCGGCACCTCATGAGGTTCCCGTGACGTGAGCCATGATGACCAAGGCCAGGCGTGCCAGCGGGCACAGAGTACTTGTTTCCTATTCGATGCTAAAGGCGCAGGCGAGGAGAACCGATGCATCAGGTAAAGGTTTCCATATCGGTGCAACGAGACCAAGACCAGCAGGACGGCAGGATGGAGGTCATCACGGAGCCCACGACGGCGTCACCACCAGAGCCTTTCGCAGGCGAAGACCACCTTTTGTCAGGATAGCTTGTACTAGTTGTCCCCCTTCAAATTGGCCGTTGTGGGATCTCTTCCCGCCTAACATTTGGGAAGAGGACCCCGGCCTCTATAAATAGGACTAACCACCACCATAGGGAGAGAGGGATTTGGCCCCAACTCATCTTGAATTAGATCCATTACATCCACACACGCACAAGCTCATCGAGCTCAAAAACACCTCTCCTCAGGAGGTAGTTTTTGCTTGTACTTGTTCATCCCAGCCTACAAGGCAATCCACCACACCACACTGGAGTAGGGTATTACACCACATTGGTGGCCCGAACCAGTATAAACTCTTGTGTCCCTTATTCTTTGTGTTCGGCAAGCTAAGCTTTGAAATCGTGGTGAGAGCATGAGCTAGGGGAAGAGATATCTTCATGCGCACCCTAGAGTTTGAACCTCAAGGATTTACCAGAACCCGTAATCCCACAGTTCCAGAGCTAATTATACTACTCTGCAGCCACCACAATCCGCCCAGCTAGAGGGTTCATGCCCATGATTTTATGGCCACAGATTTCTTGTATATGCTAAAATCATCAAAGGGAGACGCCATATCTGCCACGGTCTTTACGCGGAACCATGCGCCTGTCCTGTTGACCATCTCCACCGATATGGACGCCAGTGAACCGTGGTTGCCTGTGCATCGACACATCCTAAGACGCCTCAAATAATCAGAAGTACAAGGGAGGAGAATCTGAAGAAAAAATAAGGGAGAATCTGAATCGACCAACACAAACTGCCGAGCTCGACGGAGAAGCTAATGGTGAGGACAGCAAAGGAGATAAATGCGGGCCTCACGAATGATGAATGGGCAGCAGCGGCCCAACCGAAGGAGACCCCGGAGGCGGCTCGGCGTAGACTACCGACCACCGTAGTGCAACTTGACCAGGCGCCCTCTCTTGCTCAGTGCGCCACCACCAGACAGAGCGGCAGCAGCCTGGACGTCGTCGCCCTTGCCTTGGCGACCATCACGGCAGGCCATTCCGGCGACTGCTCGGCGCAGCTCTTGCCGTTGGGTGGTAGCATCTACCATGGCACATCACCCCGGCGACGGGGCGGCGCCAACTTCTTCGGTGACGAGTGATTTGAGCTCCTCGGCGATGTATCTGGGAAGGTCCCAGCGACGGGTGTGCTTCACTGGGTCTACGAGTGCCTTACGAAGAATGAATCGCGGTAGAGGAGATGGTGCAAAACTGGCGGCGGCAGAATGGGGAACGAGGAAGAACAAATCATGAGGAGTTGTGCTCGGCAGAAGAAAGGAGCGAGAAGGACCGGCCTTACTGCCGTTGGATTTTGGAGGATCGGACGGTGCAGGCATGTTGATCCATGGGAGGGCTGAAAGAACCAATCAGAACGCAGGAATTGCCTAACGCAGGATACATGCATCGTCATGTGAACACTAGTGGGCTTTTATGGCCTACAGCCCAGCCGAGTGACGTTGGCCTATAACTAAACCTATTTTTAGTTAACGAATTAATGAACCTTTTAAATTAACGAATTAACTTGAAAAACAATTTACCTTATATACCACAATATATTTTTAGCTGTGACATACTACGTATATGCAAGAGGCACTAAGATCAGCAAAACCACACTTGTGTTTTTTTGTTGGCCTTTTTACTGCAATACAAAAATATTGATTGCTTCTATATGGGTTTTCATGGTTTTCTTTTAGTTTACTTTTGATTGTTCCTATTATTTTTTGGAGGGTTTGTCGACTTCTATTTAAAACTACACATTGAACTTTTTTCATACACAAATTTCACATTTTCCCAGATACACATTGAACATTTTTAAATACATTTAAACTTTTTTCACTTACATGTTCAATATTTGTGGAACACATGTTGAACATGTTTTAATACAAATTGAACATGTTTTTAACACATATTGAACATTTTTCATAAATGACATGATTTTTTTAAAGTGCAAAACATCTGTTAAGTGCCATGAACATTTTTCATCAATTAGGTAAAACATTTTTTACAGTGTATAAACATTTCTAAAATTTAGAATGCCTTTAAAAAACATGCTCAGAAAATGCCAAAAAATTTACATGTGACATGTAATGATATATCTTGAGTGCAGAAAATATTTCAAGGCGAACGTACAAAAGCAACCATGGGTTCGTCTTCAAACTTGTCCCTTTCTCTCCTGGAATCTAGATTCTTCCTGAGAGATGCTCCTATTTCTAAGCAGTCTACGTGACAACTTTGTTGGCATTTAGGGATCATATATTGATGTCGTACCAGGTTTCATGTTTTGTAGACTTTGTTGGCATTTTTTAGAATTGAAAAAGCAGTAAACCACATGTCCGGGGTCGAGTCCTAGCAACCTGATGTTTGTAGTTCCTCTTCTTTTATTGGATAATTCTGGAAAACATAATCATTATCATATATGATATTCCACCCATTTTCAGGAAAAAAACTTGCACTTGTATTTCAATTTTGTATTATATCCATTAAATTCTTAGGAATGCACTTGATGGCTTAAATATGACAAACAAACCTGAAAAGGTGTCAAACTAACATGGAATATTTGGTTATGTACGTTGTCTGTAGAAAAACATATCGATGTCAAAAGAAGAAGCAACCATCACTTCGTCATCAAACTTGACTTGTTTCTTCTCAAAAGCACGATTCTTCCTCGGAGAGGATTCAGTTTCTAATAAGTGTACATCAAAAACTTTTATGAAACCTTCTTCATTATTTATCACAACCTTTAGGGGCCATGTATTGACACCATACCAAGTTTCATGTTTTTCAGACTTTGTTTGCATTTTAGAATAAGAAACAATAAGCGCTGTGTTGCTTGTCTAGTCTTGCCACCGAGATGTTTGAAATTCCTTTTCATTTCTTGAACAAGGCGTCAATATAGACTCAACAAGACAAACGAAACTTTCAACCCATTTTTGTTCATTATTGCACGTACTTATATAGTTTAAATTTGAGTTATATTCATTAAATTCCTAAAAATGCACTTAATGACTTAAAAATAGCAAACGAGGCAACTGCTGCATCACCTTCACACCACATACATTCCCTTTTTAAACGTGTACATCTCAAGATGTTTCATATAACTAAAGGCAAACTTTGAAGTTTATACAGGCCTTTTCTTAAAATCATCTTTCTTTTTTTACCCTAACAATATTTTTGTTTGTTTTATGAGACTCAATTTTTATTATGTTCCTTCCATGACACTTCCGCCACTTTTAACCACTCACACTGTGAAGTGCATCCTAAAAAGTCTTTTTTACCTCCGCTTTAGCTCACTGTAGAAAAAGAAAACGATGTCACCGAAACTTCTCTTCGGATCCACAAGTCAAGGCCAAAAAAGGGAAGCAAAATATAAGGAAGGCCAAATAAGGAATTCTCGCAACATATTATTGCTAATATACTATTCAAACTTGGACATAGTCTTACTTTCACCTTCCTATTAAAAAGTGAATACACAATTCTAATATACGTATCAGTAATTTTAGAGATGATTTCCTATTTTATATAGTTTAAATTTATTTCTGTGTGCTTATTGGAGTTAATTCCAATTTGATGTACATGTATGTCAAATAAGGTTTAAACATCTCACAAAATATATATTTAAGGAACAATGTTTTATTTTTGGCTCTTAACCAAAAAATAGTTAAACCGATCAAAAGATAGTTAGGTATAACTCAAAATTCTATTTGCAACTTATTAGAAAAATGATAATAATATCAAAATATGGAAGAGAATTCATGAATGATTTTTTAATTTCACGAATACTCTTTAATTCCACGGACTTTTTTGCAAAATTAATGAACATTTATTGAAATTTCGAAACATTTTCTAAAATTTTGAAACATTTTTAAATGATGTAAACATTCGAAAAATTCCTTGATTATTTTGTCCAATTCGCGAACATATTTTGAATTTGTGATAATTTTCTGAATTTGCAAACAGTTTTCAAATTTGTCATCATTTTTTTGCAAACTTTTGGGCCCCATGTAACATTTCGCATCGGGGCCTCGAATTCCTGGAGACAGCCCTGCGAAGAATACAGATTTGAAAAAAGTTCACCGACTTAAAAAAAAGTTAGTCAAATTTGCAAAATAGTTCATCGAATTGAAAAAAAGTTCATTGTTTGCAAAAGAAGTGCACCAATTTTTGTAAATGTTCGTCCTATTAGGAAAAAGTTCATCAAAGTTTATAGAAATTCATCAAATTTGAAAAGTTCATCGATTTTGACAAAAAATTCACCAATTTTGAAAAATGTTCATCCAAATAGAAAAAAGTTTATCGAATTTGAAAAAGTGTTCATGATATTCAGTGAACTTTTTGCCTCGAATTAGAAAAAGGAAAATTAAAAATGAAAAATAAAAAGTGGAAAGAAAAAGAACAAAGTAAAATAAAGAATAACAGAAGGAATAAAGCAGTGCATTATCACAGGTGGAGTGGCTTAGGTGGTTCAAATCCTGAAGGCGCGGGTTCAAATCCCACACAGCACCTTTTTGCCGGCTTTTACAAAGGAAGAAAAAAAATGAGAAATTGGCTAGCCGATCACCGAGCGGGAGGTGTGTGCCCTGTACCATTAAACATGTAGCGGGCGCTAAGAACACCGTTTAGGATTTGCCTACATAACTATTGTTGTCTTTTCGCAAAAGAAAAAAACATATTGTTGCCTACACGTGAAAAGGAATGGAGGGTGAGGGAGACCTGGATTCAGGGGTCCTCAGGTGTCCGGCTATTCGAGTATGGGCCGAGCTGATGGGCTGTGAAGATAGAACGGAAGATCATTCTCCGTATTCGGGTAGGACTCCTGGATGCGTGGACGACAAGATTGGAGTCAATGTACTGTTTCCTTCCCTTGTGAACTAACTTTGTACCCCTCCGGTGTATATATAAACCGAAGGGTTTAGTCTATAGGGGCGATCATAATTCATATAGGCTAGACATCTAGGGTTTAGCCATTACGATCTCGAGGTAGATCAACTCTTGTAACCCCTATACTCATCAAATACAATCAAGCAGGACGTAAGGTTTTACCTCCATTAAAAGGGCCCGAACCTGGGTAAACATCGTGTTCCTTGTGTCCCTTGTTACCTTCGATCCTCAGACGCACAGTTCGGGACCCCTACCTGAGATCGGCCGGTTTTGACTCCGACATTGGTGCTTTCATTGAGAGTTCCTTTGTGTTGTTGACAGAAGGATCGATGGCTTGCCTTGTCATTAATGACGATATCACTTCTGGAGGGGCCCTAATTCCTGGACAGGTCCTCCAGCTCGGCGGCTTTTACCATGGACGCCCGCTCGGCCGTCAAGCCAATGGCGGTCCCCACAATCGCCAGACATCATCAACGCATCAGCCTCGAACACTCCGAAAAGATGGATCCGGCAGATGTCTCGTCCTTAAACGAACTGCTAGATCGCATCGCCGCCCTGGGGGTCGCAACAGACTATGATCGGATTGGGCTTAAACCCGACCAGAGGGAAATCAAATCCCCGCTGGTCACCCATCTGGTAGCGGTCGTCGAGGAACGAGCCGAGAACGATTCCTCCCCCAAGTTAAAAACCAGCTATGTTCGAATCTCCAAGCCGTGCAAGCCGGATACCCATCCCCTGGAAGGGACTGTATGTCCTCCGAACACAGGATCAGGCATTGAGCCCGGAAGTCCTCAGGACCTTCCTGATCTTGAACTGGCGAACTCGGAGACTCTTCGAGCTCTGGACTCAATCGTGGATTGGGATGCAGATTTCAACCCGCCCACCCACCACAATCAATATTCCCCAAGTAATTCAGGTCCTCCAGACATATGTGACCTAATGTATGTACGGCAACAACCTCAGGAAAAGGTCCATCACTTCTAGGCCAGGTACCTCCTTGTTAAAAACAAGATTAAAAATTGTTGCGACGACGACGCGGTTTCAGTTTTTTGCCGCAACTGTACGGACGAGGGAATTCTCAATGCCCTCAACCGCCACCGCATACCGCACTTTGCAGATTTGGCACACATAGCACAGACATACTACGCAATGGAAAGCGCCTGGAGAGCCCAGACAGCCCGGTGGGAACCTCCTGCCTTTAAGCAGCCCACTGGACGGACAAAAAGGATGCACCCTTATGGGGCACCAGATAATCACCCTATTGACAAGAAAATCAAGCCCTTCACGGGACATAGAACCGTCCTTGACGAATTGCTCAACAAGCCCTGTCAGATACACACGAAGCCGAGTACGGAACCAATGCATAGCCTTCGGGCATGTTGGGTACTTCGGCAGGTGGCCAAGAGCGGTGAGGTCATCCTCACCAATACCACCCCAGAGAAGCACTCTTCGGAGGATGAAGATCTCAATGTCTTTACGGTCTTCGAGACCTTTTCTTCAAATAATCGGCGCAAAAGGGCGCTCCGCGACCTCACCGAAGTTAACCAAGTAGCCGCAATAAATCCTTGGAACGATACGGCAATAACTTTCACTGACGACGACAAACCAAGGGCCCGATCAGTCCGAGCACCAGCCGCCTTGGTCCTAAGCCCAATTGTGGACGGCTTTCGACTCACCAAAGTGCTCATGGACGGCAGCAGCGGACTGAACCTCATCTACGAAGATACGCTCAACAAAATGCAAATGGACAAGAGTCACATCGAGCAAAGCAGTACCATCTTTCAAGGCATTGTCCCCAGTCAAGAAGCACGATGCTCGGGGAAAATTAAACTTGATGTAGTATTCGGCACGCCTGAAAACTACAGGTCCGAAGAGTTGCTCTTCCACGTGGCACCTTTCCATAGCGGATATCACACCCTGTTGGGGCGAGACGCCTTCACACGCTTTCAAGCCATACCCCATTACGGGTACATGATGCTCAAAATGCCAGGGCCCAACGGAGTTATCACCATCACCAGTGATCCGAATATAACACTCCGCGCCGAAAACAAAATCGCATATTTGGCCCTCGAGGCACTATCCGAGGCCCTCGCGGCCGAGGAGCTAACCACTCTGCGTTCCACAGTGGACAAAGACGATGTCATGGTACCGAAGAAGGATAAATCCTGGCGCCTCTGCGTTGATTTCAAAGACCTCAATAAGGCTTGCCCTAAGGACCCCTTCCCACTGCCCCACATTGACCAAATCATTGATGCGACCGCAGGACACGATTCATTGTGTTTCCTCAACGCATACTCTGGATACCATCAAATTAAGATGAAGGAGTCCGACCAGGCCGCAACGGCATTCATTCCCCCGTATGGGCCTTTCTGCTTCAACACTATGCCTTTCGGGCTAAAAAACGCTGGCGCCACTTACCAACGCATGATTCAAACATGTCTGGAGAAGCAAATTGGCAAGACAGTGGAGGCATACATAGATGATGTAGTCATCAAGACTAAACGTGTCGAATCATTGGTGGACGATCTACGCCTTACATTCGACAACCTCCGAACATATGACATACGGCTCAATCCGGAAAAATGTGTTTTCGGCGTTCCAGCCAGAAAACTACTAGGGTTCATTGTTTCCAATAGAGGAATCGATGCGAACCCAGCCAAAATCCTAGCCCTGTCACAATTGGCAACGCCAACAGACTTAAAGCAGGTCCAAAAACTAGCTGGGTGCGTAGCAGCTTTGAGCCGCTTTATCTCCAGATTGGGAGAAAAGGCGCTACCACTTTATCGAGGTCTCCGATGCACCGACCACTTTGAATGGACAAATGCGGCTATAGCCGGATTGGCAGAAATAAAAACTTTGTTAGCAAGCAACCCAATCCTTGCCGCACCAAGTGTTGGTGAACCTATGTTGCTCTATATATCTGTGACTCACCAGGTGGTGAGCGCCATACTCGTCGTCGAATGAGAGGAAGAGGGACACAAATTCCCACTCCAGAAACTAGTGTACTATGTATCGACGGTCCTTACACCATGCAAATCTCGATACCCACACTATCAAAAGATAGCGTATGCGGTCTTCATGGCATCCCGAAAGCTGCGGCGCTACTTTCAAGAGTGTTCGATCACGGTGGCATCCGAGGTACCACTCAATGACATCATAAATAATCGGGACGCCACTGGCCGCATAGCCAAATGGGCCATCGAGCTCTTACCATTTGAAATAACATACAAGCCATGTCGAGCTATTAAATCTCAGGTGTTGGCCGACTTTGTCGCCGAGTGGATGGAAGCCAAACTCCCTAAAGAGTACAACACATACTCCAACAGGGTAATGTACTTCGACGGCTCTAAAATGTTAGCCTGATTGAGGGCTGGTGTCATCTTAACATCCCCTACAGGGGACGCAGTCCGCTAATGTCGGTGTACAAAAAGAGGGGCACGCTTTTGTACCCCTTTACCTGTGCACGGGCAGTCGGAGCCGCGCCCACGGTCACACCAAGCAGAGCCGGGGAGGTGAGCCAAGGTAAGACCGAAGCTTAAGATAATCAGAGCAACGCCAAGGCTGAGACCACAAGGAGCAGAGGGACGAAGCAGGCTCCCCCGGGGCAGCTCGCCCCACACCAACAGAGCGAGCTACCCTTGAGCCCATGGTCCCCAACGCCATCATCCACGTTGGGCCAGGGCTCGGGAGGAACCTCCGTGGTGGCATGCAGATCTTTGTGAAGACATATTCAAGATCAGATGAGGATTAGAAGACGACGATCCTCGACAAGATCCTTGCCGAGGAAGGCCACCAGACCCCCGGCAAGGCCCTTGCCGGGGACGATAGCGCGCCACGGCAAGACCCTTGCCGAGCCACACGACAAGACCCTTGCCGGGCCACCCGGCAACGCCCTCACCAAGGACGCCAGCAGGGCCACCGCTAGGCCCACGCCAACCAAGCTTCCACCGCTGTTAACATGCAGCTGCCAGCCCAACCAGCTGGGCGGGCACCTGCGTGGCAACATGCAGCTCCCAGGCCAACTCATCGAGCATCTGCGTGGCAGCATGTAGATCTTCGTGAAGGCTCCACCACCGCACCACCTCAGCTGCCTGCCTGCCTACATGGCACCACACGCCTCACTGGCCAGGGCGCGTGTCAAAGCGAGGAGGAGCGGCGACGGATGGGACGGGCCTCGCCCCCGTCCCCAATAAAGCAAGGGGACACCTAAGCTACGCATTAAATGCGTCTTGTCCTGTAATACGAGCGATAAGCTCAGGGCACTGTACGCCTTTCCACCTCCTGTGTGCCACTGTGGCAGCCCCTTTTGACTATAAAAGGAGGCCCAAGGCATACTGGAGAAGGATTCGGCTCTTTCGAACCACGCACTGACCACAGCTAGTTCGAGAGCTCAAGAACTCTCTGAAATACACCCACCAAAGTAGGACTAGGGTTTTACGCATCCTCGCGGCCCGAACCTGGGTAAACGATCCTTGTACTGGCTACTAACCCTGCTCTTCTCGCAACCCCGTGCCCCGGCAACCGTAGTAGGGATTCTTGTGATCCCATAGGTGTCGTTCCACACCGACATCTTTGGCGCGCCAGGCAGGGGCGTGCGTAGTTGTGAGAATCTGGTCTAGTAATCAGCCTAGCAGTTCTTCGTCGCCATGGCTCCTAAGAAGAAAACGGCCACGGCGGTCGGCTCATTGGGAGCCGAACGGCCCGTGCCGGTGCGGGTGAGCAGTGGACCGGTCGCAGATAGGACCCAGGCCACGGTCCGCGAGCACCAGCATCGCCCTGGTAGTCAGAGCCTGGCGAGCGGCATCGTTCGCACACCAGACGACTGGCCACACGTCGCCGGATCCAAAGACGGAGCCGGGCCCCCCGCAGGCGGCGCGGGGCCCTACAGGGGTGTCGTTGTGCCACCTCCGGGCGGCGCAGCGACCTCCAGGACGCCCACACCGGCGACCACTGCGCGCTCTTCCCATGGTGTGTGCGCCGAGCAGCGTCACCACGTTGGTGACCCTGAGCACCGCCGTGGGAAGAGCCCCGTGCATCATCTGCAGGATGAAGGGGTTCAGCACGCCCGCCAAAGCGCTGGCGAAAATGGCACGCGGCCGCTGGGTCGTAACGGAGCTCCTTCTAACGTAGTTAGAAGTTGAAGCGCGCCGCGATCCACGCAGCTGTCGCCGCCGCCCACGCCAGCAAAAGCTTTGGCGCGCGCGCAGCTGCTCCTCGACTTCCCTCCTGCTGCAGAGAAGCTTGATGAGTGGAGGGCCACCATCCGGAGCCTCGTCGCCGTCGCCAACAAAGACGATCCGCGACCGGCGGGACCCTCGGGTCGGCGCTCCATCGAGCCACCGCATGCTAGCGCTGGGAGGACCGGGGGAGTTGCGGCCACGGTGCACTCTCCTCCTCCTCGCCAGCTGCCGCGGGCGTCGGCCCGTCGGACGATGCTTGTGATAACATCTCCATAGCGTCGTCCGACCCGCGGACCCTCCGTGACCAGCGCCAGGTCCTTCGGGAACGAGCTCACGAAGACGCTTGAACCACCGTCGAGCGCCGACGCGAAGTGCGCCGCCAGTCGGACAAGCGGGCGGGACCCGCTATGGACCACCCAGCACCGGGGGGCTCCGGCGGCCTACCTTACGAGGTGGGCTGCCCGGCCTTTACCCATGAGTTGCGGCAGTTCCAGTGGCCGTCCCACCGCACGTTCAAGCCCGACGTCGGCGAGAAGTACACTGGCAAGACCCATCCATCCGAGTTCCTCAGCATCTACACCATCGTGATGCAGGCTGCTGGGGCTCGCAACGACAAGGTGCTTGCCAACTATTTCCCGCTGGCGCTCAAGCCCAATGTGATGTCTTGGTTGATGCACTTGCCGGTGGATTCCATTTCTTCTTGGTCAGATCTGTGCCATGAGTTCGTTGGCGCCTTCACAGGAGGCCACCAAGCTCATGGCCAGGCCAGTGATCTGCACATCATTCCCCAGAAAGAAGGGGAAACCCTGCGCAAGTATATCCAGAGATTCAGCCGGGTGCAGTACAACATCCCCGATGTTCATCCCGCCGCTGTGATTAGCGCGTTCCACCAGAACATGCGCAATCGCAAGATGCGCGAGGAGTTGGCGATGACCAAGATTAAGGATGTGGCCCAGCTCTACGTTCTGGCCAATAGGTGCGCCCGGGCTGAAGAGGGAAGGAAGTACCCCGGCGAAGACGCCGGCGCGGAAACCGACTCTACCGATGAAGACGCCGCTACCCCAACGAAGAAGGGCCGGCGTCGGAACAGGAAACGCAAAGGCAAGGCCGTGCTTGCCGTTGAGGGGTCTGACGACACCGGTGCCGGCAAGAAGGTCAAGGCAGGCGCCCCCGACAAGGAGATTGCCGGGTGCGCCGCCTGCCGGGCCTTGGCGGCTACCGACAAGCCAGGGAGCTCCGGCAAGCAATACTGCAAGATCCACCGCACCAAGGGCCACGACCTCCAGAACTGCTGACAAGTCGAGATGCTTGCTGAGAAGCAAAAGGCTGAGTACGAGAGGCGGGACAAGGAGAAGGACCAGGACGGTGCTGAGGGGTCCAGCAGCAAGCGTGGCGGCCAAGGAAGCCGCCCCGGCAAGGACAACCAGCGAGAGAGGCCCGCCCAGGGCCGCGACAAGAAACAAGAAGACGATGATCACGACGAGGACGATGAGTCTGGTGAGCAAGGGTTCCAGAAGGCTACGGAGGCCATGTGCGTCGATGGCGGCGCCTCGCTGCATACCTCTCACCACCAGCTCAAGCAGTGGGCGCGTGAGATTACAGCAGCAGAGCCGTCGTTCGACGCTTAGAAGCCGCTGAAGTGGTCCAGCACGCCCCTCATCTTTGACGCCGAGGACCACCCTGACCGCACTACCGCTGTCGGGTGTTTGCCATTGTTGGTCTCACCAACAATGCACAACCTCAGGCTGAACAAGATGTTGGTTGACGACGGGGCCGGCCTGAACCTGATCTCACCTGTCGTGATCAAAAGGTTGCAAATCCCTGATGGAGACCTTGAGGAAACGGGCACGTTTCAAGGGGTCAATCCGGGGAGGAGCCAGCCGAAGGGAAATGTCACACTGCCCGTGACATTTGGAGAAGAGTTGAACCACAGGACGGAGAGGATCGTCTTCGACGTGGCTGAGATCCCCTTGCCCTACAATGGATCCTTGGCCGCCCGGCGCTAGCCAAGTTCATGGCGGCGTCACACTACGCCTACAACATGCTAAAGATGCCCGGGCTGTTGACCATCATCTCCGTCCCCTCCGACAAGAAGGACGCGCTGATTTGCGCCGACCAACTCTACCGGGAAGCAGTTGCAGCAGCTGCCACCAAGGTGCCTGCTCCTGCCGCCGAAGCCCCGGGAGGGAAGAAGAAGCCCGGCAAGACCTCTCGCACCCACTCCGGCAAGCGCACCTCTTCAGAGTGTTGTGCTGCCGTCGAGGACGTGCCAGAGAGCTCTACCGGCAAGAGCAAGAGATCCAGAGCCGAGCCACCGCAGACCAAGAAGGTGTCCGCCAGGGAGGATGGCACGGGAGGGGCCTTCACCATAGGCTCCACCCTCGGCAGCAAATAGGAAGGTGCGCTCGTCACCTTCCCATGGGTGAATGTCGACGTGTTTGCATGGCAGGCATCAGACATCCCCGGTGTTCCCAGGGAGGTGATTGAGCACCACCTAGCTGTCTGCCCCCATGCGCGGCTCGTCAAGAAGAAGGTCAGGAATCAGACTCTGGAGAGGCAGGAGTTCATCACAAAGGAGATCAGGAAGCTGGAAGCGGCAGGGTTGGTGAGAGGAGTGCTCCACCCGACGTGGTTGGCCAATCCGGTAGTGGTGCGCAAGGCGAATGGGAAGTGGAGGCTGTGTATTGATTACACATATATCAATAAGGCTTGTCCTAAGGACCCATTCTCGTTGCCACGCATCGACCAGATTGTTGACTCCACAGCCGGGTGTGATCTGTTATCATTCCTCGATGCCTACTCGGGCTACCACCAGATCTTCATGACAAGAGAGGATGAAGAAAAGACAGCGTTCATCACCCCATGTGGTATGTATTGCTTTTTACGGATGCCTTTTGGGTTGAAGAGCGCTGGCTCAACATTTGCAAGAGCAGTCCAAATTGGTTTTGAACCTCAGCTCCATAGAAATATAGAGGCCTACATGGATGACATAGTGGTCAAAACCAAGGACGGGCCAACTCTTGTGCATGATCTAGAAGAGACATTTGCCAACCTGCACAAGATCAACCTCAAGCTGAACCCTGAGAAGTGTGTCTTCGGTGTTCCATCCGGCAAGCTTCTCGGATTCTTTGTGTCGCAGCGCGGGATCGAGGCAAACCCAGACAAAATCAAGGCTATTGAGCAGATTGAGGCACCCAAGCAGATCAAAGATGTGCGTCGGCTCACCGGCTGCGTTGCCGCCATGAGCCGATTCATCTCCAAGTCCGTCGAGCGCGCCCTTCCTTTCTTCAAAATCTTGAAGAAGGCAGGCCCAATGGAATGGACCCCAGAAGCCGAGGCAGCATTGCAGGATTTGAAAAGATACCTTTCCACCACGCCAATACTGGTTGCGCCTAAACCACAAGAGCCGTTGCTGCTGTATCTGGCGGCGACGAATCAAGTGGTCAGTGCCGCGCTAGTGGCGCAGAGGGAGGTTAACGAGGAAGCAATGACGGCGGCAGAACCAGCGGATGGCAAGCCCAAGATTCCCCCGGCAGGGCCTGGTGCCGGCAAGGCAAGGCCCCCGGCAGAGTCCGGTGCCACCGAGGCAGTGCCCGCGCGGTTAAGAGAGGTGGTGCAGAAGAAGAAGATGATGCAGCACCCGGTTTACTTTGTCAGCTCCCTCTTGCAGGGAGCTAGATCGAGGTACTCTGGTGTGCAGAAATTGCTCTTCGGCCTCATTATGGCCTCGAGGAAGCTACGTCATTACTTCCAAGCCCACGAGATCACTGTTGTCACCCGCCTCCCGTTGCAACGGATACTGCATAACCCAGATGCATCCACCGAGCTAAGTGCGGTAAATTCTTGCTCGGAAAAGACCGGAGCGTGCATGGCCTCTTTCAATCGACGGTGATTCACCATGCTCTCCACCTCGGAATTCATGACAGATTGAATCCTCATGATGCGGCGGTGTCGGATGTGGGGTTCCGGCAAACCCTTAAGGTTCGAACACTGGGGTGCGCGCGAAGTCTCTCCCTCCTACCGATCTACGCTCTAGCTCGCTAAGATCTCGCAGACGAACTCGCAACACAAAGAGACACGAGATTTATACTGGTTCCGGCCGCCGTTGTGGTGTAATACCCTACTCCAGTATGTGGTGGTGGATTGCCTCTTGGGCTGATGAAGAACAGTAGAAGGGAAGGAACAACCTCCTGAGGTTGAGGTGTTCTTCTGCTTGGCGACTTAGTGGGTGAGAGTTGGATGAACTGCTCGATGCCCCTACTGTGGCGGCTAGCTCTACTTATATAGGCCATGGTCCTCTTCCCAAATATTGAGAGGGAAGGGAGCCAACAATGGCGGGAAAATTTGAAGGGGGACAGCTAGTACAAGCTATCCTGACAAAAGCGGTCTTCGCCTGCGAAAAGCCCTGGGGTGACGCCGTCTTGGGCTCCACGATGACCTCCGCCTGGCCGTCCTCCTGGTCTTGGTCTCGTTGCACCAATATGGAAACCTTTGCCTGATGCCTCGGTACTCTTCGCCTGCGCTGGCCTCCTTAGCACCAAAGAGGAAATAAGGACGCTGCACGCACCGGCGCCCGCCTGGCACCCGCCTGGTACCGTTCGTCATGGCTCACGTCATGAGAGCCTCGTGAGGTTTGCCTCGCCTTGATATCTCCGCTCCTCGTGAGCCTGCCTGGCTAGGCTACTCCAGAGGAGGTCTTGCGTCGTCCGCCTCGCGAGGCTTGGACCCTCGCAAGGGTCTTGGGTGTCTTGCTGATGAAGATGGGTCGTACGGCCCGCTGCCTGGCCACGCTGTGGGCCGCAGGCAGGCAAGTCTGGGGACCCCCGTTCCCAGAGCACCGACAGTAACCCCCGGGCCCAAGGTGCGCTCGGGCTTGGCTTCACGGCGAAGCCAAGGGTCAAGTTCGGAGCACCGCGGGCCCCAAAAGCCTGCGGCCTCGGTTGACGCGTGGTGGTTGATTGGACGTGGGCGTCTCCGCTTCCCCATGCTGCCTTTGAATCCGCCTGGCTATGCGGCCACTGCGGCCTACATAGTTATTCCTCCGCCTCCTGCGCCCTGCTTCCCCAATTCCCCTGCTTCCCTGTGGCTCTGATTCTCTTCTTCAATCTGACTCGCGCTCCGCCTGCTCCATCGCCATGGCGCCTAAACAAGCTGAGAAGGGGAAGAGTTCTCTATCTCTTCCAGCTGCGCCTCCGTCCTTTGCGCCGGCGCTCGGCCGGTCTCGGGTGCTCAACGACGAGGCCATGGACAAGGTGTGCCCGATGCTTGCTTCCAGCTTCAATGAGTGGGGGGAGACGGTGGCTTGGCCCGCGTCCCGCACTCGCACGGCTCAGACGGCCACCGAGGTCCCAATCTTCATAGATGCACTCTGGGCTGGCTTGATTCCACCCTTCTTCGCCTTCTTCAATAATGCTGTGCTTGAGCATTATCAGATCCACATGCTGCATCTCGACCCTCAGTCTGTGACTCTTCTTGCTGTCTTCGCCTTTGTGTGCGAGGCCATGGTGGGCATCGCTCCTTCAGTGGCTCTCCTCCGTCACTTCTTCTCATTGCATCTGGCTGACCCTCAGCAATGCTCGGGGTGCGTGAGCTTCCAGGCCGTGGCTGCGACGGCGGTGAGGGGATCGATTTCGAGCTCCCTCCATCCACGAGCGAAATCCGGATACGATGGGTGTTCGTCGATGCCGGTGTACTCAGTCCTCTGCTTCAGGCTCCGTCGGGGCCCGCTGTTCCTAACTCCGGCTGGAGCCATCAGTGGCTTGTGAGCCCCGGCCTTGCCCGCGTCTGGCTCAGGTTGAGGTTGCTGAAGGATCGCGGCGTAACTGCACCGATGGTGGTGAAGGAATTCTTCCAACGCCGGGTCGCTCCGCTTCAACGCCATTCTCGCCCAATGTGGACCTTGCTCAGCAGCCAGGATCACATGAGGTTTCAGGAGTCCGGGCTCCTCCTCGGGACACGGTGAACAGTGCTCAAGGTCCTGACGGGTGTCTTTCTGCCGGCCGAACTGCCTGGGAAGAACTATTTGCTGTACCGCTGCAAGAATAAGGATGAATTTGTGAAGGAAATGCCTCTCTTCGATGAATGGGGGCCGCGGCCGATCGGCCTGGAGGGGCCCCGTGAGAACCCCGTCGTCGTGTTTCCCTTCCTTGTCCCTGATGCTGAGCTCGCCCCAAGTGACGGTGCAGGTGGGCGAGCTCAGGCGGAGGCTAGCGGCTCGAGTGCTGAGGAGCACGTGCCGAGTGGTGATCCTGGGGCATCGTCTTCAGGAGCCTGCCACTCCCCTCCTGGGGGGTCGGTTGCTGAGGAGACACTGCATGCGGCTCCCGCCGCCAAGGCTCCAGGAGCCTCGGGAGGTCATGGTGAAACGGTGCCCGGCTGTTCGCCGCAACCAGGCCCCCCTGAAGATATTCTTCAGAGCTCTTCTTTGGCCCCGCTGCACACCGGCCGTCACGTCCACCGTTTCAGTCGTCTTTGTGTGGACTTCGAGGAGCTTCGCAAGAGGAAAGGATCTCCCAGCGGCAGCAACATCTTTGGACTGCTGAAGCGGAGGAAGTGCATTGCCATTGACGTGTAAGTATCGCACCGCTGTGGCTCCCTGTGTGTTGCTTTCTTCTTCTGACGCCAGTCTTTCAGGGCTCCTTCCACTGAGGCTGCTGAATCTCCTGAGAAATGGCCTCCTTCTTCCTTAACTCTTCCGCCAGCCTCGAGCACTCCGAGTTCGCTGGTTGCCCCTGGAGCAGGGTTGGTTGAAGGGGCACTCTTGCCTTCCTGGCGCGTTGAACCTGCGGCCTCATCGCTCCTCCCCCTTGGTCTGGCGTGGAGCTTGGCAGGCCTGCCCAAGACTCCTCCACTGATTTTTGACTGCAACTTGTTTCTTCGATCCTCGGATCCTCTTCGAGTAGCGGGTCCCAGCAGGCTTGGGCTTCTCGTGAGGACGGGCTGGTGTCGGGTGTGGCGCCAGCCCCCAGCCCCCTGCCGAGGGGTGGCGCGCCGCTTGGCGTCCCGCCCGCAGCCCCCGAAGTGGAGGACGAAGAAGGCCGGGCATTCGAGCTCGAGCGCGGGCGGAGCGTGGTTCCCCATGAGCTCTTCCAGGAGGCGATGAACGCGATGAGCCGGCTTGGTGGAGAGCTCGCGAGTGTCGATTCGCGTCTTGAGGCTGAAGGTCTCCGGCTGGCGGAGGAGCGGTGCAAGCTGAAGGTGGCCATCAACCTCGGCCGCTATCAGCGTGACCTTGAGAACGCGAAGGCTGAGGCATCTCTCAAGGTTTCCTACGATGCCTGCTCACGAGCCTTGGAAGAGGTTCGCGAGGCTGATCGTCGCCACGAGACTGCGGAGAAGCGCACGTGGGAGCTCCAGGCCTGGAGCGCGTCTCTTGAGCAGCAGGTGGAGGTGCGTAGGGCCGCTCTTGCTTCGCCGAGGGGGACGCCCGCGGAGGATGAGGAGGTTCGGAAGCATGAGGAGACGCTGGCCCTGGAGGCCGTGGAGCGTAACCGCGAGCTCGAGCAACTGGAGACGAGGGAGCATCAAGTTGCCCAAGTAGAAGACACCGTTGGGGCTCGCGAGGCTGGAGTTGAGGAGGAGGTGAACCGCCGGGTGGCCGAGGTTCGCGCGGACCTGGAGGGCAGGTACGACCTGAAGCTGAAGCTCGCGGGCGTGGAGGATGAGGGCAGGGCCGCTGCCCTCAGGCCCAGGTTGAACGAGGCTGAGAGGCGCGCGGAAGCCATGGCCGCTACCTTGGTCACGGCGCAGGCGGACTTGGCCTCGGCCCGCGCCGAGCTGCGTTCCCTCCGGAGGCGGGTTGATGACGCAGAGGTCGTCGCGAGGCAGAACACGGAGGAGGTGCTCCAAAGTCGAACGCTGGAGCGCGAGCATGCCCCCATGCTTCAGGATCTCCGGAACAGGGCCAATATCGCCCTGGGCCATATTTGCGACGTGGAGGCGCCGACCCCTCACTCAAATATTTATGCCAGCCACATGACCTTCTTCACCGAGGTGGTGACGTGCCTGGAGGCTCGATCTACCAGAGCTCGCCAGCTTGTGGAGGAAAGGGGGCATGGCCTGCTCGAGCACGCTTTCTCCCGTGTCTTTAGCCACCTCCTGAATGCCGACCCCAACTTTGACTTTGACGCCGCCATCGCCCCCGTACCCACGGCTGTCCGGGGCGACCTAGCACGCTGGGTTGAGGACCATGTGGACGCGTTGGTCAGGGCCTTCGCTTCGGAGGATGATGCGGTGGTGGTCGTCGCAGATGAAGGCGACGTGGTCGACGATGGCGATGGGGGCGTCGCCGATGGCGGCGACGATGGCGATGAAGACGACGACCACGCTAGTGACGCGTCTGCGGGTGACGCAGCGAGCGACATTTCTGGCTGATCCCTTGTTCTCCTGTCATTTCTTCCTGCGCACTAACTCGGGCGTGGCCCTTGGAAACTTGTAAGAGCATTTTGAGAGGGGGAGCCCCTCATGTAAGCAAATTGCAGTTTTTACTTTTCCATGCGATGTGAGTCTGTGTCCTCATGAACTTGTGAATCCTGATGCGAGTTTTCTGTCTTGGTTTACCTTAGTCAGCGCCAACTTTGACCTGGGCTGCGATGTGTCGAGTTCCTGAGGACCTTACGGAGCTCGTCGCCCCATCGGAAGGGGCCCTACGAGAGGTGAGAACCAGTTGCAGCGCGCGCTCGGCGCGCACGTGCTTCGCGCAATCCCGCTCGCGAGGAGCTCATGAGGGAAAGGCGGCGGACATGAGTCCCAGACAAAACGATATCCAGAAGGCAAGAAATTGCTCAAACGAGAAAAGGCTCCCCCCGCGCGCATCGATAAAAACTCAGCTTCAACTCAAATCCAGATCCAGAAAGCAAAGCTACAGAAAGAGAGATCCAAAGCAAAAGGCCGCGTCCGGCACCTAGTCTAGTCTTCTGGTCTTCAAGTCTTCTCACCAGCGCAGAGCTAAGTGCTGCCACTAGGCGTGGGAGGGAGCCCCAGGGCCTGAGGCCGGCACCCCTGAGACTCCGGGGCGTGTACAGCCCCAACTCATTATTACGTGAGAGTGTCACGGGCGGCGAGCTTCACAGGCACTGGGCCTTCTTCACAGGTACCCGCCTTGCTTCATATCGCCAGACGAGGGCCCCGCCTTGCGCCACTCTTGACCTTCTCTGAGCCGACCGGTCACCAGGACGACACAGAGGAGGGAAAGAGGACGCCAGCGGTTCCCTCGGCGACCACAGGTCCTCTGCCGGGGGAAAGGTTGGCGAGGCCTCCCCGGCAGAGGGCCTACCTCCCCGGCAGAGGGCCTACCTCCGGGTGTCGCCAGGCGTCGTGCGCTGCGGGGTGGAGCCTTGCTCCTGGCTTTCTCCCGGCGGCCCCCAGCATGTCTCCCTTGCTGGAACTGGTGCCGTCGTGCCTGGGTCGTCGATCGACGGTGCAACCTGATTCATCTGTAGTCCATGGTTAGCATAAGCCTGTTCCTGAGAGACTAGCGGTACCCTGTAGTTGCCGTTGCCGGCGCGATCGTCGTGGTTCTCCGTTGGTTCTTGGAAGGCTTCGGCTCCTAGCGCCCCCTCTCCCCACTCTTCTCCAACGAATGAGCCGATGTCATCCTCTGGTGCGTACCCTTGGTCCACCATGCGGGGCACGTAGGCCTCCGGGGCCGTCACCCCAAACACCTCGCCGTGGTGCCCCACGCTCCATGTTGCTCCGCCCATGATGGTGTCCTGGGGATGACAATACGGCATCCGGCCGGGACCATGGGGGCGGCGCTTGCGCTCGTGCTTGTCAAGGGCGGCATGGGGGAGTTGGAGCTCCCTACGCCGCCGGTCGTGGTGATGTTGATGAAGCCCCCGGGCGTAGTCGATGGCGTGCGGATGTGGTGAGGTTCGCCGCGCGGCCCTGCAGTAGCCCGGGGAGGAAGCCGATAGCAGAAGGGCGGTGCTCCCGACGCCGCTGCATCCAGCAGCTCGGCAACACGTTCCATCAGCGTATCCCGGCCGCTTTCCATCAGCCTGCACCGCAGCAGCTCCCTTGCCACGGTGAGCGCTGCCCGCATGTTTGCTTGCTCCCGTCATGAGTGCGGAGCCGTTGCTGCGGCATGGCTTGCTGCTCTTGCCGCGGCCCGTTCCTGTCGTGGGGTGAGGGTGGATGACGCCTGGTCGCGCTGCCCGCGCCCGGCGGGGTTTGGCGGCGCCCGTGCCGCTTGGAGTGCAGGGTCGAGACCTTCATGGGCAGGCGGCGCTCCCCGGGCTGGCCAGGCTGCCCAGCGGTCGGAGCCGGCCCTTGAATCGCCAGACATCGCGGCTGGGGAGCGTCGGCGAGCTGGCTGGCAGAGAAGAAGGTCCGGCGCAGCCCTACCTGGCGCGCCAAATGTCGGATGTGGGGTTCCGGCAAACCCTTAAGGTTTGAACACTGGGGTGCGCGTGAAGTCTCTCCCTCCTACCGATCTACGCTCTAGCTCGCTAAGATCTCGCAGACGAAATCGACGAACTCGCAACACAAAAAGACATGAGATTTATACTGGTTCGGGCCACCGTTGTGGTGTAATACCCAACTCCGGTGTGTGGTGGTGGATTGCCTCTTGGGCTGATGAAGAACAGTACAAGGGAAGGAACAACCTCCTGAGGTTGAGGTGTTCTTGTGCTTTGTGACTTAGTGGGTGAGAGTTGGATGAACTGCTCGATGCCCCTACTGTGGCGGCTAGCTCTACTTATATAGGCCCTGGTCCTCTTCCCAAATATTGAGCGGGAAGGGAGCCAACAACGGCGGGCAAATTTGAAGGGGACAGCTAGTACAAGCTATCCTGACAAAAGCGGTCTTCGCCTGCGAAAAGCCCTGGGGTGACACCGTCTTGGGCTCCACGATGACCTTTGCCTGGCCGTCCTCCTGGTCTTGGTCTCGTTGCACCAATATGGCAACCTTTGCCTGATGCCTCGGTACTCTTTTCCCGCGCTGGCCTCCTTAGCACCAAAGAGGAAATAAGGACGCTGCGCGCACCGGCGCCCGCCTGGCACCCGCCTGGCACCCGCCTGATACTGTTCGTCATGGCTCACGTCACGAGAGCCTCGTGAGGTTTGCCTCGCCTTGATATCTCCGCTCCTCATGAGCCTGCCTGGCTAGGCTACTCCAGAGGAGGTCTTGCATCGTCCGCCTCGCGAGGCTTGGACCGTCGCGAGGGTCTTGGGTGTCTTGCTGATGAAGATGGGCCGTACGACCCGCTGCCTGGCCACACTGTGGGCCGCAGGCAGGCAAGTCTGGGGACCCCCGTTCCCAGAACGCCGACAGGCGGAACTGGCATTGCATCGGTCCTCGTCCTATTTGGCGAGTCTGACACCGGATTGGCTGACAATCGGCTAGCAGGGCGTTTTCCCACCGTCTGCCACGTGTTTCTCCTGACATCAAGGATAAAAGGAGACTTCAAACAACCAGGTCTCATCCTCAGGCATGTATTAAACGGACATACCTCTTGGAAGACTGTGAGGTTGTAGGATCGAAAGTATGTCTAGAGGGGGGTGATTAGACTACTTGACCAAATAAAAATCTAGCATTTTCCCAATTTTAAGTCTTGGCAGATTTTAGCAACTTAGCACAAGTCAAGCAATCAACCTACACATGCAATTCTAAGAGTATAGCAGCGGAATGTAAATCATTGCATATGAAGGTAAAGGGGAGGATTTTGAAGGGAGCAAACGCAATGTAGACACGGAGATTTTTGGTGTGGTTCCGATAGGTGGTGCTATCGTACATCCATGTTGATGGAGACTTCAACCCATGAAGGGTAACGACTGCGCAAGTCCATGGAGGGCTCCACCCACGAAGGGTCCATGAAGAAGCAACCTTATCTATCCCACCATGTCCATCGCCCACGAGGACTTGCCTCACTAGGGTAGATCTTCACGAAGTAGGCGATCTCCGTGCCCGTACAAAGTCCTTGGTTCAACTCCACAATCTTGACGGAGGCTCCCAAGTAACACCTAACCAATCGAGGAAACACCACTCTCCAAAAGGTAATAGATGGTGTGTTGATGATGAACTCTTTGCTCTTGTGCTTCAAATGATAGTCTCCCCAACACGCAACTCTCTCTCATAGATTTGGATATGTGGAAAGATGATTTGCGTGGAAAGCAACTTGAGGATGGCTAGAGATCAAGATTCTTGTGGTTGGATTGGAATATCTTGGTCTCAACACATGAGTAGGTGGTTCTCTCTCAGAAAATGAGTAGTGGAAGTGTAGGCACGTTCTGATGGCTCTCCACACGAATGGAGGAAGGGTGGAGGGGTATATATAGCCTCCACACGAATGGAGGAAGGGTGGAGGGGTATATATAGCCTCCACACAAAATCTAACCGTTACACACAATTTACCAAACTCGGTGGGATTGAACAGTGAAACTCGGTCAGACCGATTCAGTTCAAAATGTGAACGTTAGGCTTTTCGGTGGGACCGACATGATCAACTTGCTGGGACCGATGTGCTAGGGTTAGGGCATAACTTGATCTCGGTGAGACCGATCACATGAACTCGGTGAGACCAATTTCAGTAATAGGCAAACAGAGAGTTGGTCAAGCAAAGTCGGCGGGACTGATCGGTCATTTCAGTGAGTCCGAAACGTTGCAAAAAGGAAACAGAGAGTTTGCATTGCGACCTCAGTGGGACCGATCGCTCATTTTGGTTAGACCGAAATGTTACAAAGGGAAACAGAGAGTTTGCAATCCCATCTTGGTGAGACCGAGATCCCTATCGGTGAGACCGAACTAATTAGGGTTTCTGGCTATGGCTATGTCAAATGAACTCGGTGGCGCCGGATAGATCAAATCGGTGGGGCTGAGTTTGACTTTAGATTTAGGACATATGTGGAATTGAGAAAGTGGTTGAGGGCTTTTGGAGGATATCACCAAGCATTTTGAGCAAGCAAGCCATTAAGCAACATCTCATGCCCTTTTAATAGTATTGGCTTTTCCAATGGACTCAATGTGATCTTGGATCTATAAAAGGAAAATGTAGAGTCTTGAGTTTTTGCCAATATGTGTCCTTCGCATTTTGAGGGGTCCACATCTCTAGTCCATGCCATGCCAATCATTGAACTTTCTGAAATGATCATCTTGAAAGAATATTAGTTCAATGAGCTACATGTTGTTAAGAATTACCAAAACCACCCAGGGATTAGTTGCACTTTCAAAGGTTTCTACAGCGCTCCCGGTCCCCATCCGTTTTGAATGACTACCCTGCGTAGGGGGCGCCCTTGAGGAGGTACGGTCCGCCGAGCGCCGATCCTATTAAAGGTCGGATCAGTATAATGGACAAAGGTGCAAGTAGGGTGTGACGCCCCTGATTCAATCGTACACTAATCATACACGCAAATGTGTACGATCAAGATCAGTGACTCACAGGAAGATATCACAACACAGCTCTAAAAGTAAAATAAGTCATACAAGCATCATAATACAAGTCAGGGGCCTCGAGGGCTCGAATACAAGTGCTCGATCATAGACGAGTCAGCGGAAGCAACAATATCTGAGTACAGACATAAGTTAAACAAGTTTTCCTTAAGAAGGCTAGCACAAACTGGGATACAGATCGAAAGAGGCGCAGGCCTCCTGCCTGGGATCCTCCTAAAATACTCCTGGCCGTCGGTGGTGGCCCACACGTAGTAGTAGGCACCCTCGGTGTAGTAGGAGCCGTCGAAGGTGGCGTCTGACTCCTGGGCTCCAGCATCTGGTTGCGACAATCGAGAAGAAAGGAAAGGGGGAAAAGAGGGAGAAAAGCAACCATGAGTACTCATCCAAAGTACTCGCAAGCAAGGATCTATACTACATATGCATGGGTATCAGTGTAAAGGGCCAGTATTGGTGGACTGAACTGCAGAATGCCAGAATAAGAGGGGGATAGCTAGTCCTGTCTAAGACTATGGTTCTGGCAGCCTCCATCTTGCAACATGTAAACGAGAGTAGATGCTAAGTTCACCAAGTATCATCGCATAGCATAATCCTACCCGGCGATCCTCCCCTCATCGCCCTGTGTGAGAGCGATCACCGGGTTATATCTGGCACTTGGAAGGGTGTGTTTTAATAAGTATCCAGTTCTAGTTATCATAAGGTCAAGGTACAACTCTGGGTCGCCTGTTACCGTGGACACGGCTATCGAATAGATCAACTTCCCTGCTGGGGTGCACCACATTACCCGACACGCTCGATCCCTCTGGCCGGGCACACTTTCCTGGGTCATGTCCGGCCTCGGGAGATCAACACGTCGCAGCCCCACCTAGGCTCAACAGAGAGGTCAACACGCCGGTCTAAATCCTATGCGCGCAGGGGTCTGGGCCCATTGCCCATTGCACACCTGCACGTTGCGAACGCGACCGGAAGCAGGCCTAGCCCCCTTAATACAAGTGCAGGCTTACGGTCCATTCCGGCGCGCGCCAGTCAGTCGTTGGCGTTAAAAAGAGCTTCGGCTAATACCACGACGCCGATTGCCCATATCTTGTCCCACGTGGCGGTGAGTGCGTATAAGGTCAACAACCCAACTCAGACAAAATACCAAGATCTCGTTAAGCGTGTTATTATGAAGTTACCATGGATGCCGACCAGGGCCAGGCCCACCTCTCTCCTAGGTGGTCTCAACCTGCCCTGTCGCTCCGCCATAAAGATCCACCCAGAGGGCCGTCGGGACAAAGGTCCTTTCAGCCCCCAATCCGTGAATCACTCGCGGGTACTCTAAGAGCCGACCCGACTTTAGTCACCACAAGTATCATACATTATGTATATAAGTATATACCCGTGATCACCTCCCGAGTGATCACGACCCGATAGTATAGCATGGCAGACAGACAAGAATGTAGGGCCACTGATGGAATACTAGCAACCTATACTAAGCATGTAGGATTGCAGGTAAAGGTATAAACAATTGTAGCAACAATGACAGGCTATCCAGCAGAATAGGATTAACCGGAAGCACCAACATGCTACACTACTCTAATGCAAGTAGTAGAGAGGAGAATCGGCGATATATGGTGATAAAGGGGGGGGGGCTTGCCTGGTTGCTCTGGCAAGGAGGGGTCGTCAACACCGTAGTCGATCGGGTCAATAGCGGCATCGGTCTCGGTGTCAAGCAAGAGAAGATGGGGGAAGAAACAATAAATATAATGCAAACCTATGCATGACGATGCATGACATGACAATGAGCGGTGCTAGGTGTGCCCTAACGTGGTAGGAGGTGATACCGACGAAGGGGGGAAACATCCGAGAAAGTATCTCGGGAGTTTCGCGTTTTCGGACAGATGAACCGGAGGAGGAAAGTTGCGTGTTTTCTATGCTAGGGATGTGTGGCGGACGATCGGGCTACGTATTCGGATTCGTTTCGTCGTTCTGAGAAACTTTCATGTACAAACTATTTTCATCCGAGCTACAGTTTTTTTAATATTAATTTAAAAAGGATTTAATCATTTTTAGGAATTAACAGATTTAATTTAAATCAAAAAATAGGTTTTACAGCATCAGCATGACATCAGCAGTCAACAGTCTGTTGACTGGGTCAAACTGATGCCTAGGCCCCATTTGTCATTGAGAGAGATTTAATTTAAACAAAACTAATTAGTTTAATTACTTGATTAGGTTAACTAAATTTGTTTAGTTTAGTTAAACAAAATTAATATTAATACACTAATAATTTATTTATTTATTATATTCGTTTTCTTTTTCTCTTTTTTATACGTTCTAGGGCGTGGGGCCCCACTGTCACTGGCCCGGAGGGCCATAGCGGGCGCGGGCGTCGGGCACAACTCGAACGGGCACTGGTCTGCGGGGGCGCACTCGATAGGGCGCGCGGGCGATCTAGGCAGTGGCGAGCCGGGGCACGTGCTCGCAGGAGACAGCGACAGGCGCGGCAGCAGGGGGTCTGCGGCGTGGCCGTGGCGGAGCAACGGAGTGCAGGGGACGGCGTGGGCGCGGGCGGAGGCCGCTAGGGCGCTAGGAAGGTGCGGAGCAGCAGCGGGGACGCAGTCCGGCGGTGAGCGTGCGCAGGGGAGTAGAGGGAAACTGGGGATGGGGGTTCTCACGATCGTTGGTGAGAAGGGGGGCGTCGTGGCTCGAGGTAGTCCGGCGGGGAGGCGGTCAGGAAGGTCCGGCGAGGCGACACCGGCGACGGGGTCGGAGCGGGCGGCGACCGGCGGATGTATCCGAGGAAGAAGGTCGAGGGCGACGACATTGAGGCCCCCCCCGACTCGGTCCAGTGCGGTGATGAGGCGGTCGGAATGGGCGACGACGACGAGCGCCAAGGCTGCGAGCCTGGCCCCGACACAGTCAGGCGCACGGGCAAGGAGGAGGCCGGTGGCGCAAGGCGATGGCTAGCCGTGAGGAGGCAACTGGTCTCCGGTAAGGTCGGCCGGTGCGGGGTGCAGCGGAGGAGGTTGGCGAGATCGCCGACGGGAGGTAGGAGGCGCACAGGGCGAGGCGGGGTGCTGCCCTGCGCGGGCGCGGGTGTGTGGCGGCGCGTGAGCAGCGAGGGGAGGAACGGGGTTGGGGCTCTAGGGTTCATGGGGATGGAGAGGTACGCCATATAGGCCAGGGGCGGGGTGGGCCTGCTGGCTGGCCAGTTGGGCCTCACGGCCCAGCAGGGGGGGGGCTGGTCTTTTGTTCTTTTTTTGTTTTCTTTTGTTTTGTTTTCTATTTTGTTTTCTGTTGCACTTTTAACAATAATCCATTTTTGTAAAATGTGTGGCTGGTCTCAATATTTAGTATTCAACATACCTCACTGTCACTAAAAGTTTGGGAGTGAATAGTAGTTGTTTCGTATTTTTATTAAATGGAAATGACCTAAATGCGGCGGTCTTGGTTACCGTTTTCATATCCAGGGGCATTTTAAACCTTTTGAAAAAGTTGATTGATGCACGACAATTATCTAAGGAATATTTACAACCTAATGAACATTTGTAATTCATTGTTTTATGAAACTATAATTTGATTTGTTATTTGAATTTGTATTTGAACTAATTTGAAACAAGCAAGGTTTAGCAAAATTTTAATTTCGATGACCTGGCATCATTAACAGTGGTTTACTGTAGCTTAACTATCGGGGTGTCAGAATTCTCCTCTACTACAAGAAATCTCGTCCTAAGATTTAAGATGCGTAAGGGGAAGGTTCTGGTTACGAAATTCTAGTGAGTGTTCTCGGTCTTAGTTGCTCTCCTCGAAGAGGTCGATTCATTACGTTGATGTCTTCATTTCTCTGCTTCAGGTCATCATGATGAAGTCGGCCTCCTTTCTTCGAGAACTCCATCGTACTTAGGAGAGAATAAAGGGTGGGTTTTCCAGGAGAACGAACCTCTGCAAGGTTGACTAACTGGTCGACAACATCGAGGAAGGTGGCGGAAAGTAATTCTCGAATTGAAACTTAAGAAAATATCGAGAGCAAACTAAGGGGGTATCATGGGAAGTTTCGAGAGGGCAGGCAATCGCCCGATGCCTGAAACAGGGCATGAAAGGGGGTTCAGAGCAGCGGGAATAAGTATAGAATAGGTCATCTCTAGGAAGGTGACTCGTGATTTTCATATGAAGCCAAGCGTGAGGAATAACTTTAGAAACAGGGCTGTACAGGAGAGTCATGTTTCGATCTTGTGGAACTGTGGGTTATGGGCCCAGGATGTGGGTTAAAAGCATGAAAGGCGTTCCCTTGTTGTACTGTCATGATCGGAAGGCATGCCAGAGAATAGCCTGTTAGTTATGTCGGCAACAATATCGGTACCAAGGGCGAGGGACGAAGAGAACCATTTTCCTACTCGTTGAACCAGGCGGACCAATAGGCAAAGTTCTCATCCATCGGTGGTTACCGGAATGTCATCAATAGTAATAATGGGGTCTTACTGACAGAGTGGTACAATGAGGTGCTTACCTAAGCAGGGAATTATCACTGCTCAGTTAAGTAGATTACAAAAAAAGGTTAAACAAAACAATGGAAAGGAAAATGCGATTATCAGATTAAACAGGACAATGGAAAGGAAAATGTGTATAAACACATATTTCAGGGCTATATCCTTCCCAAGGACAAGCAGAGCATGATATCCATGACAGGATATAAAGTAGAAAAGCCTTTAGGTAAGGGGAGAGAAATTCATGACATTGCCCATACAACGGTGTTTGGATAATGGAGCAAGAAACATTTAGCATTGGGCTTCAAATGTTCTTGTTGAAAATCGGAGTACCATAGACATGCTTCGAGATAGCATTGACATGGTTGTCAAGCAAAGGTCGGACTTGGATACACAAAGGATTCATCAGGAACAACTTATAGAATAAGTCTTACAATTTCCTCATGGAAGAATGGCTAACCTTGCTAAAAAGGAAACTATAACAATAGGTCCTCCGGCCAGGTGTGCTAGGCATGACGTCACCTTACCAAGTCATATAAAGACCAATGTTATATCTCATGGAAATATGTTCCAACCATCATATCTGTCCGAGATTCAGATCTGATTGGTGTCGGGATACCTCACGCTCAGGATGCGTGAGAAGAAAAGGTGCAAAACAAATTGACGATACGGCATTGTAAGATTCTTGGGAAATGTACTATGGAAGCGAGTTCCAAAACAAGAGTTCATCCTTAAATCAAGGGGAGGGTGAGGAGGTGGCTGATGGGCTCAGCGACAATTCATTGAGTTTACAAAAATCTGGATTTCCACAATTATGTGAACAAGGAGATAACATTTGTCATATCCAATGATATGATGATGTATGCTCAAGGAAAAAAACATACACAATTAAACATTGGTTGAAAGGTGCACCCGATATATGGGCTTAGGTAGCAAGATCAATGTTAGAAGGGTGATTCAATAACCAATAGTCTAAGAATCAAGCTATCAACCATTAACTTCAAGCAATAGGATTGCTAGATGTTTCGGAATTACACATCACAGTTAAATAGCTGGTATCCCAGTTAGAAACAACACGGGGACCAAGATATGAACGGAGATGGCGAGAAGTATTACTATACCAAGAATTCTTCAGAGGTGGTGAAATTCTCACAACCTTCTTGACATAAAACATGGTAATACTCCATGGTAGAACATATCATAACTTGGATAGCAAGGATCTCAAGGTACAATACAAAACATGAACAAGTTTGTGTTGAAGGGAAAGCAATAATGTTGTCGATGATAACACAAATCATCGAGGGGAAAGGATGGTACTTTTCATCATGAATTTGATTGATATTCTGGAAGGAGTCAAAATGTTGATGATGATCACAAAAAATTTTGTCGAGAGGCTCAACGACAAAGCAATCGAACAACGACTGCATCAAACAAAAGGACTGCTGCAACGAAAGATTATTGGATCCATGGATACGACACCAACTCGGAATGAAGCTTGATGTTCGAGGTGAACGATAAGACGAGGAAGATAGACGTAAGCTTAGCTCAGCGTCGAGAGTTGTGCTTCGGGAATAAGGACCAGGTAGCACAATTACAATCATTACGATAATGATATAGCCAATTAGGCTAGGAATGATGTGATCGAGTATTAAATTGGCAAGCAATGAAGAGTTCTAATACTTGTTGAATCATAATGCGAACTCGATTTAGTTATTGGTGTCTTTGAGTGTTTAATAACTCAGAGCCCGTGAAATTTTTGAATCAGTGAGAATGTAGTACTTGATGAAGAACTCATAAGAAGTTATGCAGTTCCATGATAATCTCGAGGTACCAGGGGGTAATACTCGTCGACAGATCAAAGTAGAGGTTGGACCGGGGTATTGATCCACAGAAGACAAGTACTTAAACTTTCCCGAGAAATGGGATCAAAGAAGAACATATGGTCGGAAGACCGATACCAAAGGATATTATATCAAGGAAATAGTTATTATTACAAGAAGCTTTCATGATAGGATCTACATCGTGTCCATGGGCATGATTACAAAGTTTAAGGTCGACTCCCACTTCTCCAATGCATAATCTTTCATTCACTTCTCACTTTCCATGAAGTTGTAGCATTGAAATTTTCTCGAACGAAAAGCCAGTGGAGTATAACGCGCATAACTTTCGAGTTCACCCAGATTATGGAAGGCATAGGTTCAACCCATCGGGGCATCTTAGGAACATATACCACAAACTTAGTAGCAAATAACTCAAACACGGAAGCAGAGCATGGTTGACAAAGGCATATGATATTACTTGCCGAAGGCAGAAGACACAATTTACCAAAGGCATTTTGTATCAGGGAAAGAACTCACAACGTGGTCAAATGTGAAGGACACTGTCGGATAACAATCCAACAAAGGACTTGATGGTCCACAAAGGATCTGATGTGAGTATCGATACTCAACCAGAAGAGGAAAGAATGCAAATGCAACAGGTTATGGAATCATCTGAATAATTCAAAGCTTAAATGCAAAGGAATTATGATTCCAAATCAAAGGATCAAAAGAAGATGCTCTGATCAAGGATGAATAAGTTGAATAGACTTAGGGGCACAATCGACAGCAATTTGATTGGTCGAGAACTAGCTCCTGTTCAAAATGACGTCTGAGCCGGAGGGATGAATTCTAGGACCTGATTGAGGATTGCGAGCATTCACAACATATTGAATCAACGGACCCAAACGATAATGACAAGGGATGTCAATCAGATTACGAGACTTATGGGATTAACCATAATGCAAGCAAGCAAGAATTTCAAGAGCAATAGGCTGCTCAAGATTTCCAGAAAACTGAATGGTATTTCGAGGACTTTTGTGAAACACATGAACAACTAGGGATGAGCAGATACCCGGCAAGTGCGAGGGATTATCCGTAGGGGTATTTATGTGGCAAGGAACTGCAAGGCAGTAGGCACAAAGTATACTCGGAACAATAGAGAGAATTTCAGGGTATCTTGTAATAACAAGATCAACGGGAAATGATTGAATGAATGGAAAGTGTACGTGGTTATCCATAGGGGTATATCGATGATAGGGAATTGCAAAAGCAACTGGCACCAAATCTCGAGGGAACATCGAAGAGTAACTTCGAAATCTTCTGGTGTAGCCAGCGATCATCTGGACGGAAGGGGCTCTCCGGGAGAAAGTGTTTTCGAGTACCTAAAGTTAAATTTTTCGAAAATCATTTAACCCGAGCAGAAGAGAGATCAGAATCCCAGAGTATAGACGAGGAATAAAAGATTCTAATACCACCCAATGGCGACGTGGGCCCATGGGCCGCACAACCATGTTAGTAAAACAGTTTTCATCGACTAGACTCAACTTCGGCCAAGGAGTGTGGAAGGGGATTCCTACAGGCAGTCGGCTCTGATACCAACTTGTGACGCCCCCGATTCAATCGTACACTAATCATACACGCAAATGTGTACGATCAAGATCAGGGACTCACGGGAAGATATCACAACACAACTCTAAAAGTAAAATAAGTCATACAAGCATCATAATACAAGCCAGGGGCCTCGTGGGCTCGAATACAAGTGCTCGATCATAGACGAGTCAGCGGAAGCAACAATATCTGAGTACAGACATAAGTTAAACAAGTTTGCCTTAAGAAGGCTAGCACAAACTGGGATACAGATCGAAAGAGGCGCAGGCCTCCTGCCTGTGATCCTCCTAAACTACTCCTAGCCGTCGGCGGTGGCCTACATGTGGTAGTAGCCACCCTCGGTGTAGTAGGAGCCGTCGAAGGTGGCGTCTGACTCCTGGGCTCCAGCATCTGGTTGCGACAACTGAGAAGAAAGGAAAGGGGGAAAAGAGGGAGAAAAGCAACCGTGAGTACTCATCCAAAGTACTCGCAAGCAAGGATCTATACTACATATGCATGGGTATCAGTGTAAAGGGCCAATATTGGTGGACTGAACTGCAGAATGCCAGAATAAGAGGGGGATAGCTAGTCCTGTCTAAGACTACGCTTCTGGCAGCCTCCATCTTGCAGCATGTAGAAGAGAGTAGATGGTAAGTTCACCAAGTATCATCGCATAGTATAATCCTACCCGGCGATCCTCCCTCATCGCCCTGTGTGAGAGCGATCACCGGGTTATATCTGGCACTTGAAAGGGTGTGTTTTATTAAGTATCAGGTTCTAGTTGTCATAAGGTCAAGGTACAACTCCGGGTCGCCTGTTACCGTGGACACGACTATTCGAATAGATCAACTTCCCTGTAGGGGTGCACCACATTACCCGACACGCTCGATCCCTCTGGCCGGGCACAATTTCCTGGGTCATGTCCGGCCTCAGGAGATCAACACGTCGCAACCCCACGTAGGCTCAACAGAGAGGTCAGCACGCCGGTCTAAATCCTATGCGCGCAGGGGCCTGGGCCCATCGCCCAGTGCACACCTGCATGTTGCGAACGCGGCCGGAAGCAGACCTAGCCCCCTTAATACAAGTGCAGGCTTACGGCCATCCGGCGCGCGCCGCTCAGTCGTTGACGTCAAACAGAGCTTCGGTTGATACCATGACGCCGGTTGCCCATATCTTGTCCCACGTGGCGGTTAGTGCGTATAAGGTCAACGACCCAACTCAGACAAATACCAGGATCTCGTTAAACGTGTTATTATGAAGTAACCGCGGACGCCGACCAGGGCCAGGCCCACCTTTCTCCTAGGTGATCTCAACCTGCCTGTTGCTCCGCCACAAAGATCCACCCAGAGGGCCGTCGGGACAAAGGTCCTTTCAGCCCCCAATCCGTGAATCACTCGCGGGTACTCTACGAGCCGACCCGACTTTAGTCACCACAAGTATCATACTTTATGTATATAAGTATATACCCGCGATCACCTCCCGAGTGATCACGACCCGATAGTATAGCATGGCAGACGGACAAGAATGTAGGGCCACTGATGGAATACTAGCAACCTATACTAATCATGTAGGATTGCAGGTAAAGGTATCAACAATTGTAGCAACAATGATAGGCTATGCAGTAGAATAGGATTAACCGGAAGAAGTAACATGCTACACGACTCTAATGCAAGCAGAAGAGAGGAGAATAGGCGATATCTGGTGATTAAGGGAGGGGGCTTGCCTGGTTGCTCTGGCAAGGAGGGGTCGTCAACACCGTAGTCGATCGGGTCAACAGCGGCGTCGGTCTCGGTGTCAAGCGAGAGAAGAGGGGGAAGAAACAATAAATATAATGCAAACATATGCATGACGATGCATGACATGACAATGAGCGGTGCTAGGTGTGCCCTAACGCGGTAGGAGGTGATACCGACGAAGGGGGAAACATCCGGGAAAGTATCTCGGGAGTTTCGCGTTTTCGGACAGATGATCCGGAGGGGGAAAGTTGCGTGTTTGCTATGCTAGGGATGTGTGGCGGACGATAGGGCTACGTATTCGGATTTGTCTCGTCGTTCTGAGCAACTTTCATGTACAAACTATTTTCATCCGAGCTATGGTTTATTTTATATTAATTTAAAAAGGATTTAATCATTTTTAGGAATTAACAGATTTAGTTTAAATCAAAAATAGGTTTTACAGCATCAACATGACATCAGCATGATGTCAGCAGTCAACGGTCTGTTGACTGGGTCAAACTGATGCCTAGGCCCCATTTGTCATTGACACATATTTAATTTAAACAAAACTAATTAGTTTAATTACCTTATTAGGTTAACTAAATTTGTTTAGTTTAGTTAAACAGAATTAATATTAATACACTAATTTATTGATTTATTGATTTATTATATTCGTTTTCTTTTTCTCTTTTTTTATACGTTCTAGGGCGTGGGGCCCCATTGTCACTGGTCCGGAGGGCCATAGCGGGCGCGGGCGTCTGGCACAACTCGAACGGGCGCTGGCCTGTGGGGGCGCACCTGACAGGGCGCGCGGGCGATCTAGGCAGCGGCGAGCCGGGGCACGCGCTCGCAGGAGACAGCGACAGGCGCGGTAGCAGGGGGGTCTGCGGCGCGGCCGTGGCGGAGCAGCGGAGTGCAGGGGACGGCGTGGGCGCGGGCGGAGGCCGCTATGGCGCTAGGATGGTGCGGAGTAGCAGCGGGGACGCAGTCCGACGGTGAGCGTGCACCGGGGAGTAGAGGGAAACTGAGGATGGGGGTTCTCACGATCGTTGGTGAGAAGGGGGGCGTCGTGGCTCGAGGTAGTCCGGCGGGGAGGCGGTCGGGGTGGTCCGGCGAGGCGACACCGGTGACGGGGTCTGAGCGGGCGGCGACCGGCAGATGTATCCGAGGAAGAAGGTCGAGGGCGACGACATTGAGGCCCCCCCGACTCGGTCCAGTGCGGTGATGAGGCGGCCGGAATGGGCGACGACGACGAGCGCCAAGGCTGCGAGCCTGGCCCCGACATGGTCAGGCGCACGGGCAAGGAGGAGGCCGGTGGCGCAAGGCGATGGCTAGCCGTGAGAAGGCAACTGGTCTCCGGCAAGGTCGGCCGGTGCGGGGTGCGGCGGAGGAGGTTGGCGAGATCGCCGGCGGGAGGTAGGAGGCGCACAGGGCGAGGCGGGGCCCTGCCCTGCGTGAGCGAGGGTGTGTGGCAGCGCGTGTGGAGCGAGGGGAGGAGAGGAACGGGGTTGGGGCTCTAGGGTTCGGGGGGATGGAGAGGTAGGCCATATAGGCCAGGGGCGGGGTGGGCCGGCTGGCTGGCCAGTTGGGCCTCACGGCCCAGCGAGGGGGGGGGGAACTGGTCTTTTGTTTTTTTTTCTGTTTTCTATTTTGTTTTCTGTTGCACTTTTAACAATAATCCATTTTTGTAAAATGTGTGGCTGGTCTCAATATTTAGTATTCAACATACCTCACTATCACTGAAAGTTTGGGAGTGATTAGTAGTTGTTTCGTATTTTATTAAATGGAAATGACCTAAATGCGGCGGTCTTGGTTACCGTTTTCATATCCAAGGGCATTTTAAACCTTTAGAAAAATGTTGATTGATGCACGACAATTATCTAAGGAATATTTACAACCTAATGAACATTTTTAATTCATTGTTTTATGAAACTATAATTTGATTTGTTATTTGAATTTGTATTTGAACTAATTTTGAAACGAGCAAGGTTTAGCAAAATTTTAATTACGATGACCTGGCATCATTAACAGTGGTTTACTGTAGCTTAACTATCGGGGTGTCACATAGGGACTTCTTTTTAAAAGCCCTCCGAATATTACGATGGAGAAGGGATAGGGGCGGGGGTAGTCGGCGGTGATAGCCAATTCCAAGCCATCAAGGCTCGCTTGATAAAATACCCCATCATCGAACTCTATGTAAATGTTTGGATCCTTGCGAAAGCCAGGATCTCCGTCGTACTTGTGATCTTCTGGTTGTGGGGCAGGATAGTGAACATCCTCGGTCTTCTTCCGCCATGACTATTTTGACAAAGAGCAAATTGGATTAGCACGCCGACAGTAATAAGGCAGCACAGGCAATCGAAATCTTACCCATTCAATGGGATTATACATGGAGTAACCTTCCAGACAGTTTAAGCGGAGGAAGTCTTCCTTTTCGCCCTTATTTAGATCGGTCAAAATCACGACCAGTTCGGCCGGGGTATCCGGATCCTTGCGTTTGTAACGAGATGCATTGTCTTCTCCATTGTAGCACCATAAAGGAGTTACCCTCGACTGGAGAGGCTGGACGCATCTTTTTATTGCAATGGCCATAACCACGATTATCGAGAGCTTGGTATTGGCCAACAATCTGACCTTGCTGACTAATCTTTTTATTTACGCACTGTCCTCCTCCTTGGGACTTCGGCGGCGCCAATTGAGGCGCTTCTTTAGAGGAGTGCTGGAAAATTCAGGGAGGCCACACCGAACTGGGTCTGGCTGTGGGACGTCGTCTATATAGAACCACTCCAAAGACCATTGTGGGTATATCTCTTTCGGAGTTCCTATGAGGTATCCGGATCTGGCTATACGCCATACTTCGGCACCGCCCACTTGAAATATAGAACCTCCTCGATGGCGGGGAATGAGGCAAAAGAACTTCCTCCATAGTTCAAAATGGGCCTCAATGCCTAAGAATAGTTTACAGAGGGCAATGAAACCTGAGATGTGCAGAATCGAACCTGGGGTAAGGTTGTGTAGTTGAGTGCCGTAAAATTCAAACAGGCCCCTAAGAAAAGGATGTATTGGAAATCCTAGACCCCACAACATAAATGGGACGAAGCACACCCTCTCCTCCTTATTGGGGTTGGGGAAATTTTCAACCATCACGTCGTTGCCGATTGAGGCTAATCCCGCTCGGACGGAGACTAGATCTGCGATAGGAAGATAGCCCTGTGTTTGGAGTCGACTCAATTGAAGACAAGGTTGTGAGCAGCTCTGCCAATCACCCTCTTGAGGGCCATGGGGGCGCGAAGAAGAGCCGGGGGCACTGGCCATGTTCGAAATCTCTTTTCGTAGCTAATCTTGATGATTTTTCTTTGCGCGATGTGAGATGGCATTTGGGGATCTAACCTCCTTATATAGATGTCGCTCGAGTGTGATGAAGGGCTTATTTGCAAAAGTTCATGGATCATTCACATTCGCCCGGTACGTGGAAATCAAGGCGACAACAGGAAGGAATCATAAAGGCAGAGCATAGGGGTCAAAACTAGACTGTTGTCAGTCCGAAGTATAGTGAAGAACCCGCCTTGCAAAGCCGAAGACATAAGCTGGATACTACATCGTCATTGAAGGCAAGTCCAGGGGCTACTGAGGGAAACCTGGATTCGGGGGTCCTCAGGTGTCCGGCCTATTCGAGTATGGGCTGGGCTGATGGGCTGCGAAGGTAGAACGGAAGATCATTCCCCGTTTTCGGGTAGGACTCCTGGATGCGTGGATGGCAAGATTGGAGTCCGGATGTACTGTTTCCTTCCCTTGTGAACTGACTTTTTACCCCGTTGGTGTATATATAAACCGAAGGGTTTAGTCTATAGGGGCCATCAGAATTCATATAGGCTAGACATCTAGGGTTTAGCCATTACGATCTCAAGGTAGATCAACTCTTGTAACCCCTATACTCATCAAATACAATCAAGCAGGACCTAGAGTTTTACCTCCATTAAGAGGGCCCGAACCTGGGTAAACATCGTGTTCCCTGTGTCCCTTGTTACCTTCGATCCTCAGACGCACAGTTTGGGACCCCCTACCCGAGATCGGCCGGTTTTGACACCGACAGAGGATTTATTAAAAACTAAAAAAACTTGGCTCGTTGTAATGTAGAGGCTAGTGCTACGTGGTTCAAATCCCCGTTCAATCACCTTTTTAAAAGTAAAAACTTGGTTCGCTTTATCTATAAGAACTTGAAAAGACATTTACCAGAAACATGGACATACCCTAGTGGTAACGACCTACATATGTAGGCGTGAGGCCCCTAGTTCAATGCCCTCTAGCTCCTTCTCCTTTTATTATATCTTTAAATATAAAGATTTATTAGAGAAACCATACAGTTTTTCTCTCTCGGGAAAAAATACGTAGCCAGGCCCAACATCAGGACAACATAGCAGCATCCCCCCACCGCAACCGCTCGCAAAAAAGCATCCCACCACCCAAAAGAGCAATGTCGGGACATGCATCAGCAGCACCCGTCGTGTTTTTGTGTAAAAAATACTTAGAGCAGCCCAACGTCGAGACGACACATCAACAACAATCCTTTTTTTCAAAAGAAAGCAACGTTGGGACACGCAGCAACAACATTCCATTTTCTTAAAAAAAAGCACCAGAAGCACATCCGTGATGGTTCGAACAACTTAAAAAACTAAAGCTGACATATGTGGGTCGAACACGCGTGACACATCAGCATGACCCATCCACGACGGTCTGTTTGTTGTATAACTGGTCGATTCGTGATGGTCCATCATAAGGGCGCCATAGTCGTCGGGTTTGTTCTCATCTCATTAATCTATGACAGATTTCATGACGAACTAGACAAATCTTTCATCGATCATGATGGTTCTTGAGAATGTCACCAGAAATCCATCATGGATTAACACATTTCTTGTAGTTGATCAGCACTACTGGTTGGAATAGCTTCTACCCATTTAGTAACATAATCAACAGCAACCAAAATATGTGTATACCCATTAGAGGAAGGAAAAGGTCCCATGTAATCAAATCCCCAAACATCAAATGGTTCAATAGCAAGTGCATAATTCATAGGCATTTCTTGACGCTTACCGATATTACCTATTCTTTGACATTCATCACAAGATGAGACAAACTTACGGGCATCCTTGAAGAGAGTAGCCCAATAAAATCCAGATTGCAATACCTTGTGAGCAGTTCTATCTCCAGCATGATGCCCTCCATAAGCCTCAGAGTGACATTTCCGTAAGATTTGTCCCTGTTCATGCTCAGGTACACAACGTTTTATAATACCATCTACTCCTTTATAAAGATGTGGGTCATCCCAAAAGTAATGTCTTAAATCATAGAAGATTTTTTTCTTTTGTTGGTGTGTAAAGCTAGGTGGTATATATTTACAACGATGTAATTAGCATAGTCAGCATACCAAGGAGTACTATTAGCAACATTTATTGCAGCTAACTGCTCATCAGGAAAACTATCATCAATAGGTAGTGGGTCATCAAGCACATTTTCAAGCCTAGACAAGTTATCAGCTACTCGGTTCTCAACTCCTTTTTTATCAATAATATGTAAATCAAATTCTTGTAACAAGAGAACCCAACAAATAAGTCTAGGTTCAGCATCTTTCTTTTCCATAAGATATTTAATAACATCATGGTCCGTGTGAACAGTTACTTTGGAATCAACAATATAAGGTCTAAATTTATCACAAGCAAACACCACTGCTAAGAATTCTTTTTCATTAGTAGCATAATTTCTTTGGGCACTGTCTAGAGTTTTACTAGCATAATGAATAACATTCAATTTCTTATCAACTCTTTGTCCTAGAACAACACCAATAGCATAATCACTAGCATCACACATAATTTCAAAAGGCAAGTTCCAATCAGGTGGTTGAACAATAGGTGCAGATGTTAAGGCTTTCTTGAGTGTTTCAAAGGCTTTGAGACAATCATCATCAAAAACAAAAGGATTATCCTTTTGCAAGAGACTAGTGAGAGGCCTAGAAATTTTAGATAAGTCTTTGATAAATCTCCTATAGAAACCAACATGACCTAGGAAACTACGAATACCTTTGATGTCCTTAGGACATGGCATCTTATCAATTGCATAAACCTTAGCTTGGTCCACTTCAATACCTCTTTCAGAAATTTTATGACCCAAGACAATGCCTTCATTAACCATAAAGTGGCACTTCTCCCAATTTAAGACAAGATTTGTTTGTTCACATCTCTGTAAAACTCGCTCAAGATTGCTTAAACAATCATCAAAAGACTTCCCATAAATAGAAAAGTCATCCATGAAAACCTCAACAATCTTTTCACAAAAGTCAGAGAATATAGCAGTCATACATCTTTGAAAGGTAGCAGGTGCATTACATAAACCAAAAGGCATACGTCTATAAGCATAGGTTCCAAAAGGACAAGTAAAAGTGGTATTTTCTTGATCAGGTTGAGAAACATGTATTTGTGAAAAGCTAGAGTATCCATCAAGGAAGCAAAAGTGTGTGTGCTTAGATAATCTTTCAAGCATTTGATCAATAAAAGGCAAAGGGTAATGATCTTTTCTAGTTGCTTTATTTAATTTTCTGTAATCACTTACCATTCTATAGCCGGTAACAATTCTTTGTGGAATCATTCTTATCATTAGGAACAACATTAATCCCTCCTTTCTTAGGGACACAATGAATAGGACTTATCCATCTACAATGAGGTATGGGATAGATTATACCTGCTTCCAGAAGTTTTAATATTTTTGTTCTTACCACTTCTTTCATCTTCAGGTTTAACCGATGATGGTGATCAACAACGGGTTTAGCATCAGGTTCCATATTGATTTTGTGCTGACATAGAGTGGGACTAATGCCCTTTAAATCGTCAAGAGTATATCCAATAGCAGCCCGGTGCTTCCTTAGAACTTTCAATAATCTTTCTTCTTCATGTTCTGAAAGGTTAGCACTGATAATAACAGGATATATTTTCTTTTCATCAAGATAAGCATATTTCAAAGTGTCTGACAATTGATTTAATTTAAACACAGGATCACCTTTAGGTGGAGGAGGACCTCCAAGAGTTTCAGTAGGCAAATTGTGTTCAAGTAGAGGACGTTGATCAAAGAAAATTCTAACTATTTCATTTCTTTCATGCATATGTAAATCATTTTCATGGTCTAGCAAATATTGTTCTAAAGGATCAGTAGGTGGTACAACAATAGAAGCAAGACCAATTAATTCATCCTTACTAGGCAATTCTTTTTCATGATGATTTATACTAAACTTGGAAAAATTAAACTCATGAGACTCATCACCAAAGCTAACACCCACAGTTTGTTTCTTACAATCTATCTTAGCATTAACTGTGTTCAAGAAAGGTCTACCAAAGATAATGGGACAAAAGTCATCTTGTGGGGAACCAAGAACAAGAAAATCAGTAGGGTATTTTATCTTCCCATACAAGACTTCAACATCTTTAACAATCCCAATTGGTGATATTGTGTCTCTATTAGCAAGTTTAATAGTAACATCTATTTCTTCCATCTTAGCAGGTGCTATGTCTTTCATAATTTCTCCATATAAAGTGTAAGGAATAACACTCATACTAGCACCATGTCACATAAACCATGATAACAATGATCTCCTATTTTAACTGAAATAACAGGCATGCCAACAATAGGTCTATGTTTATCTTTTCTATCAGGTTTAGCAATTCTAGCAGCTTCTTCATAGAAGTAAATAACATGCCCATCTATATCTTCTTCTAAGAGATCTTTGACCATATCAATGCTAGGTTCTACTTTAATTAGTTAATCAAGTTTAGGTGTTCTAATATAGCTTTTGTTAACCACAGTTGAAACTTTAGCATGTTCCTTTATCCTAACAGGGAAAGGTGGTTTCTCAATATAAGCAGAAGGAACAACTGGATCAACATTATAAAGTATAGTTTCTTCTTTAACTGGTACTGGTTTTTTAATTTCTTCTTTAATAGGTGGGTGATATTTAAACCACTTCTCTTTAGGGAGTTCAACATGAGTAGCAAATGATTCACAAAAGGAGGCTACTATCTCAGAGTCAAGTCCATATTTAGTGCTAAACTTTTGAAAAGCATCGGTATCCATAAAAGATTTAACACAATCATACTTAAGTTTAATACCCGACTCTTTACCTTCGTCGAGTTCCCAATCTTCAGAGTTGCATTTAATTCTTTCCAAAAGATCCCACCAGAATTCAATAGTCCTCTTCATAAAAGAACCAGCACAAGAAGTATCAAGCATGGTTTGATCATTACGAGAAAGCCAAGCATAAAAGTTCTGGATAGTAATGTCTCTTGAGAGCTAATGATTGGGGCATGAATATAACATTGACTTAAGCCTCCCCCAAGCTAGAGCGATACTTTCTCCTTCACGAGGCCAAAAATTATATATATAATTCCGATCACGATGAACTAGATGCATAGGATAAATTTTTTGGTGGAACTCCAATTTCAAACGATTCCAATTCCATTATCCAATATCATCGCATAGCTTATACCATGCCAATGCCTTTCCCTTCAAAGATAAAGGTAAAACCTTTTTCATAACTTGATCCCCGGGTAAACATGCAAGCTTAAACAATGCACAAATTTGTTCCACATATATCAAGTGCATATCAGGATGTTCGGTTCCATCTCCTGCATAAGGACACTACAAAAAAAATACACTTCCGTGATGATACGTGTTTGTCACAGTAGGTCACGTTTTCTGTCATGCATGTACATCCATGACAAATTTATGACAGAATCAAGATAGTCATACTTGTGCTGTCGTAGAAGTGTTCCATGACATTACCAAATTTATCATCACGGAAGTGTCCACTTCCATGACAATAAATCGCGCGTCACAGAAGTGCTTTCGTCAAGGGTGACCGACACGTGGCATCTACCGTAACGGAACGCTGTTAAGCTATCGGGTCAGGTTTTGGATCCGATAACCCGTTAACAGCCCCGACCAATGGGGATTTTCCACGTGTAAAATCATCATTGGCTGGAGGAAACACGTGTTGGCTCACCGTTGGGACAGATGTCATCCACTTATTGGACCCAAAGCGCCTATGAACGTCGACACGTGGCACGACCCAACAGAGGTCCATTCCTGTGAAAAGGCCGGCCCATTTGACTTGGTCAAAAGGTGGCGGGCCGGCCCACGGCAAGCCTGTTAACGACCTGTTCGCATATAGCCCATTTACAGCCCGCTAACCCAGGGCCCGTTTACGGCCTATCCGAATTAGGCCTAGTAGCGTCATCTGGGCCGTCCAATATAATTCCAGCCCGTTTTAACTTCCGGCCCATGTATGGCCCCTAACGTATTTCGGCCCATATGAGTCCCTTTGTAACTCTTGGCCCATTAACGGCCTGAGGTGAAACTGGCCCGTAATGAACAGTGTATCACTTTATACCCATTAACGGCCCATTATACCGTTGGGCTGTTTCCAGCCCATGTTATATTTTGGCCTTCTCAGGGCCCATTTATTCTTGGGCTCATTTCCAGCATTCGGTTACTTATGACCCGTTACTGTCATTTTCTGCTTGTGGGCCAAATTCTGCCCGTGCTTATAGTTGGCCCGTTTGTGGCTCGTTAATACGTTGGGCCGTTTTCATAGCGTCATCAAATACAGCCGATTAAAGACGACCCATTATGGTCGGCCCATGAACGGATGATTCCAACTCTAGCCCGTTTATGGCCATAAAGCGGTATGTTATTGGCCCATGTTTGGGCAATCGATCATACGGCCCGTAGAAGGCCCATTGATGATACAACCCGTAGAAGGCCCATTGATGATACGGCCCGTAGAAGGCCCATTGTTTCTACGCCCCGTAGAAGGCCCATTGTTTCTACGGCCCGTAGAAGGCCCAGTGTCACTATAGTAAATATGTAGCCCATGGTTATTATGGCCTAGTTTTAAAAAATAGGTTATTGCGGCCACTAGCAAACCGCAGAAAAAGAACAACACTGACTACAAGCAAACAAATAAACAAGACAACAAGGAAATAAATAAGCAAGCAACTTACGCTAGGCTATCACGGCTATTACACATATTACATCCACTGGGCATCAAAGTTCGCCACCAGTGCAAATATAGGGAACAAAGCAGCATATCATATACACCGGTTGTCAAAGTTGGCGACCAATGCAAATAAATGCCGCAGCAAAACAAGTCCAGAACTGAAACCACTTCAGAAGATCTCAAGAAACAATATCCTGGGTACCCATAATGCTGGCAAGATGCTTAGAAAGCTTATTAACTTTCTCTTGTTTGGCGCTTAAATCCTCTAGCGCTTGCTGTTGCACCAGAAAGTATGCATCTGAATTCTGCAGGGACTTCCTCAGTTCTCCAGCTTCCTGTCGCAACACATCTGATCGATGTCTTTCAACTTGAAGCTGAGACTCAAGAAGACGAACTGATTCAGGCAGCGAGTTCGAAGAGCTTGTGCCAGCAGTAGTGGCCAGTAACTCGAACACTACATCAAGACAGGACTTCTGGGTTCTCTCACTGTCGTCAAGGTAGTTTTTATCAGCTTTCTTGGAGACCAACAGGGATGTCTCACTATCTTGAACCTTATCTGCATTACTTCCTTCACCATTGCATAATGGGGTACTGTTCTCCAATATTTTGTCCGCATTCCAAAAGAGAAACAAGCAGACACACCACATGTTTACCATGTTGTATGTGAAACTCATTTTGGTAAATCAGTTCAGTAGTAAAGTGCACAGGATAACAACATGAAACAAACATATATCTATGTACCATGGTCACTTTATGGTCTATATCATTCTAGTTTTTGTTGCCAAATCAAGATAGAGACACAGTTCAAACAATATTTGTTCAAGACAAAGCAGAATAGACAGAATATAAGTGTGGGAAACTATAGAGACACTTGTAATGTGCATGACATGGGAACATAATTGTTTATTCAATTGAAACTGAAATCAATATAGAGCAAGTTACAACAGCAAACCAGTTAAAGAAAAAAGTTTAAAACATACCTGTTGCGCCATTGGAGTTTCAATTCCATCCTTCAAATTTGAAAATAGTTGGTCTGAGTAAATACAGTGATGCAAGAGCAAAGGAGTATGATCCATAGCTACAGAACCTGACCTGAGAACAATTCTTCTTCTCCTTTAAGCGTTGAGTTGGGATTCGGAGTGGTGGTCCTCGTGCTTTGGGCACTGCAGTTCCCTTACTAACTGCTCGTGTTTGGATGCTCTGTGGTGGAGACGGTGCTGTGTCAACTGGAACTGGGTTACTATCTGCTGGGGTTGGGGTTAGAAGGGGAGTAGCTGGTTCTCTGTCCAACTGGGTAGGGGTACAATCTGCGAGAGTCTAGGTTATGTGTGGTGGGGCTGGTTCTTGGGCAAGTACAACCGTGGTTCTATCTGCATCAACTGGTAGCACTATCTTTTCTGAAGACCATCTTGTTACTCCCTTAGATACTGCCATCACCCTCTCCAATTCAAATGGCTGATAAACAAGAAAAGTAATTGAATGTACAGACATTGTATGATAGACAGGTGCAATGGATAGTGGGGAATAAAAGAGGGCATGAAATAATTCACATTTATGTTGTCTAACCAAACAGGATAGCATGACACAATTTCACATATATGATGGCTAACTAAACATGATAGCATGATACAATTTCACATTATGATGGCTAACTAAAAAAGATGGAAAGACATAGTTCAAAATATGATGACTATGTAAACAGGATGACATGATATAACTATATATTGTGTTTATTAAATAGGTTGGCATGCCATAATTCACATACATGCCGCCTATGGAAACATGATAGCATGATAAATTCCCGGATAGAATGACATAATTCAAAATATGATGACTGTAAACACTAAACAGGATGAGATGATATAACTATATGATGTCTTTATTAAATGGGTTGCCATGCCATAATTCAGATAGATGTTGTGTATGTAAACATGATGGCATGATATAATTCAAATATATGATTTATATAGTAAGCAAGTAAGCAGATCGCAATCCATATATGATGTAAAAACTAAGCAATGCAAGACAACATGCATGACATGGGTAATATAACCCTGCCAAGTTTGAGCATAGACCTCAGGGGGGAAATAGGACTGGTCATAAGTCTCTGAATCCTCCTCTGAGGAGCTCTCTGTATCCAGCAAGATGTCTGCTTCAGCAGATAGCATTGTCTGCTCTGAATACCTTGTTTTCACTCCAGATACTTCCATCACCGCTTCAAATGGCTTATGCACAGGAAGAGTAGTTGAATATACAAACGTTGTCGACAAATGGAACACGTAATACAAAAAAATGATAGCATACTATAATTCACATACATGATGATTGGCTCAACAACATGGCATTGCATAATTCACATATATAATGCCTTTGCAACAAGATAGCATTGCATAATTCACATATATAATGTCTTGCAACAAGATGGCAATGCATAATTCACATATATGGTAATTAGACACTAAACAAGTGGCATTCACACAAAGCATGTCTAAACTAATCAAATGACATCGCAATGCAAGACACCATAAGCACGATATGAGCAACATAACCCTGCCAAGTTAATTAGAGCATACACCTCGGGGGGGGGGGGGAATAGGACTGGTCATCTGTCTCTGAATCCTCCTCTGAGGAGCTATCCGTAACCAGCGAGATATGTGCTTCGTCAGATAGCATAGTCTGCTCTGAAGACCTTGTTTTCACTCCAAAATTTTCCATCACCGTGTCAAATGGCTGATGCACACGAAGAGTAGTTGAATGTACTAACATTGTTGACAAATGTAATACGTAACAAAAAAAGGATAGCCTGATATAATTCACATATAAGATGACTGGCTAAGCAGGATGGCATTGCAAAATTCACATATATGATGCCTGGCTAAACAAGATGACATTGCATAATTCACATAAACGATGAATAAATTAAACAGATGGCATTCACACAAAGCATGTCTAAACTAAGCAGTTGACATATTTGATGTATAAAGTAAGCAATGCAAGGCACCATATGCATGATATAACCAACATCAGCATGCCAAGTTAGAGCGAAGACCTCATGGGGTAAATAGGAGTGGTCTCCTGCTTCTGAAGCCCCCTCAGAACAGTTATCTTCCTCTTGATTACAATCCGAAATTGGTGGAGGGGGCTGCCTTTGCGCCTACCATGGAGCGACGTCTGGATGAAATTTTATTGCCATGCAAGGCTCGTCTCTTTTGCTCTACATGTTCAGTTCCATTGTGTACAATAACTGACATGCATAGGAATAAAACATAGTGAGATTATGTAAGGAGTGCATGCACAAATCCAGAGTGATGGTAGCAAACTATGGATAGACCCAAAACCAATGATAGCAGGCAGATAATAGCTTTAGTTAAAAAATACAGATAATGGCTCCTTTAATGTTTGTTTGCACCCAACATGAAACTCATAGTAGACACCCGAGATTAACCAGATAGTAGACAGATAGTACTGATTGCTGCCCCAATATGTACCCCACAACCATTTAAAAACTCAAGTTTTAGCATAATTTTGGACCTGACTCGGAGTCTAATAGGTGAACACGACAATAAAGTAGCATGTCATCATATTAAGCGATGCATAACGTAAGCAGACACGGAAGAGTGCGACCTCTCTTGCGGACCCGTGTAGTCCTCAAGGTCATCTGCTCAGTTGATGATGGTAATGCAGTTGTCGTGGCTGCCGGCGGCGGGGAAGAAGATCTGAGGCGGCGAAAGACAGTCTGGAGAGCGGATCCCTGCTATGGTGAACCCTTCCGTCGTTGGAGCAGCTGAGCTGGGGTGGAACACAGCACCGCAGGAGCAGGACAAACCACACAAGGTTTTCTTTGACACATATCTGTAAGAGAAGTAATTGTGTAAGGGCTTGTTTGAATTTGAGGATTCTAACAATGCAGGGATAGGAAATAGATAGGAATAGGATAGGAATGCACGTGCAAAACAAAGAATTTAAAAACACAGGATTTCTGCCAATCTGGGTGTTTGGTTCACAAGAATTGGAAGATCACAGGATGCAAAGAAGCATGGTGAGATTAAGTCAAACCACAAGAAAATGTACGGTTATAATGCTATTATGCTACTATATCTTAGTCTTGTGCTTCATGAATAGGAATTTGAAAAGGAGGACAAGTGGAAATTAAAATTCCTATGGTTTTTCTTTCAAGGAGACACTAAAGGAACAAATCCTACAGTTTTCCTTTGCTCCATTCCTTTGCACCAAATTCATGAAAAGTAGTACCATACGAAACTTTCCAATTCCTATGTTTTTCATTCACTTTTCCTTTCAAGCACTGGCGATTCTAGTAGGCAGGCTTGAGCAAGGAAAAGCCTACACTAAAAAAATGTTTTTGTGATAATTCTATTACTTTGGACCCAGGCCACTGCCCTACTAGCTCAACACCCAGGGCCATCGACAAATGCATAGCTCAAACGCGCAGAGATAAATAATGATGGCGTTCAAGAGAGTCCATCACGGATAGCTAAGTTGCCTGGTACCTCACTGCTTGTCATATAGTAGGATAAAATAATCGTATTTCTCATTACTCTGTGTGCTCAGTGGACAATATATATAACATGTAGAGTAAAAAAGATATGCAACAAGTGTACAACCTCTTTGGCGAAGCCATGTCGATCTCAGCGTGATTGGGTTGGCCGGTGAGGATGCTCCGGCTGACTTGGCTATCGGAGGAGGGGAAGAAGATCTTAGGCGTCTGGAGATGGAGCTCGAGGTACTGCTCTGCTGTGATGGAGGGTTTAATCGTTAGAGAAGCTCCGGTGAGTTGTACGACGCCGAGGCTGAAGCAGGACAAGAGATACAACGTTAACCTGAGTGGAATTCTAATAGCATCTCCAATAGATGACGTAAAATACATAACCACAAAGTGCTAGATGTATACATCAGCCGCTCATCTTTGAACTTAACTGTCGAAACTGAATTTTACTGTCGAAACTGAACGCACTAGAGGTGAGGCTACACGTCAGTCGACTGACTTTTTCATCTCTGGTCAGTCGATTTTGCAGCCATTGGACACGAAATCAAGGGCCTGCAGTTCATCTTCAACCTCCACACCCCTGAGCCGCCAGCCACCACCGGCCAAACAACCGCCCCCCGCCGCCCGCGGCCGGCGGTGCGCCGCCCCGCCTGCCCCGAAAACACTCCCACCGCCAGTCCGCCACCGCCCCGGCCATCCCTCTAGGCCCCCCCGTGCCGAGCTTTTTCTTCGGCGATCCCCACGCCACCGCCCCACCACCGCCAGCGATCACCGCCCCACCCTGAACCCTAAGATAGATAGTGGGGTACCTCTCCGGCGAGCCCCCTCCCCGCAGCGGCTGGTTCTTCCTTAACTCCGGCGAGCCCCCCCACCCCCTGAAAATCGACTGACCCAAAAGTCGATTCAGTCGACTGAAGTGTAGCTAAATCGGAGCAGCATCGCAAGCAAGAGCAAGAGCGAGAGCAGCAGCGCGAGCAAGAGCAGACCAGGCAGGGGACCGAGAGCAAGAGCAGAGCAGCAGCGCAAGCGAGAGCTAAAGCAGCAGCAACTCCTACTGATGTGGACGTCGCCGTCGAGGGAGCGACACCGTGGAGGAAGTGGCCGGCGACGCCGCCGTGGATGGAGCCGCGCCGTGTCGGCTCGGGACCGAGCGCCGGCAGCACCGTGAGATCGAATCAAGAAGAAAATGCGGTGATTAGTGTACAACCTCTTTGGTGGCACTGATTAGGCCGCAGCTTCATTCGAGGAAACGGTGATGATGATGCTCTTCTGGTGGTGCAGGTGAAGACGATGGTGTGGGAATGGAGGTGGCGTGAAAGATGAGGGGAACGTCGGGGCAGCTCCTTGGAGGTGGAGGACGGGGTGGCTGAACCGGCGGGACGACCAGATTGATGACGGATCCTCATCCGGTACGCTGGATGAGGGATGTCGAGGTGTTGCTGTGGATGACATCATCGGGGAAGAGGCTCCGGCTGGGTGGCGAACGGAGGAGGGTGTAGGGCTTCGCGGGTTTTCCCGGCTTCGGTGTACGAATGGGTGGGCGGATGGGATGGGAGTGGGGAACCATGGCTTAGGGACGCGCTTGTCCGAAATGTGGGGTAAGTTACGAAAGTACCCCCACCGATTTGAGGCGGTTCTTTCGGTTCAGAGGTATCACGGGCATTTCGCGTGTCGGGATTTCATAGGAGGTGGGACTTTTCGCGCGCGTTGTAATTTTGGAATAGCAATGTCACGCCCAATATGCGACCCTATCCTAAAGGAACTCGAAGGTCCCACCAAGGATAGACCCACATATTGAAACGCTTTTGCAAGGTGGATATCATTACATCAACATTACATAATATTTGGGGATACAAACAAGGCATACAAATGCCGCAAGAATACATCAATACAACATACACAAGATCAACATCCGACTACGGATGAAACATAAACAGAAACTCAACGACATCCACCCTGCTAGCCCAGGCTGCCGACCTGGAACCTATCCCCTGATCGAAGAAGAAGCAGAAGAAAAACTCCAAAACAGGTAAACATTGCTCTCGCGTCATGATCATCGCACAACCTGTACCTGCAACTGGTGTTGTAGTAATCTGTGAGCCACAAGGACTCAGCAATCCCATTACCATGGGTATCAAGACTAGCAAAGCTTAATGGGAAATGAAAGGATAAGGTGGTGAGGTTGCAGCAGCGACTAAGCAAGTATGGTGGCTAACTTACGCACATAAGAGCGAGAAGAGAAGCAATGGAACGGTCGTGAAACTAGCAATGATCAAGAAGTGATCCTGAACTCCTACTTACGTCAAACATAACCCAGAAACCTTGTTCACTTCCCGGACTCCGCCGAGAAGCGACCATCACGGCTACACACGCGGTTGATGCGTTTTAATTAAGGTCAAGTGTCAAGTTTTCTACAACCGGATATTAACAAATTCCCATCTGCCACATAACCGCGGGCACGGCTTTCGAAAGATAATACCCTGCAGGGGTGTCCCAACTTAGCCCATTATAAGCTCTCACGGTCAACGAAGGATATTCCTTCTCCCAGAAAGACCCGATCAGTCTCGGAATCCCGGTTACAAGACATTTCGACAATGGTAAAACAAAACCAGCAAAGCCGCCCGATGCGCCGATATCCTGATGGGAGCTGCACATATCTCGTTCTCAGGGCAACACCGGATGAACACTACGTACAACTAAAACCAGACCTCAAGTTTCCCCGAGGTGGCGCTGCAAGTGGCTCTGGTTCGGACCAACACTTAGACAAGCATTGGCCCCCGGGGGGGGGGGGGGTAAAATAAGATGACCCTCGAGAGAGCGACTCCCTAGGGAAAAGAAATAGGCTAGGCAAATGGTAAAACCAAGGTTGGGCCTTTCTGGAAGAGTTTTATTCAAAGCGAACTGTCAAGGGGGTCCCATAAATCACCCAACCGTGTAAGGGACGCGAAATCAAGGAACATAACACCGGTAGGACGGTAACTAGGGCGGCAAGAGTGGAACAAAACACCAGGCATAGGGCCGAGCCTTCCACCCTTTACCAAGTATATAGATGCATTAATAATATAAGAGGTATTGTGATATCCCAACATAAACATAATCCAACATGGAGCAATCTTCATCTTCACCTGCAGCTAGCAACGCTATAAGAAGGGCTGAGCAAAGCGGTAACATAGCCAAACAACGGTTTGCTAGGAAGGGTGACAAAGGTTAGAGGTTCATGGCAATTTGGGAGGCTTGAGGAGCAAGTGAATAGGTAGCGCAGCAAAGCGATAGAATGAAGCAACTAGCATAGCAATGATAGTAATGAGATCCAAGGTGGCGGTCATCTTGCCTGAAATCCCGCTAGGAAGAAGAACGAATCCATGAAGATGAAGCCACGAAGACGAACGAATCCTCACGATCGCAACGACACGGGAACTATCGAGAAGAAGCACACAACATGGTAAACACACCACACATGAACAAGGCATGATGCTCAATCAAGAATGATGCATGACAAGGCTACATGAAGCTACTCATGACGAGAGATGATGCATACAAGAACAACACATCAAGGCAAGTTTAAATGAGGCCGGAAACAACATATAACAATTCCGGTAAGTCCTCATATGCAAATTTCGAAATTGGTCCAGAACTGAATAAGCATTAAGTTGAAGTTGTTAAACAGCAAGTTAAAGAGCACCATGATGATCTACACGAAATTCTAGTCAAGTTACATATAAGGTTCATTAGATTCGGAGCTACGGTCTAGAAGATATGAGCAAAACAAGTTAAACATGGCATTGATGCAAAACGCATACAACCATCAAGCAAACACCTCAAAACAAGGATGCAACATGATAATATGGAACTACATGCAAATCTAAGCAAGTTTCATATAGAGCATGCTCAAAACGGAGCAACGGTGCAACACATACACTCCACACAAGACATAGCAACAATCTGTCCAAAACAGCAACTAGGCACCTAGCAAGCATCAAAACAATATGCTACAGGAACTCAACATGAAAACAAAAGGCATGGGCATGATGTACAGGTAAAGCACAACAAAACATGAACACTGAGCTATCTCCAGAAACCAATAGAGCATGCTTAAAAGGACATGGCAAGATTGCAAATAATAACAGGTTCACAGACTTGGCAGAAATTACTGGACATGACAGAAATAACATCAGGTAGCAATGTTCAGAGCACGAAATCAACATGCTACAGGAACTTAACATGGCAAAACAAGGCATGGCATGAATCTAACATGGCAAAACAAGGCATAGCAGAAAACAGAGCATGGCAGAAACAATAATATGAAGGCATGTTTGTGAGCTTGATGCACTCATCCCAAAGCAATGCATGACAAAACAAGCATATCTACAGAAAGATGGCATGTTTATGAAGCTATCCATGGAAAGAACAAAAGCATAGCATGTATGGATCAACTACAACAAGCTTGGCAAAATTGAATAACACGTAAACAATCTGCCAGGAACATTTTATAGCAAAAGTAGAGCAAGATTGAGTCATGCTATGGCACTCCATAATTGCAAACAAGGGCATGAATGTATCAATTACAACAATATCTACAAAACATCCTTACTGAACATCTCCAAAATATGCATGGATCTCTTTGTAACATCAAGCTTACATGGCAACAAAATAACAGCAGACAAAGACTTAGAGAAATCACTAAGTCTCTGAAATCAGAAACATTACGGGGCCTAGTTTGCATGCTTATTATAGTCACCACAGAGATCCCAAAAATACATGGCATACACTACTGGAAATATGGCATGGCATACAACAAAACACATGTAGAGCTCATGCCCATAAGATGCACAGATTAAATGCAACAAAAATAACAAATCACCGAGTTCTGATGAATAACAGCAGATAACAGCAACTAGCACTCTTGCAACGATGATTTGGGTATCAAGATGAACTCAAATGAACATGGTGCAATTGAACAAAATGAAGAGCATCACAAGACGAACAATTTGACATATTACACGCACGAAACAGAGCAGTATGCATGGAGTTATGAAGCGATGAACATGGACACTTGCTGTAATATAAAATGACTTGGAGAAAACGAGGGGGAGGGGAAAAGTCAACGCACGAGGGGATCTCACTGGGTCCGGATCGGGCTTGCACGGGGACGCTGGAGCCGGACAGCGGTGGCCGGAGTGGAGGGGAAGCCCGGCGGTGGGGCACGGCGCGAGGCGGCGGAGGAGGCCGCAGTGGCTGAGGGAGGAGCGGGCGCTCGGGGGCCAGCGAAGGGCGCGGCGGTGAGGCGGTGGCGGCCATGGCGCGGGGCGGTGCCGGCGGCGGCCATGGCGCGAGGAGGCGATGGGGCTGGAGCGCGAGGCGGCGGGGAGCTCAGCCACGGGCGGCGGCGGCGACTCGGGCCCGCGCGGGCCCCAGATGGGCTCCGCGGGCCGCGGCGGCGGGAGGAGAGAGAGAGGACCGGCGGGGCTGACGTGGCGCCTCCGGATTGGCCGGGAGCGGCGGCGCGGACATGTCCGGCGGCGGGGTTTTTTTCCGGTGGCGCGAGGAGGAAGGAGCTAGGGTTTCATCCGTGAATTTCGGGGGGAGGCACAAATTTATAGGTAGAGGGAGCTAGGAGAGTTCAAACGGGGTGCGGTTTTCGCCCACGCGATCGTGATCGAACGACCGAGAGCATGTCGGAGACTTAGAGGGGTTTTGGGGCTGTTTGAAGGGGGGTTTTGCTGCAACACACCAACGGACTTTGCGGATGCCCGGTTAACCGTTGGAGTACCAAACGACCTCCAAACGGAACGAAACTTGACCGGTGGTCTACTGGGGGTATACCAAGGCCACTTGACAAGACTCGGTCCATTCCGAGAACGTTTGACACCCGCTCACGAAAAGAGGCAAAAGGGGGCATCGGAGGAGATAGGAGTGCCGGATTGCAAAACGGACAACGGGGAAAATGCTCGAATGCATGAGACGAACACGTATGCAAATGCGATGCACATGATGACATGATATGAAATGCAGATGATGACATGGAAAAATGCAACACGCAAGCAAATGACAAGGCAAGGACGGCAAATAACTGGCAGACACCTGGCGCAACGGATTCGGAGCGTTACAAGCAAGGCGCGGGTTGAGATGGAGGGAGTTGTCGGAGCACAACGAGACAAAGATTTATCTTAAATATTTCGGGGTAACAAGGCGCGGGTTGAAGAGGCGGGTTGAAGAGACGCTAGCTTGAAATTTCGGCATAACAAGGCGCGGCTTGAAATTTCAGGAGAACAAGCTTAACGTGTACCCCAAAAAAGACAATTTAGACTAGTATGATATACTACGTACAATGTGTTTAACACGCACAACACACGCACAGAGACCATTTAGACTAGTAAGGTACACGTGCATTGCACGCATGAGATTTGGCAACCAAATTATGAATAAATACCACATTATAGCATGTAAGCTTTGAGTCATATATGCATGATGTAGATGTTCATTTAATTCGTATAGTTCATTTCATTCAAAATCATCTAGTTTTTATAAGAAAGCTAATCTATTTTATGATTCATGGAATTGTGCGTTGTAAGGCATAAAGTAAAAACAAATCATGTAGAAAAACATTTGGGCAATTATGATACGGAAGATTCTAGAACAAAGAAGAAGTGCTTGTGTTTTGAGGTTTGTGCATTATGCTTAAGTTCAACCATAGAGTCTTCTAGATTGTACATGTGGCAAAATCTGTGGAATCTAGATGATATCCAACGGCCAGTAGTGCTCAAATTTGCCAGCTCTGCACTATCGGATTGGCCTCATCCGACGACCATCTTTCAAAGTTAAAGTTATCCAAACACTATATAAAAATATAAAATATAACATATATATAGGGGTATAGATATAGATATGTGATGCGAAAACCACCCATCATCTCCAATTACAATAGTGTGTCCATGCACGGATGCAATGTGGCCAAACGATGTCTGCCATCGGTATCTCAAATTCAAACCAGTGTGACCTTGTTCAATGTGCATACATTACAACATGCTCGTTTCCAAACCACACCACGCAGATCTCCGTTATATTCATGCATGCATGGGTTTCAAACATCATGATCTCTTATTCAAATATTTGAATTCAACTTTACATTGATTATGACCTCACCTAGTCTTTTACACCCACACATTGGTCTTCTCTTTATAATTGTACCACTAACTTTTTCTCGTGCATGCATGCACACACACTACCAGTTGGCATTATCCATCGCACACATGCAATCTTTTTCTTCAGGTCGGTCTCCCATGAAGGCACACACACACACATCCCCCTCTCCATCATATCGGGCATTCTTTATCTCTCACGTGCATGCGCAATGATCGATGTTCCTCTATGTGTGTGTGTATATAGCTAGGTCTTTCATAGTTTTCCACATAAACCGATCAATCTATATATCTAGTGAGGTCTCACCCTCTTTCCCACGTCCACATCGATCAATCTGTACCTCTCTATATAGGATTACATATATAGCTAATACACCCACATTAATTATATATCCAACGCCCCCTCTCATCATCCATGCCTTCCGCTTCATCTCTCAGACGCGCGCACAATGGCGAAGACAGGGGCAGCAAGGGCCCTGCCCCCCTAACATCACTATATATCGAGGCTAATATGAATGTGATCATTAGACAATTGCTAGTAAAAATGGTTTAAGTTGATGAATTGGCCCTCCTTGTAAAGGATTAGCAATGCTTGGCCCCCTAGCTCATGGGACATTTTTCATGGCTCCGCCACTGCGCGCAACAGCGCACGTTCTCGCCCCCTCTCTCTAAATATCGATCTCGCAGTTGTGCACTCCTTCGTAGTCTCCCTCCACTCGGCCCCTCGCACCATCTTCTAGCCCCCACCGGATTTTGCCACACGTACAATCTAGCAGCCTCCATGGTTGAACTTAAGCATATTGCACAAATCTCAAAACAAGAGTGGTGCTCCTTTGTTCTAGAATCTTCCGTATCATAACTGCCCAAACTTTTTTTCTAGTTGAATTGCCATTATTTGTTTTTACTTTATGCTTTACAATGCACAATTCCATGAATCATAAAATAGATTAAGGGCTTCTTTGATTCAAAGGATTCTCGAAGGAATTTTGGAGGATTCTAATCCTTAGGAATTTTTCCTATCTTGGTTGTTTGATTCGTAGGATTGTAAACCATAGGAATTTTTCCATATGATTCATTTGCACTAGATTTCATAGGAAACATCCCATCCACTCAAACCTCTTTGAAAGAATTCTGCGTTTTTTCTATGCACAATCAAACACTCGTACCATCCTGTAGGATTCAAGACGACATTCCACTCTAATCCCATGTTCTTCCTATTCCCGCGTTTTGGAAATCCTATGAATCAAAGAGGCCCTAGGTTTTTTTATAAAAACTAATTGATTTTGAATGAGATGAACTATAATAATTAAACGAAGGTCTACATCAGGCATATATGACTCAGAGCTTACATGCTACAGTGTGGTATTTATTCATAATTTGGTTGCAAAATCTGACGCGTGCAATGCACGTGTACCTTACTAGTACTTCGAGTATGTGCAAAACACAATGGCACGCTACACAATGTCTCTCTTACAGTTCATGAAGCCACATGGCACATGTGGAGGCATTGTCGCGACATCCTTGTGTGGATTGATCACAGTGACGTGCTACTGGTTCCAGAAGAATGTACTCGTCCTCCCTGAGCCGCACTGGCGGTACATGCATGAAGCGAAGATGTGCATGACGCCACGCACACACTCATTCCCTCGCACGCACACGCGGGTACACGGGCGGACGCAATTTTGTACCAAGATCCACCCCATGTGATAATTTGACGCATGTAAAGTCCTTCACTTCATTGATGGTCAATTAATAGAGCGCATGCAAATTGAGTGGACGTGAGGGCGGAAGAAATACATTACTACTCCACTGCGCGCATGCGAGTAGTTAAATCATGGGTTGCTAGTAGTACTTCCATTGGTCCCCTTCGTATTTTGTGCCAATTTTTTGATAGTAACATAATATTTACGCATCTGAGTAGTGTAGTCTACTTGAAATTTATGTTCCACTAAACTCATCGGGAGCCGTTTCGGGCCTCGAAACCAAAAACCATCAATTAATCTTTACCTTGTTCCCATCACATTCGAAAGTACTGATGCTACAATTAAGTACAAGCCTGCTCACACCTACTAGTACGTACCAAACCTGAATGTGTTCCCACTATGCAGGTTTTAGTACTAGCGCTAGTACTTAGGTTATAAAAAGGGGAACTACCTAACCGAAAATTACTCTACCTTCCTCCTCATAAGTCCTCCTTCTTCATCCGTCCTTGCCATGGCCGGTGTGCAGAGCTCTAGGTCGAGAACTACTCGTAACAAGGGAGCGGTAACCAAGACTGCGGAAAAAAAGAGGGCTCGCCGCCATGCAGAGACCTCGAAAGATCTCTCACGGGAAGGCGATGGCTCCCAGGAGCGCCCTAGACGCGGAGGCGAACATGCCGGGCTGGCGGCGCTGGAGTCATTATCCCTCGACGGCATGCCCGATCAGCTCAATAAGCACCTCAATAAGTAGAAGGAGTTCATCCATGGCTTGGTGGAGCTGCTGAAGGAGAGCCTCGAGACATGCCCGCTGAGCTCAATGAGCAGGGGGGTTGACCGCCGGCTTGGTGATGCTGCTGAAGAAGAGCATTGCCTCGGAGAAGAAGGCGACCAGCGAAATCCTGCAACTTAAGGAGGACAAGGCGAAGCTCTGCCACGAGCTCGACCTGCTGAAGGAGGAGAACGCCGGCTGGAAGAAGCTGCATGAGAATAGTAGTTCCTCGATGAAGATGTTGCAGGCCCTCGTCATGGAACAAAAGGAGGAGTTGGCGAAGCTCCGCATCGAGCACCCGGCTGCTGTCAAGGTAGGTAATGCGGTTGTGGAACCGATGATGAAGGCTCGCATCGAGAAATCCTATTTCATGGACACAATGAAGAAGATAGTGGAGGAGAAGCGCAAGGAGATGGAGGTCGTGGAGGCGATGAAGAAGCAGTTACGACTCCGCGGCCAGCAACCCTTCATGTAGTGGGAGCAGCGCCCCAGACTTGTGTGTGCGTCTTCCTTCTTTTTTTGGGTGATAATCCTCCTGCTCCTGTGTTTCTTATTTTGCTTCGGGTGTTTCGCCGCACGTGTCACCTTCTCTGCGAGGCATGAATAGAACAATGCTAAAAATGAGATGACTAGCAAATTAGATCATTCTTTATCGCCAATAGAACAATGCCTCTTGCTAGTAATATATAATAAGAGTAGAGAGTAGAGGATATGGCACTGGGCTACTGTGTTTCGTGCTCCTCCGTCGTACTCCAGTGGAAAACATGAGTATACCGCACGGTTCTTTGCTCCTCCTCAGGTCATCGGCACATTTTTACGAGCAGTCAAATCACAAGGCCCTGCCTTCCAGCAGTAATGAGCCGTCAAATCACAAAGGCCCTCGCCTCTCGTGAAAAGGACCAAGCTAGACTACCCGCCCTCTAGCCTTTTAAAAAATGTATACATTTGTATAGTAGTAGTATCGATGGATTGCGCCATGGAGCAAAACTAACAAGATGTAATTAAAGAAAAAAGGTGGTACATATAGAGAGCGCTCGTCGCCAAATTATGCATATACTATATGACACTACCCACTATGAAGGTACTAGTAACATAGACTAGTAACTAGTCTATGCTACTCTCCACTATGACCAGCCAAAGTTGAGGCGCGGATACCAACGAGGGCCTGGTTGTGTCTATACTTGGACAACTCACCTGACTGCATGTGCACCAGGCAGACGAAGCTCGTGTCGTGTTGGTGCCGTGTGCGGCCTGCACATTAACCAAAACCTCACGGCTCCATCTTACCCTCCGCGTTTTAAACTTCTCAATCTCAAGGCCAAGGAGCAACGTGAAACTATGATAGAGCCAATCGGATGGTTGAGAACACTACAATTCATAGCTACAGATGCGTGTGTGAGAGAGGACGAGTGCGTGCGTGCACCTCTTCTCAGAGTACAACTGTATGTGGGTGGCATCGACCTAGGGAGCAGTGATGGTGCGTGCGAGAAGTCCCGAGAGATAGGTGTAATGCGTCTAAAATAAGACTAGTCTATAGCTCGCCACGAGGCTATTCCTGTCGAACGCCAAGCGTAAGATATGTATCCGACGGTGCCAGTTTTTGCACGTACACAGTAGTAGAAAAAGAACTAGTACCATGGCATGTGCTACACCACGGCCGAGAAAACGTGCCGACGTTACGCCATCCGGGAATAGTGCCGCACTTCAAAACTAGAACCGTCAATAAATTTTGAGCGCGTCTCGTCACATTCCAAATTACTACTACTACCACGCTATATTTAATTGCAAACCTGTTCACACCGATCACAACCTAAACGGTTTCCCACTTAGGAGCGTATTAGTAGTACTCGGTTATAAATACTACTATCCTAAGATTACTGCACATTCCTCCTCAACTCCTCATCCACAAAAAACAATCAAGTCAATCAAGCCATAGCCAGCGTGAGTTCTTGGTCGAGAGATTTCCACCAGGGAGAGGTGAGCATGGAAGACGAAGCACGAGAGATGTCCCGCCTCGCCGCGAAAGCAGCCGACATGTCCAGCCGTGCAGCGGTAGCAGCACAGAGGTCCCGCCGCGCCGCCGAAGCAGCACGGAGGTCCCGCCGCGCCGTCGATGTAGCAGACTGGTCCGGCCACGCCGCGGAAGCAGCAGAGATGTCCTGCCACGCCGCCGAAGCAGCACGGAGGTCCCGCCGCGCCGTCGATGTAGCAGACTGGTCCGGCCACACCGCGGAAGCAGCAGAGATGTCCTGCCACGCCGCCGAAGCAGATGGGAGGTCCCGCCACACCGCGGCGGCCTGCGAAAATTTCTCGCGGGCAGGCGAGGACTCTTATAGGCGCATGCATGCGATAGTCCATAGCTAGATGGATCAGATCTCCGGCTGGGCGAGGATGCAAGACGAGGCTACCGGCCTCATCCGGCAACTAGGGGAGGGCAATGCGAAGCTCCGGGGCGAGCGCGACCTGCTGAGGGCGAAGATCGCCGGAAGGGCGAAGCAGGAGGAGGAGACCGCTGCCTTGTTGCAGAGGACGGGCTTCATCATCAAGAAACTTATTGACGAGAATGCCATGCTCCGCATCGAGCGCAATAGGCTGGTGGTGGAATCCATGGATGCTGCCAAGCAGCGTATTAAGGACATGAAACTGATGAAAGAGATCATCGCCCGCCGCGAGAACTAGTCTCCGCGACCTGCAACGCATAAAGAAAGTAGAGATCAGCGAGCCAGATCGTTGTATGCGTGTTCCTTCTTCTTTTGCCCTTGTGTATTTCGGGTGTAGCCGCATGTGGCTTTTTAAATTATCTTCTTAATTATGTAAGACAATTATTATCCACTCTCGTCGTCCTTATATATATTCATCAGTCTTGCTATAAGTCGCAGTAGATGCTATATAGGTCCGTCGGATCTTACATCAAGACCCATGCAAAATGGAGATCTTGGGAGAGAGGTGGACGACAGATGGAGGTCAAAGGGCTCTCCTCCCGATAAGCACGTGCAAGGGTCTGATCGCACGCCTCCCGTACTCAAATAGCTACCCTGCATGACGCCTCCTAGCTAATAAAAAAAGGGGACGCATGGCGGCACGTAAATGGTAAACAGAACACCCACGGTTTCAATAATACTTGTGTTTCCAATTGTAACATGACTGCACTTGTTCCAAAATGACTTTGTTGATTGTTAATGTGTGCGCCTTCGCAAATCGGACAACAAAATTACCACAGCATGTTGGTGCCATGTCATGACACCAAGCCAAGTTTCATGATTTTCATGCGTGTTTCAGATTTACAGGAATTAAAAAACCAAGTTTCTCAATGTTTCCAGCCGAGCCATGACGCCCAGATGTTTGAATTTCATTCCCATTTCTGGCATGGGACCTAGAAATTTACTCGAGGACACACATGTGATTTTTCAGCCAGCTTTGGTGCACTGGAGCATGTGCTTGCATTTAAAATTTGAATTATGCACACAAAGGTGACACGTTCCCTCTCAGAACCACGAGCCTTCTTGAGAGAAGCTCCGGTTTGCAAGAAACTTACACCAAAACTTGTTCCTATTCTGCAAATTTTTTTACCACATCATGGTAGTACCATGACATGACACCATGCCAAGTTTCATGATTTTCAGGCGTGTTTTGGATTTACAAGAATTTTAAAACCAAGCTTCTCAATGTTCTCAGCCGAACCACGATGCCCAGATGTTTGAATTTCATTCCCATTTCTTGCATGGGACCTAGAAATTCACCCGAGGACACACATGTGATTTTTCAGTCAACTTTGGTGCACGGGAGCATGTGTTTGTAGTTTAAATTTGAATTATGCACATTAAATGACCAGAAACTCAATTAATGTATAAAAAGGCCAAACGAACCCGGAATAATTCCAAAATTTAACAGGGCACTCATATAGTTCTATGTTGCCTCTGTAAAGAAAATCTGGGGGAGGCAGCTTATATTGTTTCGCACACAAAGGTATAAAGAAATAAAGAAATTAGCATACATATTTAATTCTTGGGTTCTTATTATTTATGCCACTAGTTGTGTATCACTACTTAGTTTTTCCATTAGAAGTTACAACTACTCAAAAAATGCCATCGATCCGTGAGATGCCTGCTCAAAAATGCAATTAGATATCTAAAAAATGCCGTCGTTAAGTTAGATGTTTGCTCAGAAATGCCATTAGACATTGTTATTTTCACGTCAAACCCGTTGACCATGTTACATGACAAAAATAAGCCGATTCTCACAATGATAAGTTAATGGTGTCCAGCACAACACACCCCTCAAATAAAACTAAGCACCCTGGAATTGTTTGACAAAACTAAGCACCCTGAAATTCTTTGACAACTAAACTGCTCGCTATATGATGTTGGCCATATATATTGTACGTATATAATGTCAAGAAACGAGTGGCAGTACTATACCAACTAAAAGATGAAATGTACGAAATATAATGAGAAGAAACATAACATAGTTCTGCTGGGGGCTCAGCACAACACACCCCTCAAATAAAACTAAGCACACCAGAAATTAGACTAAGCAACTAATCCGGTATACACTGCATTAGAACCACCATGAGCAACGACACTGCCACCTTACTCGGAGTCCTCGTCCACGTCCTTGACTTCGTCCTTGTCCCTCTTCCTCTTGGGCGATACTTCTTTGCTTGAACCGCACACTTGGCTCTTGCTCTTCATCCAACCCTTGTAGATATTGAAACAAAGGTAGCCATCCATTGCAGCATAGTGGATGTGGTCTATATCTAGTACAGTCCACTGCCATGCACGATGAAACGTGTGCGGAGGTTTCTTCAGTTCACCGTACGAAGGATGAACCATGGCTCCTGCCAGGGTCAGCATTGAAGGCTGATCAAGGGAGGGCACCAGCCCTTCCTTCTCGAGGTTGAAGGGGTCGCCTACAACGAGGCCTATCCAACCCAGGATTTCCTTGTCGTTCCTAAAGTCTACAGTAACGAATTTGACTCGGCCACCCTTGAGGAACTTCTTAAATTCCTCGCACTCAACGTCGGCATGGCATATGTGGTAGACCAAGCATAAGTCATGCACGCAAACCTGGATCACGGCGGGCTTCTTCTTCTCTGCCTCCTTTAGTTTCTTCTCGCGTCCCAGGACTATGGTGTACTCAACATCTAGGCCAGCAACCCACTCATCATTTGAGTTTTCGAACATGCGTTTGAAGCGAGCAAGGAATTCTTTCACCGTTGCGGAAGAACGGGTGTAGATGACGTCGAACTCATCGTCGGTGATGGTTCTAACCTTGTACTCACCGCCGATCATGGAGATTTGGGACGCCATGGATTTGGGAGGAGGGTTAGGATTAGTGGAACTGCCGTAATGTGAAAGGACGGGACGACTAGGAGCGGTTTATCGATTGTAAAAATGTCGAGTGGGGGGGCGTGTGTGAATGGCAGGGTAGTGGCTTGCCTGGTGGATAAATGGATTCATGCACAGTACTATGGGGGCCCAATTAGATGTCATGTCTACTCGACGCCCAATTAAATGGCTTTCGATGTCATGTCAAGCGTCGGGAAAATTACAGGTGTACGAAGCTTTCCATTCTCCCATGATACGGGCTTCCGAGAGCCCTTGGATCTGAGATCGAACGGTTGCATGGCATGATTCTAGACCTATGGGTGAATATCCTATCCTGGAGGGTTATTCTGCAAATTTTCAGCAACTTAACATGCGACCGTTCGATCTCAGATCCAAGGGCTGCCAGCAGCCCGTATCATGGTCGCGCCTACCACGACCGTCGCCTCTCTCGCGCGGTCGCGCCCTTGGAGATTTAACATGGTGCGTTAGGCTATCTGATGTTGGCATGTCATACATAGTCATCACTTAGTCACTCATACAACAAGGTTAGCTATAAGGTTGGCTATAAGAGTATTTTTTGTTTACTTCTCTCTATCTCTTTCTTTGTAGTATTTATTGCATTTGCTAAGGAGTGACCTCTTCCAATGAAATGGTGCTTAGATGAGGTGCTATGGGCATTAAATGGCTTAGCAACTCAAGTCCCCAATGCATAGGTGCTTAGTTTTTTGTTGCTAAGTTTGCTTCATCTAGGTACACGCGCTTATCACCGTTTCTTCCTGGGGTCACCAAACTAGTCTCTCTCTTCTTAATTAACTTGCCACATCAGACTTTATGCCTATGTGGAAGGCTTAGCACCTGTAGGATCAAGTACAATAGTGGGCTATAAGCCCGCTTTACATGGCATTTTTGCATATGTGGGGGAAAGAGGCAAGGAAAAAGTGGAGGAGTGGGCTCTCAAGCAAGAGCCAGCCTCTACATGGTGGAGCATCGGGAGAGGCACCTGTATGGAGGTGGTCAGGAATCGGGAGACTCAAGCCGGTCGTAGCGCCGTAGTTAAAATGATAATGGCAAGTCAAATCACCGGGCCCCACCTGTCCAGCAGTAACTCACTATCAAATCACACAGCCCTACGTTTGCAGCAGCCTACTCCCTCATCTTCTCGCGTCTCTGTCGAACCGACTAGGCGGAACTTCCCCACCTACCACGCGGGAAAAGCCCCGCCCTCGACTTTTAAATAGTACAGTATACTAATTTTGTATCCATGAATTGCGCCATGGAGCAAAGCCTCAAGAAAACGGCGGTACACATGTACGGAGTATACAACACGCCTGTCGTGTTCGCGTCGCACCCCAGATGGTCGGTCGGTCTGGCACGCCGCTCTCCGAATGGAACGCGCGTCATATTGCGTTTGCACACACATGTGGGACCGCAATTGAGAACCGACCATAGGCACACTCCTCAGCCCCGCAAGTCGGGTGAGTTAATAGAAGAGAGAGACGAGCGATAGTACTACTAGAGAAGTGTTGTAGGAGTACATACGTTGGTACCTGGATGATCCCTGCAAGACACGGAAGATCAGTTCGTCCATGCATGTGACCAGACTCCAGCACACACGCCTGGATTGGCTATCGTCTACATATCGTGCAGGCTGTGTTGTACAGGGCTGTAGTTCTGGTGAGAAATCTAAAAAAAGGTTTCTTGTCATCTCGCAAAATTAGGTGTCATGTGCTTCGGATCACTGTGACGGTTAAATAGCGACAACTGAGTTGGGCTAGTCATTGGGGGCACATGCACGAAGACTACTCGGCTGCCATCTAGGTCAAGCCGGCTATGTTAATTAGGACATCTATCGACGGACCCCTTTTCTACGAGTTTATCTTTAATTTGAGCTTTGATCCTCGTCTAGTTTGTCCGTCGGGATTCATCTTGTCTCCTTTGGGCGGTGAGGTTATGATTTCTTGTCATGTGGCATTTTTTCGTGTTATATGTTATAATCCGGTGCTTCAGATCAAAATGACGACAACTGCGCCTCCGGGGCACATGCATGAAGACTTCTCGACAGTCATTGCCGAGGTCAAGCCGGCTCCGGCTGGTAGACAAAAGAAAACTAGTACTCCACTATATAGGCAGGAGCCTCCGTGCTTGCTTGCTACTGTTGCTCTCTTCACACTATCTTGTCCTCTCCAGATCTAAACACGACAGCGGTGGCCACACACTCTCTCTCTACTCACCGCTGGTCACAGATCCAGCCGGATCCTCTCCGTCGGGGAAGTTGAGAAGGTTCAACGTTCACCCGGTCGTCCTCGGCGACGGCTCTTACCCACTGCCGGTGCGTCCCGATCAGCGTGCCTTGCCGTTCTCTCCCAAGCATCGCTGGCGAGGGAGGGCCTCCCACCCCTTCTTCCTCGCTGTCGTAGTGTGGGCAGATTCGGCCTCCCGCCGCCCACCTAGCGACATCTCGGCGACCCTCAGGTATAACTTCCTTCGAAACCGGCCTTGCTCTACTTCCCGAGCTCCTGACGTTGCTCCATTTGTATCTTTTACTATTTCTCAGGCCCCCTCGTGTAGATAGGATCGATCGGCTGTTCGAAAACCACCTAATTTTTTTACTGTTAAGAGGTAAAACTAGTTCATGCACTCGAATCTAGTAGTACTTGGTTCAAACAAGGAAGAAAGGGGGTGGGGGTGGGGGAAGATTTGTTACCTGAATCTAGGACTTGGTCAAAAGAGGAAATAATGGGGGCGAAAAGTAGCAGAGACTGGCTATCCAACTGGTCTCTAGGTCTAATAGGGAAATAAAGGGAACGCAGTACAAACTCAATATAAACCCGATCTATTGGTTGAAAAAGGAAAGAAAGTGGGGACTGGGGGACAAGTCAACAGAGTAAGTCCAGCACTAGATTTGCTAGCCTCACACAGTATAAGGTGGCTATATACCGAACAAAAATGGGACCAACCCAGATATCCTCTTCTGATGTTTGTTGCACCGAGCCGCTCTTATGTAATGCCACTGGTAAAATGTAGCAGTCGCACTGTTAAAAGTAAGGACACATTAAACCAATGTTGTTTTCATTGTAATGCCTCCAGTAATATGAATCAATGGCACTTTTTTCATGTCCTGCTAAATTTCCCATTAAGATAAGTTGCTTCTTTTCGTTAGAGATACAACTGTCCTGGTCTGCCTACTCTCTAGGAGCTTCACGACCAACCTTAATGTTGCTCAATTTTATTGCAACTAATGAAGAAGAAGCTCTGTGGGTTTCGTTTTCTAATGGAAATGGAACCGGGGCTGGAGCCCTTTTCTTAAAAAAAGAAGAAGAAGAAGAAGAAGTTGCTAGCTCATGGGACATTGCTTCATTTTAGGTGAACTGCACCAAAAGGTCCCATGAATTGAATCATCCATGTTGGTGACTGGTGTCATCCCTTCTACGATGGCGTTGACTGTAGATATGGTTCCCATCATGAGGTATGTTCCTTTTTGGTCTGACCGTTTGCCAAAGATCCTGCATGTTGATCCTGCTCTTGTGCTACTGTTTTGGCACTGCCATGATAAAGCAGTAATGTTATTATTTTGCACCTTAATCTAGTGGCACTATTAATTTGAGGCAATGTTTTGGCACCGCCTAGTGCCACTGTTTTTTTATATATCGAAAGAGGGGCTTCCCTCCGATTTCATTAAAGAAACCAAACCATAGAGAACCATTATCCAACAACATCTCAGTGTAAACAGGCAGTTATGCAACTACTACTAGAACGGACTGAGTACTAGCAGGAGACAAGTTTGGCACATAAGCTAGGCAGGTAGGGGGACGCAGCACCAGCTCGACCAAGTTTCGATTACAACCCAAATGCTACCACAGAAACATCAGGGGGAAGATAGGGACTGAAAGAGCCAGATTCAACATCCCAGTCTAAGCACCCCCGGCATTCATCCTTGCGACGCACGGTACACCTCGTTTGCCACCTGCTCGACCCTAGTGTCACTGATAAAATGAAGTAATAATACAGTTAAAATAGAGCGAGTGTCCTCTCTATCATTTCATTTCCAATGTAGATAAAGAAAGTGCTTCTCTTTGTTAATGTATGTTTCATCAACTAGTCCCATTGTTAATGTTTAAGCGTTTCCGCAAATTGGGGTGCTTAATTTTAGTTGATCTGCACAAAAATAGAGATTTGAATGTCTCAAGGCCCCTCCTTGTACTACCGCTGTACACTGACGTTCATCATTGGCAGAAGGTGTATCGGGGAGACTTGGGACGATTTCCAGTATGAGGCGTGGCGTACCGTATGAGGCGTCGCAGGGCCCATCTCACCGTCGCAGCATGGCATACTATGATACTATCGCAATATTTTCTTCTATTTATTTTGCGTGTTTCATCAACTAGTGCCACTATAATGTAATCACACTTTTTCATTATCTGTGCAAACAGGGTTATTCAGCTGCATTTTGGTGGAACTGAACAAATGTACGGATGGAACCGGCATATATGCAGAGTGCGAGGTGTGCCAAGTAAAAATTACCGACACCAACCATGCTCCATGCACGCATTGGCATCCACCACCACCAGTGGGATGTGTGGCGCTCTCTGTGGACGAATCTTTCTCGGCAGCAAATCCTCTAACCAAGTAGCTTATATTGGCAGTTTTCTAGGGAGTACTCTTTTCTGAAAGAAGCACCAATCTATTTTTCTTTGTTTGTACACAGTGTCACAACTTTGACCCAAAGGTCTAGAGCTATTTAAGGGTGATTGGCATAGTACTCGGAGACTGATTGTAACCATGATTTTCATTAGCTGTCACACTGATTGCAAGCATAAGCAGGTGGAAGATTGGGTTAGTGCGAAGCTTACCTTAAACCCTACCATCCTCGAAATCTCCCACTCATTGTCAAACCAAGTAAGGATCTCCTTCAACCTGGCTAACTTTGCCTGGTCGCCGCCGGCGATCTGCCTAATTCGGTGCTAGCTTTGGAAGATGGGAGGAGAGACGGTGGTCTTGCAATAGAGAAGAGGGATAGGCGAGACGATGGTTTTGGAATGGAAATGATGGAGAGGAGAGGAGGTGGTTTTGCAATGGAGAAGAGGGAGAGGCGACATGGTGGTTTTGGAATGGAGATGATGGAGAGGAGAGGAGGTGGTTTTGCAATGGAGAAGAGGGAGAGGAGCGTGCGACATCGATTTAGGATTGGACGAGAGGGCCGGCGCGCTGTGACTGGATCAAAATCAAAATCAATTTACCCTTCAATTAAGAAAGCGACCCCACATTAACTAGTCTCCCTTTTATTCTGGGTCATAATTGACCATGATTTTAGCAAATAAAATATATGTTATATGTTGCAAAAATAATATAATTTGAAAGTACATTCAGATACGAACCAAACGATACAATTTTTGGTGACATGCATTCACATTTTGCTTGTCAAATACAGTACGTGGTCAAACTTTGACCCAAAATACGCAAAACAAAAAAAATACTTCCAAGACTAGCGCCGCTCTTCCGCTCTCCTCCTCTTAAGCCACCGCCGCTCCTCTCCTGTTCCAATCTAAACCCAGCGCCGCTCCTCTCCTCTTCCAATCCAAAACCAGTGTCGCTCCTCCTCTCCTGTTCCAATCCAAAACCAGTGTCGCTCCTCTGCCGTTCTAAACCAAAACAAGCGCTGCTCCTCTCCTCTTCCATTCAAAAACCACCGCTGGCGAGTGAAGGTGATGTGGAGAAGTAGATCGATGGAGGAGTACAACCGATACGTGAGGATCGCAGACGGCGACCCTGTGAAGCTAGCTAGGATGTTGGAGATACAGTCTTGGTTTGACAACAAGGACCAACTAGCGGAGATGGTGTCATCCATGGCCAAATATCTGCAATAGAGCGAAAAGGCGGCGATCCTCCCGGAGGGAGTCGCGGGGGAGTACATAGAGCTCCTCCTCTGGGCCATGGAGCAAATAGATTCACCGAATGCGATCGTGAGGGAGCGGTGGTGGGAGTATCGATCCCAGATGGAGCATCCACCAGAGATTGAAGGATCGAGCATCTACAGGGTGCCATTTGTGAGGGTGTCGTGCCAGAGCGAGCCGGTGGAGTCTTCGTCGACCGTACCCAACTGCAAGAGGAGAAAAACAGTTGGCCCGACGACGCTTCCCCGCCATCCTCTCCCTCGCCGTTCACATCATCTCACGGGGCGGCTGTCTGCCGCCGAGGAATAGGAGGGATTGCGCCCCCCAGACCAATAGTCGGGCAAGTTGTGAATTGTGAGGAGGAGCTTAGGGTTGTTAGTATTTGCAGGTTGCGAATTGTGTTTTGTGTTGTGTATTTTGAGAGTACTTTCAGATATGAATGTCTTTTGAATTTCAGATTTGCATTATTGAGCATATGAAGTATTTTATGAATTCTAGAGATCTATTTTTAGCACTTAAAAAATGTAGTTTCATAGGAGTATAAAAGTGCAGACAATGTGATTCTCAGAGAAGAAACTGCAAGTTTCAGTTTTAGATAAGAAACTCCAAGTTCAGTTTCAGATAAGAAACTGCAACTTTCAGAGGCAGAGCATTTATATTAACACGGCCTTTTCAAACAGTGTTAACATCATGCTGGAAGTTTTATTCATGGTCGAAACTGGAACTACCAGCCAGTTAACATCATGCTGATCAACATTCATGCATAGCACATCTTCATATGATGCACAGTCAAAAAGATATGCTATTTTCAAGATGCCCACACAATGTCAAGTGTGCGAAAAATAGAGAAAACGAGGGACAAAGTTTTGGCAAGTGTTGGACATGGTGTGCGTAGATGACAATTGGGACCCACATGTCAATAAAGGCAGAGGCAAACATTTTGGAGATATTTTCTCTGCATAGGTGGAATCGAACCCGGGCGGAACAGCTGTCGGGTAGTGTAACTCGACCACTAGGCTAGTTCAGTTGTTTCGTTACTAATAAGGCACTTCCTCAGGTGGTCTGATCTCCTCCCGCGCCTTTGTGCGCTCACCGCGATGCCGCTGTCTACCGTTGTGAACATGCTGAACAAACGAGAGGAATCTGGAGAGGACTGTACGTGGAGAGGCGGACAGTCGGGACCCACCAGGTCTATGGCCGTACGCAAGCAAGTGCCTCATCGAAAAAATACTTCCTCCTAATGCTATACTGACGTTGGGGCCCACGGGTTTGTCAAAATAGTTACATTTTTTAGGTGCTTCAACGTAGTTACTATAGGAGATAAATTCACAACAAAGCTGGGGAGCTGGCAGGTATCATTTATTATCACTGGGGCAGCAAGTATCAGCTGGGTTTTGGGCTGCCCCGTCTAGGCTTTCTTTTTTATCAAGCGCAACCCACGACCTCGGATGGGAGGTCCATAGGCCTGTTTGTATTTTCTTGAGGGCCGTCATGTATCGACCGGCCTATGGACCTCCCATCCGAGGTTTTATTTTTCCTGAAACATCGGCAGCCCAATTTATGTATATTTTTTGAAGAAAACGTAGAGGTCTGTTCTATTTTTCTATATAAGAATAGGAACGCCTGGTCCAACTTATGTTTCCCTTCTAACTATATTATATATATTTAAATTATTTTATATGTCATTATATATTATTGTTATTGTCATCATATATTTAACAGAGACTTACATGTGTAAGAAAACAATATCCCACATCTTATTAACTTATAAAAATAATTTCTTAACAATAAAATCCTGGATTTTTTTTTGGCAACGAAAATCCTGGTGATTGTGTACAAAAGCTTGGTAAGATTTAAGGACCAATGTAATAATAAATCACTTATTATTAAAAAAAATATATATATAACAAAATGCTCAGCCCATGTTTATTTTTTGATAACATTGTTGCGCCCACCCCAACATTATAATTAGAATAAGCCCAGCAAAATCGTGTATTTCGAAAAAGTGCAAATGGCCTGTAATTTTTTAGCAAAAACATAAATGGGCCGCATGGACGCTACATTATTTGTTCACCCAGCCCAGCTAATGGACTGTAATTCAAAAACAATAGATCAAATGGACTGTAAATTCTACCCCGCAAGCAAAAGACTGTAAATTCTGAAAAAATGGGTTGAATACGTGCCACATTTTTGGAGGCTGAAATGTGGGCCAATAGGTCGAAGCCAATGCAAGTCGTTGTCAACTTAGTCAACAAATGATTCTGACATCGTTAGCCATTGGATTTACATCCAACGACCGGCATCCATCTTCAATCTCTCGTCTTCTTCCTCCAGCGCCACCGGGACCACCTTCTCCCGCCTCCTGCTGCTAGCAGCTCTGCTTAGCACGCTTCGCTGTGAAGCGGTACTCCACCGTTGGCCAGGCCATCCCTCCACCCCTCCACACCTCCTGTTCTTCTCCACTGACTGCCGAACCACACCGCACCAGAACCAGTTAACCCTCGTACACCTCTCAGTCTGCGACTCTACTCCCACGTCTTCCCATCTCCTGCTCATTGCTGTTCGGGGCCTCGCCGTCGTCCACCACCTTGGATGCGCTCAGCGCGGAGTGGTCAACATGGTCAACGAACGACACCATCGGAAGTAGACTATGCGTGGAGAGGCTGACAGCTGGGTCCACGGCCGCACGCAAGGAAATGCCTCCTTATTACGTGCAAAATAAGGATTCCTCCACCTGACAGCTGGGACCCACCGGAAGGGCCTCTGTATTTCGCGAAAAATGTTCCCACTGCTGAAAGGTCGGACCCACCAGCTATATCTTTGCACACAAGGAAGTGCCTCCTTATTACACAAAAAAAAATGAATACCCCCTGCTAGCTGGGACCCACAATAGTGGGAGGCTGACTTGTGGGCCAACTAAGTTGACGGGGACGGAGGGCTTTGTCAACTTAGTCAATATGAACGATTCTAGCTCCAGTGACCGTACGATGTCCATCCAACGGCCGTAGTGCTTCTTCAACCTCTGGTCTTCTTGCTCCAGCCGCCCAAAGCAGCGCTGGTCGTGCCTCGTGCTCCTGCTTCCCGTGGCCGGCTGCGATGCCGCGGAGGCCTCACCGCCCCCTACTACTCCCACCGCTGGCCAGGCCATCCCTCTACTCACCCACACCCCTTGTTATTCTGCGGCGACGGCAGCCTCACACCGCAGCGAACCAGTGAACCCTCATACTCCTCTACGCGTGGGCATCCACTGCCGCGTCTTCCCCGGCTCCGCGTCATCCCCTTCCTAGGCCTCGCCGTCGTCCACCTCCCTAGTGCTCTCGGTGTGGCGTGGTCAACGTGGTCAAGGAACGGCTTCCATCAGACATGGACTGTACGTGGAGAGGCTGACAGCTGGGTCCACGGCCGCAGCAAGGAAGTGCCTCCTTATTACGCGGAAAATAATGATTCCTCCACCTGATAGCAAGGACCCACCGGACGGGCAGCCGTATTTCGCGAAAAAATGTTTCCCCCCTGACTGCCGGGAACTACCAGCGACATCTTCGCATGCAAGGAAGTGCGTCCAGGCAAAAAACAAACGATTCGCCCCCCTGACAGCTGGGACCCACCAGCTACCTCTTCGCACGCAAGGAAGTGCCTGACCGTCGGGACCCACCTGGTCGAAGCGTACGTAGCATTGTAATTCTGGTCGCGAATGTGTACGTACATACTGGTCGATGTAGAGGCGCGCACGTGTCGTAGTAGAGGCATGAACGTAGCATGTACACGTACAGTGGCCAGGTTGCAAGAAAGTAAATACGGCCACGTACGTACATACGGGCGGGGTCTCGAATGCCTACTCGCGCGTACGTACGGCCAGGGCTCGTGTACATGGCTGGGTCGGAACTGAGAAACTGCATCATCGTCGTGTTCATGGGGAGGCAATGGAATGCGTCGTGTTCATCAGGAGGCAACGGAACGCGTGGGAGCCAACTGGCTTGGACGGAACAACCGATGGAAACAAGGCCTGGCGTACCGCAGAACGGAGGAAACGGCCTTGTGTTCGACCGACCACGTTCGAAACGGGATCCTGTTCATCGGGAGGGGTTTGGCGTACCACAAAACAGAGGAAACGGACCTCATACGGTCGAAACGGGGGTCCTGTTGATCGGGAGGGGTGTGGCGTACCGCAAAACGGAGGAAACGGACTTGTGTTGGAGCGCTACGGTCGAAACGGGGGTCCTGTTCATCGGGAGGGGTGTGGCGTACCGCAAAACGGGACTCCACGGGATACTATTCATCTCCACCGTCGACCCCCTCCAGCCTCCACGGGCTACTGTTCATCCACCGTCGACCTCCTCCAGCCTCCACCTGTGACTGTTCATCCACGGACTCCTGTTCATCTAGCCTCCACCGTGCGCTACTCCACCGGCTACTGTTCAACCAGCCCTCTCCACGGCTCCTGTTCAACCACCCCTCCACGGGCTATTGTTCATCCAGCCCTCCACGGGGTGGTCCTGTTCATCCAGCCCTCCACGGGGTCCTGTTCATCCAGCCCCAACCTGCTCGATTGATGGGGGTCTTGTTCATCCACCCCCACTGGGAACTATTCATCCAAACCCCCCAGCAACGCTCACTGTTCATCCAGAGGCAACACCACGGGGTCCTGTTCATCCACCCCCACCGGGGACTGTTCATCCAAACCCCCCCAGCAACGCTCATTGTTCATCCAGAGGCAGCATCGATCGGCTTCAGTTAGCAGCAGTAGCGAAGGAATCGCTCGATCGGGTTCAGTTAACAGCCATCGATCGATCGCTCGGGTTCAGTAACGCGTAGCCTGCAGTGCAATCGCTCGGGTTCAGTTAGAGCTCAACGCCTCGCTCGGGTTCAGTTAGAGCCCCAATGCCTCACACCCACACGCGTGCGTGTACGAGAGAAACGCGCATCGCTCGGCCCGACCACCCACCGTAACCGGGAACACCCAGATATTTTCCTCGCCCTCGCTTCTACCACGGTTTTTTCCGTCATGGACGGCCCAAAGAATGTCATGCAGCTGCGTCTCCGGCCCGCCCAGGACGAAAAGCCCATTTTCTGTCATGATTTTTTGTCATAGAAGTAGGACCCCACCACATCTATGATGATACCGGGTTTTGTCACAATTATCATCATAGAAGTGTCATAAGTATGACAGAAAAAATTTTCGTTCGGCCCAAAATGTCACGGATGTGTCTTTTTTTAGTGGGATTAGCTAGCAGTTGTTCTATCATACCCGAAGGTGCAGTAGGTTGAGGGGTAGCTAATTGTGGTTCCGGACGAGGTGAAGATACCCCAAACAAACCCCTCAAAGGATTGTTTTCCATAGTAACAAGTGACAATAAATTTCAGCACACTATATAAATGTTTCCTTACCAAATTCCACTTACCAAAGGCGCTTCACTCCCCGGCAACGGCGCCATAAAATAGCCTTGATGACCCACAAGTATAGGGGATCAATTGTAGCTCTTTTCGATAATTAAGAGTGTCGAACCCAACAAGGAGCAGAAGCAAATGACAAGTAGTTTTCAGTAAGGTAATGTCTGCAAGTGCTGAAATTGTAAGTAGCGGAGTAGTTTGATAGTAAGATAATTTGTAACGAGCAAGTAACGATAGTAGTAAAAAAAGTGCAGCAAGGTAGCCCAACCCTTTTGAGGCAAAGTACAGGCCAAAACGGTCTCTTATGATAAGCAAAGAGTTCTTGAGGGTACACGGTAATTTCATCTAGTCACTTTCATCATGTTGGTTCAATTTGTGTTCGCTACTTTGATAATTTGATATCTGGGTGGACCGGTGCTTAGGTGTTGTTCTTACTTGAACAAACCTCCTACTTATGATTAACCCTCCCACAAGCATCCACAACTACGAGAAAAGTATTAAGAATAAATTCTAGCCATAGCATTAAACTTTTGGATCCAATCGGTCCCTTACGAAATAGCGCATAAACTGGGGTTTAAGCTTCTGTCACTCTCGCAACCCACCATCTAATTGCTACTCCACAATGCATTCCCTTAGGCCCAAATATGGTGAAGTGTCATGTAGTCGACATTCACATGACACCACTAAGGGAATCACAACATACATACTATCAGAATATCGAACACATATCAAGTTCACATGATTGCTTGCAACATGATTTCTCCCGTGACCTCACGAAAAAAGTGACTACTCACAAATGATAAACATGTTCATGATCAGAGGAGTATTAAATAGCATAATGGATCTGAACATATAATCTTCCACCAAATAAACCATATAGTAATCAACTACAGGATGTAATCAACACTACTAGTCACCCACAAGCACCAATCTATAGTTCCAGTAACAAGATTGAATACAAGAGATGAACTAGGGTTTGAGATGAGATGGTGATGTTGAAGATGTTGATGGAGATTGCCCTCCCCAAGATGGGAGAGTTGTTGGTGATGATGATGACGATGATTTCCCCCTTCGGGAGGGAAGTTCCTCCGGCGGAATTGCTCCGCCGAAGGGCAAAAGTGCTCCTGCCCAAGTTCCGCCTCGAGACGGCGGCGCTCCGTCCCGAAAGTATCCCCCTTATTTTTTTCTAGGTCAAAATGACTTATATACTAGAAGATGGGCACCGGAGGTGGGCCGAGGAGGCCACAACCCACCAGGGCCTGGCGCGCCCAGGTGGGTTGTGCCCATCTGGTGGCCCCCTCTGGTGGTTATTTGCTCCAGTATTTCTTAAATATTCCATAAAATATCTCCGTGAAGTTTCAGCTTATTTGGAGTTGTGCAAAATAGGTGGCCTGACGTAGCTTTTCCAGGTCCATATTTCCAGCTGCCCGAATTCTCCCTCTTGGTGTGTTCCTTGCAAATTATGAGAGAAAAGGCATTAGAATTGCTCCAAAAAGCATAATTATGGATAAAAACATTATAAATAACAGTAAGGAAACATGATGCAAAATGGACGTATTAAAGTGTTCCATGACATTACCAAAATTATCATCACGAAAGTGTCCACTTCCATGACGATAAATCGCGCATCACAAAAGTGCTTTCGTCAAGGGTGACCGACACGTGGCATCCACCGTAACGGGTCGCCGTTAAGCGATCGAGTCCGGTTTTGGATCCGATAACCCATTAACAGCCCGGACCAATGGGAATTTTCCGTGTGTAAAATTCTGATTGGCCAGAGGAAACACGTGCCAGCTCGTCAGTGGGTCAGATAGGCGCCTATGCTATGTAGAAACGTGCGACGGCCCACCATTGGCCCATTTAGCTTACAAAGGCCGGCCCGTTTGACTTGGTCAAAAGTTCGCGGGCTGGCCCATGAAAACCTGTTAACGGTCTCTTTGCAAATAGCCCATTTTACGACCCGGTAACTCACGGCCCGTTAGGGCCTACCCGAAATCGGCCCAACAACGTCATGTGGGCCGTAGAATATAACACCAGCCCATTTCACTTTCAGCCCATGTATGGCCCATGACGTCTTTCGGCCCATATGAGGCCTTTCGTATCTTTAGGCCCTTTAGAGGCCCACGGTGACTCTAGCCCATAATGAACAGTAAATTGCTTTGTACCCATTAACGGGCCATGATTCACATGGGCCATTTCCAGCCCGTGTTAGCTTTCGGCCTACTGACGGCCCATACATTCTTGGGCTCCTTTCTGGCCCTCGATTACTTCTGGCCCGTTACTGGCCTGTTCCCCTAATGGGCCAAATTCGGCCCGTGGCCAGAGTCGGCCCGTTTGTGGCCTGTTAACCCGTTGCGCCGTTTCCAACCCGTCCTATATTCTGGCCCATTAACGACCCGTTATGCCTATGACAGAATTAAGCCTTTGCTGTCCTCCGGCCTGTTAACGGCCCGTTTCCGTGCTGGGCTGATACCAAGTACGCCCGTTTACAGCCCATGTAGACACATTTATCTGACGGCCCGAGGCCCACCGATTCTACGGCCCTGTTGGAGGCCCATTTATCGACGGCCCGTAGGAGGCCCATGGATCCTATGGCCTGTAGCAGGGTCAAGGTTACTGATAACCCACAAGTATAGGGGATCGTAACAGTTTTCGAGGGTAAAGTATTTAACCCAAATTTATAGATTCGACACAAGGGGAGCCAAAGAATGTTTGAAGGTATTAGCAGCTGAGTTGTCAATTCAACCACACCTGGAGATTAATTATCTGCAGCAAAGTGATCAGTAGCAAAGTAGTTTGATAGTTTTGATAGTAGTGGCAGCAGCAATGGTAACAGTAACAGTGATAGCAGTAATTTGGTAGCAAGTGTAACAGTGATGATAGCAATAGTAACGCAGCAAGATCAATCTAAATAAATCCGTAGGCATTGGATCGGTGACTTGTTGGATGATATTCATCGTGTGATAGTTATAACCTAGGGTGATACGGCACTAGCTCCAGTTCATCGATATAATGTATGGATGTATTCCGTAAATAGTCATACGTGCTTTATTAAAAGAACTTGCATGACATCTTTTGTCCTACCCTCCCGTGGCAGTGGGGTCCATATTGGAAACTAAGCGATATTAAGGCCTCCTTTTAATAGAGAACCAGAACAAAGCATTAACACATAGTGAATATATGAACTCCTCAAACTACGTCATCACCGAGAGTGGGCCCGGTTGTTGTCACTCCGGGGTTGTCGGATAATAACCGTAGTAGGTGACTATAACTTGCAAGATCGGATCTAAAACATGGATATAATGATGAATTCATAAACGGTTCAGATCTGAGTTCATGGCACCCGGGCCCAAAGTGACAAGCATTAAGGATAGCAAAGTCATAGCAACATCAATCTAAGAACATAGTGGATACTAGGGATCAGGCCCAACAAAACTAACTCGATTACATGATGAATCTCATCCAACTCCTCACCAACCAGCGAGCCTATGAAGGAATTACTCAATCCCGGTGGGGAGCATCATGGAATTGGCGATTGAGATGGGTTGGTGATGATGAAGAACGAAGATCCCCCTCTCCGGAGCCCCAAACAGACTTCAGATCTGCCCTCCCGAGGAAGAACAGGGCTTGGCGGTGGCTCCGTCTCGTGGATCGCGATAATTCTTTCTGCCTGATTTTTTCTAGAAATGTGTGATTTTATAGTATCAGGGGGGTCGTCAGCGGGGCCACCAGGTGGGTACAACCCACCTGGGCGCGCCAGGAGAGGGTGGGCGCGCCCAGGTGGGTTGTGCCCAACTAGGGGCCCCTCTCTGGTGGGTATTGGCTCCAGAAATTCTTATTATTGATATAAAAATCCTCGCAAAGTTTCGTTCCATTCCGAGAACTTTTATTTCTGCACAAAAACAACACCATGGTAATTCTGCTGAAAACAACGTCAGTCCGGGGTTAGTTTCATTCAAATCATGCAAATTAGAGTCCAAAACAAGAGGATAAGCGTGAGAAAAAGTAGATACGTTGGAGACGTATCAGTTACCATGGTCCGTATATGGCCCATGGTTGTTGTGGCCACTAGCAAACTAGGGAAAAAGAAGACTAGGAATAAATAAGCCCGAAGCTAACGCTAGGATACCAAGGCGATTGCACAGATTACATCCACTGGGCATCAAAGATCGCCACGAGTGCAAATATAGGGAAGACCCTACAATATACAAAAATGACTTGCTGTTTTCTTCAGCCGGTGGCTGCCCGTTAAGAACAAATTTGTATCACAACAAAACAAAATACAACTATAAAACAAAAGGTTGGCATAAAAGTTAACAGTCTGGCAGATAAATGCACCACCAGAAGTTCAGAAGCTCAGTTCATTTGACCTGACTGTTATGTTTTCATGTTGTATTGTCTGATGGACCACCATAACCTTCGCCTTCATTCTCCTAGGCTCCTAAACAACATAGCAAATGTCTGATAGCCTGGTTTCAAAACCATGCATATCTTGACAACATCGAACAATGTATGTCCTTGTTTCACAAAGGATCTCTATCAGGGAATGGACTTGTGTCTGGAGCGCAGATATAACATTGTTTTGAGCTTGCATATCTTGATCATGAGGCAATTTGGACAAGATTGCCTTAACAACCAACCTAGTATTATGCAGGAACGTGCTTTTGGCACTGTTAGTGGACAGGTACTGACCCACTGCAGCAAGAGCTGACATTGCCATTATAGTTGCCTCGCCACCTTTAGAAGGTGGCGGTTCCACCATTTTTTCCATAGCTTGTTGAAAAGTTGAGTTTTTACATTAGTAGTACCAGAACAGAAGATTTTAAGGAGGCAGCAAAACCGAACAAAATATCTTTGGTCTATATACAGAACTTATTCTGGTGAACCCATGTAAAATATTAGTTGTATTTTACTACAAAGTATATAATAAAACCAGGTTCCAACCATATGACCATGTATCATGACTAATGTATTGTCTATTTCTTCACATTGTATTGACAGCTAAGGATAAAGAGACAAAGTTTATAATACGGTAAGCATACTATGACATCATTCATATCACAAAACTACTGAGAACAGACAAACATGCAATTGTAACGTTGTGTGGGCAAGTCCAGCACGGAACTAGATTATAGATCAAGATCAAAGGAACATCATTCCTCTCTTTTAAACCTTGTAAGGTGCAATGATACGCTAAGACAATTGTGTATAAAATTGAAAAGAGTAATAGACATTGGCTGCAAACCATGCAGTTCAAGGCACAAGTCAAAGTAAGTAGTAGTTAAAAGGCATGATGATTAAGGACTTACAACAGCAGCTTTGACTGGTGTAGTCATGCCCTTCGTCTTGCTGGTGTGACAGTCCTTGAAGATTTCCACAGCATTTGGTTCAGGTACTTTTTGGTCCTTGCGGGTTTTCCTCTGCATTTGGAACAAGTCAATATAGATCTAATAATATGGTACAGCGAAAAGAGTGAAACAGCAGCTAATTACAAGAGCCTCGTAGTGTGCAATATAGCTACGAGATCCTGTCATCTTTTGGAATTTCACTTTCATACGGTTGGCCTTGTTCTTTGAACAGTTCACATACAAGAGGATAGATTTTTGAGGCACATGCATAAATAGGACTTCAACATGTGATCTAATGACATATATATATATATACATATATAATTACCAGTGTTTAACGAGGCCTCTCCAGTCTTCATCTGATGTATTTTCCACTGGAGATGTTTGGGCAAGTTCATTCTTAGCCTTGCCTTCAAAGTGAGTTGTCCTCAAGTTATACCGATATTGTCGCAGAGTAAACTTGAAACCATGGGTGCAAGCTTGTCTGGTTGCATCATCTTGGCTATCCAACTTGAACCTCATCTGTTGAAAAATATGGGAGTCTCATTATCAGCAACCTAGAGAGTATGGGACAGAGCAAGACGATATTACTAGTTTCCATACATAACCATACTTACAGATAAATGGTCGAGGAAGGTGTTGAACTGGGTTTCATCTTTGTCATTCCTGTACTGAAACCATGTTGGGAGGATACATACATGACACCTAACGGCAATCGCTGCCTGTGATACTAACTTGGCTCACTCTGTAGCATCACGTGGCCTTTTCAAACCTGCCTCAAAACAGATCTCCATTCTTCCTCCTCTATATTTAGTTAACCTATCAAGCATTATCCCTGATGTTTGTTTCCTCTAGCGCCTAGGTGCTAGTCCAAGAACGAACATAGGAAGTGTTAGTGTACATCAAACTGTGAGACTACATATAAAGAAGCATGCAACTATAACTTGACTCCAGCAACTACCTTCTTGTTGTTGAAGCTCACAAAGTTCATCTGATCTTGCCAACTCGTCTTGTGTCAAGAGTGATTCGGAAGTAGTGTCAGGTGGCAAGGGAGCTTGGGAACGTGCTGCTAGCTGAGTTGACCAATGAGTAACTCGTGCAGCTGGTGGTACTGTGGAAGGTGTTGCAAGAACTAGGGTTCTCTCTGCTTGTTTGGTGGCAGCTATTGGTTTCTGTTTGGCTTGTTCTGCAGCTCGCGTAGCACGGGATACCCTGTTTGTAAAAATTTCCGCTGGACTTTGACCTTCTATTGCACCATCAGTACCAGCAGAATCTGCAGGATTCTTCCGCTTCCTTTTCCCTGTCATTCTGTGTTCCTTCCTCTTTCTCTATGCCATGTTAAGTCAAGCCGACAAGAAAAACGAATAATAATTTAGTTCTTCAGAACAAATTGATGCATGATACATACGAACTGAACTTTGATGTTAGACAACCACATGATAGGAGGATGTAATATGTACAAAAAACAGGACAGCGTGAGATAACCAGAACTATGATGTGTAAACTAAGCAGAAGACATTTCACTAAATTAGAAGCAATGCAATGGAAGGTACACACCATATGAAAGATGCTACAAATATCGCTCTCCCAAGTTAACAGTGTCTCGTCATAAATGGCATTTAAACAAATGTGAAGTAGTACAAGAAATAAATCATATGCAAGATGCAAACAACATCACACTACCAAGTTCAAGGTCTCTCGTCATTGGTGACATTGCATATTCACAGCATTGCATATTCACAGCTTATGATGTGTAAACTAAGGAGAAGGCATTTCAACAAATTAGAAGCAATGAAAGCTAGAAACCATATGAAAAATGCAACGAATATCACTCTACCAAGTCAAAATTGTCTCGTCATAAGTGCCATTTCAACAAATTAGAAGTAGTACAAGCTAGAAAAGAATGCGAGATGTAACATATATCACACTTCCAAGTCAAAAGGGCTTGGCGGCGGCTCCGTCTCGTGGATCACGATAATTCTTTCTCCCTGATTTTTTTCTGGAATAATGTGATTTTATAGTATCAGGGGGTCATCAGCGGGGCCACCAGGTGGGTACAACCCACCTGGGCGCGCCAGGAGAGGGGGCGCGCCCTAGTGGGTTGTGCCAAACCAGGGGCACCTCTCTGGTGGGTCTTGGCTCCAGAAATTCTTATTATTGATATAAAAAATCCTCGCAAAGTTTCGTTCCATTGCGAGAACTTTTATTTCTACACAAAAACAACACCATGGTAGTTCTGCTGAAAACGGCGTCAGTCCAGGGTTAGTTTCATTCAAATCATGCAAATTAGATTCCAAAACAAGAGGAAAAGCGTGAGAAAAAGTAGATACATTGGAGACGTATCAACTCCCCCAAGCTTAAACCTTTGCTTGTCCTCACGCAATTTGGTTGATAAACTGAAAGTGAGAAAGAAAAACTTTTACGAACTCTTTTGCTCTTGTTTGCATAAATAAGCTTAAACATCACCCATGTTTTCAACCAACATTATAACTAACCATGCCGACAATAACTCTTAAAGATTATAATGACTCATATCAATGACATAATTAGCTAGAGAGCAATAATAAGATATCTCAAACATCAACATGTTGTCAAGACAACCATGATATAATATGACAATAGTGGTATCTCGCTAGCCCTTTCTGAGACCGCAAAACATAAATGTAGAGGACCTCCAAAGTTCAAGCAGTGACTAAACATTGTAATTCATGGTAGAAAAGATCCAGTCATGATGCACCCAACATTAGCTACACACAATGCATAAATCATGACGGCTGTGCTCTACTCAGTTTCTGGCGCTTGTTCTTAGACGGTGGTGACACAACATAAAAGTAAATAGAAAGTCCCTTCGCAGAGGGAAGCATTGATTTATAGAGGTGCCAGAGCTCAATTTTTAAAACAGAGATAAATGATATTTTGAGACATGCACCCTTCTTATTCACTTCACGACCATCAGTTATCAACATCTTCCATGCTAAGCACGCTAGTGGCGATTCCCAAGCGATAAAAGTAAAGGTTTTGACTCCATTGGGAGTTTTTGTTTGATTATTTCAGACATGAACTCTTTTTCATGTTTGCGGTTTGGGACTGGGCATCCCTATTACCGGCCATTTCCTCGTGCGATGGCGAGTGAATAAACACTCGACCTGAGGATAACCCGCTTAGCACGGAAGATATCGACCACCTCCTATCGTCCATGAACGATCCAGGCACACAAAACGGATAATTTTTTAGAAGTTTTTAGAGGTGGCACATGCAAACTTACTTAGGACGGCAGGGTAATACCGTATATAGGTTGGTATGGTGGACTCATCTGGAATAACTTTGGGTTCAAGGTTTTTGATGTACAAGCAGAATTCCCACTTAGTACAGGCGAAGGCTAGCAATTAAGATTGAGAAGCGGCCAGCTAGAGAGCAACAACGATCATAACCATGCATTATGCATAAGTAACATTGGACACTAGCATGAGTAGGATATGAACACCATGAACATAAATATTATAGAGGCAATGTTGGTTTTGATTCAACTACATGCATGAACATGTACCAAGTCAAGCCACTCGAACATTCAAAGGAGGATACCATATCATCATACTACATCACAATCATTTTAACGCTATGTTGATATCCAAGATAAATCATTATCAACTCCCAGCTACTTATGCATGGCATGAGAAACTATAATCTCTAATTTTCATTGCAAACATGTTTAAACATAATGGGCTGAAGCCTGGATACTAGGTTAAACATATTTACACAAACAGAACAAGTCGAGTTCATACCAGTTTCTCTTTGCCATGGCCAGTTCATTGGATGTCGTCATTATTGCCTTTCACTTGCATGACTGAATGATATAAGAATAATAATAGTGCAAGAGTGCCGTGGACTAAGCTAGAATCTTCAAACATTTTATTCAATAGGAGAAGACAAGGTAAAATGGCTTTTTATTAGTTCAACAGTTATTCATGTGAGAGCCACTCAACATTTTCATCGTGGTCTTCTCCTCAGTAAGACTCGAATAAAAAGAAAAGAAATTCAGAGAAACACACTGAAATATTTTTGGAGTTTTTGGGTTTCTTCACAAAGCAAAATAAAAAGCAAAAACGAGAAAAACTATTTACACGGGAAGGCCCCCAACAAGCAAAAGAAGAACAGGGAAATCTTTTTGAATTTTCTTTTTAATACTACTACTAAGCATGCATAGAAAGTAAATTACTACAAATAATTTTTTTGGTTTTTCTAAAGTTTTTCAAACACACAAGAAGAAAGCAAGAAAATAAATCTAAGCATGGATGATACAATGAAAAAGTGTGAGCACCAACAAATAGAATGATATGTAGACATGAATATAATGTCGGTGAAAACACGTACTCCCCCAAGCTTAGGATTTTGGCCTAAGTTGGTAATTGATCAGTAGCCTGGAGGGTAGTAAGGATCCTGAGGAGCGGGCATCCATTCATCCCACTGCTGAGGTGCCTGTGCAGCCTCTGCAGCAGCATGAGCGTTCCAGTAGGCGATGATGTCTGCAGGCATAATCCTATATTCGCCCCTAGCAACAGAATCAAACAAAGCAGGTGCAGGCAAGGGGATAACATCACGAGTTCTAACTCTATAGATCAGGTTATAAGGAATGGCAATATTAGGACGATCATGTGCAAGAAAGTGATGGTGTTCCATGGCTGCATGGTCTAGGTAAACATTGGTCAGAGGGTAGTCATGAGGGCGTATCTCAACCTTGAAGTGGGCCACCAAATGAGTGGCAAAAATCCCACCGTGTATTTTACCCTGGGTTTTATTAATATGCAGGCGATGAGCCACGATAGCTCCCAAGCTATACGTGTTGTCGCCCTCAAGTGCACGACGTAAAACAGCAAGGTTTGGTGAACTAAGTGCACCCACCTTCTCCCTAGCAAGCAAGCATTTGGTAATAAAATATGCAAAGTAATGAACAACAGGAAAATGTTAGCCATCGGCAGTTATGGCTGACACTCTCCTCTCATCACCCACTGTCAAAGTGCGACAAAAATCCTCAAACCCAGCCAGTCTAGGCTCAGCTAAACTCCCATCAGAAGGGACCATGCATATGTCACGAAATTCAGTAAGTGGTATCTGTTGGTTTTCAACATATAAATCAAAGCTCACTTCAGGAGGGTTATTTCTAGGCAAGAAAGTAAATCTTTGAACAAAGATGTTCATGAGGATTTGGTGCTGGTCACACTCATCTGCGATGAAGTCGGTGAGGCCGGCATTGGCAATATATTGCATGAACTCCTCATGAATTCCAGCCTCTTGCAGGAACGGGATGTGCGGCCATTCGCACGGCCGTACCTCCGCCAACCTCCGAGGGCGGAGATCACTGTCAGAAGACTCACCAATAACACCCTTGGAGTTCTTCTTTGAGCCAAACTTCCTGAAGATATTCATGTCCGCGTACAATTTTTCCTATGAACACAAATCTGAATTTTTAGTTCACAAAATTTTCCCAACAAAACTTTACAAAATTGATAGCAACTACTCATAGGGATACATAGAGGCCATAGCAAGCATTCAATACTTAGAACACTAAGAATTCAACAAGCAAACACATCTACAGCAGCACCAAGAGTAGCTAATTATTGAAAGTATAAACCACTAAAACAAAAACTAATTGGACAAATGGTGGAGTGTGACGCCCTCGATTCAATCATACACTAATCATACCCGCAAATGTGTACGATCAAGATCAAGGACTCACGGGAAGATATCACAACACAACTCTAGAGACAAATTAAAATAATACAAGCCAGGGGCCTCGAGGGCTCGAATACATAAGCTCGAATACACAAGAGTCAGCGGAAGCAACAATATCTGGGTACAAACATAAGTCTAATAGGGATGCCTTAGGAAGACTAGCACAAAAGCAACACGATCGAAGAGGCAAGGCCTCCTGCCTGGGAGCCTCCTAACTACTCCTGGTCGTCGTCGGCCTCCACGTAGTAGTAGGCACCCTCGGCGTAGCACTAGTCATTGTCGACAGTGCCGTCTGGCTACTGAGCTCCACCATCTATTTGCGACATCCGAGAAGAATGGAAAAGGGGGGAAAATGGGGAGCAAAGCAACCGTGAGTACTCATCCAAAGTACTCGCAAGCAAGGATCTACACTACATATGCATCAGTGTCAATGAAATGGGTAGTATATGTGGACTGAACTGCAGAATGCCAGAAGAGAAGGGGAAAGCCTAGCCTATCAAAGACTAGCATCTTCAAGCAGCTCCAAGCATCTTGCAGCACTAGAAGAGATAAGAGTAGCATAAAGTAAAGTAGTAGTAGTTTTATCAACCTCGGCCAGGCATCCTTTCTCGACTCCCTGCGAGAAAGCAATCCCAGAGCCATACTATCCAGTTATCACCTCAAGTATCCAGTTCTAGTTGTATCGATCGGGATACAACTCCAAGTGTCTGTTACCGTAGGACAGGCTATCGATAGATGTTTTCCTCCCTGCAGGGGTGCACCAACTTACCCACCACGCTCGCTTAACTTTGGCCAGACACACTTTCCTGGGTCATGCTCGGCCTCGGCCAAACGATACGCAGCAACCTGACCTAGGCTTAATAGAGATGTCAGCACGCCGGACTAAACCTATGCCCCCAGGGGTCATGGGCCATCGCCCCGGGAACTCCTACACGTTGCGAACGCGGCCGGTGAGCAGACCTAGCTACCTCCTTAAAAAAGGCAGGTGCTTACGCTGTCCAACCCGGCGCGCGCCGCTCAGTCGCTGACGTCTATTAAGCTTCGGCTGATGTATACGACGTAGAACGCCCATACTATGCCCACGTGATGGTTAGTGCTATCTGGCCAGAGAACCCTCGGATCAAATATCCAAACCGTTAGTGTGTTGGTAGTGCAGTCACGAGTAGAGACTCATGAAATATGTGACCCCATTGCCCCGTCGCGAGGACTTGTGGCAAGGGCTAAGAATGCCCGACCACCCCTCATATTCAACTCTCGGGTACCCTCCAGGTCAACCCGTCTCCACATCACTCGCGGGTACCCCTCAGGGTCGACCCGCCTTTCCAAGTAACAGTTGTAAATTCCAAGTGTCCGTGTGTCCAAACATCAAGGGGAAAACCCGAGGAATTACCCCCGGTGAATTCTACTCGATGTAATCATCAAGGTGAACGTAAGAGGAACCACCCTCGAGGTTCACACTTGAGGGGTTGCACGACAGAGTCGTATCGGAAGTGGTTAAGGAGGAAATCACCCTTGATGACCACGACCGAATAGCCACACTACAGAGATCTCATCAGGAGTGATGTATGAGGTTCCACCCTCGGCACTCGATGGTAACTCTGCAGAGTCGAGCAACAAAAGGGGCGTGATGTGATGTGAGGTGTTGGGCTCTGGACGTCAATCATGTTGATCGAGTCGTCGATGATGAAGCAGGGGCAACAAGGACCAGGTGGGGGTCACTGATGGATCACTAACCAACCTATACTAAGCAGTTTAGGATAAGCAGGTAAGGTAACAATAAGCAGGTTACAAAAGCAGGCTATGCATCAGAATAGGAGCAAACAATAACAGTAGCAAAATCTAATGCAAGCATGAGAGAATGGAATGGGCGATATCGGGATGATCAAAGGGGGGCTTGCCTGGAAGCTCTGCTAAAAAGGAAGAAGGGTCGTCGGAGACGTAGTCGATCATAGGGGCAGCATCGGTCTCGGTGTCTACCTGAGAGAAGAGGGGGAAGAAACAATAAATATAAAGCAAACAAAGCATCACAAAGCATAACCTGGCAATATGTTGTGCCGGGTGTGACCTAACATATGGCTACACGATAAAGGAGAAGGGGAATTCAACCGGGAAAGTAGTCCCGGTTCCGGACCTGTGTCAGACACATGACCGGAGGGGGAATGTTCCATGTTCAGGATGCTAGGGGCATCTGACGGTTGAACAGACAGCGTATTCGTATCCGTCTCGTTTTTCTGAGCAACTTTCATATAGAAAACATTTTCATCGGAGTTACGGTTTAAATACTATGATTTTTTTCCAAGTTTAAAACATATTCTGGAATTATTTATATTAACAGAAAAGGAATACTACGTCAGCATCACATCACTGTGACGTCAGCAATCAACAGGACGGCTGACTAGGTCAAACTGACCAGTGGGGCCACTGGGACCCACATGTCAGCCTCTGTGGGTTAACAGTGGATTAATTATTCTCACAGGGTTAATTAGGGGTGTGGGCCCCATGTGTCAGTGAGTATTCTAATTAGCAGATTAGTTTGAAAACTTAATTATCTTAATTAAGCGCAAGGGCCCACAAGTCAGTGGCAGGGGGTGAACAGTGCCCGCGTTGACCATAGTCAATGCGGTCAACTAAGGCGCTGGGGCCCACGGTCAGCCTCACAGGGGAGGGCCCCACGCTTGCCAGGTCAGCGGCGGCGCCAGAGGAGCTCCGGTGAGCTCGCGCACGACGGTAGATCACCGGAGATGCTCGGAAATGCGCCACAAGACACCAAATTGCACGCGGTTTGTTGCATTCGAACGAGGACTCGATGCCGCGTCGCGTGGTGTGGTCGGTTGGACTCGGGGGTTACCGGAACGGCGCCGACGACGAGTGGAGGCGGCGGTGGTTTTCGGGCGATCGACGCAACGACAGCAGCAGCGCGCAAAAGCGCAAACTAAAGGGCGTGGGAGGTACTACGCAACGCGGCAAGCGCTTGGGCACCAACCCGTGACCAAATGGTCGACGGAGACACGCCGGCGACGTGCCCGGGCGGCGGCGCGTTCGGGAGCTGCGGAGGAAGTAGCTAGCGAGCATGTGAGACCAACCAGAGAGATGGGGAAGGAAGAGGGGCTCATCGAGCGGCACACATGGTGGCCCTTGGAGGATTAGTACCAGCAGAGGGCGTCGCCAGAGTGGACGGCGATGGCGACGACCAAAGTGGAGGAAGGTGGCGATCCGGCGAGGCAGAGGGGCTCCGAGGTCCATGGCGTGGTCGCGCTCGTCGTGTTCAAGGACGAGGGGGGCTCCTGGACTCTCGTGGACGGAGGACGGCCGCTAGTGGCCATGCGCACGGCAAGGCCGCTACGACGGCTACGCCTGGGCCGGCGCGGCGTGGCGCGGCAGATCTAGGGGGAGGGGAGAGAGAGAAGTGGGCGACAGTGGAGAGCGGGGGAGTGAGTGGGGCGCAGGGGAGAGGACCGAGGTGCCGGGGTCTTATCCCCTCGCCGGCGACTCCGATCCGACGTGATGGCAACTGGGCGCGGGCGCGCACGTGCGCTGTTCGGTCGGTGGAACAGGAGGGAGGGGAGAGCGACCGGGGAGGGGGCGTGGGCCGGCCTGCTGGGATGGGCCGAGGCCCATGGGAAGGCCAAGGGCTCTCCCACCCCTTTGCTTTTACTTTTCCTTTTTTGTTTTTCTTTTTCCAGCAGCTTTTGCCTTTTCTTTTAGCCACAATTGACCTTGCAAAAATATGCCACTGGCCAAAACAATTTCAAAGAATAATTGGGCACTGCCACAAAAAGATTGTGAGGCTTTTGAAATAGTTTGCAATTTTTATAAATTAAAAAGGCATTTAATTTAATTGCTTTAGCCATACTTTTAACTAGTTTAGGGAACTTAGACATTTGGGAAAAATGTTAGTTCACCACCAATATTAACAAGTGATTAATTGCCACAAGATGAACATTTTAGTTTCCATGTTTGAGCAATTTTGAATTTCACTCATAATTGGAAATTGAATTCAACTAGAATTTGAAAGAGATAGAAGATAATGATAATCAACCACTCGTTTAGCAAAATGATTAACTTAACCCCAGGGGTTACTGTAGCATCATTACACAGGGGTGTTACAACTCTCCTCCTCTAAAAGAAATTCTCATCCCAAGAATTAAGAGGTAGAAGGGAATAGGTCGGGGTATTCAGCCTGGAGGTTATCTTCGCGTTCCCAAGTGTCTTCATCTTTGGTATGATTTGACCATTGCACCTTGAGGAACTTGGTAACCTTCTGGAGGGTTCAACGTTCAGCTTCTTCAAGAATGCGGATCAGATGCTCTTTGTATGTGAGATCATCTTGAATTTCCATTAATTCCGGATCCACTTCACGCGGATCCTTGAAGCATCGACAAAGTTGCGACACGTGGAAGACGTCATGGACATGAGAGAACTGAGGTGGCAACTCCAATTGATAAGCCACCAGTCCATGACGGGAGAGAATGCGGAAAGGACCAATGTAGCGCGGAGCAAGCTTGCCCTTGACTCCGAACCGATGAGTGCCTCTCAAAGGAGTGACATGCAAATAATCTTGTTCACCAGGCTGATAAGTTGAAGCCCAGTGTTTCCGGTCATAGTTGCTCTTCTGGCGGGACTGGGCCGCCTTGAGATTATCCTGGACAATGCGAACCTGCTCTTCAGCTTGTTGAATAATGTCTGGACCAATGAGCGTCCGTTCCCCAGTTTCTGACCAATTTAGAGGGGTTCGGCACTTACGTCCATAAAGCACTTCGAAGGGTGCCATCTTCAAGATGGCTTGATAACTGTTGTTATAAGAGAACTCCGCATAAGGGAGAGATTCTTCCCACTTCTTCCCAAAAGAAATTACGCAAGCCCGAAGCATGTCTTCAAGAATTTGATTGACCCGCTCGAGTTGGCCTTGGGACTGAGGATGATAAGCAGTGCTCCAGGTAATATGAGTTCCCATTGCCTCTTGGAAACTATCCCAGAACTTTGAAGTGAAAATACTGCCGTGGTCTGAACTGATATCCTTCGGAATGCCATGGAGTGACACAATTCTGGAGATATACAAGTTTGCTAATTGACTAGCAGTGACAGTCTCCTTGACTGGCAGAAAGTGAGCAACCTTCGAGAATTGGTCGATGACGACAAAGATAGCATCCTTACCTTTCTGAGACTTGGGAAGGCTAGTGACAAAGTCCATTTGGATCTTATCCCACTTCCATTCAGGAATCGGGAGCAGTTGTAGAAGTCCAGCCGGTTTCTGATGTTCTGCTTTGACGCGATGACAAACGTCACATTCTTTGATATATCGAGCAATGTCTTGCTTCATTTTAGACCACCAGTACTTCTGACGGATGTCTAGATACATCTTGGTACTTCCCGGATGAATAGAGAGATGGGTGTCATGTGCCCCTTTCATCACCTTCTCTGTCATAAGCTCGAACCGAGGTACTACAATGCGATCTCTGAAGTATAAGGTTCCATCTTCACCAAGTGAGAAATCTCTGGATTTCCCTAAGGCAAGATCCTTTTTCATCAGATCAACATGAGCATCTTTGGCTTGTGTAGACTTAATAGCTTTGAGAAGAGTTGGTTCCAGTACAAGGTTATTTAGAGATCCCTATGGAACTAGTTGACGGTTCAGCTTAAAAAGTTCTTCATAAAGGCGGGGTTGAGCTTTTGTGAACCATGTGGTTATTGCAATAAGATTTGCGGCTCAAGGCATCAGCCATTACATTAGCCTTGCCAGGGGTATAGGATATACCGCAGTTGTAGTCAGCAATAGCTTCCATCCACCGCTGCTGACGGAGGTTCAGATCTGGCTGAGTGAACAGGTACTTCAGACTCTGATGATCGGTGAAGATCTCGCAACGATTACCGAGAAGGTACTGTCGCCATAGCTTCAGTGCAAAGATAACCGCAGCGAGCTCGAGGTCCAGAATTGGGTAGTTCTTTTTGTGAGGACGCACTTGACGGGAGGTATAAGCAATCACACTGCGCTCTTGCATTAGGACACAGCCTAATCCTTGACGTGAAGCGTCGCAATAGATGATGAAGTCCTTGCGAGAATCAGGGGGAGCAAGCACTGGGCAGATGTTAACTTGTCCTTGAGTGCCTGGAAACTTTCCTGACACTTTTCAGTCCAATCAAACTTAACGCCTTTGTGTAGCAGATTGGTCAGTGGCTTGGCGACTTGGAGAAGTTCTTGACAAAGCGGCGACAATAGCTGGCTAGTCCGAGAAAGCTTCTGACTTGCTTGACAGTCTTTGGAGGGGTCCAGTCAAGAATAGCCTGAACTCGCTCTGGGTTGACGGCAATACCATCCTTGGAGATGACATGCCCAAGGTAGGTTACTTCGGGAAGCCAGAATTCGCACTTGGAATACTTGGCATAAAGTTGATGCTCTCGAAGCTTTTCCCGAACAAGGCGAAGATGTTCAGCATGTTCTTCTTTATTCTTCGAATATACCAGAATATCATCAAGATAGACTACGACTAACTTGTCGAGGTAATCCATGAATATGTAGTTCATCAAACGAGAGAATGTAGCTGGAGCATTGCTTAAATCGAATGACATGACGGTGTACTCATATGAACCATATCGAGTAACGAAGGCGATCTTGGGAATATCCTCTTCACGAACACGGATCTGGTGGTAACCCAACCTCAAGTCGAGTTTAGAGAATATCAATGAACCAGCCAGTTGATCACACAGATCATTGATCCGAGGAAGGGGATATTTGTTCTGAATTGTAGCTTGGTTGATAGGATGATAGTCTTGGACCAAACGATTCGTTCCGTCCTTCTTCTTGACAAAGAGAGAATGAAACCCTTGCAAAGAGATTTGTCGATTTCCTCCTTAAGTTCAAGGAGTTCATGAGGCGGCATCTTGTAGGGTCGTTTGGCAATAGGAACGGTGCCTGGTTTCAAGTTGATGACGAACTCGACAGCCCGAGTAGGAGGTATTCTTGGAATTTCTTCTGGAAAGACGTCTAGGAAGTCGCAAACAACTAGAATCTTTTCAATTCCCTCAAGAGGTGTTGCGTTCAACGCATTCAGGAGATAGAGTCGGGCTTCGGCATTTTGAACCAGACGAGCATTGTAGCTTACTACCTCATCTGAAGGGTGTAGAAGGTGGATAGTTTTAGTGGCGCAAACGATAGAAGCCGTATGTGCTTTCAACCAATCCATTCCCAGAATGAGGTCAATATTGGAAGACTTCAGAATAATGGGGGAGGCAAAAATTTCCAACCCTTCGATTTCAACTAAAACGTCGTGGCTAACCATGGAGGTTTGGCATTGGCACGCAGGGGTTTTTACCACTAGTGGAGTGTGCATCTCTTCGTATTTAATGCCATGCATGAATGCAAAATCTTCTGATATGAAAGAATGAGATGCTCCTGAATCAAACAAAACATATGCTGGTACTGAATTAACTAGAAGAGTACCCATCACAGTAGCATGCTAGTCTTGAGCTTCATTTAGATCAATGTTGTTAGCCTGCCCATGACCATAAGGTCGGGAATTTTTGTTGCGGGGGTGATTGTTACCACGAGCATTAGAAGGCAGAGCCAGCTGATTCTGATTCTGAGGGCAGTTCCTGGAACGGTGACCTAGAAGGCCACACTTGAAGCACATGCCATCATTGGGATTGGGAGCAGAAGCTTGGGGTGGTATAGCCCGAAGAGGCTGCTGCCTCTACGATGGAGGGGGAAGACGAGGTGCAGCATAGGACTGTCTTGGTGCAGGTGCAATTGGACGATACATGATGTGGGGGATCCATATCCAACGCTTCTGCACTGACGGGCTCAAAGATGAGACAGCGTCACGGCTGCGCCTGAGGGATCCCTGGTGTTCCTGAAGACCAGTCTCAACCTGAATAGCCTTGTTCACTATGGTGGTGAAATCAGCAAAGTCATGCACCAAGAGCGCTAGCTTGATATCAGGGTGAAGTCCGTCAAGTAACTTCTCTTGCTTACGAGCATCAGTAGCAATGTCTTCTTCAGCATAACGTGACAAGTCCAAAAATCCCCGCTGATAAGCATCTACAGACTTGTTGCCTTGGGTGAGGTTGCGGAAATCTCACTTCTTCCTGTCCATGATTCCCTGAGGATTGAAGCGGGCACGGAAGGCATCTTGGAAATCCGGCCAAGTGATGACCGTTCCAGCAGGTACGGTACGCCTGTGGCTGTCCCACCATTGAGCAGCGGGACCCTTCAGAAAGAATGATGCAAAGGTGACATAGCTAGCAAGGGCCACACTAGCAGACTCCATTTCATTCTTGACGTCGCGGAGCCAGTCATCAACATCAAGTGGCTGAGTTGAGCTACGGTAAATAGTTGGGTTGAGGCGCATGAAGTCCTGCAGAGTTACTCGGGTTGGTTGTTGATTCATGTTCAGATGAGGAAACTAAGCCATCATTCCTTCCATGAACTGGCGGTTCAGCTCAAATTGTTGCATCATTCCGGCAAAGAATTCGGGCGGTGGTGGATCGTTGGCACCACGGCCACGACCAGCAGGTCTTACCATCCTGCTAACATGTAATAGGGGTAGTTCAGCATCGAGCATTTATAAAGACAAAGGTCCATTCATGATGAAACATGCATAGTGAAAGAGGTACGATGAATACCACATAGTAGTCAACACGACAGTGTGTGTACTATTCAGAATACTATTCTAAGGAATAACTATGGCTTATCCAACTTTGGGGTGAATGTGGTCACGGGATCCTAATGTTAGAGTTAGTAAATTCATTTAGCCCGAATAGAAGAGAGATTAGAGTCCCAGAGTATAGACGAGGAGTAAAAGATCCTAATACCACCCAATGGCGACGTGGGCCCGTAAGCCAGACAGCCATGTTAGTAAACCCGTTTTCAAAGACTAGACTCAACTTCGGCCAAGGAGTTGGAAAGAGGGATCCTACAGGCAGTCGGCTCTGATACCAACTTGTAACGCCCTCGATTCAATCATACACTAATCATACCCGCAAATGTGTATGATCAAGATCAAGGACTCACAGGAAGATATCACAACACAACTCTATACACAAATTAAAATAATACAAGCTTTATAATACAAGCCAGGGGCCTCGAGGGCTCGAATACATATGCTCGAATACACAAGAGTCAGCGGAGGCAACAATATCTGAGTATAGACATAAGTTGAACAGGGATGCCTTAAGAAGGCTAGCACAAAACCAACACGATCGAAGAGGCAAGGCCTCCTGCCTGGGAGCCTCCTAACTACTCCTGGTCGTCGTTGGCCTCCACGTAGTAGTAGGCACCCTCGGCGTAGTAGTAGTCGTCGTGGACAGCGGCGTCTGGCTCCTGAGCTCCACCATCTGGTTGCAACATCCGAGAAGAATGGAAAAGGGGGGAAAAGGGGGAGCAAAGCAACCGTGAGTACTCATCCAAAGTACTCGCAAGCAAGGATCTACACTACATATGCATCAGTGTCAATGAAATGGGTAGTATATGTGGTCTGAACTGCAGAATGCCAGAAGAGAAGGGGAAAGCCTAGCCTATCAAAGACTAGCATCTTCAAGCAGCTCCAAGCATCTTGCAGCATCAGAAGAGATAAGAGTAGCATAAAGTATATTAGTAGTAGTGTTATCAACCTCGGCCAGAGATCCTTTCTCGACTCCCTGCGGGAAAGCAATCCCAGAGCCATACTATCCAGTTATCACCTCAAGTATCCAGTTCTAGTTGTATCGATCGGGATACAACTCCAAGTGTCCGTTACCGTAGGACAGGCTATCGGTGCACCAACTTACCCACCACGCTCGCTTAACTCTGGCCAGACACACTTTCCTGGGTCATGCCCGGCATCGGCCAAACGATACGCCGCAACCCGACCTAGGCTTAATAGAGAGGTCAGCACGCCAGACTAAACCTATGCCTCCAGGGGTCATGGGCCATCTCCCCGGGAACTCCTGCACGTGGTGAACGCGGCCGGTGAGCAGACCTAGCTACCTCCTTAAAAAAAGGCAGGTGCTTACGCAGTCCAACCCGGCGCGCGCCGCTCAGTCGCTGACATCTATTAAGCTTCGACTGATGTATACGATGCATAACGCCCATACTATGCCCACGTGATGGTTAGTGCTATCAGGCCAGAGGCCCCTCGGATCAAATATCCAAACCGTTAGTGTGTTGTTAGTGCGGTCACGAGCAGAGACTCACGAAAGATGTGACCCCGTTGCCCCGTCTCGAGGACTTGCGGCGAGGGCTAAGAATGCCCGGCCACGCCTCGTATTCAACTCTCAGGTACCCTCCAGGTCAACCCGTCTCGACATCACTCGCAGGTACCCCTCAGGGTCGACCCGCCTTTCCAAGTAACAGTTGTAAATTCCAAGTATCTGTGTGTCCAAACATCAAGGGGAAAACCCGAGGAATCACTCTCGGTGAATTCCACTTGATGTAATCATCAAGGTGAACATAAGAGGAACCACCCTCGAGGGTCACACCTGAGGGGTTGCACGACAGAGTCGTACCGGAAGTGGTTAAGGAGGAAATCACCCTTGATGACCACGACCAAATAGCTACACTACAGAGATCTCATCAGGAGTGATGTATGAGGTTCCACCCTCGGCACTCGATGGTAACTCTGCAGAGTCGAGCAACAAAAGGGGCGTGATGTGATGTGACGTGTCGGGCTCTGGTCATCAATCGCGTTGACCGAGTCGTTGATGATGAAGCAGGGGCAACAAGGACCAGGTGGGGGTCACTGATGGATCACTAACCAACCTATACTAAGCAGTTTAGGATAAGCAGGTAAGGTAACAATAAGCAGGTTACAAAAGCAGGCTATGCATCAGAATAGGAGCAAACAATAACAGTAATAAAATCTAATGCAAGCATGAGAGAATGGAATGGGCGATATCGGGATGATCAAAGGGGGGGCTTGCCTGGAAGCTCTGCTGAAAAGGAAGAAGGGTCGTCGGAGACGTAGTCGATCATAGGGGCAACATCGGTCTCGGGGTCTACCGGAGAGAAGAGGGGGAAGAAACAATAAATATAAAGCAAACAAAGCATCACAAAGCATAACATGGCAATATGTTGTGCCGGGTGTGACCTAACGTATGGCTACACGATAAAGGTGAAGGGGGAATTCAACCGGGAATGTAGTCCCGGTTCCGGACCTGTGTCAGACACATGACCGGAGGGGGAAAGTTCCATGTTCAGCATGCTAGGGGCATGTGAGATATGAACAGACTGCGTATTCGGATTCGTCTCGTTTTTCTGAGCAACTGTCATATAGAAAACATTTTCATCGGAGTTACGGTTTAAATACTATGATTTTTGCAAGTTTAAAACATATTCTGGAATTATTTATATTAACAGAAAAGGAATACTACGTCAGCATGACATCACTGTGACGTCAGCAGTCAGTAGGACGGCTGACCAGGTCAAACTGACTAGTGGGGCCACTGGGACCCACATGTCAGCCTCTGTGGGTTAACAGTGGATTAATTATTCTCACAAGGTTAATTAGCGGTGTGGGCCCCATGTGTCAGTGAGTCTTCTAATTAGCAGATTAGTTCGAAAACTTAATTATCTTAATCAAGCGCAAGGGCCCACAAGTCAGTGGCAGGGGGTGAACAGTGCCTGCGTTGATCGTAGTCAACGCGGTCAACTAAGGCGCTGAGGCCCACGGTCAGCCTCACAGGGGAGGGCCCCACGCTTGCCAGGTCAGCGGCGGCGCGGGAGGAGCTCCGGCGAGCTTGCGCACGACGGCAGATCGCCGGAGATGCTCGGAAATGCGCCACGAGACACCAAATCACACATGGTTTGTTGCATTCGAACAGGGAGTCGATGCCACGTCGCGTAGTGTGGTCGGTTGGACTCAGGGGTGACCGGAACTGCGCCGGCGACAAGTGGAGGCGGCGGTGGTTTTCGGGCGATCGACGCAACGGCAGTAGCAGTGCGCAAAAGCGCGAACTAAAGGGCGTGGGAGGTACTATGCAACGCGGCGAGCGCTTGGGCACCAGCCCGTGACCAAATGGTCGACGGAGACATGCCGGCGACGTGCCCGAGAGGTGGCGTGTTCGGGCGCTTCGGAGGAAGTAGCTAGCGAGCGTGCGAGAGCGACCAGAGAGATGGGGAAGGAAGAGGGGCTCACCGAATGGCACACACGGTGGCCCTTGGAGGATTCGTAGTAGCAGAGGGCGTCGCCGGAGTGGACGGCGACGACGACGACCGAAATGGAGGAAGGTGGCGATCCGGCGAGGCAGAGGGGCTCCGAGGTCCGTGGCGTGGTTGCGGTCGTCGTGTTCGAGGACGAGGGGGGCTCCTGGACTCACGCGGACGGAGGACGGCCGCCAGTGGCCACGCGCACGGTGAGGCCGCGGCGACGGCTACGCCTGGGCCGGCGCGGCGCGGCGCGGCAGATCTGGGTGGGAGGGGAGAGAGAGAAGTGGGCGACAGTGGAGAGCGGGGGAGTGAGTGGGGCATAGGGGAGAGGACCGAGGCGTCGGGGTCTGATCCCCTCGCCGGCGACTCCGAGGCGGCGTGATGGCAACCGTGCGCCGGTGCGCGCATGCGCTGTTCGGTCGATGGAACAGGAGGGAGGGGAGAGCGACCGAGGAGGGGGTGTGGTACGGCCTGCTGGGATTGGCCGAGGCCCATGGGAAGGCCAAGGGCTCTCCCACCCCTTTTCTTTTCCTTTTCCTTTTTTTGTTTTTCTTTTTCCAGCAGCTTTTGCCTTTTCTTTTAGCCACAATTGACCTTGCAAAAATATTCCACTGGCCAAAACAATTTCAAAGAATAATTGGGCACTGCCACAAAAAGATTGTGAGGCTTTTGAAATAGTTTGCAATTTTTATAAATTAAAAAGGTATTTAATTTAATTGCTTTAGCCACAGTTTAACTAGTTTAGGGAACTTAGACATTTTGGAAAAATGTTAGTTCACCACGAATATTAACAAGTGATTAATTTCCACAAGATGAACATTTTAGTTTCCATGTTTGAGCAATTTTGAATTTCACTCATAATTAGAAATTGATTTCAACTAGAATTTGAAAGAGATATGAGACAATGATAATCAAATACTCGTTTAGCAAAATGATTAACCTAACCCCAGGGGTTACTGTAGCATCATTACACAGGGGTGTTACATGGAGTCACATACCAAGAAACAATCCCCCGAAATAGTTTCGTAAACGGAGCTTCGAGCAAAGAGATCGAAATCCGCGGGTTTGAGCTCAAGAACACGGGAGAGAGAGCAATGTGGATTTTTTCTGGAGGTGAGTAATGATGTGGGCTAAAGAGATAAGTGAGGGGGCCCACGTGGGGACCACAACCCACCAGGGCGCGCCTGGGGGTCCTGGCGAGCCCAGGTGGGTTGTGCCCACCTGGTGCACCTCCCTCTGGTATTTTTTGCACAAAAAATTCTTAAATATTCAGAAAAAAATAATATAAACTTTTCAGGGCATTCTGAGAACTTTTATGTTTGGGTCATTTTTTTATTGCCCGGAAAATTCAGAAAACAGACAAACATGGCATTTTATTTTGTTTAACTAATAAAAAAGAGAACAAAAAGTGGGGACAGAAGGTAGTGCTTACTAAATTCATCAACTTCATACCGTTCAAAAATGATCCATTAATAAGGTTGATCAGGTCTTATTAACAACCACTTTCGATTAGCATGAAACCGAAGAACTTTCGTAAATCACTAAGTTACCTCAATGGGAATATGCATTTCCCCAACACTAAGCATTTCATATTTCTTTTTGACAGTAGGTAAAGGTATTTGAAAGCTTCCAGTAGTGATTGTCGGAGAGTTTTCAATCACATTAATACCATTCACTTGGATTGTTTCTTCGGAAAGTGCACCGTATGCTCATTACCATTGATATGAAAAGTGACCTTGCTTTTATTGCAATCAATAACATCCCCTGCAGTGTTCAAGAAGGGTCTACCAAGGATAATCGACATGTTGTCGTCCTCGGGCATCTCAAGTATAACAAAGTCAGTCAAAATAGTAACATTAGCAACAACAACGGGCACATCCTCATAGATACCGATAGGTATGGCAGTTGATTTGTCAGCCATTTGCAAAGATATTTCAGTAGGTGTGAGTTTATTCAAGTCAAGTCTTTTATATAAAGAGAAAGGCATAGCACTAACAGCAGCTCCTAAATCACACAAAGCAGTTTTCACATAATTCTTTTTGATAGAGCAAGGTATAGTTGGTATTCCCGGATCTCCAAGTTTTTTAGGTACTCCATCTTTGAAAGTATAATTAGCAAGAATAGTGGAGATTTCAGCTTCCGATATTTTTCTCTTATTTGTGATGGTGTCTTTCATGTATTTTGCATAAGGAGGCATTTTCAAGATATCAGTCAAGCGAGTACGCAAAAAGACTGGCCTCGGCATTTCAGCAAAGCATTCAAATTCTTCATCATCTTTCTTTTTAGTTGACTTGGGTGGAAAAGGCATAGGTTTTGAACCCACGGTTCTCTTTCTTTACCGTGTTTCCTAGCCACAAAGTCTCTTTTATCATACCTTTTATTTTTAGGTTGTGGGTTATCAAGATCAACACGTGGTTCTATCTCAACATCATTATCTGGTTCTTTATCATTGTTTGGTTGAGAGTCTCCATGAACCTCATCATTATCTTTTTCATTATCACTAGGTGAGTGTTCATTACCAGACTGAGTTTCAGCATCAGAGATAGAAATTTTATTATCATTATCAGGAGGTTTTTCTATTTCCGGTTCACTAGAAGTGTGCAAAGTCCTATCATTTTTCTTATTCTTTTTAGAAGGACTAGGTGCACTAGTGTTAGCTCTTTGTGAATCTTGTTCAATTCTTTTTGGGTGTCCCTCAGGATAAAGTGGTTCCTGAGTCATTTTACCTCCTCTAGTTGCAACTCTAACAGCAAAGTCATGCATATTATGATTCATTTCATCAAGTAATTCTCTTTGAGATTTAGCAACTTGTTCCAATTGGGTTTGTACCATAGAAGCATGTTTTCCAACACCTCTAACATCATTTGAGACTCTAAATAACAAGTCACTCAAGCGAGCAATCATATCAGAATTATATTTCAATTGTTTCATAATATTTGCATTGAAGTGATCTTGTTTTCTAATGTAGTTTTCAAGCTCATAAAGGCATTGGCTAGGATGCATATGGTGATGATTGTCATTTTCATTGAACTTCATAAGAGAATTTACCTCTACCACCTTAGGCAGTGGTGGTGTATTAAGCCCATGTATTTCTTCAATAGGAGGTAAATTTTTAGCATCCTCAGCTTTAATACCTTTTTCCTTCATAGATTTCTTTGCCTCTTGCATATCTTCGGGACTGAGATATAATATACCCCTCTTCTTCTGAGTGGGTTTAGCCGGTGGTTCAGGAATGGTATAATCATCATAATTTTTAATATGTTATTCAATAATTCTTCAGCTTGTCCAACAGTTTGTTCCCTCAAAACACAACCAGCACAACTATCGAGGAAGTCCCTAGAAGCATCAGTTAGTCCATTATAGAAGATATCAAGTATTTCATTTTTCTTAAGAGGATGATCAGACAAAGCATTAAGTAACTGGCAAAGCCTCCCCCAAGCTTGTGGGAGACTCTCTTGTTTAATTTCCACAAAGTTAAATATTTCTTGTAAGGCAGCTTGTTTCTTATGAGTAGGAAAATATTTTTTAGAGAAGTAATAAATCATATCCTGGGGACTACGCACACAACCAGGAGCAAGAGTATTGTACCAAGCTTTAGCATCACCCTTTAATGAGAAAGGACATAATTGGAGAATAAAGTAATAGCGAGTTTTTTCATCATGAGTAAAAAGGGTGGCTATATCATTTAACTTAGTAAGATGTGCCACAACAGTTTCAGTTTCATAACCATGGAAAGGATCAGATTCAACCAAAGTAATTAACTCTGGGTCGACAGAGAATTCATAATCCTTATCATCAATAAAGATAGGTGAAGTAGCAAACTTAGGATCACATTTCATTCTAGCATTCAGAGATTTTCCTTATACTTCTGTAATAATTTCTCTAGATCATCTCTATCATTGCAAGGAAGAATATCTCTAGTTGTTTCTTTACTCATAACATAACCTTCCGGTATCTTAGGCAATTCATATCTAGGAAGGCTAGTTCTAGCAGGTGTTTCAGGAGTTTCAGTTTCAAGCTCATCATCAGATTCAACAACATCATGTTGTATACTCTAGCAATTTGTTTAGCAAAAAGTCACCAAGTGGCACATCATCATTATCAAGCAAGGTACTAGCATCATCATAAGCATCATTCATAGTAGAAGTAGCATCATCAATAACTTGCGACATATCAGAATTCATAGCATATGGTGGTGTTGCAAGTTTACTCATAACAGAAGGTGAATCTAAAGCAGAACTGGATGGCAGTTTTTTTATCTCCCCTCGTACTAGAGGTATAAATCTTAGTCTTTGGATCCTTCAGATTCTTCATAGTGATAATATGATAATAATCCCAAGTGACTCAACAAATGTAGCTATGCTCCCCGGAAATGGCGCCAAAAATAGGTCTTGATAACCCACAAGTATAGGGGATCGCAACAGTTTTCAATGGTAAAGTATTTAACCCAAATTTATAGATTCGACACAAGGGGAGCCAAAGAATGCTTGAAGGTATTAGCAGCTGAGTTTTCAATTTAACCACACCTGGAGATTAATTATCTGCAGCAAAGTGATCAGTAGCAAAGTAGTTTGATAGTTTTGATAGTAGCGATAGCAGCAACGGTAACAGTAACAGTGATAGCAGTAATTTGGTAGCAAGTGTAACAGTGATGATAGCAATAGTAACGCAGCAAGATCAATATAAATAAATTCATAGGCATTGGATCAGTGACTTGTTGGATGATATTCATCATGTGACAGTTATAACCTAGGGCGATACGGCACTAGCTCCAGTTCATCGATATAATGTAGGCATGTATTCCGTAAATACTCATACGTGCTTTATTAAAAGAACTTGCATGACATCTTTTGTCCTACCCCCCGGTGGCAGTGGGTCCATATTGGAAACTAAGGGATATTAAGGCCTCCTTTTAATAGAGAACCGGAACAAAGCATTAACACATAGTGAATACATGAACTCCTCAAACTACGGTCATCACCGAGAGTGGGCCCGGTTGTTGTCACTCCGGGGTTGTCGGATCATAACCGTAGTAGGTGACTATAACTTGCAAGATCGGATCTAAAACATGGATATAATGATGAATTCATAAACGGTTCAGATTTGAGTTCATGCACCCGGGCCCAAAGTGAGAAGCATTAAGCATACCAAAGTCATAGCAACATCAATCTAAGAACATAGTGGATACTAGGGATCAGGCCCTAACAAAACTAACTCGATTACATGATGAATCTCATCCAACTCCACACCGACCAGCGAGCCTACGAAGGAATTACTCACTCCCGGTGGGGAGCATCATGGAATTGGCGATGGAGATGGGTTGGTGATGACGAAGAACGAAGATCCCCCTCTCCGGAGCCCCAAACGGACTCCAGATCTGCCCTCCCGAGGAAGAACAGGGCTTGGCGGCGGCTCCGTCTCGTGGATCGCGATAATTCTTTCTCCCTGATTTTTTTTGGAAATATGTGATTTTATAGTATCAGGGGGGTCGTCAGCAGGGCCACCAGGTGGGTACAACCCACCTGGGCGCGCCAGGAGAGGGGGGCGCCCTGGTGGGTTGTGCTCAACCAGGGGCCCCTCTCTGGTGGGTCTTGGCTCCAGAAATTCTTATTATTGATATAAAAAATCCTCGCAAAGTTTCGTTCCATTCCGAGAACTTTTATTACTGCACAAAAACAACACCATGGTAGTTCTACTGAAATCAGCGTCAGTCTGGGGTTGGTTTCATTCAAATCATGCAAATTAGAGTCCAAAACAAGAGGAAAAGCGTGAGAAAAAGTAGATACGTGGGAGAAGTATGAGTTACCACGGTCCGTATATGGCCCATGGTTGTTGCGGCCACTAGCAAACCAGGGAAAAAGAAGACTTGGAAATAAATAAGCCTGAAACTAATGCTAGGCTATTAAGGCGATTGCACAGATTACATCCACTGGGCATCAAAGATCGCCACTAGTGCAAATATAGGGAAGACCCTACACTATACAAAAATGACTTGTTGTTTTCTTCAGCCGATGGCTGCCCATTAGGAACAAATTTTGTATCGCAACAAAACAAATTACAACTATAAAACAAAAGGTTGGCATAAAAGTTAATAGTCTCGCAGATAAATGCACCACCAGAAGTTCAGAAGCTCAGTTCATTTGACCTGACTGTTACGTTTTCATGCTGTATTGTCCGATGGAGCACCATAACCTTCACCTTCATTTGTCCTAGGCTCCTGAACAACATAACAAATGTCTTATAGTCTGGTTTCAAAACCATGCATATCTTGACGACATCGAACAATGTCTGTCCTTGTTTCACAAAGGGTGTCTGTTAGGGAATGGACTTTTGTCTGGAGCGCAGATATAACATTATTTTGAGCTTGCATATCTTGATCATGAGGCAGTTTGGACAAGATTGCCTTAACAACCAACCCAGTATTACACAGGAACGTGCTTTTGACACTATTAGTGGACAGGTACTGACCCAGTGCAGCAAGAGCTGACATTGCCGTTATAGTTGCCTCGCCACCTTCAGAAGGTGGCGGTTCCACAATTTTTTCCATAGCTTGCTGAAAAGTTGAGTTTTTACATTAGTAGTACCAGAACAAAAGATACTTAGGAGGCAGCAAAACCAAACAAAATAGCTTTGGTCTATATACATAACTTATTCTTGTGAACCCATGTAAAATATTAGTTGTATTTTACTGCAAAGTACATAATAAAACCAGGTTCCAAACATATGACCATGTATCATGGCTAATGTATTGTCTATTTCTTCACATTGTATTGACAGCTAAGGATAAAGGGACAAAGTTTATAATATGGTAAGCATAGTATGACATCATTCATATCACAAAACAACTAAGAACAGACAAACAGGCAATTGTAACATTGTGTGGGCAAGTCCAACACGGAACTAGATTATAGATCGAGATCAAAGGAACATCACTCCTCTCTTTTAAACCTTGTAAGGTGCAATGATACACTAGGACAATTGTGTATAAAATTGAAAAGAGTAATAGACATTGGCTGCAAACCATGCAGTTCAAGGCACAAGTCAGAGTAAGTAGTAGTTAAAAGGCATGATAATTAAGGACTTACAACAGCGGCTTTGACTGGTGTAGTCATGCCCTTCGTCTTGCTAGTGTGACAGTCCTTGAAGATTTCCACAGCATTTGGTTCAGGTACTTTTTGGTCCTTGCGGGCTTTCCTCTGCATTTGGAACAAGTCAATATAGATATGATAATATGGTACAGCGAAAAGAGTGAAACAACAGCTAATTACAAGAGGCTCGCAGTGTGCAATATAGCTACGAGATCCTGTCGTCTGTTGGAATTTCACTTTCGTACGGTTGGCCTTGTTCTTTGAACAGTTCACCTACAAGAGGATAGATTTGTGAGGCACATACGTAAATAGGACTTCAACATGTGATCTGATCACATATATATAATGTACCTGATACTTTGGATCAGACCAGTGTTTAATGAGGCCTCTCCAGTCTTCATCCGATATATTTTCCATTGGAGATGTTTGGGCGAGTTCACTGTTAGCCTTGCCTTCAAAGTGAGTTTTCCTCAAGTTATACCGATACTGTCGCAGAGCAAACTTGAAAACATGGGTGCAAGCTTGTCTAGTTGCATCATCTTGGCTATCCAACTTGAACCTCATCTGTAGAAAATTATGGGAGTCTCATTATCAGTAACCTAGAAAGTATGGGACAGAGCAAGACGATATTACTAGTTTCCATACATAACCATACTTACAGATAAATGGTCGAGGAAGGTGTTGAACTGGGTTTCGTCTTTGTCATTCCTGTACTGAATCCATGTTGGGAGGATACGTACATGACACGGAACGACAACCGCTGCCTCTGATACTAACTTGGCTCACTCTGTAGCATCACGTGGCCTTTTTAAACTTGCCTCAAAACAGATCTCCATTCTTCCTCCTCTAGATTTAGTTCACCTATCGAGCATTATCCATGATGTTTGTTTCCTCTTGCGCCTAGGTGCTAGTCCAACAACGAACATAGGAAGTGTTAGTGTACATCAAACTGTGATACTACATATAATTGACTCCAACAACTACCTTCTTGCTATTGAAGATCACAAAGTTCATCTGATCTTGCCAACTCGTCTTGTGTCAAGAGTGCTTCAGAAGTAGTGTCAGGTGGCAAGGGAGCTTGGGAACGTGCTGCTAGCTGAGCTGACCAACGAGTAACTCGTGCAGCTAGTGGTACTGTGGAAGGTGTTGCAACAACTAGGGTTGTCTATGCTTGTTTGGTGGCAGCTATTGGTTTCTATTTGGCTTGTTCTACAGCTCGCGTAGCACGGGATACCCTGTTTGTACAATTTTCCACTGGACTTTGACCTTCTATTGCACCATCAGTACCAGCAGAATCTGCAGGATTCTTCCGCTTCCTTTTCCCTATCATTCTGTGTTCCTTCCTCTTTCTCTGTGCCATGTTAAGTCAAGCCGACAAGAAAAACGAATAACAATTTAGTTCTTCAGAACAAATTGATGCGTGATACAGACGAACTGAACTTTGATGTTAGACAACCACATGATAGGAGGATGTAATATGTATGAAAAATAGGACGGCGTGAGATAACCAGAACTATGATGTGTAAACTAAGCAGAAGACATTTCACTAAATTAGAAGCAATGCAATGGGAGGTAGACACCATATGAAAGATGCTACAAATATCGCTCTGCCAAGTTAACAGTGTCTCGTCATAAATGGCGTTTAAACAAATGTGAAGTAGTACAAAAAATAAACCATATGCAAGATGCAAAAAACATCACACTACCAAGTTAAAGGTCTCTCGTCATTAGTGCCATTGCATATTCACAGCATTGCATATTCACAGCTTATGATGTGTAAACTAAGGAGAAGGCATTTCAACAAATTAGAAGCAATGAAAGATAGAAACCATATGAAAGGTGCAACGAATATACTCTACCAAGTTAAAATTGTCTCGTCATAAGTGCCATTTAAAAAAAATTAGAAGTAGTACAAGCTAGAAAAGAATGCGAGATGTAACCTATATCACACTCTCAAGTCAAATGTGTCTTATGATAAGTGATTGTTGCAGGTTACACAATAGTAGTACTTTGATGTAAGAACATGGTGTGATGGACAGATATTGTATGTTCTAGAAACAGGAACACGTGTCTTATTCACAAGTATAATGTGTAAAGTAAGCAGATGGAATTCAACAAAATTAGAAGCAATACAAGCTAGACATCATACATAACATGCAACCACATACAACAGTGCCAAGTTAGAGGGAGCACCTGTGATGGTGCACTTGGGGAGACGTGCTCATCATCAACACAGCTACGTTGAGTGTCTATTTATGTGTTGTCTTGCAAATCTTCTTGGGGGGTGGCGGAGTAGAATCTGTAGAGGCCCTCCATTTGGAAGGAGCACCTATATCCGCTGCCTTGCTACTTTCCTTCTGCTTTATTGATTTTGAATTGTCAAGTAAAACCGACAAGAAAAAGCAATGAAATTCACTCTTTAGAAGTCATTCGTGCATGGCACTGACAATCACTACTTTGATGTAAGGCAAACACATGATACCAGGATGGAATATGTACGAAAAATAGGACGGCATGGCATATTCACAACTGTTTGTGTAAACTAAGCAGAAGCCATTTCAGCAAATAAGAAGCAATGCAAGCTAGACACCACGTGAAAGATTCAACCAATATGACTCTGCCAAGTTAATGGCATTTCAACAAATTAGAAGCAGCGCATGCTATAGATCATATGAAAGATGCAACTAATATCACACTGCATATACTAAAGGTGTCTCATCATATTGATTCATGCGGGATACAAAAAACAATAGTTTTATGTAAGGACATGCTTAATAGACAGATGTACTATGTACTAAAAACAGGAAGGCATGTCACATTAACAGGTATAATGTATAAACTAAGCAGAATAGCACATGCAATTTAACCAGATTGGAAGAATTACAGTCTAGACACCGTATGCAACATGCAACCACATATCACGCTGCCAAGTTAGAGAAGGCACCTGCGATGATGGTGTAGGGGAAATGTTGTCATCAACTACAGAGCTATGTTCACTATCTTCATCTAGCCTTGCTATTTCTTGAGAATCATGTGGGGAGGCTAACACTGCATTCTTCAAAAGAGGATCTTTTCTCAAAGTAATCCACTAGGGTGACTGTCTCATCATAAGTGATTGATGAGGGATACACAAGAACATTAGTTTGATGTAAGAACATGGTTAATAGACAAATGTACTAGTATGTACCAAAAACAGGAAGGCATGTCATATTCAAAGGTATAATGTGTAAGCTAAGCAGATGCAATTTAACCAAATTGGAAGCAATACAAGCTAGACATCGGCTGGAGTGGTGAGCATGATCATCGAGGACCTGAGAGCCTGGTGGGAGGCGGGATGCTTCGCCACCATCGTGGCTTTTTAGTTGGCTTCTAGGTGATGTATGTCTGTGCTGGGCTTGTCACTGGCTCGGCAAGTGCCCTGACTAGCTATTTGTCTTCTGGTGCTCCCGGGATGGTGGTTCATGTAAAAAAATATCTTTCCTTATCTTAATAAAGACCGACTTTAGCCTTTCGAATACAAGCTAGACACTATATGCAACATGCAACCACATATGACACTGCGAAGTTAAAGCATGCACCTGGGATGGTGGTTCATCGCGAGCGAGGTCATCAACTCCAGAGCTACGTTTACCGTCTCCATCTGCTAACACTGCACCCTTTATAAGGCTGAAACGTGTCTGGCCTAGCCGCGTACCACACTGGAGCGACTCTCTTTTCTTTTCTACTTCTGTCAAGGCAGCAAAGTCTGAAATACCCTTGCATACAAACACAATAGTGAGAGTATGGGTGAAGTGTGTGCAGAACTAGTGCACTATAAAAGTAGCAGATAGCAGGTGGCTGAAAAATAAATGACAGGCGACATATGATAGCTCTACAACATTGCATGGCAAACAAAATTAGATTCTACTCCATATGATTTTGTAATATATGAGCATAGGAATGGCTGGGAAATGCAGGTGCTCCTCCAGCACACCACCACATGTGGTCCTATCAAAATAACAGTCGACTGAAAATAAATAGGTCAGTCGATTTTCTTATGAACCGTCCGATCTATAAGGAACGGGCAGATGGCCTTCGTCTACCTCCTGCCATTCACTGTTGACGATCTTTCTCGAACCGCCAGCGACCACCGGCCCAGATCCCTGCCTCCGCCGCCCCGCCCTCCCCTCGACCTCACACCACCGCCGTGCTTGGCAGCGCCCCCAAGCCATCCCTTTAATCCCGGCCGACCTCTAGATCGGGCACCAGCAGCTCTAGGCCCCACACGCCCCTAAGATAAACACCGAGGCACTGCTTCCCCGATGTAATAGGCGGACTAGCGCATGTTACGCCGGGGAATGCTTTCGTTAATTGGGAATCAACTGACCAGGAATTGAAATCCAGGGGGCGACGGACCTCTAGCTAAGGTGAAATAGTATATGAGGAGAAACCTTGTCCATCGCGAGTTACAAGGAACATCTAGTATCAAGAAGATGCGGTCAACTAGTGTCTTCTGTGGGATGAATACCATGCAAGCAGACACGTAAGATTTGCACGAATAAGGGAAGAGGAGTACCATTTCTGGTTGCCAGTGTTGTGTCCTTCATATGTCGCGGCGATTTTCTTATTTTTGCCGGGGCAACCGATGATTTGGAGGAGGGTGCAGCATTGGACTAACCCATGGCCAAATTGTTGATTGTGTTGCCGTGGCTGTATGTCGGCGGAGGGGAAGCAGATCCGAGGCGGCGAAGGACGGTGTAGAAGGAACAACTCCGGTGTGGTGGACGGTGGCGAAGTTGGAGCGGCAGCGGTGAGGTGCGGGACGGCGTGGTTGAACTGGCTCGGGTACCGACAGCTCGGCCTCGGCTTCAACTACTAGCCGTGGAGGGAGTTGCGGTTGAGGTTGCGGTCAATGACGATGTCGGGGTATCGGCTCCGGCATGATGGAGGAGGGCGGCGGTTGATGGGTGGGATGGGGTGGCGGACGGAGGGGTTTCGCGGCTGGTGGGGAGGTAGTTTTGGCGCCCACGGAGTACGAATGGGGAATCAGACGGGTGGCGGGGGCGGGGGAGCTAAGGGAGAACCATGTTTCGGTCTGCGATGCGCTTGTTTTTTGGCTTTTTTGAACAGATGGGACGCGCTTGTTTGAAATTTGGGGAAAGTACAAACTTTGCCCCCCTTTTAAATTTCGGACCTACTGCGGGTCGGGGTAGGATGGTAATCCCAAGTGTCCCAAATAGTGGGCTGGAGCGATTTCAGCCGCGTGCATGTGTGCTTAGCTGGCCATTGTGTATAATGTTTTTCGGAGGTGGTTGCATGGCGTCTAGATGAAGCTACAAACCTACCCCGGTTTAGACCTTTGGACGTCGGGCCGGTTGCTTTCACGGGTCGGAGTTAGAAAAGTAATTTCCTTCTACTACCAAACATTGGTCGCACATGGTTTCCGGCAAGTAGAGGCTCTTTTGGCGCTTTGTTCGAAATTTTGAAACAGAAGAGTTCACGTTTAGAGTACTCTTGAACTTTGAGGATTGACCTAAATAGACAACGTTAAATTTGACCTTGTATGTTTGAAAACCTCATTAAATTATCCGCTTCTTTTTGAAATTTTGACACTTGAAAATCCTATAACTATGATTATTTTGGAATGGAGGAGCTAAATTTGAATCTATTTTGTACACGACTATATATGCTATTATGTACAAAAGCAGAGCAAAGATTGGTGCCCCCATAATTCAGGTATGATTTACAAATGCCATGATATCGAATTCAAATAATTGAATGGACTTCATGTTGAATACGAATTTTTAAACCACCTTAAGTTGAATTCAAATGTATGCTAGTTCATAGCTAGCTATTTATAATGTTCATTGTGTAACTTCCGTGTGTATAATGTGCTCTACACACACAACATGAACTATACTCACGTTTATATTCGATTGCTAAAGCGATGCATTGTCTGGAGTTGAAAATACTAACTATGTGGATCAATTATGTCGAATAATAACATAGACATGCTCAAATTCGATAGAATCTAGATGTCTGATGGATCAATGACCGTTCCTTACGCGAATTGCAAATATCATGATCCCATCCTAATATTTGGATACAATTTATATATTTAATCAGTGTGTACATCAGTCTTTTACGTGTAGTTTCACTCTCCATCGGTGGTTTCTCACACATGCTCACACACTCTCTCCCGAGGTGTCTTTCTCGCAGACATGCTCTCGATATAACCCTCCCTCCCTCTCGTAACCATTTACGACTGTTTTCACTAACCTTTATCACAAGCACTCTTCCTCTCACAAGCATACACGCGCACAATCCCCATCGACCCATTTCTATGTACATAGACCTGCCTACGTGTCTCTTTTACGCACATTATCTTTAGGCATGTCTCTCACACATTGTCTCACACCTCTCTTCCTAATCGACGAGTTTGATTCTAGCAGAGCATTATGTAGGATGCCCCTTAAAGTTAGGTTGGATGAATAGTAATATCAGAGATAAGGGTTTACCTTAGTCCGAGGACCTAGGGTTACAAATCCTAGCCAGCTTTTTCAGTGGACACAGAGTCCTTCACGATTCTGCTGTCTTTGTCATGTACGACTAGTCAACCATGGGTCTCCTAAATGCGTCACGGGCCGACCAATGTGGCGCAGGACGGAACCGAACCAAGGGCCTCACCTCGGCCCACCGGACCGCACGCGGTGACACACCCTCTGCCCCCAGGTCTCGTTATCTTCTCACACCCACACATACCAACACAGACACCACACAAAAAAGTCTCCCCGTGCCTCTATCCCCTCCCCCTTGCATATACACACTCAAGGGAATCTCTCGCCGTGGCATCATATTCGTCTCTCTCTCCAGACCTCTCTCATTTGTCATGCTATCTCTCCCACGCCCCCCTCCCCCCACCGGCCCCTCTATCCATGCCTCTCTCGAATATGTAATACACACACATACCTCTCTAGGCCCTGCCAAATACATCAACTACACATTCACACATGTTACATCACGTACCCCATTGATCTAAAAAGCCCTCTCTTCATGTTTATTTCGCATACAACATTCCTTTTGAATAAAGTGTGGCCAAAAATTTATTTTAGAATTTCTACATATATACAACATTAAAGTTATATGGAGGAGTATGAACGTTAATTTGCATTGCATGGTGCCCACAATGATATTTATTCCGCACTGTGAATTTTTATATTTTTATACTATATATGAAGTTACTCATAATAAAGAGAAAAGAAGAGCATCTCTCTCTCTCCATTGCATACACCCCCTCTACGCCCCTTTCATGTACGCACACAAACTATCTCCAGGTCCTCTAAAAGTAAGCCCCCAGCACATTCACGCATGTTTCATCTTTCTCTTGTGATATATACAATGACGATCATTGTATTTGAAGCGAAAGCACGATACGTACATTGGACTTCAGAATCCACTCATTACGGTCACCATTTATGTTTTGTGGTTATTATACAGTCACAGGCTCACCGTACAGCTCTGTATTTTCTCAAGACACGACTAGTTGACCAGTTAGATGCTCCACGTGGCACCTCTAGTGTTGCATCACATTATCTCACTACCATTGGGCCCACCTATCGGCTTGTATCTACTCTACACTCTTATAAAAAATAGAGTTGGTGATGATGGTGTGGCTGCCATCCTGCAATATAGGTCGTCTATTTTATATCTGATGGGTAGGAAGGAAACTATGGCAATTTTGCAAAAAGGTACCCACACACCTCTCCACATTTGCAAATAAGTCCTTCCCTCGTTCATCCTTTTCTCTCACAAGATAAACTAGTCATACAAATGCATCTTGATGTTACATGTAATGCACGGGCATCTTGCTAGTAAGAATGAAAACAAACGACAAAAAAATATTGGACGGTGGTTCGAAGTCATGACCGCGGGCACAACGGACAAGGTGGCCTTGTATTGGTATGCTGAGCCGTCTGTTTTAACACACAGGAGCTGGTGTGGTGATTATACACGCACGCACGCATGCACACGAACTGTATTCACGTAACACTCACACGAACACATGCCACCACGCACGCATGCAACACTCACACGTACACACGCAGCCACGCACGCACGCAACACTCACATGCACACACGCATGCATGCATGCACACACCACACGACCAACACACACTCTCACGCTCAACTGCTCAACCTACACGTGCATGCGCACACATCAGGCCCTAACAGACACATACACAACCAGGTGGTTCCCGCGCATGGGTTGGAGTCTTGTCGCTGCGTAAATTTGTGTTTATCTGACCTTTTTCCTATGCGAACTGACAGGTGGGACCCACAAGGAACATGGTCAATTTAACTAGTCAACATGGTGCCACGCAGACTATTTGGCCGGTCAACAAAGTGCAATCCGATGCTGAACGGTGAGCAAGTGACCGTATAATCAACGCAAAACGTATATAGTGACCGTAATGATCGTATTCTGAAATCCGATGGCCGTATTACGCTTTTCTCTCTGTAGGCCCTCCAAAACTACATCTCTACGCGTTCTCACATGTTACATCTAACAACTATGCAATACAACACTACTACTACACTCTAACACAATAAATAATATGTGTTTTTAGTTTTACTAGATATCATATTGTTACTTAATTGTTCAATTTGCATACATTAAAATTGCCTTTGAAATGTATGGCCAATATCATCTACCGCGCGGGAAAAATCCCGCCCTTTCCTGTGTAATCGGGTTTGTATCGATGGATCGTGCGAAACAACAAAACTATAGTATTATAGTACTATACAGTACAAGTAACAGTTCACTGGGCCGCCGTGTCGTGTACTCCTCCATCGTAAGACTGGACCGCTTGCTTTCATAAATGTTCTAGTCCTTTTGCCGACATGTGGGACATCAAACTACCGGGTCCACGTGCCATACCGAAATACAGTGCAGAGCAGTAGGGGTGAAGCACCCCAGTCATGGCGCCGGCGCAGTAATGAGCAATGAGGCGTCAAATCACAAAGCTGCACCTTTCCCGCAGTTAAGTTGGAGGGATGAAGTAATAATTCTAAAAAAAAGAAGTTGGAGGGACGAAGCAATCATCATTTCACTCGTTGCTGAATCCGCTTCTCCCTCTCTTCTTCAAGTTAACCACGTGTTGCTTCTGCCGTTGTTCTACCTCGTGTGGGACGCAGATCGGCTTGGTAAAGCACTGACACGTGGGGCCACATGTTAGCAAACCGCTAGGACAACGTACTCCAAAAATAAGAAACCTCCCCCGCCATCCACGCGGCAAAATCACCTCGTTTTTACTAATCTTGATTCTATAATTTTTTAGATCAATATAACTGGGATTTGTATAGATAGCACACAGGAGCAAAACCAAGTGGTACGGTTAAGGGATCCACAATGTGTAGCCAAATGTGAAAATAGCTTTTGGCGTCGATGGGAAGCATTGTGGACGGTGCTGCCAAAGCCAAAAAGATGGAACCGAAGCTCCCTGATTGATTGATTGATTGATTGAAGGAATAGAAAAATGTAACGTCTCTCCTCTTTCTCCCGTGCTTGGATGCATGTACAGTATAGAGCACAGAGTCTACTTCCCTGTCCCTTCTATCACAAATCACAAAGCAGCGAGGCGTCAAATCACAAAGCACGGACGAAGCAACCATCATTTCACTCTTCGCTGACTCCGCTTCTCCGTCGTCTTCTTCGAAACCACCTCACTGCACTAAGCTGGACGGACGACGCTATTGTGTACTAATAGTACTGGTACATTTACGTGTCCTTTGGTTCAACGGACTTCCTGGATGAAAATAAGGCGGTTGTCTCGGCTTGCAGGTGGCACTTGTGAACGACTTACTGTGATCTCCCTCAATGGTGTTCTCCATCGAACGCACTTCACCAAATGACAACGTTCGAGATATCGTCGACGTCACCACAATGGGGAAGGAAGTCAAATAGTTACTACCTCCATTTTTTTGTACACAAGGCCAGTATATTAAAATTACAATTTGCAGAAGGCCACTAACACTAATCGAGGCAAAATTGATGGGGTTTGCCTCGTACTAGCAACCAAGGACATTAATATACCCTTGCATGCATGCGGAAGTGAGAAGGTTAGTTTGCATGGCGCTGCATTAATCAATGCGATGAGGAGTGAGATGGTTAGCTCTTTGGGCTTTGGAGAAAAAAATATGCATTAATTGACAGTCAAATGAGGATTTGTATCGATTAATCCCACAAAGGAAAACCCCGCCTTTCTTTTAAAAAACTAGTACTCCTAGTACGCACGTACTTGTATCCTGTTTGGGTCTAGGCCTTGCATTGCCATACTTTGCAACACATTTTTGCCAAGCTTGCCTAAAGTTTTGAAAATGAAAAGGAGGTACACTTGCGCACGGCTGTCGCGGTCGCACCGCACCCTCACACAGTCACTCCTGCACGCCGTGGTCGCACCGCACCCTCACACAGTCGCTCCTTTACACCGCAAACCCAACCAAGGGAACGCACCCTCACTGACACGTGCTACCGCATGTGAACAAACCAAACTCAGCCAGCCTACCGCTAACACATAATTTTCATTCATACACTATGTTTATCCAACCGCATGTTGGGGAGGATCCGTACGGCCCGTGTGGTGGTCTGTTGGGGAAGAAGAAGAGGTGACGAAGAAGGGTTAGAGACGTAGGCTATTCATCCAACCGCCTGAAATGGTAGACTGGCCCAAATGATGAAAAGGCGACTTGCATAACAATATATGTTTTTACACAGCAAAAGATCCCTAAAAACAACAACATAAAGAAAAACTATCACTGCTCGCGGAACGAGACGGCCTCGTCGTCTTTGGCTGCCAGCGCGAACCAGCCATAGCTGCCGACGTGTGTCTCCGCACTCTGGTTGTCCTCGGCCTCCAGCTACTTGTTCACGCGGAGCGTGCAGGCGCTCTGCACGGACGAGAGCACCGCCCGGTTCAAGTCCAGGACGTCCGGTTCCGCCTGCAGGAGGGCCTCGATGGCAGAGGCATCCACGCGCTCCGCGTTGAGTTGAGCCTCCGCCGCCCGGTTCAAGTCCAGGGCGTATGGTTCCGCCTGCAGGAGGGCCTCGATGGCAGCGGCATCCGCATGCTCCGCATCAAGTTGAGCCTCCGCCGCCCGGTTCAGATGCACGACATCCGGTTCCGCCTGCAGGAGAGCCTCGATGGCAGCGGCATGCGCGCGCTCCGCGTCGGGTTGAGCCTCTGCCTCCCGGTCCTCCTTTAGTATCGCCAGGTTGAACCGCTGGTCCGCCTGCACCATGGGGGACCTGGATGCCGGCACGAAGTCGACGTCCATCGTCTCATACCCATCGGGAGCCGTCTGCACCGCGACCTCCGCCATGAACATTGGATCGGCTTCCTCCTTGTAGCTTGGCTCCAGAGAACTCGGGGATTGGCCCGCCGCAAAGCGAGCTTGGGAACGGAGGTCTGTGGCGCCGACGGCCGCCGCGATTTCTGCGCGGCGCTCCGGTGTCAGCATCTTGTAGTACGTGATCTTGCGGCGCACCATGGCTTTCCGGCAAACTAGGGGACGCTTGATGCGGGCTAGGGGATCGAAAGGTGGGGGAATGGGCTGGAGAGGAGGTGTGGTTTTGGGGCAGTGGCTGGCGTAGGCTGAGCAGCGAAGGTTTTGGTGTGAATAGTGGTTCCAGTGACGACCGGTCAATCGGTTTTGAATGTACATCGCTCTTGTCGCGTTCGCGTTCCCCCCAGCACGCTGGACCCTCCACGTCGCTCACCGAATGGAACGTGCTTCGTCTTGCGTTTTCGCTCGCTTGTGGGACCGTAGTTGAGAGCAAACCGACGTCCCTCGCCCTCCCCCGCCTGCGTCATTTATATACCACTCCCTCTGTTTTATGCGGAGTAAATAAAAACAGAGGGAGTATACTACAGATGAGGATCCCTTGATGTGGCCGAGCCCATTGAGTAACTGACATGCGGGGCCTAGCAAGCATGGGGTCCGCCAGTAAGTGACCAAAAGGGAGGGTAAGGCAGATATACCTACGTCAAATGATCCACTTCCACTACTACTCCCTCCTTCCATCTACTATACAGGGCCTAATGCATTTTTCGTGGCTAACTTTGACCAAATGTTAGAGTAATTATATATGACATGCAACTTACACAAAGCATACGGTCAAATTCGTATGTGAAAGGAGCTTCCGATGATATAATTTTCACATTATACATCTCATGTACTATTAATCCTGTCAATAGTCAAAGGCGGTTTTGAAAAACCCATTAGAGCATGGTTAATAATATAGCCAGCCGATGGCTATAAGGAACTGCCATGTCATCTATAGCCATCATCTATATGCACTCATACAATAGTGTGGGCTATAAGGTTGGCTATTTACCGCAAAATATATATATAAGGTTGGCTATTGTATTAGTACTTTTTTCCATCTCCTCTTTATCTCTTTCTTCATACTTATTGTATTTACCTAGGAATGCATATATAACTAGGCTCTTGCATGATAGCTCACTCCCCTTACTTTTTCACATCTCTCTCCTCCACATAGGCAAAAGTGCCATGTAAGTTGGCTCTTAGAATGGCTATTAGGTTGGCTCTAAGCATTTAATATTTGCATAAGCAGGGTATATATGATTGGAAGAGAGTTGCATGCATACTATTTTTTCTTGATCTATGTGTTATAGCAGGCTGTAGAATAAGAACCCGCTTCACTCTCTCTCTCCTCTCTTCTCACCCCTCCAAGTAGGATTTTAATGACATGACAAGTCTTATAGCCTGCTGACTAGGCCTTATTAGACTTGCTCTTAGGCCCTATATAAATGGAAGGAGGGAGTACTATGAGCACTGCATACTCTACTACAAATGTTGTCAGTACTCCACTAGTACTATTGGACAGGGAGCTTAAAAAAGTTACTATTGGACTGGCTATACGTGGCGAAATCCTAGAAGGAACAGCATGCGCGAGAACAAGCACATTCACGTGGTTGAAAACAAATTGGAAACCATCTCTGTTTGAATACAAATCTAGGAGTACGTACCAATCTAACAATATTGATTGGGCGTTGTTGAATGTTGATACTTTTTTTGTAAGTTTGGTCAAAGTAGAGATACTTTGACTACATATAAAACTTATGTGTAAACTAGAAAGGATCGGAGGGAGTATATTGTATGATTTGCGGATGCTATGATCACCGGTTCAAAATTTTGAATCCGCCTTAGGTATCACACATGCACCCACTCGTTCTCCTTTGATTTCATCTCGGGGTCCGGAGATCGATTGAAAGAGGACTAGGGTGGGTACAATACGTTCGTTTCACTTATGAACATACAATATACTCCCTCTGATCCCCACAGACCCCCCCCCCCCCCGCGCGAGTCATTTCTATCGTAGAAATAGACCAAACCTTTATCTCCTTGCACGACACGCAATTGATCTCTCAACATCAATCGATCTCGTCAAGATGTGTCGAGGCAAACCGAATGGGATGTCAAAACTAAGACAGGAAGCAACACGTAGTGGAGGCAAAGTGAGACTTTAAATGAACCGTTTGTTTGTATGCATGTCGGAAAAATTACAACACTGGAAATACAAGCATGGTCTAGGCCCACATGTGAATGATACTCAGCGGAATGTTCAAATGAGGCAAGCGGGAGGATGGACTCGACCGGAGGGCGGCATGATCGATGGAGAAGAGGGTTGGAGAGGAATGAGAAATAAGCAACGCCACATGATTATACTTGAACGGCTCAAATAAACAATAAGTTGTCTCGTTTTCCCTTCCATCTTGGTCACGGAGTAAGATACTCCCTATGTTTTCATTTACTCTGCATATTAGGTTTGACTGAAGTCAAACTTCATAAAATTTGACCAAATTTATAGAAAACTAGCAAGATGCCCGTGCGTTGCACGGAACATCAAGTTCTTGTGGGAGAAAAGGAGAATGAGGGAAGGCCTTATCTGCAAATGTGGAGAGGAGTGTGGGTAAATTGTCATAGTTTCCTTCCTATCCGTTAGATTTAGATCGGACGGCCTATATTGCAGGATGGCAGGCACACCATCATCACCAACTCTGCTTTTTATCTACACTAGCAAGATGCATGTGCGTTGCACGGAACATCTAGATGCATTTGTATGAGTATTTTATCTTGTGGGTGAAAAGGATGAATGAGGGAAGGCCTTATTTGCAAATGTGGAGAGAGGTGTGGGTATCTTTTTGCAAAATTGCCATAGTTTTGCAAAAAGATACCCACACACCTCTCCACATTTTCAAATAAGGCCTTTCCACGTTCATCCTTTTCTCTCACAAGATAAACTAGTCATACAAATGCATCTTGATGTTACGTGCAACGCACGGGCATCTTGCTAGTAAGAGTAGAAATATGAACATTTATAATAGCAAATCTATATGATCTGAAAGTATATTCAATAATGAATCTAATGGTATTGGTTTGTTATTGTATATGTTATTATTTCTATCTATAAACTTTGTCAAAGTTTACAAAGTATGACTTTGAGAAAAGCTAAAATGCGGAGTAAATAAAAATAGAGGGAGTACGCAGGGACTAGTATAGTTACTACTGCCGGAACATGGTGAGTTGGACCCCTAAATGCGGGCACGGACCAGGCACACCTGAATTATTCTTTCAAACAGTCGGACACCTAAATTTAGCACACCATCCAGCTACTTAATCAAGTGTTATGCTTCACTACTTGAAAAGGAAATGGGTGGTATCGTACCCAAAACCACCACACTTGGGGCTAGGGTAACAACTTGGTATTGTACCACATTTGAACCAGGGCACAAAAACCACTTGTTCTGCGCCTAATGCGCAACGCGGAGCACTGACGCTCGAATATGGACGGGAAAACAGGGAAACCGACATGTGGGGCACACCTGTCGGGACGACGTGGCGCAGACTAGTCCAATGGAGGAGCTAGCCCATGACCTCCTCGCCACCGCTACCGTTCATGTGGGTCGTGGGGGCCAGCAACGTGGCGCAGCTCCAGCACCGCCTCTGGACACGGCGACCGCGGTGAGCGACACGCTCATTGTCGCTGGAAACGGTCGGTTTCAGTGTGCCGAGGGTGGCATTAGCGCTGTGGCACGACCAGCAGATCAACACCCGGCTTGTCGAGGATGCACGGGGCGCCGAAGTGCGCGCGCGCCGCGACGCGTCCGCGGAGTGGTGTAGCGCAGCCAACTGCATCCCCAGGACCTAAGACCATGCAGGGTCGTCTTGATTTTTCAATGACATGTGGGGTCGCATGTGAGCAAAGGGCATCTCCAACGTTGCCACGACCGCAGCTGACTACCCTGGCACACAAAAACCCTCTTCCCTCACGCCGTCGCACGGTGCGTTCCCAGCCGGCGCCAGCTGCCCACATTCATGTCGTCCGTCCGTATGCCGTCGTTAAGAGGCTCGGTGCCCGAGGAACCAACTCTGACAACTTAATGACGCACCAGGACGCTTGGCCTCACCGGAATGCGCTACTTAAAGCGGCAACGCCCAGCTAACCTCCACACCATAGTGCATCGTCCTGCTACCTGGCACCACATCCGCCATGACCGCGAGCGCGAACGCTCTGTGGGAGAGCTTGTCTTTGGGGATGAAGCTCGAGGTCGCCGCCCTCGCTCAAGTCGTCGCTCGCGACGCAATAGCGGCTTAGCCGGACGCGGACGCGACCGCACAAGCGGTGGCCACACTGGCGGTCGACGACGGGAGTACCGTCAGCCAGGCGCCCTACTTGCCGCCGTCCAACGTCCGGCACCACCGAGGTCGGGGACTCCTCCGAGGATGAGTAGGGCATGGTGTGCCAACTGGCCGGTCCGTCTCCCGTGTTCTACTCTTCCTCGCCGGAGACCACACCTTCACTTCACGGGTCTTGAACCCCGCCCCCGTACATGGAGATCGCAGATGGACGACGTCGGTCGCCACCGTAGAATAGGTTTAGGGTCAGGTTTCTTTTATTTTTCTATCCTTTAAAAGTTTGAAATGTAATGAAAATATGTCGTGCTTGCATTAATCTCGGCCGGTGTATATGAACTTTCACAATAATATAGTATATTGTAGGAGTACTAGCAAGATGCCCGTGCGTTGCACGGAACATCAAGATCTTGTGGGAGAAGAGGATCAACGAGGGAAGGCCTTATCTGCAAATATGGTGAGTAGTGCTAGTAAATGTCATAGTTTCCTTCCTATCCGTTAGATATAGATCAGACGACCTATATTGCAGGATGGCAGGCACACCATCATCACCAACTCTGCTTTTTATTGAACCGAGACAAAGCTAACATGTGAAGTAAATAAACACATAGGGTCTACATACACAATTTATCTTAGGCACTCCAATAGTACGTCCACTACACATTCACGCATTTCACATCTTTCTACATCTACGGGAACCTACGAAAGGGTTAACGTAAATTGCCTCTCTCTCCTTCCTGATTTTCATGGTGGTGGGCCCCTCCCTCCCCCCAATCTACAATCAGCAGCTCACACGTTTCACATTACGTTAATTACGTAACTGGGATTACGTAGGTCTAGCATTACTTATCCTAAAAAAACCCAACTAAGCCAACCTCCCAGCATATCACGCGGGAAAAGACCCGACGGCGCCATTTTAGTCGGGATTACCGGATTACTAGTAGTAATATCGATGGATCGTGCGAAGCACCAAGTTTTTTTTGAAGGGGCGAAGCACCTAGTTTAAAAGGAAAAAAGGTGGTACACTCACAGCACCCCTGTCGCGGTTGCATTGCAGCCCACACACGTTCGGTCCTACACACGGCTCACGCGAACGGAACGCGCTTCAGCTTGCCTCTTCACTGACATGTGGGGCTACACTTGGAGAAATCGACCATGTGCCAAACTCCCCCCGCCCACCGCGCGAAAATCCCCCCCCCCCCCAAATTCCCTCCAAATCCCAAATTTAACCGCTCTTCGGCCAACTAGCCAATAATATTCCCCAAACCCCCCCTCCCCCACGTTCCCCTCCACTCCATTAGCTCCGCCAAAGCCGCCCTTCTCGCGGCGCCGATACGTCAGCGCCGCGGTTCATCGAGGGGACGCACGGCGATCCTCTCGCTCCCATAGTACGCTCTCGTAGACTGTCGTCCTCTAGTCGTGCCGCCACCGCTGGCGGCGTTCTTGTGGAGGCACACGGCGGTCAGCGCCGCTACCGCTGGCGACGTTCGTGTGGAGACGAACGGCGGTCAACTTCTCCCACGGTACGCGCATTCTAGACTGAGGCCCCGTGCATGTCGGTGTAGCGCTGAATGTTAGCTGATAGACGTTGTTAATCTCACTGTTTGCCGAAGTAGTTTACAGTCAATATGCTCTTCTTAAGAAGCTTCCTTGCCCTGTTCTGCACTCAATCTGCTTAGCTGAGATGGCATGCCAAGGCCGATTAGTTGCTAAAATATCCTGCCATATATTTATTGTGACGTAGATTGCCATGGTCTAGTAGCCAATCTGTTAGGTAAACTAGCTCTACACCGTTTTATACTCGATCTTTGTTGCTGCGATGGCCTTCGATAGTTCGATGGTTGTGTGCTTGGCCTCATTGACTGCTAAAACAGCCTGCCATAATTTAGCACTCAAATATGTTTGTTGAATTAGCTTTAAATATATTTTGTTACTTAGATCTACTCGTCCAAATATCTTGCCATAGCTTTAGACATCGACCTAGGTATTTTTTTCTGGACTTCATAAAAAAGCATTTATGTTTTTCCTGTAATATCTAGTAGAAGAACTAATTTGTATGTCTAACAGATGCACAGGACTTGGATAACTTCTGCTCGAAGATTCTCCGTTGCATATGTCGAGGGGGTTGAAAACTTCATGAACTTTATCAGAGCTGAGTACGGTGGTCCAAAATCAGATGTGCTCTGCCCGTGTAGCAGTTGTATGAATTCAACTACAAGACCCTAGTCAACTGTGCAAAATCATCTACACTTGTATGGGATGTCGGTCACATATACTAGGTGGGTTCATCATGGTGAAGCTGTGAACGTCAATGTTACTGACTACGTGGAAGCAGCAGATCACCATCTTGATCTGCCTGATGCTCAGGTGGAAGAGGAGGAGGAGGTGGTGGTGGCGGAGCCAGTGAGTTTGACCAACATTGAAACAATGCTACGAAATGCTCGTGCATTTCGTGAACTTTCACCTGCAGAAGAAAAACGATGGGCCCGCATGTTGGAACAATGCAACGTGGCCCCAGGAAATAAGCTGCCAGTATTCTCAGCTATGGTCACCTTTCTTCAGGTGAACACATATGAGCGGATGACCAACAAATCATTTGATGCGATGTTGGATGCTTTCCACAAATCTTCCCCAAATGCGTCTGAGCTGCCACACACCTACAGTAAAATGAAGAATTTCCTTCGTGCAGTTGGAATTGGATATGATATGATCCATGTCCGTAAGAATAATTGTGTTCTATTCCGGAAGGATTATGCCAACTTAAGTGAATGCATGAAATGCAAATCATCAAGATGGAAAGATGGCGATGCTGTGAAGAGGATTCCTCGTAATGTTTTGAGACATTTTCCAATTATACCAAGATTGCAGAGGTTGTTTCATGATGCTGAAACAAGAGAGGATGTACTGTGGCATTCTAGGAACCAGGAGTACAGAGATCAGAATGTAATGAGCCATCCATCTCATGGTAGTGAGTGGAAAAGCTTCAATCAGAAACACAAAAAGTTTGCTGCTGACCCGAGAAACATTAGACTTAGCTTAGCTTCAGATGGGTTTAACCCATTTGGCCACCAGAGCGCCACATATAGCATGTGGCCAGTGCTTGTTATCCCTTACAACATGCCTCCAAATGTCTGCACCAAAGAATCAAACTATATGATGGCCTTGCTCATCCCAGGTCCAAAAAGTCCTGGAAAGGATTTCGATTTATTCATGGAGTCTCTTGTGGAGGAACTTCAACAGCTATGGAGAGGTGTTCTCACTCGAGACCTATATAGTAGACCACCAGCTGATTTCTTTCTGCGTGCTATTATAATTTGCTGCATCCATGATTATCCGGCTTTGGGCACTATGTCAGGGCGAACGACACATGGTTACAATGCATGTGTTCGCTGTGACAAGAATCCGCTGTCATACGCAATACTTAGCAAGATCTGTTACATTGGACACCGCCGTTTCCTTGCCAAGGACAAGTCCCGTCCTACAAAATACCGAAGACATGTGTTCAATGCAAAGCATGAAAACCGTGATGCGCCAAAGAGGCTCACCGCCGATGAGTTGCAAGTGGAATTAGAGAAGGTCAGGCATATTACACCAGGAAACCATCCTGGTAATGGTAGCGGGAAAAGGAAGCATGGAAGGGAAGAAGAGAGATTGTTGTTTACCCACAGGTCCACTTTGTGGGACTTGGAGTATTGAAAAGATTTGGATCTGCGGCATAATCTTGATGTGATGCACATTGAGAAAAATATACATGACAGCATTATCGGCACACTTCTTAATATTGAAGGCAAGACGAAAGATACCTTAAAATCTAGGATTGATTTGACACACCTAGGTATCACACAAGATTTGTAGGTGCAACATGAAGGTAACCCACGGGATATGGCACCAGCTGTGTACGTCTTGGACAAGGTAAAAAGAAAAGAATTCTGTGAGGTCCTGTCACGTGTGAGATTCCCACATGGATTTGCTTCCAACCCTGAAAGGAGAGTCAGTGCAGATGGAAACAAGGTACAAGGGTTGAAAACTCATGACTGCCATGTCGTACTTCAAAGGGTTTTACCTATTATCCTTAGAGGATTGGGCCGCCCTGACTTATACAGAGCAGTTGCAGAGTTGGGACAATTCTTCAGGGAACTCTGCAGTAGAAATATCAGGGTAGATGCTTTGGAGTGTCTTAGAGACAAGATACCAACTATCCTATGCGACCTTGAGAAGATATATCCTCCAGCCTTCATTGATGTGATGGTGCATTTGGCTGTTCATCTACCAGATGAGGCACTACTTAGAGGTCCAGTACAGTATGTCTGGATGTACCCTATTGAAAGGCGGCTAGGCACTTTCAAGGGCTATGTTAGGAACAGAGCTAGACCCAAGGGTTCCATTGCAGAGGCCTACATTGCTACAGAAGCATTGACATTTTGCTCAAAAATACATTGAAACAGCTGATCAGCTTAGCAAAGAGGTGGGTGAATACAATCCCGGGCTCAATGTTTTCGATTATTCTGCTCGATTTACAGGGAAGAGTCGACAAGAGTACAATCCTAAAGATTTTGACAAAATGGTTTGGTATGTGTTGAATAACTGTCCTGAGATACTACCTTATATCAAGTAAGTGCTAAGTATTGCAGCTTATACATCATATTCTACTGAACTTGCAAACAATTCTTATATATTTAGATGTTTGACGCAATCACTATGTTGTGCAGCATCTACAAAAAGGAGTTACTGCCGCAAAATCCAAGAAACATTGACAAACTGGTAATGGCAGGATTTGCGAAATGGTTCAAGAGCCATGTAAGCTTTTGAATTGCACTATCAGTTTTTTAAATATATTGAGTACATAGGATGATCAGCTTGTCTATTTTCTAACCATAGGTTAACAAGATGCGGGAGGATGGGCATGCAGTTGATGATTCCCTTTACGCACTAGTAATGGGTCCTGATACTCGAGTAAGACATTATGAATCTTGCGTTGTTGGAGATGTGCGCTACAACACCCTTACACGCGACGAAGGCAGGAAGACACAAAACAATGCCATCATGAGCACGGATACGTATGACAGAGAGACAACTGAAATGTATGCTAACATAACAGACATTGTTCAGTTGCAGTATATCTCCAGTTTCGAGGATCATAGGTGTGTGGTTCTGTTGTGCTGTCGTTGGTATAACCTGTTTTCTAGGATCGCAAAACCCAGAGCTAATGATTATTTCAAATCCATCAATGTCAAGGCGGCGTACCAGACAAACGAGCCTTTTATTTTGGCAAATCAAGAAACACATATATTTTTCTTGGAAGACACATTTGCACGTAGCGATGACTGGAGAGTATTGCAAAGGCTTGAGCAGAGGAATTCGTTTAATGAAGTTGCACAACAAGATGATGCTTACCCTGCTCCTGATGTACAAGATTCCACAGATGTTCCTAATATCTTTGAGAACCATCACGTCAATGATGCTGGTGAAAAGATTGCATGCCGTGTTGTGGACATACAAGAGTTGATCAAGAAGAAGCCAACGTTCGAGGACATTGAGGATGAAGAAGAAGATGACACTCTGGGGAATTACGATTCAGACTGGTACACATGGCGAAGATGTTGATGCTGCTACTTCGGATGATGATTAGATTGCTTTTGTCGTATTTGCCTGTCAGAAGACATTTTTTTATCTACTATGTGAAATTGTGTTTGCTATGGCAACTGAAACCTGATGAACGTGTTGTTTAGTATTTTGCTGTGAGAACATCACTTGTTATGTATGTTGATTTGTGTTTGGTAATTGTATGGTGACTAAAACATGATGACATAGTTTGTTGTTCGACTGCAATTTGCTCGGCATCTTTGAATGGGAATAAATCTGACCCGACAGGGCCTCTGCTAATTTATTTATTTATTACCAAAAGGGCCTATGCTATTTATTTATTTATGAGCAAAAGGAGATACCCCCCGATTTCCGTTAATAGAAATCATTAGATGTTCACAACACTACGCCCAGCCTGCTACACAGGTTTCATTCATTACTAGTTTCAGCAAAGTGCTCATGTCATAGCCACTGAAGACATCACGAGTGCTACATACACTGCAAATAAAGAGACAATCATCCTACAGAGCACATCGATTTTGCCCATTATCTTCACAAGCTCTTTCATCTCCTCATTGCTGTCAAGGCCGTTCAGCAGCTGTTGCTTGGCCATGATCAGAGGAACTGCATCTTTAACCTTTTGCTCTGCATCTTCCTCTTTTGTCGTTCCTTCAGTTACTTGTCCAACACCCCAACCTGCTGGTATTGGGATTCCTCGGCTAACCAAATAATCAGCGTAGTTGCATTCCCCCACATCAGCAACTTCCCAGAAATACAAATCACACGAATCTTCCCTTTTCTGCACGAATCAAATTGGAAGATCATCAACCAAACTATTAAAAAATCAGCAACTGAAAGCAGCAGAACAACACTTAAACATATGATTACCCCATGATTTGGGCATTTGTAGAAGACTCGGCCAGTGTTGAGGATTGTGGTTGAGACGCGATGGATGACTCTGCGTGATTTGCAGCAGTGGCACCACACCAACGGCAGTGGGTTGCGATGAGAAACCGGCTGTGGTGCATGTGCCGGTGGGGGTGTGATGAGACCCACAGGCGATGGTATGGGTGGCGACTTGGCGCATATCTGGTTGTTGCCTGCTGAAGAGCAGGAGGACGAGCAGCCAGCGGACATGGTTGCTGCGGCCAGAGCTTCTGATGCTAGGCAGAGTAAGTAGAGAAGAGGAGAAGCGAGCGTTGGATATGCCAGTTTCATTACTTGCAGAGTAGCATAGCACCATATATAGTCACAGTCTAGGTTTGGATTCGAACCAGCTACAGGATCACTTCTCTCTTTTTTAAAAACTCATCAACGTATCTTTACTGGTACACTAGCTTGTTCTGTATGCCTTCTCAAGTCTTTGATTTTCTTTCTTTTTCTTTTTGCGAGGAAGGAAGGGGGACAAAATTGAGAGTTCCTAGGACTCGAACCCAAGACCTCTCGGTTGAAAACCAAGGGTGCTAGTCACTTATGTGGCGAACGTTCCCTAGGAGGAGGACGGCAGACAAAGGCATGTTCCTTGCAGTTTTAGTTGCGACGCAAGATCGAACGGTCGCAGTTTCAAGAATGTTATCAGGCGAACGATCCCAGTTTTTCTTTTCTTCTATATATAAAAATGTATGCTACTTGGTGTCAGCTTAGTCAACAAACGATTGTGCCAACCTTGACCATTGGATTGACATTCAACGTCTGTCGTGTTTCTTCAGTCTCTTCTTCCTCCAGCCGCCAAAGCCAAACCAACGCTGGCGGGACCGCCTGCTCCTGCCTCCCACGGCTCACTGTGTTGCCGCGCACGCATCATGGCCACATCGCACCCTAAAACTCTGCACATCTTCCCCGACTCCTGTTTGTTCCCGTCCGAGGCCTCACCATCGTCCTCCACCTTGGTTCGCTCGTCGCGGCGCCGCCCTCCGGTGTTGTCAACATGGACAACAACCGAGAGGAATAAGGAGATGATTGTACATGGTGAGGATGACAGTAGGGACCAAGCAGCGCGCGCAGTAATTTTGTTTTTTTGGGAGGGAGAAGGGTATCAACTGGGTTGTTCGGGAGCTGTGGCCCGTCTAACCCAGGCTTTTATTTCATATGTTTAGCACATGACCAGCCGAGTTTTTTTTTCCTTTCTGAAAATGGCTAGCCAAGCTATTTTGTTTTTTGCAGAATAACCAACATAGGCCTACTTGATTTTCTACGCCCTGCTGGGCAGGAAATCTTACAAGACGAGGTGGGATGCATTTTGCCCAGAAAATGGGCTATAGGTAATAAGAAATGGGCTATAAGTAATATTAAATGGGCTGTAAAATGAAAAAATATAGCAAACGGGCAATTAGTTCCAAAATACTTTTTTCTTTTGGATTTTGTATTTTAAATTTCATTGTTTTTGTGCGGGCAAAATTTCATTGGATTTAAATTAAGGTATGTTTAGTTTTTAAATTAATTTGAATATGGCTAGAAATTTCGGGTTGCATGCTGTTTGGGACAGGTTTGGAGGCTGACTTATGGGTCTACTAGGTTGAAGTGTATGAAAGGCTTTGTCAACGTAGTCCACAAACGATTCTAGCAGCAGCGACCGTTGGATGTTAATCCAACGGCCGTGCTGCTTCTTCGATATCTGATCTTCTTGCTCCAGCCGCCCAAACCAGCGCCGGTGGGACTGCCTGCTCCCGCCTCCCGTGGCCGGCTATGCTGCCGCATAGGCCGCACCGCCCCACCCTACTCCATTGCTGGCCAGGCCATTCCTCTACTCACCAACACCTCCTGTTATTTTCCGGCGACGACAGTCAGACCAGTAAACCCTCGTACTCCCCACCGCGTGGGCAACCACTGCCGAGTCTTCCCCGGTTCCTTGTCGTTCCCTTCCTAGGCCTCGCCATCGTTGGGCCGCCCTGGTGCTCTTGGCGCGCCGTGGTCAACGAACGACATCCATCGTACATGGACTGTACGTGGAGAGGCTGACAGCTGGGTCCACGGCCGCACACAAGGAAAGGCCTCCTTATTACACGCAAAATAATGATTCCTCCACCTGACATCTGGGACCCACCGGAAGGGCCTCTGTATTTCGCGAAAAAACGTTCCCCCCGCTGACAGGTCGGACCCACCAGCTATATCTTCGCACGCAAGGAAGTGCCTCATTATGCACAAAAAATGAATACTCCTCCTGCTAGCTGGGACCCACCATAGTGGGAGGCTGACTTGTGGGCCTACTAAGTTGACGAGGACGGAGGGCTTTGTCAACTTAGTCAATATGAACGATTCTAGCTCCAGTGACCGTACGATGTCCATCCAACGGTCGTAGTGCTTCTTCAACCTCTGATCTTCTTGCTCCAGCCGCCCAAAGCAGTGCCGGTCGTGCCGCATGCTCCTGCCTCCCATGGCCGGCTATGCTGCCGCGGAGGCCTCACCGCCCCCTACTACTCCCACCGCTGGCCAGGCCATCCACTCACCCACACCCCCTGTTATTCTGCGGCGACGGCAGCCTCACACCGCAGCCGAACAAGTGAACCCTCATACTCCTCTCCACGTGGGCTTCCACTGTCGCGTCTTCCACGGCTCCACGTCGTCCCCTTCCTAGGCCTCGCCGTCGTCCATCGCCCTGGTGCTCTCGGCACCGCGTGGTCAACATGGTCAAGGAACGACTTCCATCGGAAGAGTATTGTACCTGAAGAGGTTGACAGCTGGGTCCACGGCCGCAGCAAGGAAGTGCCTCCTTATTACGCGGAAAATAATGATTCCTCCACCTGACAGAAGGGACCCACTGGATGGGCCACGTATTTCACGAAAAAAATGTTTCCCCCCTGACTGCTGGGACCCACCAGCTACATCTTCACACGCAAGGAAGTGCGTCCATATTACGGGAAAAAAAATGATTCTCCCCCTGACTGCTGGGACCCACCAGCTACATCTTCACACGCAAGGAAGTGCCTGATAGTCGGGACCCACCTGGTCGAAGCGTACGTAGCGTTGTCATTCTGGTCGCGAACGTGTACATACATACTGGTCGATCGGTCTGTCTGCAGGCTGCAGCGATGAACCGTGGCCGTGTAAGGAAGGGCATGTGTCGTAGTAGAGGCGCGCATGTGTTGTAGTAGAGGCACGCACGTAGCATGTACACGTACGTACAGCTAGGGTGCAAGAAAGAAAATACGGCCACGTACGCACATACGGGCGGGGTCTCGAACGCCTACTCGCGCATACGTACGGCCAGGGGTCGTGTACATGGCTGGGTCAGAACGGAGAAACTGCGCCGTCGTCGTGTTCATGGGGAGCAACGGAATGCGTCATGTTCATCGGGAGGCAATGAAATACGTCGTGCTCATCGGGAGCCAACCGGCTTGGACGGAATAGCCGATCGAAACGAGGCCTGGCGTACCAGAGAACAGAGGAAACGGCCTTGTGTTCGATCAGCCACGGTCGAAACGGGATCCTGTTCATCGGGAGGGGTCTGGCGTATCACAAAACGGAGGAAACTGACTTCTCTTGGACCTCCTACAGTTGAAACGGGGTCCTGTTGATCGGGAGGGGTGTGCGTACCGCAAAACGGAGGAAACGAACTTGTGTTGGAGCGCTACGGTCGAAACGGGGGTCCTGTTCATCGGGAGGGTGTGGCGTACCACAATACGGGACTCCACGGGATATTGTTCATCTCCACCGTCGACCTCCTCCAGCCTCCATGGGCTACTGTTCATCCACCGTCGACCTCCTCCAGCCTCCACCTGCGACTGTTCATCCATGGGCTCCTGTTCATCCAGCCTCCACCGCTCCTCCACCGGCTACTGTTCAACCAGCCCTCTCCACGGGGTCATGTTCAACCACCCCTCCATGGGCTACTGTTCATCCATCCCTCCACCGGCTACTGTTCAACCAGCCCTCCATGGGGTCCTGTTCATCCAGCCCTTCACGGGGTCCTGATCATCCACCCCCAATCGGCTCCGATCGGGGTCCTGTTCATCTAGTGGCAACGACCTCTACTACCACGGGGTCCTGTTCATCCACCCCCCCCCACCGGGAACTGTTCATACAACCCCCCCCCCCAACAACGCTCACTGTTCATCCAGAAGCAGCATCGATTGGCTTCAGTTAGCAGCAGTAGCGAAGGAATCACTTGGGTTCAGTTAACAGCAAGGGATCGATCGGGGTTCAGTAACGTAGCTAGTGCAATCGCTCGGGTTCAGTTAGAGCCCAATGCCTCGCTCGGGTTCAGTTAGAGCGAAACGCCTCGCACACACGTGCGTACGTGTACGAGAGAAATGCGCATCGCTCGGCCCCGACCACCCACCGTAACCGGGAACTCACCGATATTTTCCTCGCCCTCGCTTCTACCACGGTTTTTTCCATCATGCACGGCCCAAAGAATGTCATGCAGCTGCGTCTCCGGCCCGCCCTGGATGAAAAGCCTATTTTCTGTCATGGTTTTTTTCATAGAAGTAGGAGCCCACCACATCGATGATGATACCGGGTTTTGTCACAATTATCGTCATATAAGTGTCATAAGCATGACAGAAAAAATTTCGTTCGGCCCAAAATGTCAGGGATGTGTCTTTTTTTTGTAGTGAAAAGCTTCGCATGACAAGCAGAAACGATGATCATATCTGCAAGTGGGTAGAATCTCATGGAAGCGGATTATAAACTTAGAGATGACTTCTTTCGCATCCATAGGGACATTGCGACGATCATCATGAAAGAAGTCATCGAAGAGAAGGGGATGCTCCACCACGGCCCTATATCGCGAGCTGACGTCCGAACTCGCATAGGCATGCAACGTCAGGTCCTCACGCCGTTCAAGAAGCTAGGGTCCATCCTCGATGATATGGAAGGATGGAACTTCTAGTGATTTACGATGCCGATGATGATGATATGTGTCGGTTGAACTTGTATAGTTTCTGTAGTGATGAGACTTTGTGATGTCCATGGTCCCTGCCGAACTTGTGTGACGCTACTTTGTTAGTTTGGGTACGATGGCCTGCGTACCTCTAGTTAATTTGTTTGTGTATGATGAAACTGCGTTGATCATTTGTATGTTTACTATATGTTGCATCTAGTTGCTAACCCTTTCTTTTTCGTGTTGCTCAAGTATATTTTGTTGCATATGATTGTACATTCTCTTGATGAAGATGCATCTCTAACAGTTACCTAGATTCTTGATGGAGAAGAAGCAGTGATATGTCGTGTACAAAGGGAAGGTTCCGGGAGTGTACGGCGAGTGGCCTGAGTGTCAGGCGCAAGTGGAGGGGGTCTCGGGCGTCAGCCATAAAGGCTTCAAAAGTAGACAAGAAGCATAAGCTAGTTACTTGAGGTTCACGCTAGCGTGAGAGAGGACACATAACCGCCGCCTCATGTACTGCATAGTTCCGCTCTCACTCATAGTGATAGCTCTTCTCGCGTATATCATTGTTTAGATGGATGACGATGTAGTTACAAGTACTTGAGACTTGTATCGCTATTTTCGAGATGATGACGAGAGACCACTTTGTGTTGGATGATGATTATGATGTTGACATGATTTGATGAGACTATTTGTATGTATATGCTATGATTACATTTGTATGTGTATGATATGCTAAAGATTATTGTATAATGCATGTTCAAATACAAAACAAATATGCAGAAAAAACAGAAACTAATAAAACTAACAGTAGCAAGGGGAATAAAGTTAGCAGCAATGTGCTCTTACCAGTAGCGCGGCTTAATTAAAAGTGCTGCAGCTATTGGCAGTAGTGCGTTGCTCCAAAGCACACTACTGCTACCCATGTATACCAGTAGCATGGGCCCACTCGCGCTACTGCTACATGTTAGTTGTAGCACCGTATCAGTAGCGCGGGCACCCGCACTACTAATACGGCAAATACCCACGCTACTTCTAGGTTTATCCCTAGTAGTGCCTCGAGGAGCATTGGAAAGACAATTTGAGCTTTACATACTTGACTTGGCTTGGACCATGATAAATGTTAAGAATCATTTTTCTTCATGAACCAGCCAAGTCTCCAATGCCCTCCACACACTATTGATCAAGTTTGAGCTTGATGGTCCCCAACTAAGTTGGGTCCTAAGAAGTTAGTCACAAAAGGCTTGGCAACCCAAATGGTCTTATCCACTTCCAAACCACTTTGGGCACCCACAAACTTGGCAAACACATTGCCAACAATATCCTTCCTTAGTGAATAATGATTATTGACTATAGGGGGCGTAGATATGTTACCATTGGGGCATGATGAAACTATGTGTCCCTTTTGATGACAAACATAGCAACATTTCCTCCCTTTTCTCTTCTTTATTTTCTCAACTTGGGGAGCAATAACATGTTTCATCATGGATAGTGGTTGTTCTTCAACTTGAGATTGAGCTTGAGGCCGCTTCCCATGTAGCTTCTCATTATAAACCCTTTTCTTCAATGGACAAGATCTCACATGATGTACAATCTTTTTGCACTTAAAGCAAGAAATGTTGGACTCATTCTTGGCTTGGTCTTGTCCCCTTTTCTTGTTCTTGGACTTCTTATTGTTGGAGAGAAAACTATGTCCATGATCGCACTTTTCCAAGTCTTTCTTCAAACTAGTTGCTTGGACCTTGAGCTCATTAATTTCCTCTAATAATTTTAACACTAGAAAAAAGAGGATTAGTGGAAGTAGAAACTTCATGGTCTGAGCAACAAGACAAGGTGAGCAATTCATCATGAGATGTACCAATATCATCTAGAGAGGAATTGCAAGGTCTACCACATGGCAATAAAGCATTTTGAGTAGAAGATGTGCCAATATCCACATGAGACTCACACGATTTTACCTTGGTGACCATAGCCTCATGAGCTAACTTTAGCCCATCATGGGAGATCAGAAGATCCTCATAAGTGCCCGAGAGCTTTTCATGACTTTCTTCCAATTTCCCATAATTGCTATTTAGCAAATCAAGTTGAGTCCTTAACTCAACATTCTCCTTCAAAATTGATGCTTCACATGAAATCGAGTTAGTAGCAAAAGCATCATTATCAATATGAGAGGAGCAGCTAGCAATTAGAGACATCTCATGAGTTGATTGAAGCTCCTCGTGAGACTTAGAGAGTTTGATGAGCTCTCCCTTGACATTATTGCATTCAAGGAGAGGGAGCTCAAAATCCTATTTAAGTTTACCATGAGTAATTTCAATTTCTCCTTTTTAAGATCTTAAGTCTCTAAATGTTTGATGAGCCTTAGCAAGTTCATGTTCAAGTTGTTCACTTTTAGCTTGCTCGTTAAGAAATAAATCATTACGTTTTTTAAAGCAAGCAAGAACATCTTGGAAAGTTTTATAAGTGTTATTCTTAGCTCTATGAAGAGTTTTCCCAATCTCATGGAGATTTTGAATCAAGTCATCATCATCCTCCTCATTAGAACTATCATCATTATCACTAAGAGATGATGATACATCGTGATTACCTCTTGCCGTGAGGAATATGTGAACAAAGGGGGTTGATGATGATTCTTTTGGAGAAGAGGATTCTTCATCAATCAAGTGTGTCTCATCCTCCTTGATTTCCTATACATGGTTAGTCCTACAACAACTAGAGGAATCCAGCGCATTTCGATCATGGCAACATGGGAGAGAAAGCATATCATCACAAACATTTGTCAAGGAATTCTTAGGAGATATGCATGGACTATCAACACAATAATTTATACTATTTGTGGTGCTAGATATGCTCAAATCCATAGAAGATGCATCACTAGCATATACACAAGCAAGATCATCACTAATGAGCTTAACACCATCATCAAAAGATATTTCTTCACTCACCATGCCATTACCTTGTGGCACACCACATGTTGGTGAAGTGGAAGATATTGAAGTGTGCAAGTAATCGGAGGTGGAAGCAATAGTGAGCTCTTCATGATTTAAAAATGTGGAGAACTCCTCCATCAACTCCCCCAATAGAATATTATCTTCATCAAGATTGGACCCACCATATATATCTTCAAGTTTGGTCCAAGTCTCATGAGCCGACTTGCAAGTCATGACTGCCTTAAACACTTCAAAGGTTAAAGCTTGATGAATGACAAGAGAAGTATCACAATCAAGATACATATCCTCAATAGATGGAGAAAGCCCATTATTTGCAATAGAAATTCGTACAAGAACAATTCGCAAAACATTTGGACCCATGGCCCGAATGTGACAAAGCATGCAAATTCTCCATAGGTGATAATTTGTGCCATCCAAATAAGAAGTGCTATTGTGCACTAAATCACTAGTCGACATCGATACTCTCTAGGCGATGAAGCCTAATAAAGAGAGACCTTGCTCTGATACCAATTGCAAGGACCACGATGTCGCCTATAAGGGGGTGAATAGGCGTTTTCAAAACTTCTACGGATTTGGCTTTATCCAAATGCGGAAATAAACTAAACAGATACTTTTCAAGCACAAACCCTAAATATAGTAGGCTCAACTAAGTGCACCAACAACTTAATGTAAATGAGGTGAGCACAACAAGGATACTAACAAGCACAAGTAAGTTACACAAACTTGAGCAATATCACAAGATATGTAAGTGTATGACACAAGTTAGCAATTTACACTAAACACAAGATATATCAATAGTAGCAAGTATGAATTGCAGGATATAAAGTGTAGGCCTAAATAGTCTCTTCAAGGAAATAGCCAACACATATAATGATGACAACAATATATAGTGAACGAAAGGTCAAGAGACCAAAGTAAACCACAAGTGGTGGCTAGGGTTAGAGATAACCGAAGACACGGAGACGAGGTTGTATCCCGATGTTCACTTCCTTGGAGGGAAGCTAGTCACCGTTAGAGAGGTGGATGTTACCACGAAGGCACACCAACGCCACGAAGGCTCACCCTATTCTCCCTTTGAGACAACACCACGAAGGCGTTTCTCAACCACTAGTGGTAGATCTTGAGGCGGCCTCTGAGGGAGTCCTGGACTAAGGGGTCCTCGGGCGTCCGACCTGTTAGACATGGGTCGGACTGATGGGCTGTGAAGATACGAAGACCGAAGACTTTCTCCCGTGTCCGGATGGGACTCTCCTTGGCGTGGAAGGCAAGCTTGGCAACCAAATATGAAGATTCCTTTCTCTGTAACCGACTTTGCGTAACCCTAGTCCCCTCCGGTGTCTATATAAACCGGAGGGCTTAGTCCGTAGACGAGAGATAGAATCATAGTCATACAGGCTAGACTTCTAGGGTTTTAGCCATTACGATCTCGTGGTAGATCAACTCTTGTAATACTCATATTCATCAAGATCAATCAAGCAAGAAGTAGGCTATGACCTCCATAGAGAGGGCCCGAACCTGGGTAAACATTGTGTCCCATGTCTCCTGTTACCATCAACCCTAGACGCACAGTTCGGGACCCCCTACCCGAGATCCGCCGGTTTTGACACCGACATTGGTGCTTTCATTGAGAGTTCCAATGTGTCGTCATCGAAAGGTTTTGATGTCTCCTTCAATCATCTGCAACGATGCTGTCCAAGGAGAAGTCTTCCTCCCAGGACAGATCTTTGTGTTCGGCGGCTTCGCACTGCGGGCCAACTCGCTTGGCCATGTGGAGCAGATCGATAGCTACGCCCCTGGCCGTCAGGTCAGATTCGGGAGCTTGAACTATGTCGCGGATATCCGCGGAGACTTGATCTTCAACGGATTCGAGACCCCGGCGGCCGCTCCCCGCCACCACGATGAACATGACCTAAATCTGTCATCGGACCATACCCAGGAAATAGCACATGTAACCGCTCTGGCCTTAGATCCGGAGCAGATCGCGGCATCCGAAGACGGGAAGCTCAACCCCGCCACGGATGCCGTAGTCCAAGCGGCGTCAGAGCCGCACACAGACCCAGCCTCGAGTGAAATCTGTGACACCGGAGCCGCGGACTCATTTCCGGCTATAGGCTCCGAACCATGTGCGTCCACAAGCGTCGAGCTCGACCAGTCATCAATCATTGAATTCAGCTCCGCGGACATTTTTCGGCACTCGCCTTTGGGCGACATGTTAAACTCGTTAAGAGCACTATCCTTAGCGGGGGGCTTGATACGTCTCCATCGTATCTACTTTTCCAAACACTTTTGCCCTTGTTTTGGACTCTAACTTGCATGATTTGAATGAAACTAACCCGGACTGACGCTGTTTTCAGCAGAATTGCCATGGTGTTATTTTTGTGCAGAAATAGAAGTTCTCGGAATGACCTGAAACTTCACGGATAATATTTTTGGAATTAATAAAAAATACTGGCAAAAGAATCAAGGCTAGGGGGCCCACACCCTTTCCACGAGGGTGGGGGCGCGCCTACCCCCCTGGGCGCGCCCCCTGCCTCGTGGGCCCCCTGGTGCTCCACCGACCTCAACTCCAACTCTATATATTCACGTTCGGAGAGAAAAAAATCAGAGAGAAGGATTCATCGCGTTTTACGATACGGAGCCGCTGCCAAGCCCTAATCTCTCACAGGAGGGTTGATCTGGAGTCTGTTCAGGGCTCCGAAGAAAGGAATCTGTCTCCATCGTCATCATCAACCTTCCTCCATCACCAATTTCATGATGCTCACCGCCGTGCGTGAGTAATTCCATCGTAGGCTTGCTGGACGGTGATGGGTTGGATGAGATTTACCATGTAATCGAGTTAGTTTTGTTAGGGTTTGATCCCTAGTATCCACTATGTTCTGAGATTGATGTTGCTATGACTTTGCTATGCTTAATGCTTGTCACTAGGGCCCAAGTGCCATGATTTCAGATCTGAACCTATTATGTTTTCATGAGTATATGTGAGTTCTTGATCCTATCTTGCAAGTCTATAGTCACCTACTATGTGTTATGATCCGGCAACCCCGAAGTGACAATAATCGGGACCACTCCCGGTGATGACCGTAGTTTGAGGAGTTCATGTATTCACTAAGTGTTAATGCTTTGGTCCGGTACTCTATTAAAAGGAGGCCTTAATATCCCTTAGTTTCCAATAGGACCCCGCTGCCACGGGAGGGTAGGACAAAAGATGTCATGCAAGTTCTTTTCCATAAGCACGTATGACTATATTCGGAATACATGCCTACATTACATTGATGAATTGGAGCTAGTTCTGTGTCACCCTATGTTATAACTATTGCATGAGGAATCGCATCCGGCATAATTCTCCATCACCGATCCAATGCCTACGAGCTTTTCACATATTGTTCTTTGCTTAGTTACTTTACCGTTGCCACTGTTACAATTACTACAAAACTGCTACTGTTACTTTTGCCATCATTACCGTTACTTCTGTGACGCCCCTGATTCAATCGTACACTAATCATACACGCCAACGTGTACGATCAAGATCAGGGACTCACGAGAAGATATCACAACACAACTCTAAAAATAAAATAAGTCATACAAGCATCATAATACAAGCCAGGGGCCTCGAGGGCTCGAATACAATTGCTCGATCATAGACGAGTCAGCGGAAGCAACAATATCTGGGTACAGACATAACTTAAACAAGTTGCCATAAGATGGCTAGCACAAACTGGGATACAGATCGAAAGAGACGTAGGCCTCCTGCCTGGGATCCTCCTAAACTACTCCTGGTCATCGTCAGCAGCCTGCACGTACTAGTAGACATCTCCGGTGTAGTAAGAGTCGTCGTCGACGGTGGCGTCTGGCTCCTAGGCTCCAACATCTGGTTGCGACAACCAGGAAGAAATGGAAAGAGGGGAAAGAGGGAGAAAAGCAACCGTGAGTACTCATCCAAAGTACTCGCACGCAATGATCTACACTACATATGCATGGGTATTTGTGTAAAGGGGCAATATCGGTGGACTGAACTGTAGAATGCCAGAATAAGAGGGGGATAGATAGTCCTGTCAAAGACTACACTTCTGGCAGCCTCCATCTTGCAGCATGTAGAAGAGAGTAGATGGTAAGTTCACCAAGTAGCATCGCATAGCATAATCCTACCCAGCGATCCTCTCCTTGTCAACCTGTGAGAGAGCGATCACCAGGTTGTATCTGGCACTTGGAAGGGTGTGTTTTATTAAGTATCCGGTTCTAGTTGTCATAAGGTCAAGGTACAACTCCAAGTCGTCCTGTTACCGAAGATCACGGCTATTTGAATAGATAAACTTCCCTGCAGGGGTGCACCACATAACCCAACACGCTCGATCCCCTTTGGCCGGACACACTTTCCTGGGTCATGCCCGGCCTCGGAAGATCAACACGTCGTAGCCCCACCTAGGCACAACAGAGAGGCCAGTACGCCGGTCTAAATCCTATGCACGCAGGGGTCTGGGCCCATCGCACGTTGCTCACCTGCACGTTGCGAACGCGGCCGTAAGCAGACCTAGCCCCCTTAATACAAGCGCAGGCTTACGATCCAATCCGGCGCGCGCCGCTCAGTCGCTGACGTCAAGAAGGCTTCGGCTGATACCACGACGTCGAGTGCCCATAACTGTTCCCGCGTAGCTAGTTAGTGTGTATAGGCCAGTGGCCAGACTCAGATCAAATACCAAGATCTCGTTAAGCGTGTTATTTTGAAGTAGCCGCGGACGCCGCCCAGGGCCAGGCCCACCTCTCTCCTAGGTGGTCTCAACCTGCCCTGTCGCTCCGCCACAAAGTAATAGTCGGGGGCCGTCGCGAACCCAGGCCCACCTCTACCGGGATGTAGCCACCTGCCCCTTCAGCCCCCATCTCCGAATAGTATCATAAGTAATGTAACAGTATAAAGTATACAGTATATGCCCGTGATCACCTCCCGAAGTGATCACGGCCCCAGTAGTATAGCATGGCAGACGGACAAGAGTGTAGGGCCACTGATGGAACACTAGCATCCTATACTAAGCACTAGGATAGCAGGTAAGGGTAACAACTGTAGCAACAATGACAGGCTATGCAGTAGAATAGGATTAACCGAAAGCAGTAAAATGCTACACTACTATAATGCAAGCAGTAGAGAGAAGGAATAGGCAATATCTGGTGATCAAGGGGGGGGGCTTGCCTGGAAGCTCAGCCGAGAAGGAGGGTCGTCGGTGACATAGTCGTACACAGTGGCATCAGTGCCGGTCTCGGGGTCTACCGGAGAAGAAGAGGGGAAGAAATAGTAAATACGGAGCAAACAAAGCATCACAAAATATAACAAGGCAATACGCGGTGCCGGGGGTGATCTAACGCAGCGATAGGTAATACCGGCGAAGGGGGAAACATCCGGGAAAGTATCCCTAGTGTTTCGCATTTTCGGACAGGTGAACCGGAGGGGAAAGTTGCGTGTTCGCTATGCTAGGGATGTGTGGCGGACGAACGGGATGCATGTCTGGATTTGTCTCGTCGTTCTGAGCAACTTTCATGTACAAAGTTTTTTCATCCGAGCTACGGTTTATTTTCTATGATTTTTTGAAGTTTAAGCAATATTATGGAATTCCTGAAAATTGGCCAAGTCTGAGAATTGTTCAGTTTTTTTCTTAAACTTCACTTGGCTGTTTTCCGAAGGCTATAACTAATGTTATGTAGATCTAATGAAGAAACTACATATAAGTGTTTTACTCTACATCAACAGCACTACAAGGCCATGCCATTAGATAGCCTGAACAGCTTCTGTAATAGGTCCATTTACAGCTCTGAAGTAGTTAAGACAGTAATTCTGTTTTTCAGTTTTCTCTTTTAACAGAACATAGACTTTTGTCATTTTTATAGGAATTAATCCATGTCGTATTTGAATTTGGTCCAATGGAATAATTTGGAGGTTGTCATGTGTAATCCCAACACAAATTAATTTCAACGAAGTTAGACTTTGTTTGACCATAGTTTTGTTGCCATCCAGAGAGCTAAGAAGGTAGAAATAGAAAAAGCTAGCCAGCGTTACAGTAATGTTCAGTTACTGTAGCAGCGGCAGCAGAGCAGCGAAACGCATCGGCAGGAGCAGACGCAAGCGCGGGCGGGCAGCTACGGGCGCGGGCACACGCGCGGACGGACAAGGGAGGCCACGGCGGTCAGGCACAGCGGCTAACGGCGCACGGGCGCCGGCAGCAGCGGCTGCGGCGGCAGCAACAGCAGCGCACGGCATGGGGACGAGGATGTGCAGGGGCGTGGCCAGAGGCGGGCCTGGCCGGGTGAACGGCATGCGGCCTTCGCGCTCGGGGCCGGCTTGGCTGAGGGGTTAGCGCGCTTCCTGGGATCCCCAGGAGCACGACAGTGGCTCCAGTTCGCCCCTAGGGGGACGAGATCGACGGCAACGCGTCCATCGACGGGAGTAAAATTACGGCGGAGCTACGGCTACGGCGCGGGGCAGCTAGTGGAAGTACTCGAAGGGGGAAACAGGAGAGGGACGAAGCTGCTGCTCACATCGGTGTCGAGGGTCGACTCAGGGCAGCCGGAAGAGGTCGAGGATGACGGCGATCTTTGGTGGTGTGCGATGGCCGTGGTGGAGGGGACCGATCCGTCCGTTGTCGAGGTGGCCTCCCGGCTCCAATCCAGCGTTGAGGAAGACTAAGGCGAGCCTAGCGGAGCTTTTGGACACGCCGACGAGGCGAGGTGAGCTTGGTGGCTACGCGAACGACGGCTATATGTCCAAGGAGGGGTTCGGGCGAGATCTAGATCTCAGAGAGGCGCGAGGGAGAGGGAATGAGAGGGTTAGGGTTTCGGGGAGGGGCGCGGGGAAGGCCTTCTAGGTGTCAAGGAGGCCTGGATGGCGGACGCGTGGGCATCGGCGACATCGACGCACGCGCTTTTTCCACGGCGCCTATGAACAGAAGAAGAAGAAGAGTGCTAAGTGGGTTGGGCCGGTTCCTGTAGCCAGGAGGCCGAAGTGCACAGTAGCACTTTGCCTTTTTCCTTTTCTCTTTAAATTTTCTACTTTTCTTTTTATTTGTTTTGTTTTCTATTTACTTTCAATATTATTTCGGTCTTATAATATACGAGACTTGGCCCACAATTAGTGATGCAATATTAGACACAGCCACAAAAGTTTTGGTGGTTATTTAAAATAGTTTGTATTTTCACAAATCAGAAATGACATATTAAATAATGAATTGGCCCCTGTTTCATTTACTTTAGGGCACTCAACCACTTTATAAAATGTTGTTAATGAATGACAATTAGTTGATGAATATCTGCAGCCTAATGAACATTTTTTTTACTGTTTGAAGAAATAATAGTTTGACTTGTTATTTGAATTTGAATTTGAATCTGAACTCAGTTTGAAACAAGTGAGGTTTAGCAAGATTTTAATTATGATGACCGGCATCATTAACAGGGGTTTACTGTAGTTTAACTACCGGGGTGTCACAAATCTCCTCCACTACAAGAAATCTCGTCCCGAGATTTAAGAGGTAGAGTTGAGGGGGGGAAGTGATTTGGTTACGAAATTCTAACGAGTCTTCTCGGTCTTGCTTGCTCTTCTTGAAAAAGTTGATCCCTTATGTTGATGTCTTCATTTCTCTGCTTCATGTCATCATGATGAAGTCAGCATCCTTCCTTCGGGAACTCCATCGTACTTACGAATAGGTAAGGGGTAGCATGACAACGATAGAATGCTAAAAGGGGTAATCGTCTAGGGGTATCCCATGAATGAACAGATGAGTATCTCGCAAGTTGAACAAATCAAAGACATCGAGAGCAAAGTAAGAAGGTACAATAAGGAGTTCCAAGCGGATAGACAATCGTTCGATGTCTGAAACAGAGTGAAAGGGGTTCAAGGCGTCGAAGAATGAATCTTGTGTCTGATACCAGAATAGACCACTAGGAAGGTGCCCATGAATTACATACGAAGTCAAGCGCGAGGAATAACTTTGTCAATAGGTTGTACTGGAGAGTCAGGTTTCAATCCTGGGACCTATGGGTTATGGGCCCACCATGTGGGTTTAAAGTAGGAAAGGCGCTGACATCTTGCACGGTTATGATAGCAAGGCATGGTAGGGAATAGCTTGTCAGTTATGTCGGCAACAACATCAGTACCAAGGGCGAGGGACGAAGAGAACCATTTTCCTGCTCGTTGAACGAGGCGGACCAATAGGCAAAGTTCTCGTCCATCGGTGGCTACTGGAATGTCATCAACAATAGTAACAGGGTCTTACTAACAACGTTGTACACCGAGGTGTTTACATAAGCAGGAGAATATTACTACTTAGCTCATATAGATCACCAGAAAGGTTAAACAAAACAATGGAAAGGAAAAGGTGATCATCAGATTAAATAGAACAATGGAAAGGAAAATGTGTTTAAACACATTATTAAGGGGTATATCCTTCCCAAGGATACACAGAGCATGATATCCACGACAGGATATAATGTAGAAAACCCTTTAGGAAAAGAGGGAGAAATTTCATGACATTACCCATGCAACGGTGTTTGGATAATTTGATAAAGAAATTTTAGCATTGTGCTTCAAATGTTCTTATTGAAGATCGGAGTACCACAGACATGCTTCGAGATAGCATTGACATGGTCATCAAGTAAAGGTCAGACTTGGATACTCCAAGGATTCGTCAGGAACAACTTATAGAATAAGTCTTACAATTTCCTCATGGAAGAATAGCTAACCTTGGTAAAGATGATACTATATCAATAGGTCATCCGGCCAGGTGTGCTAGGCATGACATCACCTTACCGGGTCCTGTAAAGATGTTATAACTCCTGGAAATATGTTCCAACCATCATATCTGACCGAGATTCAGATCTGATTGGTGTCAGGATAACTCAGACTCAGGATGCCTGAGAAGAAAGGTGCAACACAAATTGTCGAGATGACATCGAAGATTCTCGGGAAATGAACTATGGAAGCAAGTTCCGAAACAAGAGTTCAGCATTAAATCAAGGAGGTGAGGAGGTGGCTGATTGACTCAGCGACAATTCATTGAGATTTCCAAAAAGATGGATTTCCACAATTATGTGAACAAGGAGATATCATTAGTCAGATCAATGATATAATGACATATGCTCGAGGAAAACATACACAATTTAACAATGATAGAAGGGTGCACCCAAAAATCTGGACTAGGTAGCACGATCAATGTTTGAATGTTGATTCGATAACCAATGGTCTAAGAATGAAATATCGACCATTAACATCAAAGCAATAGGGTTGCTAAAAGTTTTGAAGTCGCACATCATAGTTTAATTGTTAGTTTTCCGGTTAGAAACAACACGGGGACCAAGGAATGAACGAATATGGCAAGAAGTATCACCTGTATCAAGAATTCCTAAGAGGTGGTGAAATTTTCACGACTATCTTGATATAAAAGATGGTAATACTCCAAGGTAAAGAAGAAGAAATGCTGGATAGCAAGGAACTCAAGGTATAACACAGAACACGAACAAGTTTGTGTTGGAGGGAAGGCAATAAAGTGGTCGATGACAACACAAATCATCGAGGGCAAGGATGGTAATTCTCATCATGAATTTGATTGATATTCTGAAAGAGCTCAGAATGTTGATGATGATCACGACACATTTGTCGAGAGATTAACTGAAGATGTAATCGATCGGCGATGACATCACGTCAAAGGAATGATAAAGCGAAAGGTTATTGGAACCACGGGTATGACACAAACTCAAAACCAAGCTTGCGGTTCAAGGCGAAATGATATGATGAGGAAGATCGACGTAAGCTTAGCTCATCATCAAAAATGGTGCTCCGGGAAGAAGGACCAGGTAGCACAGTTAAAATTTAGCACGATAAGGATATAGACAAGCAGGCTAGGAATGACTTGAAGGATTATTAAACTTGTAAGCAACGAGAATTACTTAGAGTTATTGAATCGGAGTGCGGAATCGATTCACTTATCAGTGTTCTCGAGTGACTAATAGCCCAGAACCTGGGGGAAATTGGAATCGGTGAGAAATAATACTTGAAGAACTCATAAGAAGTAATATGGTTTTGTGCTATTATCGAGATACCACGGGGTAATACTCGAAGGTAGATCAAAATAGAGGTTGGACGGGTGCATTGATCTGCAGAGGACAAGTGATTCAACTTGTCCGAGAAAAGGATCAAAGATGATCAATCATGGTCGGAACCACGGTTGCAAAGGACCAACATAGATACAAGATGAACGTATAACAAGTGTGCTTTAATACAAGAAGCTTCCATGATAGATTCCACATCGGTTCCATGGGCATGAACACAAAGTTCAAGGTCGACTCCCACTTCTTCAATGCATAATCTTTCATTCACTTCTCATCTTCAAAGAAGTTGTAGGGTAGAAAATTATCTAGTAAAACACCAGAAGGGTATAACTTGTGAAAACTTTCGGGTTCATACGGTTTTAGGGAAAGTATAGGTTCAACCCATCAGGGCATCTTAGAAACATATGCCACAAGCTTCGGGAGTAATTACCACCGGCTCAAAAAGCAGAGCATGGTTAACCAAACCGGAGAATAGGATTTACCAATGGCATTATGTATCAGGGAAAGAACTTCTCGGGTTTTTGTATACAAAGGACACTTTCGGACGATAATTCAACAAAGGACCTGACGGTTCGCAACGGAGCTGATGTGAGTATCGCCACACAACCAGCGAAAGAAACAATGCAAAGGCATTGGACTATAGAAACAACTGACTTATCCAAAGCTCCAATGCAAAGGAATTATGATTTCCGATTCAAGGGATCAGAAGCAACGCTCTGATTAATGTAGGATAAGTTGAGTAGGCTTAGGGGTAAAATTGATGGCCATTTGATTGGTCGAGATCCAACTCATCTTTAAAATGACGTCTGAGCCGGAAGGATGAATTCTAGGATCTGATTGAGGATTGCGAGCATTCGTAACTTATTGGATCAATGGACTCAAAAATGATAGTGACAAAGGATGCCAATAAGATTATTATACTTATGGGATTAACCATAATGTAAGCAAGCAAGAATTTCAAGAGCAATACGTTGCTGACAATTTTCGGAAGATCAAATGGTATTTCGAAGACTTTTGTGAAATTCATGAATCAACTGGGGATGAGCTGATACTTGGTAAGTGCGAGAAATTATCCGTAGGGGTATTCAAGTTGCAAAGATCTGCAAGGCAATAGGCACAAAGTATTCTCGGGGTATCTTGTAATAACAAGATCGAGTGGGAATACAAGTAAGAATGACAGGTGTAAGTAATTATCCATAGGGATATTTCGGTGGTAGGGAATTGCAAAAGCGACAGACACAAGGTCTCGAGAGAATATCGGAGAGTATCTTCGAAATCTTCTAGTGCACGGAGCAATCATCTGGAGGGAGGGGTTCTCTGGGAGGAAGTAGTATCGAGATCCTAAAGTTAGATTTTAGAAAATCATTTAACCCGAATAGGAGAGAGATCAGAGTCCCAGAGTATAGATGAGGAATAAAAGATCCTAATACCACCCAATGGCGACGTGGGCCCGTAAGACACATAGCCATGTTAGTAAAAGTTTTGCAATGTCTAGACTCGACTTCGGCCAAGGAGTGTGAAGGGGGATTCCTACATGCAGTCGGCTCTGATACCAACTTGTGACGCCCCCGATTCAATCGTACATTAATCATACACGCAAACGTGTACGATCAAGATCAGGGACTCACGGGAAGATATCACAACACAACACAAGCCAGGGGCCTCGAGGGCTCGAATACAAGTGCTCGATCATAGACGAGTCAGCGGAAGCAACAATATCTGCGTACAGACATAAGTTAACCAAGTTGCCATAAGATGGCTAGCACAAACTGGGATACAGATCGAAAGAGACGTAGGCCTCCTGCCTGGGATCCTCCTAAACTACTCCTGGTCATCGTCAGCAGCCTGCACGTAGTAGTAGACATTTCCGGTGTAGTAAGAGTCGTCGTCGACGGTGGCGTCTGGCTCCTGGGTTCCAACATCTGGTTGCGACAACCAGGAAGAAATGGAAAGAGGGGAAAGAGGGAGAAAAGCAACTGTGAGTACTCATCCAAAGTACTCGCAAGCAAGGATCTACACTACATATGCATGGGTATTTATGTAAAGGGGCAATATCGGTGGACTGAACTGCAGAATGCCAGAATAAGAGGGGGATAGCTAGTCATGTCGAAGACTACGCTTCTGGCAGCCTCCATCTTGCAGCATGTAGAAGAGAGTAGATGGTAACTTCACCAAGTAGCATCGCATAGCATAATCCTACCCGGCGATCCTCTCCTCGTCAACCTGTGAGAGAGCGATCACCAGGTTGTATCTGGCACTTGGAAGGGTGTGTTTTATTAAGTATCTGGTTCTAGTTGTCATAAGGTCAAGGTACAACTCCAAGTCGTCCTGTTACCGAAGATCACGGCTATTCGAATAGATAAACTTCCCTGCAGGGGTGCACCACATAACCCAACACGCTCGATCCCCTTTGGCCGGACACACTTTCCTGGGTCATGCCCGGCCTCGGAAGATCAACACGTCGCAGACCCACCTAGGCACAACAGAGAGGTCAGCACGCCGGTCTAAATCCTATGCGCGCAGGGGTCTGGGCCCATCGCCCGTTGCTCACCTGCACGTTGCGAACGCGACCATAAGCAGACCTAGCCCTCTTAATACAACCGCAGGCTTACGGTCCAATCCGGCGCACGCCGCCAGTCACTGACGTCAAGAAGGCTTCGGCTGATACCACGACGTCGAGTGCCCATAACTGTTCCCACGTAGCTGGTTAGTGCGTATAGGCCAGTGGCCAGACTCAGATCAAATACCAAGATATCGTTAAGCGTGTTATTTTGAAGTAACCGCGGATGCCAACCAGGGCCAGGCCCACCTCTCTCCTAGGTGGTCTCAACCTGCCCTGTCGCTCCGCCACAAAGTAATAGTCGGGGGCTGTCGGGAACCCAGGCCCACCTCTACCTGGATGTAGCCACCTGCCCCTTCAGCCCCCATCTCCGAACAGTATCATAAGTAATGTAACATTATAAAGTATACAGTATATGCCCGTGATCACCTCCCGAAGTGATCATGGCCCAGTAGTATAGCATGGCAGACGGACAAGAGTGTAGGGCCACTGATGGAACACTAGCATCCTATACTAAGCATTAGGATAGCAGGTAAGGGTAACAACTGTAGCAACAATGACAGGCTATGCAGCAGAATAGGATTAACCGAAAGCAGTAACATGCTACACTACTATAATGCAAGCAGTAGAGAGAAGGAATAGGCGATATCTGGTGATCAAGGGGGGCTTGCCTGGAAGCCCAGCTGAGAAGGAGGGTCGTCGGTGACGTAGTCATACACAGTGGCATCAGTGCCGGTCTCGGGGTCTAACGGAGAAGAAGAGGGGGAAGAAATAGTAAATACGGAGCAAACAAAGCATCACAAAATTTAACAAGGCAATACGCGGTGTCGGGGGTGATCTAACGCAGCGATAGGTAATACCGGCGAAGGGGGAAACATCCAGGAAAGTATCCCCAGTGTTTCGCGTTTTCGAACAGGTGAACCGGAGGGGGAAAGTTGCGTGTTCGCTATGCTAGGGATGTGTGGCGGACGAACGGGTTGCGTGTCCGGATTCGTCTCGTCGTTCTGAGCAACTTTCATGTACAAAGTTTTTTCATCCGAGCTACAGTTTATTTTCTATGATTTTTCGAAGTTTAAACAATATTATGGAATTCCTGAAAATTGGCTAAGTCTTGAGAATTGTTCAGTTTTTTTCTTAAACTTCACTTGGCTGTTTTCCGAAGGCTATAACTAATGTTATGTAGATCTAATGAAGACACTACACATAAGTGTTTTACTCTACATCAACAGCACTACAAGGCCATGCCATTCATAGGCTGAACAGGTTCTGTAACAGGTCCATTTAGAGCTCTGAAGTAGTTAAGACAGTAAATCTATTTTTCAGTTTTCTCTCTTAACAGAACATAGACTTTTGTCATTTTTATAGGAATTAATCCATGTCGTATTTGCATTTGGTCCAATGGAATAATTTGGAGGTTGTCATGTGTACTCTCAACACAAATTAATTTCAATGAAGTTAGACTCTGTTTGACCATAGTTTTGTTGCCATCCAGAGAGCTAAGAAGGTAGAAATAGCAAAAGCTAGCCAGCGCTACAGTAACATTCAGTTAGTGTAGCAGCGGCAGCAGAGCAGCGAAACGCAGCGGCAGGAGCGGCCGCAAGCGCGGGCGGGCAGCTGCGGGCGGGCACGCGCGCGAACGGATAAGGGAGGTGTAACGCCTCGGATCCGATGCGCCAGGTGTCACCCAGTTATTCGCCGTCGTTGCCATGTCATTTGCTTGTGTGTTGCATTTTCCCATGTCATCATCTGCATTTCATTTGCATGTTTTTCAAAAACTTGCATCTGGTCCTTTTCCCCGTTATCCGTTTCGCGATCCGACTCTCTCGCACGCGCCCGCCGCCCCTCTCAGACCTTGTTTCGTGAGCGGGAGAAAAATGTTCTCGGAATGGACCGAGATTTGCCGAGTGGCCTTGGTATATCACCGACAGACCGCCCGTCAAATTTCGTTCCATTTGGAGGTCGTTTGATACCCCAACGGTTAACCGCGTAGCCTGTAAACCCCTCTTTCTTTGCAGCCCAGCACCACTCCACAACAGCCCACCTAGCCCATCAAAACCCCCTCCATGCTCTCCCCCGCTCGATCACGATCGTGTGGGCGAAAACCGCTCCTCATTTGGACGCTCCTAGCTCCCTCTACCTATAAATTCGTCCCCTCCCACTCCATTTTCGGGTCCAAAACCCTACCCCCTCCTTCCCCCGCAGCCGCCGCCGTCTCCCACCTTGTTTTCCGCGCCCGACCACCCCACCGTCGCCACTTGGCGCCGCCTGAGCGGCCAGCGCCGCCGCAACCGCCTCCCTCTGCCAACCAGGCGCCTCCACGTGTCCCGGCCAGCGCCTCCCGCCGCCGCAGCCCGCCGAGGCCCAGGCCAGGCCCGCCTCGGGCCGAACCGGGCCCCGAGCGCCCCAGCAGCCTGATCCACCGCGCACCTCCCTGCATCTCCCTCGATCCAGCGGGATCGAGAGGAGCCCGAGCTCCTGGACCCCGCCGCCTCGCCGAACTTCGTTGTCGCGCTGCCCGCCTCGCGTCAGGGAGCCCCACCCGAGCACCTTCCCGCCGCCCTGGACCCGTCCCCGCTGCCGGCGCCCTCGTCTCAAGCTCCGCCCGACCCCGCCATCTCCAGCTCCGCCGCCGCCGGAGTTCTTCACCTCGCCGCCGGTCGGAATGGGTCCGGAGCGACCGGATCCGGCAGCCACCAACGTCCCGCGGCCTCCCCGTCGTCCTTGCATCCTCGTCGGAGTCCCAAGGCGCCGCCGCCGCCTCGCCCTACCTCGCTCCCGATCGGCTCGGGAGGAGACGCCGCCTCCAGCCGCCAACGCTCGCGTGGGCCGGCCTGCTGTCCAGGGCCCATCCGCCGGCCCACCTCGCCTCTCCTCCGACCTGGACCAAGCCCATGGGTGAGCCCACCTAAACCCCGCCCAGTGCACGTTATAACTATCCAGCGCTCACATGTTTTTTTCTTCAGAAAATCGACCAAGTCCCTAAATATTTGCATTCTGTTCTTCTAAGTCTGAATCTGTCATATTACTTGCTAGGTTTACATGGGTGCCATCATATCTTCTGTGCCTTTTTGGCTCATGTTCAGTAAGGGACTTTTGTTCTATGCAATTAGTACATTCATTCCATGCCTTTGTTTTCTGTGATATGTTCCTGTAGCATGTTGGTCGATAGCTCTAAACTTAGCAACCTGATGTTATTTCTGCCATGTCCAGAAATTTCTGCCAAGTCTGTGAATCTGTTATTAATTGCAATCTTGCCATGTCCCTTTTGAGCATGTTCTAGTGATTTCTGGAGATAGCTCAGTGTTCATGTTTTGTCATGCTTTACCTGTACACCTTGTCCATGCCTTTTGTTATCATGTTGAGGTGTCGTAGCATATTGTTTTGATGCTTGCAAGATGCCTAGTTGCTGTTTTGGACAGATTGTTGTTATGTCTTGTTTGGAGTGTATGTGTTGCACCGTTGCTCCGTTTTGAGCATTATCTATATGAAACTTGCTTAGTTTTGCATGTAGTTTCATATTCCCTTGTTGCATCCTTGTTTTGAGGTGTTTTCTTGATGTTTACTTGCATTTTGCATCAATGCCATGTTTAACTTGTTTTGCTCATATCTTCTAGGCCGTAGCTCCGAATTAAATGAACCTTATATGTAAGTTGACTAGAATTTCGTGTAGATCATCTTGGCGCATCTTAACTTGCTGTTTAACAACTTGAATATAAGGTTTATTTAGTTGTGGACCAATTTCGAAATTTGCATACGAGGACTTATCGGATTTGTTATATGTTAGTTCCGGCCTCATTTAAACATGCTTTGATGTGTTGTTCTTGTATGCATCATCTCTTGTCATGAGTAGGTTCATGTAGCCTTGTCATGCATCATACTTCATTGAGCATCATGCCTTGTTCATGTGTGGTGTGTTTACCATGTTGTGTGCTTCTTCTCGATAGTTCCCGTTTCGTTGCGATCGTGAGGATTCGTTCGTCTACGCTTGGTTCGTCTTCGTGGCTTCATCTTTTTCATGGACTCGTTCTTCTTCCTTGTGGGATTTGAGGCAAGATGACCATCACCTTGGATCTCATTACTATCATTGCTATGCTAGTTGCTTCGTTCTATCGCTATGCTGCGCTACCTATCACTTGCCCTTCAAGCCTCCCAAATTGCCATGAACCTCTAACCCTTGTCACCCTTCCTAGTAAACCGTTGTTTGGCTATGTTACCGCTTTTGCTCAGCCCCTCTTATAGCGTTGCTAGTTGCAGGTGAAGATGAAGATTGCTCCATGTTGGATTATGTTTATGTTGGGATATCACAATATCTCTTATTTAATTAATGCATCTATATACTTGGTAAAGGGTGGAAGGCTCGGCCTTATGCCTGGTGTTTTGTTCCACTCTTGCCGCCCTGGTTTCCGTCATACCGGTGTTATGTTCCTTGATTTTGCGTCCCTTACGCGGTTGGGTGATTTATGGGACCCCCTTGACAGTTCGCTTTGAATAAAACTCTTCCAGCAAGGCCCAAGCTTGGTTTCACTTTTGCCTCACCCAGCCTTTTTCCCTTGGGAGTCGCGCATCCCGAAGGTCATCTTTTAACCCCCCCGGGCCAGTGTTTCTCTAAGTGTTGGTCCGAACCGAGCTGCCTGCGGGGCCACCTCGGGGAAACTCAAGGTCTGGTTTTACTCATAGCTAGTCTCATCCGGTGTTGCCCTGAGAACGAGATATGTGCAGCTCCTATCGGGATTGTCGGCACATCGGGCGGCTTTGCTGGTCTTGTTTTACCATTATCGAAATGTCTTGTAACCGGGATTCCGAGACTGATCGGGTCTTCCCGGGAGAAGGATTATCCTTCGTTGACCGTGAGAGCTTATAATGGGCTAAGTTGGGACACCCCTGCAGGGTATAAACTTTCGAGAGCCGTGCCCGCGGTTATGTGGCAGATGGGAATTTGTTAATATCCGGTTGTAGAGAACCTGACACTTGACTTAATTAAAACGCATCAACCGCGTGTGTAGCCGTGATGGTCTCTTTTCGGCGGAGTCCGAGAAGTGAACACGGTCTTTGGGTTATGTTTGATGTAAGTAGGAGTTAAGGATCACTTCTTGATCATTACTAGTGGACGACCGTTCCGTTGCTTCTCTTCTCGCTCTTATTTGCGTATGTTAGCCACCATACTTGCTTAGTCGCTGTTGCAACCTCACCACTTTACCCCTTCCTTTCCCTTTAAGCTTTGCTAGTCTTGATACCCATGGTAATGGGATTGCTGAGTCCTCGTGGCTCACAGATTACTACAACAACAGTTGCAGGTACAGGTTTTGCGATGGTCATGACGCGAGAGTGATGTTACTTGTTTTGGAGTTCTTCTTCTGCTTCTTCGTTCAGGGGATAGGTTCCAGGTCGGCAGCCTGGGCTAGCAGGGTGGATGTCGTTTGAGTTTCTGTTTGTGTTTCATCCGTAGGCGGATGTTGATCTTATGTATGATGTATATTGATGTATTCTTGCGGCATTTGTATGGCTTGTATGTATCCCCATCTTTTATGTAATGTTGATGTAATGATATCCACCTTGCAAAAGCATTTCAATATACGGGTCTATCCTTGGTGGGACCTTCGAGTTCCTCTCGGATAGGGTCGCATATTGGGCGTGACAAGTTGGTATCAGAGCCTCGACCGACCCTAGGAGCCCCCTTGATTGATCGTGTAGTTTGGCCGTTGTCGAGTCTGGAAGAAAACTATTTCTGAGTCTAGTTATATCGGAGAGTAGGAATTATTTTTACTCCTCAGTCCCTTCGTCGCTCTGGTGAGAAATCTTGACGTAGGTGTTTTGAACTACTTCTCTTCCCCTTCAAATTTTTCTTTAGGATCACGCGGTTAGTTTTTCATTCGTTGTCCATTCTCTTTTCAATCCGGCGCATTTCTCTTCGAGTGGTTTCGATCCTCGCCATCTTTTGCAAGATCAATCCTCATCTCTTATCAACCGATGTTGTTTCCCTGTCCGAAGTTGTCCTTGTTTTTCCCACCCGCCCACCCTTTTTCTTCTCGGAACAGGAGTCCATAATCGAGTATCCATCCTACTCGTGCGAAGCCCTTGCATTCTCTCCTCAATCATTTCAACCGGCGTTTTTCTATTCAACTATTCGTCGTTCCAATTGTATGTGTTTTCCCGCCCTCCCACCCCTTTTATTCCCGGAGTCTGAGCCTCTATTCGAGCATCAATTTCATTCGTGCGGAGTATCTTCAGTCTGTCCTTAATTGTCTCAACCGGTGAAGTCTCGCCTAGTTAATCTTTGTTCGCCTCATTTCCTTTTTCGGTGGGTCCAATTCAAGTTTTTCGTTGTCGATCGTATTCTTTCCCTCAGCTCAAATATTTCCCTTTGCTCGTTCGCTTTTTGCCATTTTATCATTCCGGAGTAATGAAGACATCTCAGAAGATTCGTGTTTGCATCCAATTAATTCGAGGTTGTCACCTTATTCAATCTTTCAATCGTTCCGGTGCATCATTTCTCATTTCAACAATCTTTTTCAACGGTGTTTCTTTTCAGTGGGCCCTAACCCACAGGTCTTTCCCATGATCTTACCTGACACTTCTAAGTTTCCCGGAGTTATTCTCAAATCCTTTTCGAAGTTTGACGTAAGTATGAATTTCATCAGTCAGATGCTTCTCCAAGATCGCTTTCAAATTCTTTCATGATCGGGTCAACCTTTTCCTCTTTTCATTCTCCCGAAGTATCTCAACAATTTTGGTGTTCTTTCTCGTCGTCATTCTCAACATTTGAAGACCGAAGAAGAGTTTCTCTTAAATCTTGTCCTTTCTCCCGAAGATTTATGTCGCTAGCTTGATGCTATCCGCTCATATTGTTTCTAGTCGTGCAATTCTTTTCATCCATCCGGAGTATTTCAGGAGTTGCTTTCCCTCTCAATTATCCGGAGGCCTCCATTTCAGAATATTTCTTCGTTCTAAGTTTTCAAATCCGTTCTCCGATTATTCTATATTCATGCCTTTTCGTTCGTCTCCATATTCTTCCGGTGCTTTGTTCAAGTAATCTGTAATCAATTCGAGACCTCTTCATTCCGTGGTATCAAATTCCCTCAAGTGTCTTCGTGCTTTTCTAATTCTTTCCGGTGATTCATTCTCTTTTCGTCATTCGATTCAATTCTTATGGTGGCTCATTCAAGATTCTTTCTGTTGTTATCATATCAATTCATTCGTTCTTTCCAGTCCTACCGGTGGTTCACGAAGACTTTCTCAAGTTTTGCGCTATATCCCCCCTTAATCTTTCCAACGAGAATAAGTAGTATGCAATCCATTATTTCTCATCAATTTAATTGGTGGAGGATAAGCATAACGTAATCCTTATTCTTCTTTCTTCAAGTGGTTTTATCTCTTCTTTTCGGAGTTTGTTCATCTTATCACATTCTCGGTTCAAAGTGTTTTCATCTTTTCTTTTCCGGAGTTCTAAGCTTCTCGCCGATTTCGTCGCGAACCTCCATCCAAATCCTGGCAAGGATTTAATCTTATCCCTTTCATCCTTCAATTTTATCTCGTCATTCTTTTGTTATCGGAGTTCATCACGGTGGCTCATCATGATTTAATTCATTCTTCAAGTGTTCATCAAGATTCTTGTAGGCGTAGCTCAAGTATCTTCTTCTTGCTTCTCAAAGTGCAACTATTTATCCATATTCTTCTGAAGTGGAGTTTTGCATTTCCTCGTTCTTCTCAGCTTTTCAATCTTTTCCGCTTGTGGTAGGTTACCACCTCATAATTTTGAGATGTTATCCATAAGCCCACAACAAGCTTAGTCTTTTGTTGTTGAATTTCCAACAACTCCGATCAATGTTTCCTTCTAAGGATGCTCTCTATTTCATTCATGGTAGAAGTTGTCATTTTCTTCCCCGTTCTTCTCATTCCACTCTTTCAAGTCTTCCGGAGGTTTTGTGTCGTTCCTCAAGTAAAGTGTCGTTCCATTTCTCAAGCTCATGTTCTATTCTTTCCTTGTTCAGCCGGAGTGCTGCATAAATTCCTTTGTTATTATTCCTTTTCTATCTTGTCCTAACCGAAGTGGTTTCAAATTCAGCCTTATTCCTTGAGCTTTTGCTTCTTGTCTCATTCAACATTCCTCTTTCCAACTCGAGTGTTCTTGACTTTGTTCATCCTCACTGTTTTGTTCTTATTTCACCTCATCCTTTTTTTTCCTTCTGTCTCGGTCCTAAGATCTCGGGACGAGATCTCTTGTTAGTGGAGGAGTGTTGTAATGCCTCGGATCCGATGCGCCAGGTGTCACCCAGTTATTCGCCGTCGTTGCCATGTCATTTGCTTGTGTGTTGCATTTTGCCATGTCATCATCTGCATTTCATTTGCATGTTTTTCAAAAACTTGCATCCGGTCCTTTTCCCCGTTGTCTGTTTCGCGATCCGACTCTCTCGTACGGGCCCGCCGCCCCTCTCAGACCTTGTTTCGTGAGTGGGAGAAAAACGTTCTCGGAATGGACCGAGATTTGCCGAGTGGCCTTGGTATATCACCGATATACCGCCCGTCAAATTTCGTTCCATTTGGAGGTCGTTTGATACCCCAACGGTTAACCGCGTAGCCTCTAAACCCCTCTCTCTTTGCAGCCCAGCACCCCTCCACAACAGCCCACCTAGCCCATCAAAACCCCCTCCATGCTCTCCGCCGCTCGATCACGATCGTGTGGGCGAAAACCGCTCCTCATTTGGACACTCCTAGCTCACTCTACCTATATATTCGTCCCCTCCCCCTCCATTTTTGGGTCCAAAACCCTAGCCCCTCCTTCCCCCGCAGCCGCCGCCGTCTCCCACCTTGTTTTCCACGCCCGACCACCCCACCGTCGCCACTTGGCGCCGCCTGGGCGGCCAGCGCCGCCGCAACCACCTCCCTCCGCCAACCAGGCGCCTCCACGTGTCCCGGCCAGCGCCTCCCGCCGCCGCAGCCCGCCGAGGCCCAGGCCAGGCCCACCTCGGGCCGAACCGGGCCCCGAGCGCCCCAGCAGCCCGATCCACCGTGCACCTCCCTGCATCTCCCTCGATCCAGCAGGATCGAGAAGAGCCCGAGCTCCTGGACCCCGCCGCCGGCATCGTTCCCCGCCGCCTCGCCGAACTTCGTCATCGCGCCGCCCACCTCGCGTCAGGGAGCCCCACCCAAGCACCTTCCCGCCGCCCTGGACCCGTCCCCGCTGCCGGCGCCCTCGTCTCAAGCTCCGCCCGACCCCGCCATCTCCAGCTCCGCCGCCGCCGGAGTTCTTCACCTCGCCGCCGGTCAGAATGGGTCCGGAGCGACTGGATCCGGCAGCCACCAACGTCCCGCGGCCTCCCCACCGTCCTTGCATCCTCGTCGGAGTCCCAAGGCGCCGCCGCCGCCTCGCCCTACCTCGCTCCCGATCGGATCGGGAGGAGACGCCGCCTCCAGCCGCCAGCGCTCGCGTGGGCTGGCCTGCTGTCCAGGGCCCATCCGCCAGCCCACCTCGCCTCTCCTCCGACCTGGACCAAGCCCATGGGTGAGCCCACCTAAACCCCGCCCAGTGCACGTTATAACTATCCTGCGCTCACATGTTTTTTTCTTCAGAAAATCGACCAAGTCCCTAAATATTTGCATTCTGGTGCTAAGTTCTGCATGCCATAACTTGTTGCATACTGTGCGTGCATGATATATCACAATGTTCATTGTGAGATGCTATACATTTCATTCCACTGTGCCATGCTTGTTTGAGTTCATCTTGATGCCCAAATCATCGTTGCAAGAGTGCTATATGATGTTAACTGCTGTCTGTTATCAGAACTTGGTGATTTGTTTTTTTCATTGCATTTTGTGTGTGCATCTTATGAGCCTGAGGTCTACATGTGTTTTGAACTACAGCATGCCATCTTTACAGAAGTGCTTCTCTTGTATTTTTGTGTTCTATGTGCTGACTAGCACAAGCATGCAAAGTAGCCTCAGTGATGCTGCTGATTTCTGTGACCTGGTGACTTCTGCCCAGTCTGAGTCTGTTATGTTGTGATGCCATGTAAACCTGCTGTCACTATGAGTTCTATGCATAATTTGGAGATGTTCACTAAGGATGTTTTGTTATACATGTTATGCTCTATGCATCCATGCCTTTGGTTGCATTTATAGCCTGTTATAGCTTGTTGTAATCTTGCTCCAAACTTGCTAAATAATGTTGCTGTCAACGTGTTAACATTAAGTTCGTTATTTCCATGTGTTTTGCTACTGGTCCATGTACCCTATGACTATTCTATTGCCATGCTTAGCTTCCTATTTATTCCATGTTACTGTTGGTTACCTTTTCATGCCATGTATTGCTCTGTGGTGAGTGGTTCAAGCTCACCAACATGCCTACTTATCGTTATTTCTGACATGTTCTGTTTTTCTTCTAAGTCTGAATCTGTCATATTACTTGCTATGTTTACATGGGTGCCATCATATCTTCTGTGCCTTTTTGGCTCATGTTCAGGAAGGGACTTTTGTTCTATGCAATTAGTATATTCATGGCATGCCTTTGTTTTCTATGATATGTTCCTGTAGCATGTTGTTCGATAGCTCTAAACTTAGCAACCTGATGTTATTTCTGCCATGTCCAGTAATTTCTGCCAAGTCCGTGAATCTGTTATTAATTGCAATCTTGCCATGTCCCTTTTGAGCATGTTCTAGTGATTTCTGGAGATAGCTCAGTGTTCATGTTTTGTCATGCTTTACCTGTACACCTTGTCCATGCCTTTTGTTATCATGTTAAGGTGCTGTAGCATATTGTTTTGATGCTTGCAAGATGCCTAGTTGCTGTTTTGGACAGATTGTTGTTATGTCTTGTTTGGAGTGTATGTGTTGCAACGTTGCTCCGTTTTGAGCATGATCTATATAAAACTTGCTTAGTTTTGCATGTAGTTTCATATTCTCTTATTGCATCCTTGTTTTGAGGTGTTTTCTTGATGTTTACTTGCATTTTGCATCAATGCCATGTTTAACTTGTTTTGCTCATATCTTCTAGGCTGTAGCTCCGAATTAAATGAACCTTATATGTAATTTGACTAGAATTTCGTGTAGATCATCTTGGCGCATCTTAACTTGCTGTTTAACAACTTGAATATAAGGTTTATTCAGTTCTGGACCAATTTCGAAATTTGCATATGAGGACTTACCGGATTTGTTGTATGTTAGTTTCCGCCTCATTTAAACTTGCTTTGATGTGTTGTTCTTGTATGCATCATCTCTTGTCATGAGTAGCTTCATGTACCTTGTCATGCATCATACTTGATTGAGCATCATGCCTTGTTCATGTGTGGTGTGTTTACCATGTTGTGTGCTTCATCTCGATAGTTCCCGTTTCGTTGCGATCGTGGGGATTCGTTCGTCTACGCTTGGTTCGTCTTCGTGGCTTCATCTTCTTCATGGACTCGTTCTTCTTCCTTGCGGGATTTCAGGCAAGATGACCGTCACTTTGGATCTCATTACTATCATTGCTATGCTAGTTGCTTCGTTCTATCGCTATGCTGCGCTACCTATCACTTGCTCTTCAAGCCTCCCAAATTGCCATGAACCTCTAACCCTTGTCACCCTTCCTAGCAAATTGTTGTTTGGCTATGTTACCGCTTTTGCTCAGCCCCTCTTATAGCGTTGCTAGTTGCAGGTGAAGATGAAGATTGCTCCATGTTGGATTATGTTTATGTTGGGATATCACAATATCTCTTATTTAATTAATGCATCTATATAATTGGTAAAGGGTGGAAGGCTCGGCCTTATGCCTGGTGTTTTGTTCCACTCTTGCCGCCCTGGTTTCCGTCATACCGGTGTTATGTTCCTTGATTTTGCGTCCCTTACGCGGTTGGGTGATTTATGGGACCCCCTTGACAGTTCGCTTTGAATAAAACTCTTCCAGCAAGGCCCAACCTTGGTTTCACTTTTGCCTCACCCAGCCTTTTTCCCTTGGGAGTCGCGCATCCCGAAGGTCATCTTTTAACCCCCCCCCCCCCGGGGCCAGTGCTTCTCTAAGTGTTGGTCCGAACCGAGCTGCCTGTGGGGCCACCTCGGGGAAACTCAAGGTCTGGTTTTACTCGTAGCTAGTCTCATCCGGTGTTGCCCTGAGAACGAGATATGTGCAGCTCCTATCGGGATTGTCGGCACATCGGGCGGCTTTGCTGGTCTTGTTTTACCATTGTCAAAATGTCTTGTAACCGGGATTCCGAGACTGATCGGGTCTTCCCGGGAGAAGGATTATCCTTCGTTGACCGTGAGAGCTTATAATGGGCTAAGTTGGGACACCCCTGCAGGGTATAAACTTTCGAGAGCCATGCCCGCGGTTATGTGGCAGATGGGAATTTGTTAATATCCGGTTGTAGAGAACTTGACACTTGACTTAACTAAAACGCATCAACCGCGTGTGTAGCCGTGATGTTCTCTTTTCGGCGGAGTCCGAGAAGTGAACACGGTCTTTGGGTTATGTTTGACGTAAGTAGGAGTTCAGGATCACTTCTTGATCATTACTAGTGGACGACCGTTCCGTTGCTTCTCTTCTCGCTCTTATTTGCGTATGTTAGCCACCATACTTGCTTAGTCGCTGTTGCAACCTCACCACTTTACCCCTTCCTTTCCCTTTAAGCTTTGCTAGTCTTGATAACCATGGTAATGGGATTGCTGAGTCCTCGTGGCTCACAGATTACTACAACAACAGTTGCAGGTACAGGTTTTGCGATGGTCATGACGCGAGAGCGATGTTACTTGTTTTGGAGTTCTTCTTCTGCTTCTTCGTTCAGGGGATAGGTTCCAGGTCGGCAGCCTGGGCTAGCAGGGTGGATGTCGTTTGAGTTTCTGTTTGTGTTTCATCCATAGGCGGATGTTGATCTTATGTATGATGTATATTGATGTATTCTTGCGGCATTTGTATGCCTTGTATGTATCCCCATCTTTTATGTAATGTTGATTTAATGATATCCACCTTGCAAAAGCATTTCAATATACGGGTCTATCCTTGGTGGGACCTTCGAGTTCCTCTCGGATAGGGTCGCATATTGGGCGTGACAGGAGGCCACGGCGGTCAGGCACAGCGGCTAACGGCGAACGGGCGCGGCAGCAGCAACAGCAGCGCACGGCATGGGGACAAGGACGTGCAGGGGGCGTGGCCAGAGGCGGGCCTGGCCGGGTGAACGGCATGCGGCCTTCGCGCTCGGGGCCGGCTTGGCTGAGGGGTTAGCGCGCTGCCTGGGATCCCTAGGTGGAGGACAGTGGCTCAAGTTCACCCCTGGGAGGACGAGATCGACGGCAACGCGTCCATAAACGGGGGAAAAATTACGGCGGAGCTACGGCTACGACGCGGGCAGTTAGTGGAAGTACTCGAAGGGGAAATAGGAGAGGGACGAAGCTGCTGCTCACATCGGTGCCGAGGGGCGACTCGGGGCAGCCGGAAGAGGTCGAGGATGACGGCGATCTTTGGTGGCGTGCGATGGCTGTGGCGGAGGGGATCGATCCGTCCGTTGTCGAGGTGGCCTCCCGGCTCCAATCCAGCGTCGAGGAAGACTAAGGCAAGCCTAGCGGAGCTTTTGGACACGCCGACGAGGCGAGGTGAGCTTGGTGGCTACGCGAACGACGGCTATGTGTCCAAGGTGGGGTTCGGGCGAGATCCAGATCGCAGAGAGGCGCGAGGAGAGGGAATGAGAGGGTTAGGGTTTCGGGGAGGGGTTCGGGGAAGGCCTTGTAGGCGTCAAGGAGGCCTGGATGGCGGACGCGTGGGCATCGGCGACGTCGACGCACGCGCTTTGTCCACGGCGCCTATATGAACAGAAGAAGAAGAAGAGTGCTAAGTGGGTTGGGCCGGTTCCCGTAGCCAGGAGGCCGAAGTGCACAGTAGCACTTGCCTTTTTCCTTTTCTCTTTAAATTTTCTACTTTTCTTTTTATTTGTTTTGTTTTCTATTTACTTTCAATATTATTTCGGTCTTATAATATACGAGACTTGGCCCATAATTAGTGATGCAATATTAGACACAGCCACAAAAGTTTTGGTGGTTATTTAAAATAGTTTGTATTTTCACAAATTAGAAATGACATATTAAATAATGAATTGGCCCCTGTTTCATTTACTTTAGGGCACTCAACCACTTTATAAAATGTTGGTTAATGAATAACAATTAGTTGATGAATATATGCAGCCTAATGAACATTTTTATTTACTGTTTGAAGAAATAATAGTTTGACTTGTTATTTGAATTTGAATTTGAATCTGAACTCAGTTTGAAACAAGTGAGGTTTAGCAAGATTTTAATTATGATGACCCGGCATCATTAACAAGGGTTTACTGTAGCTTAACTACCGGGGTATCACAACTTCCCTACTACTTTGCTACTAAATACTTTGCTGCAGATATTAAGTTATCTAGGTGTGGTTGAATTGACAACTCAACTGCTTATACTTGAGAATATTCTTTGGCTCCCCGTGTGTCGAATCAATAAATTTGGGTTGAATAGTCTACCCTCAAAAACTATTGCGATCCCCTATACTTGTGGGTTATCAAGACTATTTTCTGGCGCCGTTGCCGGGGAGCATAGCTCTATTCTTTGAGTCACTTGGGATTTATATCTGCTGGTCACTATGAGGAACTTGAAAGACGAAAGAACTAAGATTTTTTCCTCAACTACGAGGGGAGGTAAGGAACTGCCATCTAGCTTTGCACTTGATTCACCTTCTGTTTTGAGTAAACTTGCGACACCTAAACCTGCTTCTGCTATTAATTCTGATATGTCGCATGTTATTGATGATGCCACTTCTGCTTTGCATGATACTTATGATGAAACTACTTCTATGCTTGATACTACTATGCCACTAGGTGAATTTGTTGATGAACAACCTGCTAGGGCCAGAGAGAATGAAATTATTGAAACTGATAATATTGATGAAAGTGATGATGAAGATTCTCCCCCTAGATATGAATTGAGGGTTATGTTATGGATGAAGAAACTGCTAGAGACTTTCTTTCTTGCAATGCTAGAAATGATCTTAAGAAATTATTAGTTAAGCTGAAAGAAAAATCTTTGAATGCTAGAATGAAATATGACCCTGTTTTTGCTACTTCACCTATCTGTGTTACTGATAAGGATTATGATTTCTCTGTTGATCCTGAGATAATTACTTTGGTTGAATCTGATCCTTTTTATGGCTATGAATCTGAAACTGTTGTGGCACATCTTACTAAATTAAATGATATAGCCACCCTATTCACTAATGATGAGAAAACTCGCTACTATTATATCCTTAAGTTATTTCCGTTCTCATTAAAGGGTGATGCTAAAACATGGTTTAATTCTCTTGATCCTGGTTGTGTGCGTAGTCCCCAGGATATGATTTATTACTTCTCTGCTAAATATTTCCCCGCTCATAAGAAACAAGCTGCTTTAAGGGAAATATATAATTTTGTGCAAATTGAAGAAGAGAGTCTCCCACAAGCTTGGGGGGGGGGCTTCTCCAATTACTTAATGCTTTGCCTGATCATCCTCTCAAGAAAAATGAAATACTTGATATCTTTTATAATGGACTAACCGATGCTTCCAGAGACCACCTGGATAGTTGTGTTGGTTGTGTTTTCAGGGAAAGAACAATTGATCAAGCTGAATTGCTATTGAATAATATGTTGACTAATGAAAATAATTGGACACTTCCTAAACCAACTCCTAAGCCAACTCCAAAGAAAAGGGGTATTCTATTTCTCAGTCCTGAAGATATGCAAGAGGCAAAGAAATCTATGAAAGAAAAGGGTATTAAAGCTGATGATGTTAAGAATTTACCTCCTCTTGAAGAAATACATGGTCTTAATTTTCCGCCTGTTGAAGAAATACATGGTCTTGATAACCCGACACAGGTAGTAAAGGTAAATTCTCTCTATAGATTTCATGAAGGTGATATCCCTCGTTATAAGTCTGCTAGCCAATGCTTAGATGGGTTTGATAATTTTATTGTTAAACAAGAAAACTTCAATGCTTATGTTGGTAGACAATTGAAACGTAATGCTTATATGATTGAACACTTGGGTGATTATATGTCTAGAGTTAAAGGTGAACTTAAACTCATTAGTAAACATGCTTCTATGGTTACCACTCAAGTAGAACAAGTGCTTAAAGCTCAAAATGATTCGCTCAATGAATTAAATAATAAGAAAAATGATAATGATGTTAGAGTTATGACTAGAGGGGGTAAAATGACTCAGGAACCTTTGTATCCTGAGGGCCACCCTAAGAGAACTGAGCAGGATTCTCAGAGAACTAATGTTGATGCACCTAGTCCTTCTAAGAAGAAGAAAATGTAAAATGATAGGACTTTGCATGCTTCTAGTGAACCTGTTGTAGACACACCTGAGAATCCCAATGATATTTCTATTTCTGATGCTGAAACACAATCTGGTGATGAATATGAACCTAGTAATAATGTTAATAATGATGTTCATGTGGATGCTCAACCTAGCAATAACAATGATGTAGAGATTGAACCTGCTGTTGATCTTGATAACCCACAATCAAAGAATCAACGTTATGATAAGAGAGACTTCGTTGCTAGGAAGCACGGTAAAGAAAGAGAACCATGGGTTCAGAAACCCATGCCTTTTCCTCCTAAACCATCCAAGAAAAAGGATGATGAGGATTTTGAGCGCTTTGTTGAAATGATTAGACCTATCTTTTTGCGTATGCATTTTACTGATATGCTTAAAATGAATCCTTATGCTAAGTATATGAAAGATATTGTTACAAATAAGAGAAACATACCGGAAGCTCAAATTTCCACCATGCTTGCTAATTATACTTTAAGGGTGGAATACCAAAGAAACTAGGAGATCTAGGAGTACCAACTATACCATGCTCCATTAAAAGAAACTATGTTAGAACTGCTTTATGTGATCTTGGAGCTGGTGTTAGTGTTATGCCTCTCTCTTTATATCGTAGACTTGATTTGAATCAGTTGACACCTACTGAAATATCTTTGCAAATGGCCGATAAATCAACTGCTATACCTGTCGGTATTTGTGAGGACGTGCCTGTTGTGGTTGCAAATGTTACTATTTTAACGGACTTTGTTATTCTTGATATTCCCGAGGACGATAGTATGTCGATTATCCTTGGTAGACCCTTTTTGAATACCGCAGGGGCTGTTATTGATTGCAACAAAGGCAATGTCACTTTTCATGTTAATGGCAATGAGCACACGGTACACTTTTCGAGGAAGCAACCTCAAGTCTACATTATCAATTCTATTGGAAAATTTTCATCGATTATTATTGGAGGTTTTGAATTTCCTCTTCCTACTGTCAAGAAGAAATATGATATTCTTATTATTGGGGAAAATTTATCCGGTTTCATGCGATTCGGAATGAGTTTGTTAACAAGACTTGATCAACCTTGTTAGTGGATTCCTTTTGATGAGCATGAGATGGATGAAGTTAGAAAGCACAACTTGTACCCTCCTTTTACTTTCTGTTATTTAGATTAAATAAAGCAAAAATAGTATTTTCTGTCTATTTTCTGAATTATCCTTGCAATAAAAAAATACCCAAAAATAAAAGTTCTCCAAATGCCCCAAAAATGAAATATGATTTTTATAGAATATTTGAGAATATTTGGCACTGAGACCACATCAGGGGGAGCAAGCACCTGGCCACGATGCCTCGTGGGCCCCTGGTGGCCCCCTCCACTTATTCCTGCACCCGCACACTCCTTCTTCCTCCCAAAAAAACACCAACCATCTCAAGCACTAGTTCTAGCTCATCTTGCTGTCATTTTCGATATCCTTGCTCAAAGCTCCACTCACAAAACTGCTTTGGGGGATTGTTCTTCGGTATGTGACTCCTCCAATGGTCCAATTAGTTTTTGTTCTAGTGCTTTATTCATTGCAAATTTTTGCTGCCTAGGTGACCCTGTTCTTGAGCTTGCATGTCAAATTTATATGGTCCCAAGTAGTTCCAATGCATGATATAGTCTCTAGGCACTTGTGGGAGTGGTTGCTGTCAATTTTGTTGAGTTTGGTTCACTTTTATTTTAAGTCACTAAAAATTTCAGAAATTTTTCAGAGGAAGAAATATGTTTACGAAAATGTACCAAGGTGGTTCTTCAAGGAAGCAAGGACCCAGGCCCGCAATACGTGAGCCAGACCATGAACCACCAAGAGAAGCTCAAGTGCGGCCTTGTGAATGGCCGTCAGAAGATTTCATGGTTCGAGCAGGAATTAAGGAGGAATTTGACACATATGTGCGTAATGCTGAACTTGAGGGCTTCATGCTAGATAAGTGCCCTCAGTATTATTACCTAACAGATTCCTTTGTGAGAAGGTTCAAATTTACATCTTCACGCAATTCTCACACTGTCATATTTGATCTCTATGGTAAATCTTATACTATGGACTTAGAAGATTTAAATACTGCTTGCAAACTTCCACAATGGGGTAGTGCTAGTGAACCTCGCAAATCTGAGTTTAAAGATTTTCTTGCTAGTATCACTGTAGGGGAATCTAGAGAGATAACACAAGCTACCATAGGGAGCATTCATTTTCCTGCTATACATTATTTTGCTCTCTTTATAGGTAGATGCATAAACGGTAAGGATGAGGCATGTCACATGTGTGTTCCAGATCTTAGTGTTCTCAAGAGTGTTGTATTAGGAGATAAACAATATAACTTGGGGGGACATTGCTGCACGAAGGTTGCATAATAATGGTTTAAGTGGAGACTTGTTTGGTGGGATTTATGCAACCCGTGTGGCTAATTTTCCTGAGATACCCATACATGAAAATGATATGGAATTGCCTCCCGCCTATCTAGATTATGATGCTATGGTTCGCCATCAGTTTATTGAGAGGAATGGATAGCCTCTCCAGTACCGACTAATGTTTGACAGGCGCTGCACTTTCCATGTTGCTCTCCCTGGTCCTACTTTCTTTGACTTTCAGGCAAAAGGGAGGTATATTATAACCAGGGAGGAGGCGAACGAGTATAAAAGGAGGACGGAGGCAGCCCGCCTCCAAGCGGCAGCTCATGAGGCAATAGCTATTGCATCTCAGTACGACCCCAGCTACAACTTTGGATATCCGCCAGGCCAGTTGTGGCCCTAGACTAACTTGGGCCAAAAGCCTAAGCTTGGGGGAGTACGTATTTCTCACCGACATTACATTCATGTTCACACACTCATTCCAGTTGTCGGTGCTCATACTTTTTCATTGTACCATCCATGCTAGTTTATTTCCCTTTTTCTTACTTTCTTCTTGTGTGTTTGAAAAACGTTAAGAAAAACCAAAAACAATTAGTTGTAGCTTTTAACTAGTTTAATTTCCATGCATGTAGTAGTAATAATCAAAAGAAAACCCAAAAAGATTTATCGTTCTTCTTTTGCTTGTTGGGAGCTTTCCCGTGTAAATAGTTTTATTTCTTTTCTTTTCTTTGGGGGTCGAGAGGAGAAGAATATAATGATTAAAGTGCTGAAGTGGCTCTCCTATGCATTATTGTTGATTTAACAAAGAGCCCATGCTACCTTGTCTTCTCCTTTGTATTGAATGCTTGCAGATTCCAGCTTAGTCCAATTGCACGCGCACTATTATTATTATCCACACCATTTGGTCGTGCAAGTGAAAGGCAATAATGACGATATATGATGGACTGATTGAGATGAGAGAAGCTGGTATGAACTCGACCTCTCCTGTTTTTGTAAATATGATTAGTTCATCGTTCCTGATTCAGCCTATTATGAATGAAACATGTTTGCAATGACAATTAGAGATTATAGTTGCTTATGCCATGCTTAATTAGCTAGGAGTTTATAATGGTTTACCTTGCATGCCAACATGCTATTAAAATGGTTGTGATGTGGTATGATAGGGTGGTATCCTCCTTTGAATGATTCGAGTGACTTGACATGGCACATGTTCACACATGTAGTTGAAATAAAATAAACATAGCCTCCACGATATTTATGTTCATGGTGGGTTATATCCTACTCATGCTTGCACTCAATGTTCATTAATTTTAATGCATGTGCATGACTGTTGTCGCTCTGTAGTTGGTCGCTTCCCAGTCGTTTTTTATCCTTCACTTGTACTAAGCGGGAATACTGCTTGTGCATCCACTTCCATAAACCCCAAAGTTATTCCATATGAGTCCACTATACCTTCCTATATATGTGGTATCTACCTACCGTTCCAAGTAAATTTGTATGTGCCAAACTCTAAACCTTCAAATGAAATTCTGTTTTGTATGCTCGAATAGCTCATGTATCAACTAGGGTTGTCTGTATCTTCCATGCTAGGCGGGTTATTCTCAAGAGGAGTGGACTCCGCTCCTCATTCACGAGAAAATGGCTGGTCACCGGGATGCCCAGTACCATGCTCTAAGCAAATCAAATCGAAATAATTGCAAACAAAACTCCCCCAGGGCTGTTGCTAGTTGGAGGCACTCGTTGTTTCGAGCAAGCCATGGATTGATGCTTGTTGGTGGTGGGGGAGTATAAACTTTACCATTCTGCTTGGAAACCGCCTATAATGTGTGTAGCATGGAAGATATCAAGATCTCTCGGTTGTTATGTTGACAATGAAAGTATGCCGCTCAAAATATTATTTATATCTACTTTAAAATCGAGCTCTGGCACCTTTACAAATCCCTGCTTCCCTCTGCGAAGGGCCTATCTATTTACTTTTATGTTGAGTCATCACCCTCTTATTAAAAGCACCAGCTGGAGAGCACCACTGTCATTTGCATACATTACTATTAATTTATATTGAATATGACTATGATTGGATCTCTTTTACCATGAATTACAATGTTTAGTCAGTCCTTGATCTTCATAGGTGCTCTGCATTTATGTTTTGTGGTCTCGGAAAGGGCTAGCGAGATTGTTGGGGAACGTAGTAATTTCAAAAAAATTCCTACGCACACGCAAGATCATGGTGATGCATAGCAACGAGAGGGGAGAGTGTTGTCCACGTACCCTCGTAGACCGAAAGCGGGAGCGTTAACACAACGCGGTCGATGTAGTCATACGTCTTCACGATCCGACCGATCAAGTACCAAACGTACGGCACCTCCGAGTTCAGCACACGTTCAGCTCGATGACGTCCCTCGAACTCCGATCCAGCCGAGTGTTGAGGGAGAGTTTCGTCAGCACGGCGGCGTGGTGACGATGATGCTGTTCTACCGACGCAGGGCTTCGCCTAAGCACCGCTACGATATTATCGAGGTGGATTATGGTGGAGGGGGGCACCGCACACGGCTAAAAGATCAAATGATCAATTGTTGTGTCTATGGGGTGCCCCTGCCCCCGTATATAAAGGATCAAAGGGGGAGAGGTGCGGCTAGCCTTAGGGCATGCCAGGAGGAGTCCTACTCCCACCGGGAGTAGGACTCCCCCCTTTTCCTAGTTGGATTAGGACTTGGGAGGGGGGAAAGAGGAGAGGGAGAAGAAGGAAGGGGGGCGCCGCCCCCTTCTCCTTATCCTATTCGGACTAGGGGGAGGGGCGCGCCGCCCAGCCCTAGCCGCCTCTCCTCTCTTCCACCTAGGCCCACTAAGGCCCATTATGTTGCTAGGGGGTTCCGGTAACCTCCCGGTACTCCGGTAAAATCCTGATTTCACCCGGAACACTTCCGATATCCAAACATAGGCTTCCAATATATCAATCTTTATGTCTCGACCATTTCGAGACTCCTCGTCATGTCTGTGATCACATCCGGGACTCCGAACAACCTTCGGTACATCAAAACATATAAACTCATAATATAACTGTCATCGAAACGTTAAGCGTGCGGACCCTACGGGTTCGAGAACTATGTAGACATGACTGAGACACGTCTCCAGTCAATAACCAATAGCGGAACCTGGATGCTCATATTGGCTCCCACATATTCTACGAAGATCTTTATCGGTCAGACCGAATAACAACATACGTTGTTCCCTTTGTCATCGGTATGTTACTAGCCCGAGATTCGATCGTCGGTATGTCAATACCTAGTTCAATCTCGTTACCGGCAAGTCTCTTTACTCGTTCTGTAATACATCATCTCGCAACAAACTCATTAGTTGCAATGCTTGCAAGGCTTAAGTGATGTGTATTACCGAGAGGGCCCAGAGATACCTCTCCGACAATCGGAGTGACAAATCCTAATCTCGAAATACGCCAACCCAACAAGTACTTTCGGAGACACCTGTAGAGCACCTTTATAATCACCCAGTTACGTTGTGACGTTTGGTAGCACACAAGTGTTCCTCTGGTAAATGGGAGTTGCATAATCTCATAGTCATAGGAACATGTATAAGTCATGAAGAAAGCAATAGCAACATACTAAACGATTGAGTGCTAAGCTAACGGAATGGGTCAGGTCAATCACATCATTCTCCTAATGATGTGATCACGTTAATCAAATGACAACTCATGTCAATGGCTAGGAAATATAACCATCTTTGATCAACGAGCTAGTCAAGTAGAGGCATACTAGTGACACTTTGTTTGTCTATGTATTCACACAAGTATTATGTTTCCGATTAATACAATTCTAGCATGAATAATAAACATTTATCATGATATAAGGAAATAAATAATAACTTTATTATTGCCTCTAGGGCATATTTCCTTCAGTCTCCCACTTGCACTAGAGTCAATAATCTAGATTACATAGTAATGATTCTTACACCCATGGAGCCTTGGTGCTGATCATGTTTTGCTCGTGGAAGAGGCTTAGTCAACGGGTCTGCAACATTCAGATACGTATGTATCTTGCAAATTTCTATGTCTCCCACTTGGACTAAATCCCGGAGGGAATTGAAGCGTCTTTTGATGTGCTTGGTTCTCTTGTGAAATCTGAATTCCTTTGCTAAGGCAATTGCACCAGTATTGTCACAAAAGATTTTCATTGGACCCGATGCACTAGGTATGACACCTAGATCGGATATGAACTCCTTCATCTAGACTCCTTCATTTGCTGCTTCCGAAGCAGCTATGTACTCCGCTTCACACGTAGATCCCACCACGACGCTTTGTTTAGAACTGCACCAACTGACAGCTCCACCGTTCAATGTAAACACGTATCCGGTTTGCGATTTAGAATCGTCCAGATCAGTGTCAAAGCTTGCATCGACGTAACCATTTACGATGAGCTCTTTGTCACCTCCATAAACGAGAAACATATCCTTAGTCCTTTTCAGGTATTTCAGGATGTTCTTGATCGCTGTCCAGTGATCCACTCCTGGATTACTTTGGTACCTTCCTGCTAGACTTATAGCAAGGCATACATCAGGTCTGGTACACAGCATTGCATACATGATAGAGCCTATGGCTGAAGCATAGGGAACATCATTCATCTTCTCTCTATCTTCTGCAGTGGTCGGGCATTGAGTCTTACTCAACTTCACACCTTGTAACACAGGCAAGAACCCTTTCTTTACTTGATCCATTTTGAACTTCTTCAAAACTTTGTCAAGGTATGTGCTTTGTGAAAGTCCAATTAAGCGTCTTGATCTATATCTATAGATCTTGATGCCCAATATATACGCAGCTTTACCGAGGTCTTTCATTGAAAAACTCTTATTCAAGTATTCTTTTATGCTATCCAGAAATTCTATATCATTTCCAATCAGCAATATGTCATCTACATATAATATCAGAAATGCTACAGAGCTCCCACTCACTTTCTTGTAAATACAGGCTTCTCCAAAAGTCTGTACAAAACCAAATGCTTTGATCACACTATCAAAGCGTTTATTCCAACTCCGAGAGGCTTGCACCAGTCCATAAATGGATCGCTGGAGCTTGCACACTTTGTTAGCTCCCTTTGGATCGACAAAACCTTCCGGTTGCATCATATACAATTCTTCTTCCAGAAATCCATTCAGGAATGCAGTTTTGACATCCATTTGCCAAATTTCATAATCATAAAATGCGGCAATTGCTAACATGATTCGGACAGACTTAAGCATCGCTACGGGTGAGAAGGTCTCATCGTAGTCAATCCCTTGAACTTGTCGAAAACCTTTCGCAACAAGTCGAGATTTATAGACAGTAACATTACCGTCAGCGTCAGTCTTCTTCTTGAAGATCCATTTATTTTCAATGGCTTGCCGATCATCGGGCAAGTCAACCAATGTCCATACTTTGTTCTCATACATGGATCCCATCTCGGATTTCATGGCCTGAAGCCATTTTGCGGAATCTGGGCTCACCATCGCTTCTTCATAGTTCATAGGTTCGTCATGGTCTAGTAACATAACCTCCAGAACAGGATTACCGTACCACTCTGGTGCGGATCTTACTCTGGTTGACCTACGAGGTTCAGTAATAACTTGATCTGAAGTTTCATGATCATCATCATTAACTTCCTCACTAATTGGTGTAGGTGTCACAGAAACCGATTTCTGTGATGAACTACTTTCCAATAAGGGAGCAGGTACAGTTACCTCATCAAGTTCTACTTTCCTCCCACTCACTTCTTTCGAGAGAAACTCCTTCTCCATAAAATTTCCGAATTTAGCAACAAAAGTTTTTCCTTCGGATCTGTGATAGAAAGTGTACCCAACAGTCTCCTTTGGGTATCCTATGAAGACACATTTCTCCGATTTGGGTTCGAGCTTATCAGGTTGAAGTTTTTTCACATAAGCATCTCAGCCCCAAACTTTAAGAAACGACAACTTTGGTTTCTTGCCAAACCACAGTTCATAAGGCATCGTCTCAACGGATTTCGATGGTGCCCTATTTAACGTGAATGCAGCCGTCTCTAAAGCATAACCCCAAAACGATAGCGGTAAATCAGTAAGAGACATCATAGATCGCACCATATCTAGTAAAGTATGATTACGACGTTCGGACACACCATTACACTGTGGTGTTCCAGGTGGCGTGAGTTGCGAAACTATTCCGCATTGTTTCAAATGAAGACCAAACTCATAACTCAAATATTCTCCTCCACGATCAGATCGTAGAAATTTTATTTTCTTGTTACAATGATTTTCAACTTCACTCTGAAATTCTTTGAACTTTTCAAATGTTTCAGACTTATGTTTCATTAAGTAGATATACCCATATCTGCTCAAATCATCTGTGAAGGTGAGAAAACAACGATATCCGCCACGAGCCTCAATATTCATCGGACCACATACATCTGTATGTATGATTCCCAACAAATTTGTTGCTCTCTCCATAGTTCCGGAGAACGGTGTTTTAGTCATCTTGCCCATGAGGCACGGTTCGCAAGTACCAAGTGATTCATAATCAAGTGGTTCCAAAAGTCCATCAGTATGGAGTTTCTTCATGCGCTTTACACCGATATGACCTAAACGGCAGTGCCACAAATAAGTTGCACTATCATTATCAACTCTACATCTTTTGGCTTCAATATTATGAATATGTGTATCACTACTATCGAGATTCAACAAAAATAGACCACTCTTCAAGGGTGCATGACCATAAAAGATATTACTCATATAAATAGAACAACCATTATTCTCTGATTTAAATGAATAACCGTCTCGCATCAAACAAGATCCAGATATAATGTTCATGCTTAACGCTGGCACCAAATAACAATTATTTAGGTCTAAAACTAATCCCGAAGGTAGATGTAGAGGTAGCGTGCCGACCGCGATCACATCGACTTTGGAACCATTTCCCACGCACATCGTCACCTCGTCCTTAGCCAATCTTCGCTTAATCCGTAGCCCCTGTTTCGAGTTGCAAATATTAGCAACAGAACTAGTATCAAATACCCAGGTGCTACTGCGAGCATTAGTAAGGTACACATCAATAACATGTATATCACATATACCTTTGTTCATCTTGCCATCCTTCTTATCCGCCAAATACTTGGGGCAGTTCCGCTTCCAGTGACGAGTCTGCTTGCAGTAGAAGCACTCAGTCTTAGGCTTAGGTCCAGACTTGGGTTTCTTCTCCTGAATAGCAACTTGCTTGCTGTTCTTCTTGAAGTTCCCCTTCTTCTTTCCTTTGCCCTTTTTCTTGAAACTAGTGGTCTTATTGACCATCAACACTTGATACTCCTTTTTGATTTCTACCTCCGCAGCCTTTAGCATTGCGAAGAGCTCGGGAATCATCTTATCCATCCCTTGCATGTTATAGTTCATCACGAAGCTCTTGTAGCTTGGTGGCAGTGATTGAAGAATTCTGTCAATGACGCTATCATCCGGAAGATTAACTCCTAGTTGAATCAAGTGATTGTTATACCCAGACATTTTGAGTATATGCTCACTGACAGAACTATTCTCTTCCATCTTGCAGCTGTAGAACTTATTGGAGACTTCATATCTCTCAATCCGGGCATTTGCTTGAAATATTAACTTCAACTCCTGGAACATCTCATATGCTCCATGACATTCAAAACGTCGTTGAAGACCCGGTTCTAAGCCGTAAAGCATGGCACACTGAACTATCGAGTAGTCATCAGCTTTGCTCTGCCAGACGTTCATAACATCTGGTGTTGCTCCTGCAGTAGGCCTGGCACCCAGCGGTGCTTCCAGTACGTAATTCTTCTGTGCAGCAATGAGGATAATCCTCAAGTTACGGACCCAGTCCGTGTAATTGCTACCATCATCTTTCAACTTTGCTTTCTCAAGGAACGCATTAAAATTCAACGGAACAACAGCACGGGCCATCTATCTACAATTAACATAGACAAGCAAGATACTATCAGGTACTAAGTTCATGATAAATTCAAGTTCAATTAATCATATTACTTAAGAACTCCCACTTAGATAGACATCCCTCTAATCCTCTAACTGATCACGTGATCCATATCAACTAAACCATGTCCGATCATCACGTGAGATGGAGTAGTTTCAACGGTGAACATCACTATGTTGATCATATCTACTATATGATTCATGCTCGACCTTTCGGTCACCGTGTTCCGAGGCCATATCTGTTATATGCTAGGCTCGTCAAGTTTAACCTGAGTATTCCGCGTGTACAACTGTTTTGCACCCGGTGTATTTGAACGTAGAACCTATCACACCCGATCATCACGTGGTGTCTCAGCACGAAGAACTTTCGCAACGGTGCATACTCAGGGAGAACACTTATACTTTGATAATTTAGTGAGGGATCATCTTATAATGCTACCGTCAATCAAAGCAAGATAAGATGCATAAAAGATAAACATCACATGCAATCAATATAAGTGATATGATATGGCCATCATCATCTTGTGCTTGTGATCTCCATCTCTGAAGCACCATCATGATCCCCATCGTCACCGGCGCGACACCTTGATCTCCATCGTAGCATCGTTGTCGTCTCGCCAACTATTGATTCTACGACTATCGCTACCGCTTAGTGATAAAGTAAAACAATTACATGGCGATTGCAATGCATACAATAAAGCGACAACCATATGGCTCCTGCCAGTTGCCGATAACTCGGTTACAAAACATGATCATCTCATACAATAAAATTTAGCATCATGTCTTGACCATATCACATCACAACATGCCCTGCAAAAACAAGTTAGACGTCCTCTACTTTGTTGTTGCAAGTTTTACGTGGCTGCTACGGGCTTAGCAAGAACCGTTCTTACCTACACATCAAAACCACAACGATAGTTTGTCAAGTTGGTGCTTTTTTAACCTTCGCAAGGACCGGGCGTAGCCACACTTGGTTCAACTAAAGTTGGAGAAACTGACACCCACCAGCCACCTCTGTGCAAAGCACGTCGGAAGAACCAGTCTCGCGTAAGCGTACGCGTAATGTCGGTCCGGGCCGCTTCATCCAACAATACCGCCGAACCAAAGTATGACATGCTGGTAAGCAGTATGACTTATATCGCCCACAACTCACTTGTGTTCTACTCGTGCATATGACATCTACGCATAAAACCTGGCTCTGATACCACTATTGGGGAACGTAGTAATTTCAAAAAAAATCCTACGCACACGCAAGATCATGGTGATGCATAGCAACGAGAGGGGAGAGTGTTGTCCATGTACCCTCGTAGACCGAAAGCGGAAGCGTTAACACAACGCGGTTGATGTAGTCGTACGTCTTCATGATCCGACCAATCAAGTACCGAACGTACGACACCTCCGAGTTCAGCACACGTTCAGCTCGATGACGTCCCTCGAACTCTGATCCAGCCGAGTGTTGAGGGAGAGTTTCGTCAGCACGACGGCGTGGTGACGATGATGATGTTCTACCGACGCAGGGCTTCGCCTAAGCACCGCTACGATATTATCGAGGTGGATTATGGTGGAGGGGGGCACCGCACACGGCTAAAAGATCAAACGATCAATTGTTGTGTCTATGGGGTGCCCCCTGCCCCGTATATAAAGGATCAAAGGGGGAGAGGTGTGGCTAGACTTGGGCGCGCCAGGAGGAGTCCTACTCCCACCGGGAGTAGGACTCCCCCCCTTTTCCTAGTTGGATTAAGACTTGGGAGGGGGGAAAGAGGAGAGGGAGAAGAAGGAAGGGGGACGCCGCCCCCTTCTCCTTGTCCTATTCGGACTAGGGGGAAGGGGCGCGCGGCCCAGCCCTAGCCGCCTCTCCTCTCTTCCACCTAGGCCCACTAAGGCGCATTATGTTGCCGGGGGGTTCCGGTAACCTCCCGCTACTCCGGTAAAATCCCGATTTCACCCGGAACACTTCCGATATCCAAACATAGGCTTACAATATATCAATCTTTATGTCTCGACCATTTCGAGACTCCTCGTCATGTCCGTGATCACATCTGGGACTCCGAACAACCTTCGGTACATCAAAACATATAAACTCATAATATAACTGTCATCGAAACGTTAAGCGTGCGGACCCTACGGGTTCGAGAACTGTGTAGACATGACCGAGAAACGTCTCCGGTCAATAACCAATAGCGGAACCTAGATGCTCATATTGGCTCCCACATATTCTACGAAGATCTTTATCGGTCAGACCGAATAACAACATACGTTGTTCCCTTTGTCATCGGTATGTTACTAGCCCGAGATTCGATCGTCGGTATGTCAATACCTAGTTCAATCTCGTTACCGGCAAGTCTCTTTACTCGTTCTGTAATACATCATCTCGCAACAAACTCATTAGTTTCAATGCTTGCAAGGCTTAAGTGATGTGTATTACCGAGAGGGCCCAGAGATACCTCTCCGACAATCGGAGTGACAAATCCTAATCTCGAAATACGCCAACCCAACAAGTACTTTCGGAGACACCTGTAGAGCACCTTTATAATCACCCAGTTACGTTGTGACGTTTGGTAGCACACAAAGTGTTCCTCCGGTAAACGGGAGTTGCATAATCTCATAGTCATAGGAACATGTATAAGTCATGAAGAAAGCAATAGCAACATACTAAATGATCGAGTGCTAAGCTAACGGAATGGGTCAGGTCAATCACATCATTCTCCTAATGATGTGATCCCGTTAATCAAATGACAACTCATGTCAATGGCTAGGAAATATAACCATCTTTGATCAACGAGCTAGTCAAGTAGAGGCATACTAGTGACACTTTGTTTGTCTATGTATTCACACAAGTATTATCTTTCCGGTTAATACAATTCTAGCATGAATAATAAACATTTATCATGATATAAGGAAATAAATAATAACTTTATTATTTCCTCTAGGGCATATTTCCTTCAGAGATACCATCTTGTTATATCATCTTATGATTGTTTTGAGAAAGTGTTGTCATCCGAGATTTATTATTATTGCTCGCTAGTTGATTATGCCATTGATATGAGTAAATATGAGACCTAAATGTTATTGCGAATATGGTTAGTTCATAATCTTTGCTGAAAACTTGAATGTTGGGTTAACATATTTACAACAACAAGAGCAAACAGAGTTTGTAAAAGTTGTTCTTTATCACTTTCAGTTTATCAACTGAATTGCTTGGGGACAAGCAAAGGTTTAAGCTTGGGGGAGTTGATACGTCTCCATCGTATCTACTTTTCCAAAACACTTTTGGCCTTGTTTTGGACTCTAACTTGCATGATTTGAATGAAACTAACTCGGACTGACGCTGTTTTCAGTAGAATTGCTATGGTGTTATTTTTGTGCAGAAATAAAAGTTCTCGGAATGACCTGAAACTTCATGCAGAATATTTTTGGAATTAATAAAAAATACTGGCAAAAGAATCAAGGCCAGGGGCCCACACCCTGTCCACGGGGGTGGGGGCGCGCCCCCTGCCTCGTGGGCCCCCTGGTGCTCCACCGCCCTCAACTCCAACTCTATGTATTCACGTTCGGAGAGAAAAAAATCAGAGAGAAGGATTCATCGTGTTTTACGATACGGAGCCGCCGCCAAGCCCTAATCTCTCTCAGGAGGGCTAATCTGGAGTCCGTTCGGGGCTCCGGAGAGGGGAATCCGTCGCCATCGTCATCATCAACCTTCCTCCATCACCAATTTCATGATGCTCACCGCCGTGCGTGAGTAATTCCATCATAGGCTTGCTGGACGGTGATGGGTTGGATGAGATTTACCATGTAATCGAGTTAGTTTTGTTAGGGTTTGATCCCTAGTATCCACTATGTTCTTAGATTGATGTTGCTATGACTTTGCTATGCTTAATGCTTGTCACTAGGGCCCGAGTGCCATGATTTCAGATCCGAACCTATTATGGTTTCATGAATATATGCGAGTTCTTGATCCTATCTTGCAAGTCTATAGTCACCTACTATGTGTTATGATCCGGCAACCCCGAAGTGACAATAATTGGGACCACTCCCGGTGATGACCGTAGTTTGAGGAGTTCATGTATTCACTAAGTGTTAATGCTTTGGTCCGGTACTCTATTAAAATGAGGCCTTAATATCCCTTAGTTTCCAATAGGACCCCGCTGCCACGGGAGGGTAGGACAAAAGATGTCATGCAAGTTCTTTTCCATAAGCACGTATGACTATATTCGGAATAAATGCCTACATTACATTGATGAATTGGAGCTAGTTCTGTGTCACCCTATGTTATAACTATTGCATGAGGAATCGCATCCGGCATAATTCTCCATCACCGATCCAATGCCTACGTGCTTTTCACATATTGTTCTTTGCTTAGTTACTTTACTGTTGCCACTGTTACAATTACTACAAAACTGCTACTATTACTTTTGCCACCATTACCGTTACTTCCATATTACTTTGCTACTAAATACTTTGCTGCAGATATTAAGTTATCCAGGTGTGGTTGAATTGACAACTCAACTGCTAATACTTGAGAATATTCTTTGGCTCCCCTTGTGTCGAATCAATAAATTTGGGTTGAATACTCCACCCTCGAAAACTGTTGCGATCCCCTATAGTTGTGGGTTATCAGGGCTCACAGCCGAATACTATTCGGTTCGAACTGGAGGCTGATGACAGAGAATTTTTCTTCCCACCCACCGCCCACTTCATAGCCACTGTCGAGGACCTAACTGACACGCTCGATTACGGCTCCGAAGACATCGACGGTATGGACGACGATGCCGGAGAAGAGGAGGCCCAAAGCCCGCTGTTTACCGGACGTTGGACGACCACCTCGTCGTATGACGTATACATGGTGGACACACCTGAAGAGAACAAGGGCGACAACAAGAAGGATCCAGTTGAGGATAAACCTCCTGAGATACCACCAAAGCGCCGCCGTCAACGGCGCCGCTCAAAATCACGCCGCAGCAAAGATAGTAACACCGGCACAGGAGAAGATAACACTCCGGACGGTACCGAAGATAATGAAGACCTCGTTGACGCAACTTCCGAACAAGAAGAACGGGAAGATAGGCAAGTTAGCCCTGATGAACAGGCCATAAACAAAGACTCGGAGGACAGTAATTATCTTCCGCTCTCCGAGGAGGAGGTGAGCCTCGGCAACGAGGATTTTATTGTGCCAGAGGAACCTCTCGAGCAGGAGCACTTTAAGCGCCAGCTAATAGCCACTGCAAGGAGCTTGAAAAAGAAGAAGCAGCAGCAGCTTCAAGCTGATCAAGATCTGCTAAACGATAGATGGACTGATGTCCTGGTAGCCGAGGAATACGACCTCAAGCGCCCAGCCAAAAGCTACCCGAAGCGTAAATTGCTACCTCAGTTCGACGATGAGGCACTGGAGCCCGTACCATCATCGCGCAATGCGGCTGACCGACCACCACGCGGTCGGGACAAAGCGGCAACTCAAGCCGAACACCAGCCCGCTCCACCTCACTGTAAAGGCAGAGATAAAACAGCTCGGGGACATACCTACAACCTGCGGCAGAAACTGGACAATAGAGCAGGACATACTAGATCGATCTACGGATCGCGAGGACGTGCCCTGACACATGACAACGGCTACCTATTCGGACGTGACAAGCCTAGTCACGCCCGGGCCGAAAACCGCAGACGGACTCCATCGGAGCTACGTCGCGATGTGGCCCGATATAGAGGCGCCGCACACCCTCTTTGCTTCACTGACGAAGTAATGGACCATGAATTCCCGAAAGGGTTTAAACCCGTAAACATCGAATCATATGATGGGATAACAGACCCTGCGGTATGGATTGAGGATTTTCTTCTCCATATTCATATGGCCCGCGGTGATGACCTCCACGCCATCAAATATCTACCACTAAAACTCAAAGGACCAGCTCGGTACTGGTTGAACAGTCTGCCCGAAAAATCCATTGGCAGCTGGGAAGATTTGGAAGACGCCTTCCGGGACAACTTCCAAGGTACATATGTCCGGCCACCAGACACCGATGACTTAAGTCACATTGTCTAGCAGCCCGGAGAGTCCGCCAGGAAGCTCTGGACTAGGTTCTTAGTTAAAAAGAACCAAATCATCGACTGTCCGGACGCGGAAGCCCTAGCGGCCTTCAAACACAGCGTCCGGGATGAGTGGCTCGCCCGCCACCTCGGTCAAGAAAGACCAAAATCCATGTCAGCCCTTACCGCTTTGATGACCCGCTTTTGCGCGGGAGAAGACAGCTGGCTCGCTCGTAGAAGCAACAGCGCCAGCAATCCGGGCACTTCCAAAGTCCGAGACGGCAATGGCAAGCCACGACACAGTAAACACAAACGTCGCAATGATAATGAAAGAACGCACGGCACAGAGGTCAACGCCGGATTCAGCGGTCCCAAGCCCGGTCAACGGAAAAAGCCATTCAAGGCAAACAGAGACAGACCATCCAATTTAGACAGGATATTGGATCGGCCCTGCCAGATTCATGGCAACCCCGATAAACCAGCCAATCACACCAACAGAAGTTGTTGGGTTTTCAAACAGGCCGGCAAGCTCAACGCCGAACACAAGGGGAAGAGGCCGCCCGGTGATAGTGACGACGAAGATACTCACCAACCAAATACCGCGGGTCAGAAGCAATTTCCCCCCGAAATAAAAACAGTGAACATGGTATACGCGGCACACACCTCTATAGGGGAGCACGAGAATCGCTCCCTTTGGACTGACGATCATACTACGGTTACTTCAGCCGAAGTACAAAGCGGTCTTATTAAACCACATACCTTGTCGGCCATGAAGCCGCCGGTCTCCATTCAGCAGGACCGACCAATTCCGGAGTGGGACTAGCAGTTCGGCTTCCACCGTCTGCCTCATATATCTGTGAAATATGTACCGCGCATACATCACTATGCACTTAAAATACCCTGGGCATCGGTGGAAGCACAATACGGACGGGCCTACAAGTACTCCCATAACCTCGTTCCTTTTTCTTTTCTAACTACTCTTTCTTTTTCATTATCCTTTATCACAGGTGGCTCAAAGGCTGGTAATCTCACTGACTCTATTGGGAGTTCGGGTTCGTACATTTACCCAAAGGCCACTCCCGTTAAGGAGCCCCTTCACCGAGGAAAGGCAACGCACACATGCAACAGGAGGTCCAAAATAACTTTTTGTAGACTGCACTCTCTATTTTTGAGCCTGTAAAGTGTCTTTTTCCTCAACCGTCGACCCCCCGACATGTCAAATAGCCAGGGTCGTGGCGTTATTATTTATACAATGATGATCGACATATTACTCAGATTCCAGTGAACATAATCTGTACCCAGTCTTCACTTTTCTCTAAAGGGCTAAATTTTTCCGGTTGTTTCACACTTGCACCTCGGCACAATCGCCAGGGGCTCGGTATGGGAACAAATTGAGTTGCCAACAATGTCCGAACAGCTTTACAGCACACTTCGGCATCACGAGTTTGGCCTTATATGCACCAGCTCCGAATCATGTCTTTGGTCAATAGTTGGGTTGCCCGGCTCCTGTGCTTACTACCTTACGTTCCGCTATATCGGCTAGGGTAGTAAAGGGAGAACTACTGCGATTGTGTCTCGGTTCGTCCGGATGAGCACCTCACTAGAGAAAGCTGAAAACTGACTGTCATGATATGGCGAGAACTGGTCAACCACTCAATGACTTAATAGAATCTTTCGCGATTCTTTCTGTACTAAATGAAGGGCCGTTCTTAAGGTCATACATGTAACGCACCGTATTCGGATAACCGCGTACATACCAGGGGCTATATCATAGACCCACCATAAACCTCCTATGGCTAAGTGAAAGTGTTAACACCCTATAGTCCAATTGCCTAGTTCGCCACATTGACACCTCCTTCATGGACCAAGACGTTGGGTTAAGAGTGATCAAGTGCTTTTCTGAACACCCCCGTATTTTTTACGAGGGGGCTGAAGCCGACGACTGGAAAACTTTCAGATTATACAAAAAACGGCCGCACAGGGGGGCCTAAAGCTTTTAAGCGACTATCATAATATTATAATAATATTGTCTATTACAATTCCAATACATTTCATTCGAATATTATGTCTTTCGAGCACTGACCCTCTATCAAGCGGGCACCCTCTAAGACGTCCTCGAAATAATGCCCTGGTGCGTGATGGTCCTTGCCCTTGGGTGGACTCTTCGCTGCAACGTCGGTGGCCTTCATCTTCGCCCAGCATGTCTTGACGCGGGCAAAGGCCATCCGTGCACCTTCAATGCACGTTGACCGCTTAGCGGCGTTGGTACGTGGCACCGCATCAACAAGTCGCTGCACCAAACCAAAATAACTATCCGGAATTGGCTCCCTAGGCCACAGCCGGACCACGACGTCCTTCATGGCGGATCCGGACATCCTATGGAGCTCTGCCCACTGGGCCATCTATTCGTTCAGCAACAGCGGACGCTTCGGCATGCTAAACTACGACCAGAACAGCTTTTCGGTTTCACGTCCTTCTTGCGCTTGGAAAAACTGCGTCGCATCGAAGGCACGCTTCGACAGGTCCAACAATTCGTCTGGAGAACTCCACACTTGATTAAGCGGGGCATAATTCGGATCACCGAACTTAGTTTGTAATAAAAAAGGGCTTACCAGCCGCGATCTCCCCAGCTTGCCAAATCTCCTCCCGGGCCGCCCCAGACTCGGACCACGCTTCTCTCGCCTCTCGTAAGGCCTTGTCAAGATCAGTCGTTCTGGCTTTATTATCCTTCTCTAGATATTCGCAGCGGCTAGCAGCATCCTTTAGCTCAAGCGTCATCGTGGATATTTTCTCCTCGTATTGGCACCGAGCAGCCTGTTCGGCCTTTAACTCGGCAGATGCCTTTTCGACAGCCGCATTACTAATCCTGGCCTGCTCCTTGGCCCGGGCTAGCTCAGCGCGAAAGATCTCAACTGCGGCGGCACCATCTGCAGTCATACATATCTCAGTATACTATTCTTAGAGTCATGCTTATATTATAAGCATGTGCATATAATGACTGCCCCAAAAAAATTACCTTGTGCCTCGTCAAGCCGCTTGTTGATAAGCTTGATGTCATCATCCGCCTCATCAATCTTCCGTTGCAGATCTGCAATCTCTGTAGTTCGGGCAGTAGCCAGGGAGGTAACAGCCTGTGTTACAATTAGTCGGATTATTTCCTGGGCATATTGATACGTCTCCAACGTATCTATAATTTTTTATTGTTCCATGCTATATTATATTCTGTTTTGGACATTAATGGGCTTTATTATACACTTTTATATTATTTTTGGGACGGGCCTATTAACCGGAGGCCCAGCCCAGAATTGCTGTTTTTTGCCTATTTCAGAGTTTCGCAAAAAAGAATATCAAACGGAGTCCAAACGGAATGAAACCTTCGGGAACGTGATTTTTGGAACGAACGTGATCCAGAGGACTTGGACCCTACGTCAAGAAAGCTACCAGGAAGGCACGAGGTAGGGGGCGCGCCTACCCCCCTAGGCACGCCCTCCACCCTCGTGGGGCCCATGTTGCTCCACCGACGTACTTCTTCCTCCTATATATACCTACGTACCCCCAAACTACCAGATACGGAGCCAAAAACCGAATTCCACCGCCGCAACCTTCTGTACCCATGAGATCCCATCTTGGGGCCTTTTTCGGAGCTCCGCTGGAGGGGGCATCGATCACGGAGGGCTTCTACATCAACACCATAGCCTCTCCGATGATGTGTGAGTAGTTTACCACAGACCTTCGGGTCCATAGTTATTAGCTAGATGGCTTCTTCTCTCTCTTTGGATCTCAATACAAAGTTCTCCACGATTCTCGTGGAGATCTATTCGATGTAATCTTCTTTTGCGGTGTGTTTGTTGAGACCGATGAATTGTGGGTTTATGATCAGGTTTATCTATGAACAATATTTGAATCTTCTCTGAATTCTTTTATGTATGATTGGTTATCTTTGCAAGTATCTTCGAATTATCAGTTTGGTTTGGCCTACTAGATTGATCTTTCTTGCAATGGGAGAAGTGCTTAGCTTTGGGTTCAATCTTGCGGTGTCCTTTCCCAGTGACAGCAGGGGCAGCAAGGCACGTATTGTATTGTTGCCATCGAGGATAACAAGATGGGGTTTATATCATATTGCATGAGTTTATCCCTCTACATCATGTCATCTTGCTTAAAGCGTTACTCTGTTCTTATGAACTTAATACTCTAGATGCATGCTGGATAGCAGTCGATGTGTGGAGTAATAGTAGTAGATGCAGGCAGGAGTCGGTCTACTTGTCGCGGACGTGATGCCTATATACATGATCATACATAGATATTCTCATAACTATGCTCAATTCTGTCAATTGCTCAACAGTAATTTGTTTACCCACCGTAATACTTATGCTCTCGAGAGAAGCCACTAGTGAAACCTATGGCCCCCGGGTCTATTTTCCATCATATTAATCTCCCAACAACAAGCTATTTCTGGCGCCGTTTATTTTGCTTTCTTTACCTTGCATCTTTATCATAAAAATACCAAAAATATTATCTTATCATATCTATCAGATCTCACTTTCGTAAGTGACCGTGAAGGGATTGACAACCCCTTTATTGCGTTGGTTGTGTGACGCCCCGAGACCGACGCTTCAGACGCCTTTCATGTTTTTCGTTATCGTCGTGTGTATTCTTTTGTTTGTTGTATTCATGCATGTTACATTGTTGTTTGCCTATGCATATGTCCCATGTATCATCACCTCTCCCTTCCTTCTTCCTCATGTTTTTGCAGGTGACATATTTCCCTCCTCCATTAATGTTCATTTATTTCCTGATGATCTTACTCCATGCCTTATACCTCTCTGTCAAATATCATCCATTTTGGAGTTGTTTTGGTAGGGTTCAAAAATGGCTCAAGTTTGAATCAATTTCAAACTTGAATTATTTTTCTGTCCTTAAAAATGCCCAAAGCAATTTATTCAAATTCTACACAAATTCGGGACTCCAGGGATATTCTCATATCTCTCCAAACCCTCGCCATATTCCTGTGCTTTTTGGTCTTTATTTTTCTGTCTGAAGAAAAAATAAAAGAAAGAAGAAGCAATACCGCAGAAGCAGCCCACGTGCCACTTACCTGTCTGATTTCAGCCCAATAAACCCATCAGAGACGATCCCTCCTGTTCTTCTCCTACCTCCTGTACGGCAGGCCATCAGGAGGCTCCACGTCGGCGCTTCGGCTAATTTGACGGCTGGTAGCTCCCCTAGCCTCCTATAAAACTTCTCCAAACCCTACCCTAGCCTCTCCTCTCTCCATTTCCCCCTCTCCCTGCCGCAGCCACCAGGTAGGTCGCCCACCATAGCCGTCGCCCTGGATGAGGAGAGCTTAAGCTCGTCCCCGGCCTGAACACCTCCGTCGTCTGCGTTGCTGCCACGGGGAGAGAACCCCGACCCTCTTCGTCGTCTTCCTCACCCTCGCACGCGACCACGAGGACCCCGAAGGCTTCTTCCTCGTCGTATGCTTCTCTGCTTCCTCTTCTTCACGGAACCGGCGGCGTCCCTGTCAGCGCCCTCCTCCTCCGTCCCCGGTCAGCCTCGACCTCGTACGACTCCAGCAACACCCCCACGGTGAAGCTCTGCTCCTCCCCATCTCTCTCTCCGGTCCCGTTGTCCGCATGTCCGTCGATCCGCGCAACCCCGAGGCCGTCCGCCATGGCCAACCAGGGGAGCGAGTTCAAGCTCGTGCCTTGCCTCTTCCGCACACGCGCATCTCACTCGCGAGCTCCGTTGCCTGCTTCGACCTGTAACCACCATGACCGAGACAAGCTCCTGCTCGTCCTCGGTTTGTAGTACCCGTAGCCTTGTGCGTATGCCCGCAGCAGCCGCTGCTTGGTTCGTCCGCACGCACACCCTTTTTCGCACACCCGATGATGCCTAGCAGCAGAGTTCGGCGCCGCCTTCGCTCGCTGCTGCCCTGAGCTTTCTCGGCGTAGCCATGGCTGAAGCTCGCCACTTCTGTTGTTCGGTTATGAAGGAAGCCACCTCCTTATGCGCACAACACACGCAGCAGCCCAACCGGTTAGTCTTCCGCTTCCCCTTTGTCACCCAGGCGACCAGGGATCAAATCCCCACGGGCACATTCTTTGCCATCAATTTTTGCCTTACCAGATCAAGCCTTGTTCTTGTTCTTCTTCTGTCAAGTCCAGTATCCATCACAAACATCTTCTAGGCGAGCTGGTCAGCGCGCTTTGTTTTCAACTGTGAGGTGGTGGGTTCAATTCCCAGGCATCCCAATTTTTGCCCAGTCTCCTCTTATTTATCTTTTTTTGCACACCACACACCAGCCACTTAGGCCTCATTCGCTTCTGGGCCGCTGCACTGCGCTGCAATCCGGCCCGTGCATATTTTTTTTCCACTCTGTGATTTTGGCATATTTCCAGTGCATGCATATTTTCAGAAATGCCATTAATTTGCTTTGCTCATATATAAATATCCATGCATCATAATAAAGCATGTAATATATGTAAAATGCTTAGGATTTCATGTACTTTCATAATATGCTGCTTTCTTCCATGTTTAAAATGTCTAAATGTGCTGTTTGAATTAATTTGCATAAATAGCATGTTAAAATACTTTATTTCATAACTAAATAACCGTAGCTTCATTTTAAATAAACTTTATATGTAAATGGGGTAGAAAAATACATAGATTAACTTGCTGCACTTTATTTTGTTGTTTAAAAACATTAAAATTGTGTATAGGGCAGAACAGTACCAAATTTAAAATATGGACATGAGGTTTTTCCGGAATTGTTGTTTATTGTTTCCAGCCTCATTTAACTTGCTTAAATAGTTAGTTTACTTAGAATTCACCCTCTTGCCTTGTTAATCAACATTTAACATTCTTGGGTACATAAACGAGAGAGAGCTAAATAATTGATGTGGTGTTTTGTCAATATGCAACTTGTTACATATTGAGCTCCACTTAATTTGTAGTATTGTTTGTGCACTTTGCCATGCCATGCCTCTTTAAACCGGACATGCATCATACTTGATTGTGCATCATGCCATGTGTATGTGGTGGTTGTTTACTATGTTGTTTGTTTCTTTCCGGGTTGCTTCTCTCGCTAGCTTCGGTTTCATTCCGGAGTTGTGAGGATTCGTTCGACTACGTCCGTTTGTCTTCTTCATGGACTCGTTCTTCTTCCTTGCAGGATTTCAGGCAAGATGACCATACCCTCGAAATCACTTCTATCTTTGCTTGCTAGTTGTTCGCTCTATTGCTATGCCGCGCTACCTACCACTCGTTATGTCATGCCTCCCATATTGCCATGAACCTCTAACCTTTTTTCACCCTTCCTAGCAAACCGTTGTTTGGCTATGTTACCGCTTTTGCTCAGCCCCTCTTATAGCGTGTTAGTTGCAGGTGAAGTTGAAGATTGCTCCATGTTGGAACATGTTTATGTTGGGATATCACAATATCTCTTATCTTAATTAATGCATCTATATACTTGGTAAAGGGTGGAAGGCTCGGCCTTACGCCTGGTGTTTTCTTCCACTCTTGCCGCCCTAGTTTTCGTCGTACCGGTGTTATGTTCCTTGATTTTGCGTTCCTTACGCGGTTGGGTGATTTATGGGACCCCCTTGACAGTTCGCTTTGAATAAAACTCCTCCAGCAAGGCCCAACCTTGGTTTTACCATTTGCCTACCTAAGCCTTTTTCCCTTGGGTTCTGCAGACTCAAGGGTCATCTTTATTTTAACCCCCCGGGCCAGTGCTCCTCCGAGTGTTGGTCCAAACTAGAGCCCTTTGCAGCGCCACCTCAGGGAAACTTGAGGCCTGGTTTTAGTTGTACGGACTGCTCATCCGGTGTGCTCTGAGAACGAGATATGTGCAGCTCCTATCGGGATTTGTCAGCACATTCGGGTGGTCTTGCTGGACTTGTTTTACCATTGTCGAAATGTCTTGTAACCGGGATTCCGAGACTGATCGGGTCTTCCCGGGAGAAGGTTTATCCTTCGTTGACCGTGAGAGCTTATAATGGGCTAAGTTGGGACACCCCTGCAGGGTATTATCTTTCGAAAGTCGTGCCCGCGGTTATGTGGCAGATGGGAATTTGTTAATGTCCGGTTGTAGAGAACTTGACACTCGACTTAACTAAAATACATCAACCGCGTGTGTAGCCGTGATGGTCTCTTCTCGGCAGAGTCCGGGAAGTGAACACGGTTCTTGTGTTATGGTTGTGCATAAGTAGGAGTTTAGGATCACTTCTTGATCATTACCAGTTGACGACCGTTCCGTTGCTCCTCTTCTCGCTCTTATTTGCGTATGTTGGCCACCATACATGCTAGTGCTTGCTGCAGCTCCACCTCACTACCCTTTCCTTCCTATAAGCTTAAATAGTCTTGATCTCGCGGGTGTGAGATTGCTGAGTCCTCGTGACTCACTAGATACTTCCAAACAGTTGCAGGTGCCGACGATACCAGTGCAGATGACGCAACCGAGCTCAAGTGGGAGCTCGATGAGGACCTTGGTCGTTACTATGTTTCGTTTCCTGATGATCAGTAGTGGAGCCCAGTTGGGACGATCGGGGATCTAGCATTTGGGGTTGTCTTCTTTTATTTTGGTTCCGTAGTCGGACCTATGTGTGTACTCTGATTGATGTATGATTTATTTATGTATTGTGTGAAGTGGCGATTGTAAGCCAACTCTTTATCCCATTCTTGTTCATTACATGGGATTGTGTGAAGATGACCCTTCTTGCGACTAAATCACAATGCGGTTATGCCTCTAAGTCGTGCCTCGACACGTGGGAGATATAGCCGCATCGTGGGCGTTACAAGTTGGTAATCAGAGCCATCCCCGACTTAGGAGCCCCTTGCTTGATCGAATCGCTGGCGTTGTTGAGTCTAGAACAAAAATGTTTTGAGTCTTAGGATTATATATATCGGAGAGTAGGATTCTTTTTACTCCTCAGTCCCTTCGTCGCTCTGGTGAGGCCTCCTGACGTAGAAGTGTTGACTTTTCTCTCCTCAAATTTCACTAAAACAAATTTAGGATCACGCGGGTATCTTGGAATCGTTCCGATGGTTTTGTGACGAGAACATTGTTCTTGGTGCCTCCTGACATTTAGGGGTTGTGGCAGTGTCCCGGGGAGTTGAGCTCCGAGGTGTTGTCGTCACAATTTTATCGTTGCAGTTCTGTAATACCTGAGTTTCGCCGACATCGAAAATCTCTTTTATGCAGTTGTTGGTGAGATCACCTCGACGCCACCCAGTACTGGGGCGGGAGTTCGGGAATATTGCCATAACTCGTATAACGGATGCTTTTCGAAGGTTGAGGTAAATGATTTCCGAAGGTTTCTTGGTTATGTGTTGAAGGATGGATACAGCTGGATCTAGGTATTGTTAGTTTGGGTGATATATTTTGTGTCCCCTGTATCCCCAACACCTGATTGCATAACCAGAAAGTTTCGGGAGTTTATAAGTGGGAATTCAAGTAGCTCCTAGGATATCTTTCCGACAGATGCATGATATGAGATTGGGGTTCGACGTCTAGTTGTTCGCCTTTCCACGGTTGGTTTTACAGTGGTCTCGTAGTGTCTTAAAGAGTCCTTGGCTATGCCGACTCAGGGACGCTTCGTATGTCATGTGCACTACCTTGTACATGATGGTGTTCTACGATCGAGCCCGTGTGGGCCCCACCACGAAAACTTCGGACGAAATCTCTATCATATGTTTGTTCCGGCTTATTCCGCAAGCCAAATCCTTTGTTCTGTTTTAAGTTGTGGTATTCGAGTTGCTTCGAAGTCAAATGTTGAATCCATACCTTTCCTAAACGGTGTTCTCATATTGCTATGTGAATACTAATCCTTCTTGATCATCGAGGTCGTCATGTTAATTCTTTTCCAACCGGCGTGCTTCTCTTCAAGTGGATCCGATCATTCCAATTCGCAAGATCAATTCTAAGCTTTTTCTCAATGGTGTTTATTCCATATGCCCCAAGTTGCCTTTGTTTTTCCCGCCCTTCCACCCTTTTCTTTAAGGACTCAGATTTCTTAATCATGCATCCATCTTATGGAGGTGAAGTGTCTTCATTCTTTTCAATCAATGTTCTTATCCGGTGATTCTCAGGAAGATACTAACGGAGCCTTAACTTCATCATTATTCGTTCTCTTTCTTCTCCGGTGGTTTCAATTCAAGCTTGCGGTGTGGATCATATTCATTTCCTTGTTTCAAATGCTTTCTCATGCCGATGCAGCTCGTAATCATTCAGCTCTCGCTATTCATTTGTCCCGAAGTGTTGAACATATCTCAGAAGATTCGTGCTTTCCTTTCCTAATCCGTTCTAACTATTTCGAGGTTGTTACCTCATTCAAGCCATTTAATTCTACCGGCGCAATCTTTCTTTTAAATCATTCCAACGTTGTTTCTTTTGAGTGGGCCCTAACCCACAGGTCTTTTCCCAGGATCTTACCTGACTCTTCTAATTTTCCCGGAGCTATTCCCAAATTCTTTTCTAATTTTGGATGGAAGAATGAAGTATCATCAGTCATATGTCTTTCTCCAAGATCTTTCAAATTCTTTTCATTTTTGGTTCAACCTTTCTAATTTTCATTCCGGAGTGCCTCAACAATTCATGGTGGTGTTTCTTGTCATCATTCTCAACATTTGAAGACCGAAGAAGAGTTTCTCTTCAATCTTATCCGTTCTCTCAAAGATGCGAAGCTCAAGCGTGTTGCTATCCTCTCATAATTGTTTGCGGTTGTGAGAATTCTTTTCACCCACCCGGAGAATTTCCGAAGTCTTTTCAGTTTGATTCTCCGGAGCCCACCATCTCAGAATTATTCATTCAAGCTTTCAGCTCTCGTTCTCCAAATCATACCGGTGCATCATTCAAGTATTATCTAATCAGATCGGGATCTCTGCGTTCGCTTGTATCTAAATTCTCTCAAGTATCTTCGTTCATTTTCTAATTCTTCCCGATGAATTGCGCCTTTGCTACTTTCATTTCCAATTCTTACGATGGTTCGTCAAGATTTCTCACGGAGTTAAGATCCGCCAACCTATACTCCAAAATAAACATGGTGTTCAACACATGTTTTGTTTTGAGGAGTCCAAGCATTCTTCATCTTGCATTCCGAAGTGCAATTCTTTCTACCTTATCTTTTGAGGTAGTGTTATGTCATTCTTGACAATTTCCCTTCATGCTTCATGATTCACATGTTGTCAAGAATGAGGTATTTTAAATCCATCAATCTCTTCATTAGAGTTATCTTGGGTTATATTTCACCTAAAGCTTTCCCTAAGGATTGTTGCTATTTATGGTGCTTATAAATGACCCAAGTTCTTCATTTATCCTCCCAGTGAAATAAGTTTTTTTTCGTCTCCTTGTTGATATCAATCCAACCAATTGTTTCCGTTAGTGGCCGGTTGTCACCTCATAATTTTGAGATGTTCTCATAAGCCCACAACAAGTTTATTCTTTTCGTTGTTGGTTTTCCAACAACTTCGTTCTAACCTTCTTGGAAGGATGCTCTTTCAATTTTAATTGGCAGAGTTGTCATTCTTCTTCTTCGTTCTTTTCTTTCCAACCATCTCCATTCATTTGTTCCGGAGGCATTGTGATGTTGCTCTCTTTGACCCATCTTCTTGTTTTGTCAAGATCATGTTTTTTTCCTTACTTATCCATTTAACCGGAGTGTTGTGTCATCTCTTCAATTTCTTTTCATCTTATCAAGTTTTCCTTCTCTTTTCTACCGGAGTGCTGTCCAAATTCTGTCATTCTTATTCCTTGGCTATCTCATTATACCGAGGTGGTCATATTCTTATTGGTTCATTGAGCTCTTGTTCCATGCTTCAATCTACAGGGTCCTCGTAATGTTCCTTGTTCCTCTTTGTTAACAGAGTGTTTGCAATCTCGTTCGCCTCCATTGTATTCTTTCTTTCGATTTGTTCAACCTCTCAAGGTTCGTGGTTTCACTTGTTTGACAAAGAAGCAACTTTGTTTTACCTCCTCCTCTTTCGCTTCTCTCTGGTGTCATCCTTAGATCTCGGGACGAGATCTCTTGTAAGTGGAGTAGTGTTGTGGCGCCCCGAGACCGACGCTTCAGACGCCTTTCATGTTTTTCGTTATCGTCGTGTGTATTCTTTTGTTTGCTGTATTCATGCATGTTACATTGTTGTTTGCCTATGCATATGTCCCATGTATCATCACCTCTCCCTTCCTTCTTCCTCATGTTTTTGCAAGTGACATATTTCCCTCCTCCATTAATGTTCATTTATTTCCTGATGATCTTACTCCATGCCTTATACCTCTCTGTCAAATATCATCCATTTTGGAGTTGTTTTGGTAGGGTTCAAAAATGGCTCAAGTTTGAATCAATTTCAAACTTGAATTATTTTTCTGTCCTTAAAAATGCCCAAAGCAATTTATTCAAATTCTACACAAATTCGGGACTCCAGGGATATTCTCATATCTCTCCAAACCCTCGCCATATTCCTGTGCTTTTTGGTCTTTATTTTTCTGTCTGAAGAAAAAATAAAAGAAAGAAGAAGCAATACCGCAGAAGCAGCCCACCTGCCACTTACCTGTCTGATTTCAGCCCAATAAACCCATCAGAGACGATCCCTCCTGTTCTTCTCCTACCTCCTGTACGGCAGGCCATCAGGAGGCTCCACGTCGGCGCTTCGGCTAATTTGACGGCCGGTAGCTCCCCTAGCCTCCTATAAAACTTCTCCAAACCCTACCCTAGCCTCTCCTCTCTCCATTTCCCCCTCTCCCTGCCGCAGCCACCAGGTAGGTCGCCCACCATAGCCGTCGCCCTGGATGAGGAGAGCTTAAGCTCGTCCCCGGCCTGAACACCTCCGTCGTCTGCGTTGCTGCCACGGGGAGAGAACCCCGACCCTCTTCGTCGTCTTCCTCACCCTCGCACGCGACCACGAGGACCCCGAAGGCTTCTTCCTCGTCGTATGCTTCTCTGCTTCCTCTTCTTCACGGAACCGGCGGCGTCCCCGTCAGCGCCCTCCTCCTCCGTCCCCGGTCAGCCTCGACCTCGTACGACTCCAGCAACACCCCCACGGTGAAGCTCTGCTCCTCCCCATCTCTCTCTCCGGTCCCGTTGTCCGCATGTCCGTCGATCCGCGCAACCCCGAGGCCGTCCGCCATGGCCAACCAGGGGAGCGAGTTCAAGCTCGTGCCTTGCCTCTTCCGCACACGCCTCGCAGCACACGCGCATCTCACTCGCGAGCTCCGTTGCCTGCTTCGACCTGTAACCACCATGACCAAGACAAGCTCCTGCTCGTCCTCGGTTTGCAGTACCCGTAGCCTTGTGCGTATGCCCGCAGCAGCCGCTGCTTGGTTCGTCCGCACGCACACCCTTTTTCGCACACCCGATGATGCCTAGCAGCAGAGTTCGGCGCCGCCTTCGCTCGCTGCTGCCCTGAGCTTTCTCGGCGTAGCCATGGCTGAAGCTCGCCACTTCTGTTGTTCGGTTATGAAGGAAGCCACCTCCTTATGCGCACAACACACGCAGCAGCCCAACCGGTTAGTCTTCCGCTTCCCCTTTGTCACCCAGGCGACCAGGGATCAAATCCCCACGGGCACATTCTTTGCCATCAATTTTTGCCTTACCAGATCAAGCCTTGTTCTTGTTCTTCTTCTGTCAAGTCCAGTATCCATCACAAACATCTTCTAGGCGAGCTGGTTAGCGCGCTCTGTTTTCAACTGTGAGGTGCTGGGTTCAATTCCCAGGCATCCCAATTTTTGCCCTGTCTCCTCTTATTTATCTTTTTTTGCACACCACACACCAGCCACTTAGGCCTCATTCGCTTCTGGGCCGCTGCACTGCGCTGCAATCCGGCCCGTGCATTTTTTTTCCGCTCTGTGATTTTGGCATATTTCCAGTGCATGCATATTTTCAGAAATGCCATTAATTTGCTTTGCTCATATATAAATATCCATGCATCATAATAAAGCATGTAATATATGTAAAATGCTTAGGATTTCATGTACTTTCATAATATGCTGCTTTCTTCCATGTTTAAAATGTCTAAATGTGTTGTTTGAATTAATTTGCATAAATAGCATGTTAAAATACTTTATTTCATAACTAAATAACCGTAGCTCCATTTTAAATAAACTTTATATGTAAATGGGGTAGAAAAATACATAGATTAACTTGCTGCACTTTATTTTGTTGTTTAACAACATTAAAATTGTGTATAGGGCAGAACAGTACCAAATTTAAAATATGGACATGAGGTTTTTCCGGAATTGTTGTTTATTGTTTCCGGCCTCATTTAACTTGCTTAAATAGTTAGTTTACTTATGCTTCACCCTCTTGCCTTGTTAATCAACATTTAACATTCTTGGGTACATAAACGAGAGAGAGCTAAATAATTGATGTGGTGTTTCGTCAATATGCAACTTGTTACATATTGAGCTCCACTTAATTTGTAGTATTGTTTGTGCACTTTGCCATGCCATGCCTCTTTAAACCGGACATGCATCATACTTGATTGTGCATCATGCCATGTGTATGTGGTGGTTGTTTACTATGTTGTTTGTTTCTTTCCGGGTTGCTTCTCTCGCTAGCTTCGGTTTCATTCCGGAGTTGTGAGGATTCGTTCGACTACGTCCGTTTGTCTTCTTCATGGACTCGTTCTTCTTCCTTGCAGGATTTCAGGCAAGATGACCATACCCTCGAAATCACTTCTATCTTTGCTTGCTAGTTGTTCGCTCTATTGCTATGCCGCGCTACCTACCACTCGTTATGTCATGCCTCCCATATTGCCATGAACCTCTAACCTTTTTTCACCCTTCCTAGCAAACCGTTGTTTGGCTATGTTACCGCTTTTGCTCAGCCCCTCTTATAGCGTGTTAGTTGCAGGTGAAGTTGAAGATTGCTCCATGTTGGAACATGTTTATGTTGGGATATCACAATATCTCTTATCTTAATTAATGCATCTATATACTTGGTAAAGGGTGGAAGGCTCGGCCTTATGCCTGGTGTTTTCTTCCACTCTTGCCGCCCTAGTTTCCGTCATACCGGTGTTATGTTCCTTGATTTTGCGTTCCTTACGCGGTTGGGTGATTTATGGGACCCCCTTGACAGTTCGCTTTGAATAAAACTCCTCCAGCAAGGCCCAACCTTGGTTTTACCATTTGCCTACCTAAGCCTTTTTCCCTTGGGTTCTGCAGACTCAAGGGTCATCTTTATTTTAACCCCCCGGGCCAGTGCTCCTCCGAGTGTTGGTCCAAACTAGAGCCCTTTGCAGCGCCACCTCGGGGAAACTTGAGGCCTGGTTTTAGTTGTACGGACTGCTCATCCGGTGTGCCCTGAGAACGAGATATGTGCAGCTCCTATCGGGATTTGTCGGCACATTCGGGTGGTCTTGCTGGACTTGTTTTACCATTGTCGAAATGTCTTGTAACCGGGATTCCGAGACTGATCGGGTCTTCCCGGGAGAAGGTTTATCCTTCGTTGACCGTGAGAGCTTATAATGGGCTAAGTTGGGACACCCCTGCAGGGTATTATCTTTCGAAAGCCGTGCCCGCGGTTATGTGGCAGATGGGAATTTGTTAATGTCCGGTTGTAGAGAACTTGACACTCGACTTAACGAAAATACATCAACCGCGTGTGTAGCCGTTATGGTCTCTTCTCGGCAGAGTCCGGGAAGTGAACACGGTTCTTGTGTTATGGTTGTGCATAAGTAGGAGTTCAGGATCACTTCTTGATCATTACTAGTTGACGACCGTTCCGTTGCTCCTCTTCTTGCTCTTATTTGCGTATGTTGGCCACCATACATGCTAGTGCTTGCTGCAGCTCCACCTCACTACCCTTTCCTTCCTGTAAGCTTAAATAGTCTTGATCTCGCGGGTGTGAGATTGCTGAGTCCTCGTGACTCACCAGATACTTCCAAACAGTTGCAGGTGCCGACGATACCAGTGCAGATGACGCAACCGAGCTCAAGTGGGAGCTCGATGAGGACCTTGGTCGTTACTATGTTTCGTTTCCTGATGATCAGTAGTGGAGCCCAGTTGGGACGATCGGGGATCTAGCATTTGGGGTTGTCTTCTTTTATTTTGGTTCCGTAGTCGGACCTATGTGTGTACTCTGATTGATGTATGATTTATTTATGTATTGTGTGAAGTGGCGATTGTAAGCCAACTCTTTATCCCATTCTTGTTCATTACATGGGATTGTGTGAAGATGACCCTTCTTGCGACTAAACCACAATGCGGTTATGCCTCTAAGTCGTGCCTCGACACGTGGGAGATATAGCCGCATCGTGGGCGTTACAGGTTGCGAGGATTTTATTTGTTTGTGTAGGTGCGAGGGACTCGTGCGTGGCCTCCTACTGGATTGATACATTGGTTCTCAAAACTGAGGGAAATACTTACGCTGCTTTACTGCATCACCCTTTCCTCTTCAAGGGAAAACCAACGCAGTGCTCATGAGGTAGCACATATCTTTCTGATCCTCTGATCGCCTCCCTTGGGAAGCCTATCAGAGTCTCAGGGGCTACTATCCATACGCAGGTGCATTTTGTGAACAACACAATCGAAAAAGACTATAGTACAAACCTCGAAGCCTCTTAGCAGGCTCGTGAAGGCCTCATTCAATCTGCTTTTCGCGGACAGGACCTTTTCAACCACCGTACCCATCAAGGTACGATGTTCCTCTGAGACGGACGCCTGTCGCAGCATGTTCGTCAATATATCCGGCGCTTCTGGATCTCCGGAAGTGGCTGTAGGAATACGGCCTCCCATTCAAGGGATCCGTTTATTCGTCCCTGGAGTTGTCTCCGGCTGTAAGCCGGACAGTCCGAGGCCTTTATTGTTGGCCCCCGGACCCTGGGCCACCGAAGTTTCACCTTCGGGTTGTTGGGGAACGTAGTAATTTCAAAAAAATTCCTACGCACACGCAAGATCATATTGATGCATAGCAACGAGAGGGGAGAGTGTTGTCCACATACCCTCGTAGACCGAAAGCGGAAGCGTTATGACAACGCGGTTGATGTAGTCATACGTCTTCACGATCGACCGATCCTAGTACCGAACGTACGGCACCTTCGCGATCTGCACACGTTCAGCTCGGTGACGTCCCACAAACTCATGATCCAGCAGAGTGTCTAGGGAGAGCTTCGTCAGCACGACGGCATGATGACGGTGATGATGAAGCTACCGGTGCAGGGCTTCGCCTAAGCACTACAACGATATGACCGAGGTAGATTATGGTGGAGGGGGGCACCGCACACGGCTAAGAGATCAATGATCAACTTGTGTGTCTATGGGGTGCCCCCCTGGCCACGTATATAAAGGATGGAGGGAGGAGGAGGCCGGCCTTCATAGGGCGCGCCCAAAGTGTGGAGTCCTACTAGGACTCCCTAGTCCTAGTAGGATTCCACCTCCCACAAGGAATAGGAAAAAGGGAAGGGAGAAGGAGAAGGAAGGAAGGGGGCGCCCCCTTTCCCTAGTCCAATTCGGACCAGTCCATGGGGAAGGGGCGCTGCCACCCTTGAGGCCTTTCTCTCCTTTCCCGTATGGCCCATTAAGGCCCAATACGAATTCCCGTAACGCTCCGGTACTCCAAAAAATACCCGAATCACTCGGAACCTTTCTGATGTCCTAATATAGCCTTCCAATATATCGATCTTTATGTCTCGACCATTTCGAGACTCCTCGTCATGTCCCCGATCTCATCCGGGACTCCGAACAAACTTCGGTCATCAAATCACATAACTCATAATACAAATCGTCACAGAACGTTAAGCGTGCGGACCCTACGGGTTCGAGAACTATGTAGACATGACCGAGACTCATCTCCGGTCAATAACCAATAGCAGAAGCTGGATGCTCATATTGGTTCCTACATATTCTACGAAGATCTTTATCGGTCAAACCGCATAACAACATACGTTGTTCCCTTTGTCATTGGTATGTTACTTGCCCGAGATTCGATCGTTGGTATCTCAATACCTAGTTCAATCTCATTACTGGCAAGTCTCTTTACTCGTTCCGTAATGCATCATCCTGCAACTAACTCATTAGTCACATTGCTTGCAAGGCTTATAGTGATGTGCATTACCAAGAGGGCCCAGAGATACCTCTCCGACAATCGGAGTGACAAATCCTAATCTCGATCTATGCCAACTCAACAAGTACCATCGGAGACACCTGTAGAGCACCTTTATAATCACCCAGTTACGTTGTAACGTTTGGTAGCACACAAAGTGTTCCTCCGGTATCCGGGAGTTGCATAATCTCATAGTCATAGGAACATGTACAAGTCATGAAGAAAGCAATAGCAATATACTAAATGATCAAGTGCTAAGCTAACGGAATAGTTCAAGTCAATCACATCATTCTCTAATGATGTGATCCCGTTAATCAAATGACAACTCATGTCTATGGCTAGGAAACTTAACCATCTTTGATTCAACGAGCTAGTCAGGTAGAGGCATACTAGTGACACTCTATTTGTCTATGTATCCACACATGTACTAAGTTTCCGGTTAATACAATTCTAGCATGAATAATAAACATTTATCATTGCCTCTAGGGCATATTTATTATTGCCTCTAGGGCATATTTCCTTCAGTCTCCCACTTGCACTAGAGTCAATAATCTAGTTCACATCGCCATGTGATTCAACACAAATAGTTCACATCACCATGTGATTAACACCCATAGTTCACATCGCCATGTGACCCACACTCAAAGGGTTTACTAGAGTCAGTAATCTAGTTCACATTGCCATGTGATTAACACTCAAAGAGTACTAAGTTGTGATCATGTTTTGCTTGTGAGAGAAGTTTAGTCAACGGGTCTGTCAAATTCAGATCCGTATGTATTTTGCAAATTTCTATGTCTATAATGCTCTGCACGGAGCTACTTTAGCTAATTGCTCCCACTTTCAATATGTATCTGGATTGTGACTTAGAGTCATCCAGATCGGTGTCAAAGCTTGCATCGATGTAACTCTTTACGACGAACTCTTTATCACCTCCATAACCGAGAAATATTTCCCTAGTCCTCTAAGGATATTTTTGACCGTTGTCTAGTGATCTACTCCTAGATCAAAATTGTACTTCCTTGCCAAACTCAGGGCAGGGTATAAAATAGGTCTGGTACATAGCATGGCATACTTTATAGATCCTATGGCTGAGGCATAGGGAATGACTTTCATTCTCTCTCAATCTTCTGCCGTGGTCGGGTTTTGTAACATCCCAAAATTCTAAATTTTGGAATGTTATATTAAATAGTAGATTTGATTGATTGTTTGATTGTGGTGTGGTTTCTTGTGTGAAACTAAGTGAAATTCGAAACTTTTTGAAAGTTAAATGAGAGGGAATAAAAAACTTTCCCAAACATTCATTTTTGCATTTATAAATTCAAATTCTTTTCACCACAAAACCCTGGAGAGAAGATGACATGACTTCTTCCATTTAAATAAATGAAAAGGGTTTCGAAAAGATTTGAATTTTATTTGGAAATATTTTCAAATTCAGAAACTTCAAGCAACTCAATGATTTTCATGAGAGAAGATAAAATGACTTCTTCAAAAACATATGAAATATGAGTTGGAAGTTTAAAAGGATCAAATTTAAAGTCCTTTTGGAAATTATTTTCAATTTGGAGTTATTTGGGTTTTATTCAAATTATTCTTCTCCAAAAATAAAATATACAGAAAATTGGGTAAAATGATTCCTTACATTAGAAAATTGGAGAGAAATAAATTTGAAATTATTTTGGTATTTTTAAAAATGATTCTTATTGGGTTTTATTGCAACAGTAGCACTCTTTGCTTTATTTGAATTTTTAAGGATTTTATTTGGCGTTAGTAAAATGTTCATTCTGTAGAAAATATTTTTCTGAAAATCTTGATATATAATATGCCTATATAATATTTTTTATTTATTTATTTTGTATTTTTGTTTGTGTGCAAAAATGATTAAAAAAAGTTAGACGCTGACCGCGCCAGGCCACCAGCGGCCCAGCTAGCGCCCGAGCCAGGCCGGCCCAGCAGCGCCTCGCGCGCGGGCGGCCGAGCCAGGCCGCCGCCCGGCCCACCCTGGTCGTCCCCGACCTCCAGCAGGGAGTCCCGCTCCTGCCCGACTTCGCCGGCGCCGCCATCTCCGTCCCGGTCTCCTCCACCGCCTCGACCTCGCCCCCTCCTCCAAGTCTCCCTTCCCCCTATATATTCTTCACCCCGGGGCCCCTGGATCCCGTTCCCTCCGCCTACATGCCTCGACGCCGCAGCCGCCGACGCCTGCATCTCACCTTCCGCGTCGCCGCACCACCGCCTCGCCTTCCTCGCCGCCGCCGCACTTTGCCGCCGGAGCTCGCATCTGCGCCGCGCCGCCGCACTTCCCGCACCGAGCTGCCGCCCGCCGTTCGCCGCCTCGACGCCGAGCCGCCGTCGTTCGCCGGCGTTGACCAAAACGGTATAAAACCGCCCCGGTCCGATCCGGTTTATTTCTCAGCTCCCGGTTTCTTTTTGTTTAAACCCGGTTTTCTATTTTAGTTAGGTTGTTTAGAGATCGTTCGCTGTCTAAGCCTCTGGAGCGAACGTGTTCGTAGATTAGCGATCAGTAGTGAACGTTCGTTAGTTAGATTTTTCTTTTTCTTTTTAATTTCGGCCAAGGACCCATCCGTGAATATTTTATTTACAGTTTAGCCTCTGATTTTCAAACGGCTACAACTTTTTACTCGCTTGTCCAAATCCAACGAAACCAACGCCCACTTCTTTGTTTTGATCCCCTCTATCCAGATAAACAACTTAAACATATTTTTGAAAGTTTTAAAATTTGGATTCAAACAGATTTGTATTTGAATTTCGTTTGATCGTAACTTGAGTTTTATAACTCCGTTTGAATTGATTCTTTTTGCAAATTGAAGCTCTTGACCTAAACTTTCTGATAAGGCCAAATTCACATAATTTTGGTACTGTTAGAAAAAAATTATGTTGCAAGAGTAATTTGCTTGGTTTTGATGTTTTCCAAATTGTCTTCTTCGTTCTTTCTGATCTTTTGAGTGATGTCGTATGTGTGGTTACTATTGATTGCTTACGATAGATTGACCGTAGTGTGACGAGTAGAACTATCAGGAGTTATGAGTGCGAATCATCTTCGTCAACAGTACAGGCAAGTTCACACTTTGATCATACCCCTTTATTACCCAGTTTTTATGCATTAGTTACAACCCTCACACATTGCATGAGTAGGATCTCTTAACATGTGGGTTTGGGAAGTAGATGATGAGGTAGAACCTATTGCCCTGTTTATATCAAACCCTTGGGAGTTACTACTACGTTATGCTTATACTACTCTGCTATGCTCATAGACGTGGATTGGTTGAGTGTATTCATGACTGATGTGAGAGTTATCATTAATGGTTAACTTAGTGGCTAATTTAATACACATCTGGGTGGATTGGTTGGGGCACCCTGGAGCACCCAGTGGTTTGCCCGGGCACCTGGAGAACCCAGTGCTTGCCCAAGGGGATCCCGGAGGACCCGTGTGATCACCCTATGGAATGTCACCCAGGCTCAAAGGGATCATAATATTATTCATGCTAGAAACTTCCGTGTGCAGCCACAAGCTATTATAGGCTCTAGCATAGTTGAGTAAGTTGCATGACCTCTTCCAGTGGTAGGCTAGCAGATGTAGAGGGATGTAGGTTGGTACTGTCTACCCGGGGTTAGAGTTAATGCTTTTGAAAGACTGTGTCTCAGTCATCCGTTTCTCAAACACCATGTAGTGCGAGAAATTCAACGGAGGAGATCGAGTCTTGTGGGGAAAAGTGCGCAAACCTCTGCAGAGTGTACAAACTAATCATGATTAGCCGTGTCCCCGGTTATGGACAACTTGAGTCTCTGGTACTTGGATTATCATATTGATCTCATCACGTTACTTAAATAATTTGTGGAGTTATTGATGTTAATTTGGGATTGAGTTGGAGGAACCTTCTCAATATTTTCAACCAACTTTGTAGTTAAATAAATTATATTCCTTTGATGTAGGGAAAAATTGGCTTTTCGCGAAAACATGTTAACCATAGAGCCTCCACCAGCCAAATATGCATGTAGTGATAGCCTTTATTCATAATTGCTCTATGGTGTGAATTTGCCAGTACATTCAATGTACTGACCCTTTGTGGCTGCAACGTCTCATGTTGCAGGATTCTTACGACGAGTAAGTGATACGTTAGGGTTACGATTTCTACACTGAACTTTGCCATTGGTGTTGATGGGAATCCACAACCTTGTTGTTACTTCCGCTATAAGGATTGAGGTAATAGTATTTACATTACTTTGTACATGTCATTTACCTCTGTTATAAATCCTTGCGTATTGTGTGTGTCAGCATACCGATCCAGGGATGACACGGAAGCACAGAGACTTGACCGTCTGAGGTCGGGTCGCTATAAGACGGTATCAGGGCACATGTTGACTGTAGGACGTGACCCCTAGAAACTGGCAAGCCCATAGGAAAGATTTTTCTCTACAACTTCATTTTCAAAAGGATCTTTTACCTCTCTTCTCTTCTGAGCTTATTCAAAAATCCCCTTTTAGTTAGACTATACCCCTTTCTCATTTTGACCATACGAAGATTCGACTAATGAGACCACTCCAAGAAGTACAAGATATCGGACAACTAAGACCACTTCAGAATGAAGAGGATTTTACCGTGCATTACAATAATGGAAACTACAACGGTTGAAGACTCCGAGGATTAGGAGAATTTGAAGGCTCTGAAGAATTCCCAGATTTGTATGACCTAGTAAGGCTACCCTGATGGAACTTGTCAGACTATCGAAGCTGTCAATACCCGAGATCAAGGTGTATCAGAGAAAGACCGGAAGATGGAGCATTAGAACTCAAAGTTTTGTCAAGAAACCCTAAGGCGGGAGATGTCAACTATGGAATGATAGCTCATGGTAATGACAAGGGCAGAAACACGGCTATCCATGATGTTATCGCCCGCTTATGCTATTATCACCGTGCTGAGTTAAGCATGCATATGCATGGAAGGATTGGATGGTAGAAGGCTGACGGAGCATCTGTCAGCAAAGGATGCAGTTTTAACCTTAGCTGGGTAATGCCAGGGTATGGAGTATTACATGAAGAATTTTTAGATGGACCTTCAAGAAGCCGTATTTGACAAGGAAGCATTTCGTGAAGAATTCAGGATCCCAAAGCCGAAAGTAGCCAAGCTGGAGGACCAAAACCTCGAGAATACCGGAGATTCGTCAGGAACTGAAGGACAGCAGGACCATGGTTCATGCCAAGGATGTTGAAACCCAGAAGTTTGGAACGGAACTCCAGAATTATTGAAGGACGTCACGAGAGACTTCGCGTCAACAGAGATGATCTAGCAAAAGAACTTGAGACGGACATGCACGATCGGAAGAAGCCCAACGGAGACATGAACAAGACCTGAAGAGTTTGATGACTTTGAAGATTTATTGACCTTTAGAAGACCAAACCCCTGTTATATACCTACGTTAGATGCGACGATTGTGAGCTGTCATTTGTTTGATGTTTTTCCGACAACCACAAAATAAAATCTGTCCTTTCAAATCTTTTGTTTGTATTGTGTGTATCCCTCTCTATCTCTCTCTTATCTCACCCCAAACCCATGGACCCAATAGAGGATGAATGGAGATGGGCTTGTATTTTCTGGACCGATGAGTCAATTGGAGACAGACCGATGGATTCAGAACATGTAGGATCATATGGAGAATAACACTATAGCCAGAAAGGATATGACTCAGCATGCTCTTCGGTGCTTTGAAAGAGGTGCCGCTACTGGGTGGAGGATGTACCAAACCATCAATGGATGGCAAGGAGTAACCACTTGGAAAGGATTTAAGTTGACTTTGCCAAAGTCTCGGTTTGTGTCCTAGAAATTGAAGCCTTATGGAAAGGATATGAAGAAACCCTGTGCATGCAAGCTTTGTGGAGAAATAGGACACAACCATAAAGAACACAAGGATGAATGCCCTAATGTGAAGGAAGTCACCCAGCTGAAGAATGCGCAACTAGGCAGATCACTTGTTTCTTGTGTGAAGGGACTACCCACTACCCTGCTCAGTGTCACATTTACCCCATGGTACAAAGAACCATCCAGCTGAAGAAAGAAGCAATGAAAGGAGCCCACACGAGAATTTTAGAAGAACCGGTGATGAAGGAAGAGGTGGAGGACACACCCGAAGAAGGCCCAATTAAACCCTGCACCAAGTCATGCTATTCATGTGGAGAAGAAGGACACATCTCCCAAAATTGTCTGAATGGAGATCTAGTAGAATTCCCGACAGAGGAAGTAGAGTATGACCCACATGAAATAGAAGCCCTGATTGGAACGGAAAAGTCTAGGAAGAGAAGTAGATTGGATCCCAGGAAGGACCTGAGTCATATCACATGTTTCAGGTGCAAGGAGTCAGGGCACTACTTCAGCAGTTGCCCAAAAAGGAAGCCGAGGACCCAAGGAGGCTATGTAATCATGAGGAAACCCCGAGACTTGTCAGAAGTAATATGTTTTTGTTGTAATGAAGCAGGGCACTTTGCCATAGATTGTTCCAAGGAGAAGGAGACTTGTGATAATTAGTTGTGTATGTGAGAAATATAGTAGTAGGAGTGGGAACATTTCCTTTATATTGAGGTGTTGAGTTGAGGCATGTAATGGAAATGCAGGAGATTGTAATAATTGGAGAATCAATAAAGTTAGCCTCGTTGGTACTGATTTGGATTTTATGAGTTGTTACTCTATGAAGAAAGATTTTGACCATTTTCGAGGATATGAGAAATATGGTCTATCGAAGAATTGGAGCATTTTAAGGGTGGTAGTACCCTGTGAGGAGATTTGACCCCTGGAAAGGATAATGATGTTCCACGGAGTGGACCTTGGACAAAATAAGTACGAGTTTTATCTCGATATGTGGGATACCCCAAGAGTATGAAGGGATGAAGTACTATTGGATATAAAGGAGATAAAATGTTGGGAATGTGGAGCAATTGTAACTCCATGATGAGTAGTTTGGTGCCAATAGAAGGAAGAAGAGACTGTACAATGGGATGGATTTAAGAATGCTAGGAAGTTGGATGTTGGAGTAATGATCAGTTGCCCCGAAGAAGAGTTCAAGGTTTACAAGTGATGAGATGGGCCATAACCCACAGGCCCCAGGACCTGCCAAGAAGCAAGCACACTCTTGCTGAAGGAAAAACCCTGGAAGAAGATACGATTTTATCGATAGACGATTTTATAGGAGTAACGCAAAACCTGACAGTTGTGAAGGAACGATAGATGTTTGTTTGGCTTGCAGAATCAATGGATTATCCGAACTTAGTTCATCGACAAGAGAAATTTTGCAATGCTTGTGAGGATGACCGAGTGTTAGAATGCGAGATTTGCTAAACCGTATACAGGGTAATGATTTGGGTGCGGGATGGATTGATCACCATACCGACTTACTCTTATTATTCGCCTTTGCTATATAGGATGGTAAATCTGAGTGACTTACCTATAGTAGAGCGACGACGATCAAAAACCTTGTTTGAACCTTAGAATGGTATAGCAATTTTCCCTTGTACAAGGCAGCTGCTGCCAATCGTAGGTTATACGGTGAGGTTCAACCCAGACCCATTTTCTGCAGGAGAAACCATAAATGGTTGACCACCATGAGATATCGATAGTTGATTAGTATTGGCACCAGACCCGTCAGCTAAGAAGACCCAGTCTCAGAAGAACCTTACCAAGATGAAAGAACAGAAGAATTGCGGTAAAGGTTATGCCACTACCGGAAGAGCCAGAGTAGAAATTTTCTCGAGAATTTGAGAAGACCGGCCCTGTCAAGAATAAGGATGGAGTATATGAGTATTGATGGAACCGTAACCATGCTTCTAAGGGTGGTAGCACCCCAGACCCCCCTGTGATGATCGATGGATTTTGAGAAGACCCCAGACCTAACCTATTTCTTTCTAGCCTCTCCGAATCTCGAGGACGAGATTCATTTTAAGGGTGGTAGGTTTGTAACATCCCAAAATTCTAAATTTTGGAATGTTATATTAAATAGATAGATTTGATTGATTGTTTGATTGTGGTGTGGTTGCTTGTGTGAAATTGAGTGAAATTCGAAACTTTTTGAAAATTAAATGAGAGGGAATAAAAGGACTTTCCGAAACTTTCATTTTTGCATTTATAAATTCAAATTCTTTTCACCACAAAACCCTGGAGAGAAGATGACATGACTTCTTCCATTTAAATAAATGAAAAGGGTTTCGAAAAGATTTGAATTTTATTTGGAAATATTTTCAAATTTAGAAACTTCAAGCAACTCAATGATTTTCATGAGAGAAGATAAAATGACTTCTTCAGAAACATATGAAATATGAGTTGGAAGTTTAAAAGGATCAAATTTAAAGTCCTTTTGGAAATTATTTTCAATTTGGAGTTATTTGGGTTTTATTCAAATTATTTTTCTCCAAAAATAAAATATACAGAAAATAGGGTAAAATGATTCCCTACATTAGAAAATTGGAGAGAAATAAATTTGAAATTATTTTGGTATTTTTAAAAATGATTCTTATTGGGTTTTATTGCAACAGTAGCACTCTTTGCTTTATTTGAATTTTTAAGGATTTTATTTGTTGTTAGTCAAATGTTCATTCTGTAGAAAATATTTTTCTGAAAATTTTGATATATAATATGCCTATATAATATTTTTTATTTATTTTGTTTTTAGTATTTTTGTTTGTCTGCAACAATGTTTTAAAAAAAGTTAGACGCTGACCGCGCTAGGCCACCAGCGGCCCAGCTAGCGCCCGAGCCAGGCCGACCCAGCAGCGCCTCGCGCGCGGGCGCCCGAGCCAGGCCGCGGCCCGGCCCAGCCCGGTCGTCCCCGACCTCCAGCAGGGAGTCCCGCTCCTGCCCGACTTCGCCGGTGCCGTCGTCTCCCCCCCGGTCTCCTCCACCGCCTCGACCTCGCCCCCTCCTCCAAGTCTTCCTTCCCCCTATATATTCTTCACCCCGGGGCCCCTGGATCCCGTTCCCTCCGCCTACATGCCTCGACGCCGTAGCCGCCGACGCCCGCATCTTGCCTTCCGCGCCGCCGCACTTTGCCGCCGGAGCTCGCATCTGCGCCGCGCCGCCACACTTCCCGCACCGAGCCGCCGCCCGCCGTTCGCCACCTCGATGCTGAGCCACTGTCGTTCGCCGGCGTTGACCAAAACGGTATAAAACCGCCCCGGTCCGATCCGGTTTATTTCTCAGCTCCCGGTTTGTTTTTGTTTAAACTCGGTTTTCTATTTTAGTTAGGTTGTTTAGAGATCGTTCGCTGTCTAAGCCTCTAGAGCGAACGTGTTCATAGATTAGGGCTTAGTAGTGAATGTTCGTTAGTTAGATTTTTCTTTTTCTTCTTAATTTCGGCCAAGGACCCATCCGTGAATATTTTATTTACAGTTTAGCCCCTGATTTTCAAACGGCTACATCTTTTTACTCGCTTGTCCAAATCCAACAAAACCAATGCCCACTTCTTTGTTATGATCCCCTCTATGCAGATAAACAACTTAAACATATTTTTGAAAGTTTTAAAATTTGAATTCAAACAGATTTGTATTTGAATTTCGTTTGATCGTAACTTGAGTTTTATAACTCCGTTTAAATTGATTCTTTTTGCAAATCGAAGGTCTTGACCTAAACTTTATGATAAGGCCAAATTCACATAATTTTGGTACTGTTAGAAATTGTTTTATGTTGCAAGAGTAATTTGCTTGGTTTTGATGTTTTCCAAATTGTCTTCTTCGTTCTTTCTGATCTTTTGAGTGATTGCTTATGTGTGGTTACTATTGATTGCTTACGATAGATTGACCGGAGTGTGACGAGTAGAACTATCAGGAGTTATGAGTGTGAATCATCTTCATCAACAGTACAGGCAGGTTCACACTTTGATCATACCCCTTTGTTACCCAGTTTTTATGCATTAGTTACAACCCTCACACATTGCATGAGTAGGATCTCTTAACATGTGGGTTTGGGAAGTAGATGATGAGGTAGAACCTATTGCCCTATTTATATCAAACCCTTGGGAGTCTACTACGTTATGCTTATACTACTCTGCTATGCTCGTAGACGTGGATTGGTTGAGTGTATTCATGACTGATGTGAGTGTTATCATTAACGGTTAACTTAAGGTGGCTACTTTAATACACATCTGGGTGGATTGGTTGGGGCACCCTAGAGCACCCAGTGGTTTGCCCGGGCACCTAGAGAACCCAGTGCTTGCCCAAGGGGATCCCCGAGGACCCGTGTGATCACCCTATGGAATGCCACCCAGGCTCAAAGGGATCATAAGATTATTCATGCTAGAAACTTCCGTGTGCAGCCACAAGCTATTATGGGCTCTAGCATAGTTGAGTAAGTTGCATGACCTCTTCCAGTGGTAGGCTAGCAGATGTAGAGGGATGTAGGTTGGTAATGTCTACCCGGGGTTAGAGTTAATGCTTCTAAAAGACTGTGTCTCGGTCATCTGTTTCTCAAACACCATGTAGTGCGAGAAATCCAACGGAGGAGATCGAGTCTTGTGGGGAAAAGTGCGCAAACCTCTGCAGAGTGTACAAACTAATCATGATTAGCCGTGTCCCTGGTTATGGACAACTTGAGTCTCTGGTACTTGGATTATCATATTGATCTCATCACGTTACTTAAATAATTTGTTGGGTTATTGATGTTAATTTGGGATTGAGTTGGAGGAACCTTCTCAATATTTTCAACCTGTAGTTAAATAAATTATAATCCTTTGATGTAGGGAAAAATTAGCTTTTCGCAAAAACATGTTAACCATAGAGCCTCCACCAGCCAAATATGCATGTAGTGATAGCCTTTATTCATAATTGCTCTATGGTGTGAATTTGCCAGTACATTCAATGTACTGACCCTTTGTGGCTGCAACGTCTCATGTTGCAGGATTCTTACGATGAGTAAGTGATACGTTAGGGTTACGATTTCTACACTCAACTTTGCCGTTGGTGTTGATGGGAGTCCACAACCTTGTTGTTACTTCCGCTATATGGATTGAGGTAATAGTATTTACGTTACTTTGTACATGTGATTTACCTCTGTTATAAATCCTCGAGTACTGTGTGTGTCAGCATACCGATCCAGGGATGACACAGAAGCACAGAGACTTGACCGTCTGAGGTCGGGTCGCTACAGGCTTTGAGTCTTACTCAACTTCACACCTTGCAACACAGGCAAGAACTCTTTCTTTGGCTGTTCCATTTTGAACTACTTCAAAAACTTGTCAGGGTATGTACTCATTGAAAAAACTTATCAAGCGTCTTGATCTATCTCTATAGATCTTGATGCTCAATATGTAAGCAGCTTCACCGAGGTCTTTCTTTGAAAAACTCCTTTCAAACACTCCTTTATGCTTTCCAAAAAATTCTACATCATTTCCGATCGACAATATGTCATTTACATATACTTATCAGAAAGGCTGTAGTGCTCCCACTCACTTTCTTGTAAATACAGACTTCTCCAAAAGTCTGTATAAAACCATATGCTTTGATCACACTATCAAAGCATATATTCCAACTCCGAGAGGCTTGCACCGGTCCATAAATGGATTGCTGGAGCTTGCACGCTTTGTTAGCACCTTTTGGATCGACAAAACCTTCTTGTTGTATCATATACAACTCTTCTTTAAGATATCCATTAAGGAATGTAGTTTTGACATCCATTTGCCAGATTTCATAAAATGTGGCAATTGCTAACATGATTCGGACAGACTTAAGCATCGCTACGAGTGAGAAAACATTATCGTAGTCAGCACCTTGAACTTGTCGAAAACTTTTTTCGACAATTCGAGCTTTGTAGATAGTAACACTACTATCAGCGTCCGTCTTCCTCTTGAAGTCCAATTATTCTCAATGGCTTGCCGATCATCAGGCAAGTCAAATCAAAGTCCACACTTTGTTCTCATACATGGATCCCATCTCAAATTTCATTGCCTCAAGCCATTTCGCGGAATTTGGGCTCATCATCGCTTCCTCATAGTTTGTAGGTTCGTCATGGTCAAGTAACATGAACTCCAGAATAGGATTACCGTACCACTCTGGTGCGGAACGTACTCTAGTTGACCTACGAGGTTCGGTAGTAACTTGATCCAAAGCTTCATGATCATCATCATTAACTTCCTCACTAATTGGTGTAAGCATCACTTGAACTGATTTCACTGAAGAAATACTTTCCAATTCGGGAGAAGGTACAATTACCTCATCAAGTTCTACCTTCCTCCCACTCACTTCTTTCGAGAGAAACTCCTTCTCTAGAAATGATCCATTCTTGGCAACGTAGATCTTCCTTCGGATCTGTGATAGAAGGTGTACCCAACAGTTTCCTTCTGGGTATCCTATGAAGACGCACTTCTCTGATTTGGGTTTTGAGCTTATCACGTTGAAACTTTTTCACATAAGCATCGCAACCCCAAATTTTAAGAAACGACAGCTTGCTAAACCACAGTTCATATGGTGTCGTCTCAACGGATTTTTAGATGGTACCCTATTTAATCATGAATGCAGCTGTCTCTAATGCATAACCCCAAAACGATAGTGGTAATTCGGTAAGAGACATCATAGATTGCACCATATCTAATAAAGTACGGTTATGACGTTTGGACACACCATTACGCTGTGGTGTTCCAGGTGGCGTGAGTTGCAAAACTATTCCACATTGTTTCAAATGAAGACCAAACTTGTAACTCAAATATTCGTTTCCGCGATCAGATCGTAGAAACTTTATTTTCTTGTTACGATGATTTTCCACTTCACTCTGAAATTCTTTAAACTTTTCAAATGTTTCAGACTTATGTTTCATCAAGTACATATACCCATATCTTCTCAAATCATCCGTGAAGGTCAGAAAATAACGATACCCGCCGCGAGCCTCGACACTCATCGGATCGCATACATCAGTATGTATTATTTCCAATAAATCAGTTGCTCGCTCCATTATTCCGGAGAACGGAGTCTTAGTCATCTTGCCCATGAGGCATGGTTCGCAAGCATCAAGTGATTCATAATCAAGTGATTCCAAAAGTCCATCATCATGGAGTTTCTTCATGCGCTTTACACCAATACGACCTAAACGGCAGTGCCACAAACATGTTGCACTATCATTATCAACTTTGCATCTTTTGGCATCAATATTATGAATATGTGTATCACTACGATCGAGATTCAACAAACCATTCACCTTGGGTGTATGACCTCAGAAGGTTTTATTCATGTAAACAGAATAACAATTATTCTTTGACTTAAATGAATAACCGTATTGCAATAAACATGATCCAATCATATTATGCTCAACGCAAACACCAAATAACATTTATTTTAGGTTCAATACTAATCCCGAAGGTAAAGGGAGTGTGCGATGGTGATCTTATCAACCTTGGAATCACTTCCAATTCACATCATCACCTTGCCCTTAACTAGTCTTTGTTTATTTTTGCAACTCCTGTTTCGAGTTACTACTCTTAGCAACTGAACCAGTATCAAATACTGAGGGGTTGCTATAAACACTGGTAAAGTACACATCAATAACATGTATATCAAATATACTTTTTGTTCACTTTGCCATCCTTCTTATCCGCCAAGTATCTAGGGCAGTTCACTTCCAGTGACCATTTCATTTGCAGTAGAAGCACTCAGTTCCATGCTTGGGTCTAGCTTTGGGCTTCTTCATGGGAGCAGCAACTTTCTTGCTATTCTTCTTTGAAGTTCCTCTTTCTTTCCCTTTGCCCTTTTCTTTGAAACTAGTGATCTTGTTAACCATCAACACTTGATGCTATTTCTTGATTTCTACCTTCGCCGATTTCAGCATCGTGAAGAGCTTGGGAATTACTTTCGTCATCCCTTGCATATTATAGTTCATCACTAAGTTCCAGTAACTTGGTGATAGTGACTAGAGAACTTTGTCAATTACTATCTTATCTGGGAGATTAACTCCCACTTGATTCAAGCAATTGTAGTACTCAGACTATCTGAGCACATGCTCACTGGTTGAGCTATTCTCCTCCATCTTGTAGGCAAAGTACTATTAGAGGTCTCATACCTCTCGACACGGGCATGAGTATGAAATACCAATTTCAACTCTTAGAACATCTTATATGTTTCGTGACGTTCAAAACATTTTTGAAGTCCCGGTTCTAAGCCGTAAAGCATGGCGCTCTAAACTACTAAGTAGTCATCACACCGAGCTTTGTCAAACGTTCATAACGTGTGCACCTGCTCCTGCAATAGGTCCGTCACCTAGCGGTGCATCAAGGACATAATACTTCTGTCGAGCAATGAGGATAATCCTCAGATCACAGACCTAGTCCGCATTATTGCTACTATCATCTTTCAACATAGTTTTTCTCTAGGAACATATCCAAAATAAACGGGGAGCTACATTGCGAGCTATTGATCTACAACATAGTCATGCAAATACTATTAGGACTAAGTTCATGATAAATTAAAGTTCAATTAATCATATTACTTAAGAACTCCCACTTAGATAGACATTCCTCTAGTCATCTAAATGATCACGTGATAAAAATCAACTAAACCATGTCCGATCATCACGTGAGATGGAGTAGTTTTCAATGGTGAACATCACTATGTTGATCATATCTACTATATGATTCACGCTCGACCTTTGGGTCTCCAGTGTTCCGAGGCCATATCTGCATATGCTAGGCTCGTCAAGTTTAACCCGGGTATTCTGCGTGTGCAAAACTGGCTTCTACCCGTTGTATGTGAATGTAGAGCTTATCACACCCGATCATCACGTGGTATCTCGGCACGACGAACTTTCGCAACGGTGCATACTCAGGGAGAACACTTGTACCTTGAAATTTAGTGAGAGATCATCTTATAATGCTATCGTCAAACTAAGCAAAATAAGATGCATAAAGGATAAACATCACATGCAATCAATATAAGTGATATGATATGGTCATCATCATCTTGTGCCTTTGATCTCCATCTCCAAAGCACCGTCATGATCACCATCGTCACCGGCGCGACACCTTGATCTCCATCGTAGCATTGTTGTCGTCTCGCCAACTATTGCTTCTACGACTATCGCTACCGCTTAGTGATAAAGTAAAGCAATTACATGGCGATTGCATTTCATACAATAAAGCGACAACCATATGGCTCCTGCCAGTTGCCGATAACTTTGTTACAAACATGATCATCTCATACAATAAAATTTAGCATCATGTCTTGACCATATCACATCACAACATGCCCTGCAAAAACAAGTTAGACGTCCTCTACTTTGTTGTTGCAAGTTTTACGTGGCTGCTATGGGCTGAGCAAGAACCGTTCTTACCTACGCATCAAAACCACAACGATATTTCGTCAAGTATGTGTTGTTTTAACCTTCAACAAGGACCGGGCGTAGCCACACTTGATTCAAATAAAGTTAGAGAAACTGACACCCGCCAGCCACCTGTGTGCGAAGCACGTCGGTAGAACCAGTCTCGCGTAAGCGTACGCGTAATGTCGGTCCGGGCCGCTTCATCCAACAATACCGCCGAATCAAAGTATGACATGCTGGTAAGCAGTATGACTAGTATCGCCCACTCACTTGTGTTCTACTCGTGCATATAACATCTACGCATAAACCTGGCTCGGATGCCACTGTTGGGGAACGTGGTAATTTCAAAAAAATTCCTACGGACACGCAAGATCATGGTGATGCATAGCAACGAGAGGGGAGAGTGTTGTCCACATACCCTCGTAGACCGAAAGCGGAAGCGTTATGACAACGCGGTTGATGTAGTCGTACGTCTTCACGATCGACCGATCCTAGTACCGAACGTACGGCACCTTCGCGATCTGCACACGTTCAGCTCGGTGACGTCCCACAAACTCATGATCCAGCAGAGTGTCTAGGGAGAGCTTCGTCAGCACGACGGCATGATGACGGTGATGATGAAGCTACCGGTGCAGGGCTTCACCTAAGCACTATGATGGTATGACCGAGGTGGATTATGGTGGAGGGGGCCCCGCACACGGCTAAGAGATCAATGATCAACTTGTGTGTCTATGGGGTTCCCCCCTGGCCACGTATATAAAGGATGGAGGGAGGAGGAGGCCGGCCTTCATAGGGCGCGCCCAAAGTGTGGAGTCCTACTAGGACTCCCTAGTCCTAGTAGGATTCCACCTCCCACATGAAATAGGAAAAAGGGAAGGGAGAAGGAGAAGGAAGGAAGGGGCCCCCCCCCTTCCCTAGTCCAATTCGGACCAGTCCATGGGGAAGGGGCGCTGCCACCCTTGAGGCCTTTCTCTCCTTTCCCGTATGGCCCATTAAGGCCCAATACGAATTCCCGTAACTCTCCGGTACTCCAAAAAATACTCGAATCACTCGGAACCTTTCTGATGTCCGAATATAGCCTTCCAATATATCGATCTTTATGTCTCGACCATTTCGAGACTCCTCGTCATGTCTCCGATCTCATCCGGGACTCCGAACAAACTTCGGTCATCAAATCACATAACTCATAATACAAATCGTCACAGAACGTTAAGCGTGCGGACCCTACGGGTTCGAGAACTATGTAGACATGACCGAGACTCATCTCCGGTCAATAACCAATAGCAGAACCTGGATGCTCATATTGGTTCCTACATATTCTACGAAGATCTGTATCGGTTAAACCGCATAACAACATACGTTGTTCCCTTTGTCATCGGTATGTTACTTGCTCGAGATTCGATCGTTGGTATCTCAATACCTAGTTCAATCTCGTTACCGGCAAGTCTCTTTACTCGTTCCGTAATGCATCATCCTGCAACTAACTCATTAGTCACATTGCTTGCAAGGCTTATAGTGATGTGCATTACCGAGAGGGCCCAGAGATACCTCTCCGACAATCGGAGTGACCAATCCTAATCTCGATCTATGCCAACTCAACAAGTACCATCGGAGACACCTGTAGAGCACCTTTATAATCACCCAGTTATATTGTAACGTTTGGTAGCACACAAAGTGTTCCTCCGGTATCCGGGAGTTGCATAATCTCATAGTCATAGGAACATGTATAAGTCATGAAGAAAGCAATAGCAATATACTAAATGATCAAGTGCTAAGCTAACGGAATAGGTCAAGTCAATCACATCATTCTCTAATGATGTGATCCCGTTAATCAAATGACAACTCGTGTCTATGGCTAGGAAACTTAACCATCTTTGATTCAACGAGCTAGTCAGGTAGAGGCATACTAGTGACACTCTATTTGTCTATGTATCCACACATGTACTAAGTTTCCGGTTAATACAATTCTAGCATGAATAATAAACATTTATCATGATGTAAGGAAATATAAATAACAACTTTATTATTGCCTCTAGGGCATATTTCCTTCAGTCTCCCACTTGCACTAGAGTCAATAATCTAGTTCACATCGCCATGTGATTCAACACCAATAGTTCACATCACCATGTGATTAACACCCATAGTTCACATCGCCATGTGACCCACACTCAAAGGGTTTACTAGAGTCAGTAATCTAGTTCACATTGCCATGTGATTAACACTCAAAGAGTACTAAGGTGTGATCATGTTTTGCTTGTGAGAGAAGTTTAGTCAACGGGTCTGTCAAATTCAGATTCGTATGTATTTTTTAAATTTCTATGTCTACAATGCTCTGCACGGAGCTACTTTAGCTAATTGCTCCCACTTTCAATATGTATCTGGATTGTGACTTAGAGTCATCCAGATCGGTGTCAAAGCTTGCATCGACGTAACTCTTTACGACGAACTCTTTATCACCTCCATAACCGAGAAATATTTCCCTAGTCCTCTAAGGATATTTTTGACCGTTGTCTAGTGATCTACTCCTAGATCAAAATTGTACTTCCTTGACAAACTCAGGGCAGGGTATACAATAGGTCTGGTACATAGCATGGCATACTTTATAGAACGTATGGCTGAGGCATAGGGAATGACTTTCATTCTCTCTCTATCTTCTGCCGTGGTCGGGTTTTGTAACATCCCAAAATTCTAAATTTTGGAATGTTATATTAAATAGATAGATTTGATTGATTTTTTGATTGTGGTGTGGTTGCTTGTGTGAAACTAAGTGAAATTCGAAACTTTTTGAAAGTTAAATGAGAGGGAATAAAAGGACTTTCCCAAACTTTCATTTTTGCATTTATAAATTCAAATTCTTTTCACCATAAAACCCTGGAGAGAAGATGACATGAATTCTTCCATTTAAATAAATGAAAAGGGTTTCAAAAAGATTTGAATTTTATTTGGAAATATTTTCAAATTCAGAAACTTCAAGCAACTCAATGATTTTCATGAGAGAAGATAAAATGACTTCTTCAAAAACATATGAAATATGAGTTGGAAGTTTAAAAGGATCAAATTTAAAGTCCTTTTGGAAATTATTTTCAATTTGGAGTTATTTGGGTTTTATTCAAATTATTTTTCTCCAAAAATAAAATATACAGAAAATAGGGTAAAATGATTCCCTACATTAGAAAATTGGAGAGAAATAAATTTGAAATTATTTTGGTATTTTTAAAAATGATTCTTATTGGGTTTTATTGCAATAGTAGCACTCTTTGCTTTATTTGAATTTTTAAGGATTTTATTTGGCGTTAGTAAAATGTTCATTGTGTAGAAAATATTTTTCTGAAAATTTTGATATATAATATGCCTATATAATATTTTTTATTTTTTTTTAGTATTTTTGTTTGTGTGCAAAAATGATTAAAAAAAGTTAGACGCTGACCGCGCCAGGCCACCAGCGGCCCAGCTAGCGCCCGAGCCAGGCCGGCCCAGCAGCGCCTCGCGCGCGGGCGCCCGAGCCAGGCCGCGGCCCACCTCGGTCGTCCCCGACCTCCAGCAGGGAGTCCCGCTCCTGCCCGACTTTGCCGGCGCCGCCGTCTCCCCCCTGGTCTCCTCCACCGCCTCGACCTCGCCCCCTCCTCCAAGTCTCCCTTCCCCCCATATATTCTTCACCCCGGGGCCCCTGGATCCCGTTCCCTCCGCCTACATGCCTCGACGCCGCAGCCGCCGACGCCTGCATCTCGCCTTCCGCGCCGCCGCACCACCGCCTCGCCTTCCGCGCCGCCGCCGCACTTTGTCGCCGGAGCTCGCATCTGCGCCGTGCCGCCGCACTTCCCGCTCCGAGCTGCCGCCCGCCGTTCGCCGCCTCGACGCCGAGCCGCCGTCGTTCGCTGGCGTTGACCAAAATGGTATAAAACCACCCCGGTCCGATCCGGTTTATTTCTCAGCTCCCGGTTTCTTTTTGTTTAAACCCGGTTTTCTATTTTAGTTAGGTTGTTTAGAGATCGTTCGCTGTCTAAGCCTCTGGAGCGAATGTGTTCGTAGATTAGCGATCAGTAGTGAACGTTCGTTAGTTAGATTTTTCTTTTTCTTTTTAATTTCGGCCAAGGACCCATCCGTGAATATTTTATTTACAGTTTAACCTCTGATTTTCAAACGGCTACAACTTTTTACTCGCTTGTCCAAATCCAACGAAACCAACGCCCACTTCTTTGTTTTGATCCCCTCTATCCAGATAAACAACTTAAACATATTTTTGAAAGTTTTAAAATTTGAATTCAAACAGATTTGTATATTAATTTTGTTTGATCGTAACTTGAGTTTTACAACTCCGTTTGAATTGATTCTTTTTGCAAATCGAAGCTCTTGACCTAAACTTTCTGATAAGGCCAAATTCACATAATTTTGGTACTGTTAGAAAATTTTTTATGTTGCAAGAGTAATTTGCTTGGTTTTGATGTTTTCCAAATTGTCTTCTTCGTTCTTTCTGATCTTTTGAGTGATTGCTTATGTGTGGTTACTATTGATTGTTTACAATAGATTGACCGGAGTGTGACGAGTAGAACTATCAGGAGTTATGAGTGTGAATCATCTTCGTCAAAGTACATGCAAGTTCACACTTTGATCATACCCCTTTATTACCCAGTAATTATGCATTAGTTACAACCCTCACACATTGCATGAGTAGGATCTCTTAACATGTGGGTTTGGGAAGTAGATGATGAGGTAGAACCTATTGCCCTGTTTATATCAAACCCTTGGGAGTTACTACTACGTTATGCTTATACTACTCTGCTATGCTCGTAGACGTGGATTGGTTGAGTGTATTCATGACTGATGTGAGAGTTATCATTAATGGTTAACTTAAAGTGGCTACTTTAATACACATCTGGGTGGATTGGTTGGGGCACCCTAGAGCACCCAGTGGTTTGCCCGGGCACCTGGAGAACCCAGTGCTTGCCCAAGGGGATCCCGGAGGACCCGTGTGATCACCCTATGGAATGCCACCCAGGCTCAAAGGGATCATAAGATTATTCATGCTAGAAACTTCCGTGTGCAGCCACAAGCTATTATAGGCTCTAGCATAGTTGAGTAAGTTGCATGACCTCTTCCAGTGGTAGGCTAGCAGATGTTGAGGGATGTAGGTTGGTACTGTCTACCCGGGGTTAGAGTTAATGCTTCTGAAAGACTGTGTCTCGGTCATCCGTTTCTCAAACACCATGTAGTGCGAGAAATCCAACGGAGGAGATCGAGTCTTGTGGGGAAAAGTGCGCAAACCTCTGCAGAGTGTACAAACTAATCATGATTAGCCGTGTCCCCGGTTATGGACAACTTGAGTCTCTGGTACTTGGATTATCATATTGATCTCATCACGTTACTTAAATAATTTGTTGAGTTATTGATGTTAATTTGGGATTGAGTTGGAGGAACCTTCTCAATATTTTCAACCAACTTTGTAGTTAAATAAATTATATTCCTTTGATGTAGGGAAAAATTGGCTTTTCGGAAAAACATGTTAACCATAGAGCCTCCACCAGCCAAATATGCATGTAGTGATAGCCTTTATTCATAATTGCTCTATGGTGTGAATTTCCCAGTACATTCAATGTACTGACCCTTTGTGGCTGCAACGTCTCATGTTGCAGGATTCTTACGACGAGTAAGTGATACGTTAGGGTTACGATTTCTACACTGAACTTTGCCGTTGGTGTTGATGGGAATCCACAACCTTGTTGTTAATTCCGCTATATGGATTGAGGTAATAGTATTTACGTTACTTTGTACATGTGATTTACCTCTGTTATAAATCCTCGAGTATTGTGTGTGTCAGCATACCGATCCAGGGATGACAAAGAAGCACAGAGACTTGACCGTCTGAGGTCGGGTCGCTACAAGATGGTATCAGGGCACATGTTGACTGTAGGACGTGACCCCTAGAAACTGGCAAGCCCATAGGAAAGATTTTTCTCTACAACTTCATTTTCAAAAGGATCTTTTACCTCCCTTCTCTTCTGAGCTTATTCAAAAATCCCCTTTTAGTTAGACTATACCCCTTTCTCCTTTTGACCATACGAAGATTCGACTGATGAGACCACTCCAAGAAGTACAAGATATCGAACAACTAAGACCACTTCGGAATGAAGAGGATTTTACCGTGCGTTACAATAATGGAAACTACAACGGTTGAAGACTCCGAGGATTAGGAGAATTTGAAGGCTCTGAAGAATTCCCAGATTTGTATGACCTAGGAAGGCTACCCTGATGGAACTTGTCAGACTATCGAAGCTATCAATACCCGAGATCAAGGTGTATCGGAGAAAGACCGGAAGATGGAGCATTAGAACTCAAAGTTTTGTCAAGAAACCCTAAGGCAGGAGATGTCAACTATGGAATGATAGATCATGGTAATGACAAGGGCAGAAACACGGCTATCCATGATGTTATCGCCCGCTTATGCTATTATCACCGTGCTGAGTTAAGCATGCATATGCATGGAAGGATTGGATGGTAGAAGGCTGACGGAGCATCTGTCAGCAAAGGATGCAGTTTTAACCTTAGCTGGGTATTGCCAGGGTATGGAGTATTACATGAAGAATTTTTAGATGGACCTTCAAGAAGCCATATTTGACAAGGAAGCATTTCGTGAAGAATTCAGGATCCCAAAGCCGAAAGTAGCCAAGCTGGAGGAGCAAAACCTCGAGAATACCGGAGATTCGTCAGGAACTGAAGGACAGTAGGACCATGGTTCATGCCAAGGATGTTGAAACCCAGAAGTTTGGAACGGAACTCCAGAATTATTGAAGGACGTCACGAGAGACTTCGCGTCAACAGAGATGATCTAGCAAAAGAACTTGAGACGGACATGCACGATCGGAAGAAGCCCAACGGAGACATGAACAAGACCTGAAGAGTTTGATGACTTTGAAGATTTAGTGACCTTTAGAAGACCAAACCCCTGTTATATACCTACGTTAGATGCGACGATTGTGAGCTGTCATTTGTTTGATGTTTTTCCGACAACCACAAAATAAAATCTGTCCTTTCAAATCTTTTGTTTGTATTGTGTGTATCCCTCTCTATATCTCTCTTATCTCACCCCAAACCCATGGACCCAATAGAGGATGAATGGAGATGGGCTTGTATTTTCTGGACCGATGAGTCAATTGGAGACAGACCGATGGATTCAGAACATGTAGGATCATATGGAGAATAACACTATAGCCAGAAAGGATATGACTCAGCATGCTCTTCGGTGCTTTGAAAGAGGTGCCGCTACTGGGTGGAGGATGTACCAAACCATCAATGGATGGCAAGGAGTAACCACTTGGAAAGGATTTAAGTTGACTTTGCCAAAGTCTCGGTTTGTGTCCTAGAAATTGAAGCCTTATGGAAAGGATATGAAGAAACCCTGTGCATGCAAGCTTTGTGGAGAAATAGGACACAACCATAAAGAACACAAGGATGAATGCCCTAATGTGAAGGAAGTCACCCAGCTGAAGAATGCGCAACTAGGCAGATCACTTGTTTCTTGTGTGAAGGGACTACCCACTACCCTGCTCAGTGTCACATTTACCCCATGGTACAAAGAACCATCCAGCTGAAGAAAGAAGCAATGAAAGGAGCCCACACGAGAATTTTAGAAGAACCGGTGATGAAGGAAGAGGTGGAGGACACACCCGAAGAAGGCCCAATTAAACCCTGCACCAAGTCATGCTATTCATGTGGAGAAGAAGGACACATCTCCCAAAATTGTCTGAATGGAGATCTAGTAGAATTCCCGACAGAGGAAGTAGAGTATGACCCACATGAAATAGAAGCCCTGATTGGAACGGAAAAGTCTAGGAAGAGAAGTAGATTGGATCCCAGGAAGGACCTGAGTCATATCACATGTTTCAGGTGCAAGGAGTCAGGGCACTACTTCAGCAGTTGCCCAAAAAGGAAGCCGAGGACCCAAGGAGGCTATGTAATCATGAGGAAACCCCGAGACTTGTCAGAAGTAATATGTTTTTGTTGTAATGAAGCAGGGCACTTTGCCATAGATTGTTCCAAGGAGAAGGAGACTTGTGATAATTAGTTGTGTATGTGAGAAATATAGTAGTAGGAGTGGGAACATTTCCTTTATATTGAGGTGTTGAGTTGAGGCATGTAATGGAAATGCAGGAGATTGTAATAATTGGAGAATCAATAAAGTTAGCCTCGTTGGTACTGATTTGGATTTTATGAGTTGTTACTCTATGAAGAAAGATTTTGACCATTTTCGAGGATATGAGAAATATGGTCTATCGAAGAATTGGAGCATTTTAAGGGTGGTAGTACCCTGTGAGGAGATTTGACCCCTGGAAAGGATAATGATGTTCCACGGAGTGGACCTTGGACAAAATAAGTACGAGTTTTATCTCGATATGTGGGATACCCCAAGAGTATGAAGGGATGAAGTACTATTGGATATAAAGGAGATAAAATGTTGGGAATGTGGAGCAATTGTAACTCCATGATGAGTAGTTTGGTGCCAATAGAAGGAAGAAGAGACTGTACAATGGGATGGATTTAAGAATGCTAGGAAGTTGGATGTTGGAGTAATGATCAGTTGCCCCGAAGAAGAGTTCAAGGTTTACAAGTGATGAGATGGGCCATAACCCACAGGCCCCAGGACCTGCCAAGAAGCAAGCACACTCTTGCTGAAGGAAAAACCCTGGAAGAAGATACGATTTTATCGATAGACGATTTTATAGGAGTAACGCAAAACCTGACAGTTGTGAAGGAACGATAGATGTTTGTTTGGCTTGCAGAATCAATGGATTATCCGAACTTAGTTCATCGACAAGAGAAATTTTGCAATGCTTGTGAGGATGACCGAGTGTTAGAATGCGAGATTTGCTAAACCGTATACAAGGTAATGATTTGGGTGCGGGATGGATTGATCACCATACCGACTTACTCTTATTATTCGCCTTTGCTATATAGGATGGTAAATCTGAGTGACTTACCTATAGTAGAGCGACGACGATCAAAAACCTTGTTTGAACCTTAGAATGGTATAGCAATTTTCCCTTGTACAAGGCAGCTGCTGCCAATCGTAGGTTATACGGTGAGGTTCAACCCAGACCCATTTTCTGCAGGAGAAACCATAAATGGTTGACCACCATGAGATATCGATAGTTGATTAGTATTGGCGCCAGACCCGTCAGCTAAGAAGACCCAGTCTCAGAAGAACCTTACCAAGATGAAAGAACAGAAGAATTGCGGTAAAGGTTATGCCACTACCGGAAGAGCCAGAGTAGAAATTTTCTCAAGAATTTGAGAAGACCGGCCCTGTCAAGAATAAGGATGGAGTATATGAGTATTGATGGAACCGTAACCATGCTTCTAAGGGTGGTAGCACCCCAGACCCCCCTGTGATGATCGATGGATTTTGAGAAGACCCCAGACCTAACCTATTTCTTTCTAGCCTCTCCGAATCTCGAGGACGAGATTCATTTTAAGGGTGGTAGGTTTGTAACATCCCAAAATTCTAAATTTTGGAATGTTATATTAAATAGATAGATTTGATTGATTGTTTGATTGTGGTGTGGTTGCTTGTGTGAAATTGAGTGAAATTCGAAACTTTTTGAAAATTAAATGAGAGGGAATAAAAGGACTTTCCGAAACTTTCATTTTTGCATTTATAAATTCAAATTCTTTTCACCACAAAACCCTAGAGAGAAGATGACATGACTTCTTCCATTTAAATAAATGAAAAGGGTTTCGAAAAGATTTGAATTTTATTTGGTAATATTTTCAAATTTAGAAACTTCAAGCAACTCAATGATTTTCATGAGAGAAGATAAAATGACTTCTTCAGAAACATATGAAATATGAGTTGGAAGTTTAAAAGGATCAAATTTAAAGTCCTTTTGGAAATTATTTTCAATTTGGAGTTATTTGGGTTTTATTCAAATTATTTTTCTCCAAAAATAAAATATACAGAAAATAGGGTAAAATGATTCCCTACATTAGAAAATTGGAGAGAAATAAATTTGAAATTATTTTGGTATTTTTAAAAATGATTCTTATTGGGTTTTATTGCAACAGTAGCACTCTTTGCTTTATTTGAATTTTTAAGGATTTTATTTGGCGTTAGTAAAATGTTCATTCTGTAGAAAATATTTTTCTGAAAATTTTGATATATAATATGCCTATATAATATTTTTTATTTATTTTGTTTTTAGTATTTTTGTTTGTCTGCAAAAATAATTAAAAAAAAGTTAGACGCTCACCGCGCCAGACCACCAGCGGCCCAGCTAGCGCCCGAGCCAGGCCGGCCCAGCAACGCCTCGCGCGCGGGCGCTCGAGCAAGGCCGCGGCCCGGCCCACCCCGGTCGTCCCTGACCTCCAGCAGGGAGTCCCGCTCCTGCCCGACTTCGCCGGCGCCGTCATCTCCCCCCCCCCCCGGTCTCCTCCACCGCCTCGACCTCGCCCCCTCCTCCAAGTCTCCCTTCCCCCTATATATTCTTCACCCCGGGGCCCCTGGATCCCGTTCCCTCCGCCTACATGCCTCGACGCCGCAGCCGCCGACGCCCGCATCTCGCCTTCTGCGCCGCCGCACCACCGCCTCGCCTTCCGCGCCGCCGCCGCACTTTGCCGCCGGAGCTCGCAGCTGCGCCGCGCCGCCACACTTCCCGCGCCGAGCCGCCGCCCGCCACTCGCCACCTCGACACCGAGCCGCCGTCGTTCGCCGGCGTTGACCAAAACGGTATAAAACCGCCCCGGTCCGATCCGGTTTATTTCTCAGCTCCCGGTTTCTTTTTGTTTAAACCCGGTTTTCTATTTTAGTTAGGTTGTTTAGAGATCGTTCGCTGTCTAAGCCTCTAGAGCGAACGTGTTCGTAGATTAGGGCTCAGTAGTGAATGTTCGTTAGTTAGATTTTTCTTTTTCTTTTTAATTTCGGCCAAGGACCCATCCGTGAATATTTTATTTACAATTTAGCCCCTGATTTTCAAACGGCTACAACTTTTTACTCGCTTGTCCAAATCCAACAAAACCAATGCCCACTTCTTAGTTATGATCCCCTCTATGCAGATAAACAACTTAAACATATTTTTGAAAGTTTTAAAATTTGAATTCAAACAGATTTGTATTTGAATTTCGTTTGATCGTAACTTGAGTTTTATAACTCCGTTTAAATTGATTCTTTTTGCAAATCGAAGGTCTTGACCTAACTTTCTGATAAGGCCAAATTCACATAATTTTGGTACTGTTAGAAATTGTTTTATGTTGCAAGAGTGATTTGCTTGGTTTTGATGTTTTCCAAATTGTCTTCTTCGTTCTTTCTGATCTTTTGAGTGATTGCTTATGTGTGGTTACTATTGATTGCTTACGATAGATTGACCGAAGTGTGATGAGTAGAACTATCAGGAGTTATGAGTGTGAATCATCTTCATCAACAGTACAGGCAAGTTCACACTTTGATCATACCCCTTTATTACCCAGTTTTTATGCATTAGTTACAACCCTCACACATTGCATGAGTAGGATCTCTTAACATGTGGGTTTGGGAAGTAGATGATGAGGTAGAACCTATTGCCCTGTTTATATCAAACCCTTGGGAGTTACTACTACGTTATGCTTATACTACTCTGCTATGCTCGTAGACGTGGATTGGTTGAGTGTATTCATGACTGATGTGAGAGTTATCATTAATGGTTAACTTAAGGTGGCTACTTTAGTCCACATCTGGGTGGATTGGTTGGGGCACCCTGGAGCACCCAGTGGTTTCCCCGGGCACCTGGAGAATCCAGTGCTTGCCCAAGGGGATCCCGGAGGACCCGTGTGATCACCCTATGGAATGCCACCCAGGCTCAAAGGGATCATAAGATTATTCATGCTAGAAACTTCCGTGTGCAGCCACAAGCTATTATGGGCTCTAGCATAGTTGAGTAAGTTGCAGGACCTCTTCCAGTGATAGGCTAGCAGATGTAGAGGGATTTAGTTTGGTACTGTCTACCCGGGGTTAGAGTTAATGCTTCTAAAAGACTGTGTCTCGGTCATCTGTTTCTCAAACACCATGTAGTGCGAGAAATCCAACGGAGGAGATCGAGTCTTGTGGGGAAAAGTGCGCAAACCTATGCAGAGTGTACAAACTAATCATGATTAGCCGTGTCCCCGGTTATGGACAACTTGAGTCTCTGGTACTTGGATTATCATATTGATCTCATCACGTTACTTAAATAATTTGTTGGGTTATTGATGTTAATTTGGGATTGAGTTGGAGGAACCTTCTCAATATTTTCAACCTCTAGTTAAATAAATTATATTCCTTTGATGTAGGGAAAATTGGCTTTTCACAAAAACATGTTAACCATAGAGCCTCCACCAGCCAAATATGCATGTAGTGATAGCCTTTATTCATAATTGCTCTATGGTGTGAATTTGCCAGTACATTCAATGTACTGACCCTTTGTGGCTGCAACGTCTCATGTTGCAGGATTCTTACGATGAGTAAGTGATACGTTAGGGTTACGATTTCTACACTCAACTTTGCCGTTGGTGTTGATGGGAATCCACAACCTTGTTGTTACTTCCGCTATATGGATTGAGGTAATAGTATTTACGTTACTTTGTACATGTGATTTACCTCTGTTATAAATCCTCGAGTACTGTGTGTGTCAGCATACCGATCCAGGGATGACACAGAAGCACAGAGACTTGACCGTCTGAGGTCGGGTCGCTACAGGCTTTGAGTCATACTCAACTTCACACCTTGCAACACAGGCAAGAACTCTTTCTTTGGCTGTTCCATTTTGAACTACTTCAAAAACTTGTCAGGGTATGTACTCATTGAAAAAACTTTCAAGCGTCTTGATCTATCTCTATAGATCTTGATGCTCAATATGTAAGCAGCTTCACCGAGGTCTTTCTTTCAAAAACTCCTTTCAAACACTCCTTTATGCTTTCCAGAAAATTCTACATCATTTCCGATCGACAATATGTCATTTACATATACTTATCAGAAAGGTTGTAGTGCTCCCACTCACTTTCTTGTAAATACAGACTTCTCCAAAAGTCTGTATAAAACCATATGCTTTGATCACACTATCAAAGCATATATTCCAACTCCGAGAGGCTTGCACCGGTCCATAAATGGATTGCTGGAGCTTGCATGCTTTGTTAGCACCTTTTGGATCGACAAAACCTTCTTGTTGTATCATATACAACTCTTCTTTAAGATATCCGTTAAGGAATGTAGTTTTGACATCCATTTGCCAGATTTCATAAAATGTGGCAATTGCTAACATGATTCGGACAGACTAAACCATCGCTACGAGTGAGAAAACATTATCGTAGTCAGCACCTTGAACTTGTCGAAAACTTTTTTCGACAATTCGAGCTTATAGTAACACTACTATCAGCGTCTGTCTTCCTCTTGAAGATCCAATTATTCTCAATGGCTTGCCGATCATCGGGCAAGTCAATCAAAGTCCACACTTTGTTCTCATACATGGATCCCATCTCAAATTTCATTGCCTCAAGCCACTTCGCGGAATTTGGGCTCATCATCGCTTCCTCATAGTTCATAGGTTCGTCATGGTCAAGTAACATGAACTCCAGAATAGGATTACCGTACCACTCTGGTGCGGAACGTACTCTGGTTGACCTACGAGGTTCGGTAGTAACTTGATCCGAAGCTTCATGATCATCATCATTAACTTCCTCACTAATTGGTGTAAGCATCACTTGAACTGATTTCAGTGAAGAAATTCTTTCCAATTCGGGAGAAGGTACAATTACCTCATCAAGTTCTACCTTCCTCCCACTCACTTCTTTCGAGAGAAACTCCTTCTCTAGAAATGATCCATTCTTGGCAACGAAGATCTTCCTTCGGATCTGTGATAGAAGGTGTACCCAACAGTTTCCTTCTGGGTATCCTATGAAGACGCACTTCTCCAATTTGAGTTTTGAGCTTATCACGTTGAAACTTTTTCACATAAGCATCGCAACCCCAAATTTTAAGAAACGACAGCTTGCTAAACCACAGTTCATACGGTGTCGTCTCAACGGATTTTTAGATGGTACCCTATTTAATCGTGAATGCAGCGGTCTCTAATGCATAACCCCAAAACGATAGTGGTAATTCGGTAAGAGACATCATAGATTGCACCATATCTAATAAAGTACGGTTACGACGTTTGGACACACCATTACGCTGTGGTGTTCCAGGTGGCGTGAGTTGCAAAACTATTCCACATTGTTTCAAATGAAGACCAAACTTGTAACTCAAATATTCGTTTCCGCGATCAGATCGTAGAAACTTTATTTTCTTGTTACGATGATTTTCCACTTCACTCTGAAATTCTTTAAACTTTTCAAATGTTTCAGACTTATGTTTCATCAAGTACATATACCCATATCTTCTCAAATCATCCGTGAAGGTCAGAAAATAACGATACCCGCCGCGAGCCTCGACACTCATCGGATCGCATACATCAGTATGTATTATTTCCAATAAGTCAGTTGCTCGCTCCATTGTTCCGGAGAACGGAGTCTTAGTCATCTTGCCCATGAGGCATGGTTCGCAAGCATCAAGTGATTCATAATCAAGTGATTCCAAAAGTCCATCATCATGGAGTTTCTTCATGCGCTTTACACCAATACGACCTAAACGGCAGTGCCACAAACATGTTGCACTATCATTATCAACTTTGCATCTTTTGGCATCAATATTATGAATATGTGTATCACTACGATCGAGATTCAACAAACCATTCACCTTGGGTGTATGACCTCAGAAGGTTTTATTCATGTAAACAGAATAACAATTATCCTTTGACTTAAATGAATAACCGTATTGCAATAAACATGATCCAATCATATTATGCTCAACGCAAACACGAAATAACATTTATTTTAGGTTCCATACTAATCCCGAAGGTAAAGGGAGTGTGCGATGGTGATCTTATCAACCTTGGAATCACTTCCAATTCACATCATCACCTTACCCTTAACTAGTCTTTGTTTATTTTTGCAACTCCTGTTTTGAGTTACTACTCTTAGCAACTGAACCAGTATCAAATACTGAGGGGTTGCTATAAACACTGGTAAAGTACATATCAATAACATGTATATCAAATATACTTTTTGTTCACTTTGCCATCCTTCTTATCCGCCAAGTATCTAGGGCAGTTCCACTTCCAGTGACCATTTCATTTGCAGTAGAAGCACTCAGTTCCAGGCTTGGGTCTAGCTTTGGGCTTCTTCATGGGAGCAGCAACTTGCTTGCTATTCTTCTTTGAAGTTCCTCTTTCTTTCCCTTTGCCCTTTTCTTTGAAACTAGTGATCTTGTTAACCATCAACACTTGATGCTATTTCTTGATTTCTACCTTCGCCGATTTCAGCATCGTGAAGAGCTTGGGAATTACTTTCGTCATCCCTTGCATATTATAGTTCATCACTAAGTTCTAGTAACTTGGTGATAGTGACTAGAGAACTTTGTCAATTACTATCTTATCTGGGAGATTAACTCCCACTTGATTCAAGCAATTGTAGTACTCAGACAATCTGAGCACATCCTCACTGGTTGATCTATTCTCCTCCATCTTGTAGGCAAAGTACTATCAGAGGTCTCATACCTCTCGACACGGGCATGAGTATGAAATACCAATTTCAACTCTTAGAACATCTTATATGTTTCGTGACGTTCAAAACATTTTTGAAGTCCCGGTTCTAAGCCGTAAAGCATGGCGCTCTAAACTACTAAGTAGTCATCATACCGAGCTTTGTCAAACGTTCATAACGTGTGCACCTGCTCCTGCAATAGGTCCGTCACCTAGCGGTGCATCAAGGACATAATACTTCTGTCGAGCAATGAGGATAATCCTCAGATCACAGACCTAGTCCGCATTATTGCTACTATCATCTTTCAACATAGTTTTTCTCTAGGAACATATCCAAAATAAACGGGGAGCTACATCGCGAGCTATTGATCTACAACATAGTCATGCAAATACTATTAGGACTAAGTTCATGATAAATTAAAGTTCAATTAATCATATTACTTAAGAACTCCCACTTAGATAGACATTCCTCTAGTCATCTAAATGATCACGTGATCCAAATCAACTAAACCATGTCCGATCATCACGTGAGATGGAGTAGTTTTCAATGGTGAACATCACTATGTAGATCATATCTACTATATGATTCACGCTCGACCTTTGGGTCTCCAGTGTTCCGAGGCCATATCTGCATATGCTAGGCTCGTCAAGTTTAACCCGGGTATTCTGCGTGTGCAAAACTGGCTTGTACCTGTTGTATGTGAATGTAGAGCTTATCACACCCGATCATCATGTGGTATCTCGGCACGACGAACTTTTGCAACGGTGCATACTCAGGGAGAACACTTGTACCTTGAAATTGAGTGAGAGATCATCTTATAATGCTACCGTCGAACTAAGCAAAATAAGATGCATAAAGGATAAACATCACATGCAATCAATATAAGTGATATGATATGGTCATCATCATCTTGTGCCTTTGATCTCCATCTCCAAAGCACCGTCATGATCACCATCGTCACCGGCGCGACACTTGATCTCCATCGTAGCATTGTTGTCGTCTCGCCAACTATTGCTTCTACGACTATCGCTACCGCTTAGTGATAAAGTAAAGCAATTACATGGCGATTGCATTTCATACAATAAAGCGACAACCATATGGCTCCTGCCAGTTGCCGATAACTTTGTTACAAACATGATCATCTCATACAATAAAATTTAGCATCATGTCTTGACCATATCACATCACAGCATGCCCAGCAAAAACAAGTTAGACGTCCTCTACTTTGTTGTTGCAAGTTTTACGTGGCTGCTATGGGCTGAGCAAGAACCGTTCTTACCTACGCATCAAAACCACAACGATATTTCGTCAAGTATGTGTTGTTTTAACCTTCAACAAGGACCGGGCGTAGCCACACTTGATTCAACTAAAGTTAGAGAAACTGACACCCGCCAGCCACCTGTGTGCGAAGCACGTCGGTAGAACCAGTCTCGCGTAAGCGTAAGCGTAATGTCGGTCCGGGCCGCTTCATCCAACAATACCGCCGAATCAAAGTATGACATGCTGGTAAGCAGTATGACTAGTATCGCCCACTCACTTGTGTTCTACTCGTGCATATAACATCTACGCATAAACCTGGCTCGGATGCCACTGTTGGGGAACGTAGTAATTTCAAAAAAATTCCTACGGACACGCAAGATCATGGTGATGCATAGCAACGAGAGGGGACAGTGTTGTCCACATACCCTCGTAGACCGAAAGCGGAAGCGTTATGACAACGCGGTTGATGTAGTCGTACGTCTTCACGATCGACCGATCCTAGTACCGAATGTACGGCACCTTCGCGATCTGCACACGTTCAGCTCGGTGACGTCCCACAAACTCATGATCCAGTAGAGTGTCGAGGGAGAGCTTCGTCAGCACGACGGCATGATGACGGTGATGATGAAGCTACCGGCGCAGGGCTTCACCTAAGCACTATGATGGTATGACCGAGGTGGACTATGGTGGAGGGGGGCACCGCACACGGCTAAGAGATCAATGATCAACTTGTGTGTCTATGGGGCTCCCCTCTGGCCACGTATATAAAGGATGGAGGGAGGAGGAGGCCGGCCCTCATAGGGCGCGCCCAAAGTGTGGAGTCCTACTAGGACTCCCTAGTCCTAGTAGGATTCCACCTCCCACATGGAATAGGAAAAAGGGAAGGGAGAAGGAGAAGGAAGGAAGGGGGCGCCCCCCCCCCCCTTTCCCTAGTTCAATTCGGACCAGTCCCTGGGGAAGGGGCGCTGCCACCCTTGAGGCCTTTCTCTCCTTTCCCGTATGGCCTATTAAGGCCCAATACGAATTCTCGTAACTCTCCGGTACTCCAAAAAATACCCGAATCACTCGGAACCTTTCCGATGTCCGAATATAGCCTTCCAATATATCGATCTTTATGTCTCTACCATTTCCAGACTCCTCGTCATGTCCCCGATCTCATCCGGGACTCCGAACAAACTTCGATCATCAAATCACATAACTCATAATACAAATCGTCACAGAACGTTAAGCGTGCGGACCCTACGGGTTCGAGAACTATGTAGACATGACCGAGACTCATCTCCGGTCAATAACCAATAGCAGAACCTGGATGCTCATATTGGTTCCTACATATTCTACGAAGATCTTTATCGGTCAAACCGCATAACAACATACGTTGTTCCCTTTGTCATCGGTATGTTACTTGCCCGAGATTCGATCGTCGGTATCTCAATACCTAGTTCAATCTCGTTACCGGCAAGTCTCTTTTCTCGTTCCGTAATGCATCATCCCGCAACTAACTCATTAGTCACATTGCTTGCAAGGCTTATAGTGATGTGCATTACCGAGAGGGCCCAGAGATACCTCTCCGACAATCGGAGTGACAAATCCTAATCTCGATCTATGCCAACTCAACAAGTACCATCGGAGACACCTGTAGAGCACCTTTATAATCACCCAGTTACGTTGTGACGTTTGGTACCACACAAAGTGTTCCTCTGGTATCCGGGAGTTGCATAATCTCATAGTCATAGGAACATGTATAAGTCATGAAGAAAGCAATAGCAATATACTAAACGATCAAGTGCTAAGCTAACGGAATAGGTCAAGTCAATCACATCATTCTCTAATGATGTGATCCCGTTAATCAAATGACAACTCATGTTTATGGCTAGGAAACTTAACCACCTTTGATTCAACGAGCTAGTCAAGTAGAGGCATACTAGTGGCACTCTGTTTGTCTATGTATCCACACATGTACTAAGTTTCCGGTTAATACAATTCTAGCATGAATAATAAACATTTCTCATGATATAAGGAAATATAAATAACAACTTTATTATTGCCTCTAGGGCATATTTCCTTCACGGGTAGTGTCTTCATCATCCCTCACACTACTTGTTGATCAGGAGAGACCCTCCGGGACGACACCTCGAAGTCGTCCGCCCTGTTGGGCGAAGAGACCGGTGGAGGCGTCTCGCTTTCCATCATCTCCGGGAGAAGGTCCCCCGAGAAAGAAGATTGTTTAAGAAAACTGTGTGCCGAGCTGCAAAAACATATATTCTAGATGTTACCTTGGTCACAAGAAAGGAACGGGATATGTTGAAAACACCCTTGTTCACTTACGATTTGGCTAAAGGCTTGTCCTCACTGCGGGACTGCGCGATGACGTCGTCCTCCAAGCCCGATCCGCCCGACAGGAGCACCTTGCCTCGCTTAGGAGCCTTTTCCTCCCAACCATCAGAGGCGGCCCTTTTCTTACCATGGGGTAAGAGATGTTGGCTTCCCCTCCTCTCTTGTCTTCGGACGATGGAATTTTAATTTCCTTGGACACAGTATCCGATATACCTTCGGGATGGAGGTCACATTTGGTCCTCCCGCTCTCCGCCTTGTCCTCCTTCGCATGCATCTGGTATGGTGCCGGGGCCAGCATCCTTGTTAGTACGGGATCCGCTGAGTCTTCGAGGAGGGGGGCCGAACACCTAATTCGCTCCGCTTTCTTTATCCAGCCCTGGAAGAAGATAGTTTGTTCAGTATCATATTACGGCATACATGGCTAAAAATTGTTCGGGAGTCGATCGCTCACCGGGGTATCCGGATGGTTGCAGTCAAGGCCGATGTCCTCGGTGGTGTCCGGCCACTGTTTTCGTTTCCCGAAAAACAGCTTCCACATTCCTTTGTGCGTAGTGTCGAAGAAGTGTTGGAGGGTCCGTGGTCCTTCCGGATTAAACTCCCACATGCGGAGAGGCCGTCGCTGGCACGACAGGGCCCGGCGGACCAGCATTACTTGAATCACGTTGATAAGATCGATGTCCTTCTCAAGGAGGCGACTCTGTAGAGTCTGCACTTCATCAATTGATCCCCAGTCCAGCCCCTTATTAATCCATGACGCGAGCTGTAACGGAGGGCCAGATCGAAACACAGGTATAGCTGCCCACTTGGTACCACGAGGTTTAGTGATGTAAAACCACTCCCGCTGCCATAGGTTGGGAGTTTCAGTGAAGGAGCCTTTTGGCCAGAGAGCATTGGTAAGCTTGCTCACTGTAGCACCTCCGCACTCCGCTTGTTCCAGTTGACTACCTTCGGCTTCACACTAAAGGTCTTGAGCCATAAGTCGAAGTGTGGGGGAATACAGAGAAAGGCCTCGCACGTGATAATGAACGTCGAGATGTGAAGGAAAGAATCTGGGGCTACATCGTGAAAATTTAGCCCGTAGTAAAACATGAGCCCCCGGACGAAGGGATGAAGAGCGAATCCTAGCCCTCGGAGGAAGTGGGAGATGAATACAACCCTCTCGCCGGATCCGGGAGTAGGAATAACCTGTCCTTGAGCAGGAAGCCTGTGGGGGATCTCCGCGGTCAGGTATCTGGCCGCACGAAGCTTCGCGATGTCCTCCTCTGTAACAGAGGAAGCCACCCATCGGCCCTGTGGGCTGGGTCCGGACATGATTGGGGAGCTTTAAGCAATGAAGTCGAACCTTGGGTGCTAGAACTCGGGGTTAGAAGGGCTAGGGAAAGGGTTGGCGTACAACAAGATGGCCCTTGGCTCCTTTATAAAGGCAACGAATATCGAACGCCTCCTCCTCAGCCTGAAAACCTGCCTATTCCTAAGGAATCCTCCCAAGGGAACTGTTGGGTTACCCACGCCCGTATTGATGAGGATCCCGCAATAAGGGGACACGATCTCTACTTCGACAAGACGTGCCAATAAAAACCGCGCCTCGAAACGTGGAACGGCAAGACAAGAAACGGTTCGAAATAATGACCGGGCAGACGTGATATCACATTACAAAAAGTTGTCAGTAGATTGGACTCGTGGAATATTAAACTCTATGTGGTTGTGTGCGGTACTTATGTTGCAGATCCGGACACGTTCGTTGCGTCCGAAGACTATCTTGGGGTATTCGGAGAAGGAACCCGCCTTGCAATGCCGAAGACAATCTGCGCGCCGGACACCTCGTCATTGAAGCCTGGTTCAGGGGCTACTGAGGGAGTCCTGGACTAAGGGGTCCTCGGGCGTCCGACCTGTTAGACATGGGCCGGACTGATGGGCTGTGAAGATACGAAGACCGAAGACTTTCTCCCGTGTCCGGATGGGACTCTCCTTGGCGTGGAAGGCAAGCTTGGCGACCAAATATGAAGATTCTTTTCTCTGTAACCGACTTTGTGTAACCCTAGTCCTCTCCGGTGTCTATATAAACCGGAGGGCTTAGTCCGTAGAGGAGAGATAGAATCATAGTCATACAGGCTAGACTCCTAGGGTTTTAGCCATTACGATCTCGTGGTAGATCAACTCTTGTAATACTCATATTCATCAAGATCAATCAAGCAGGAAGTAGGGTATTACCTCCATAGAGAGGGCCCGAACCTGGGTAAACATTGTGTCCCCTGTCTCCTGTTACCATCAACCCTAGACGCACAGTTCGGGACCCCCTACCCGAGATCCGCCGGTTTTGACACCGACAGCCTCCAAACCTTTACAAACTTTCCGGGGGCAAATCACAAGTTGATTCCTCACCGGAGCACTCCTACCGCCTAGGAGTCTCCAACCTCCAAGAGTAACAAGATCAAGGGGGAAATGCTCAAGACTTGCTCAAATGAAAAATTCCTTTGGTCGCAAGAGGGAAAGGGAGTGGATCTATCACTTGGTTGGAAAATCTCTCAAGAACTCTCACTAATCTCTCCGGGATCTAAGATTTGGTGTAGGAGAAGTGAGAGGGAGCCACTTGGGTGTTCTAGGGTTCTTTTGGATTGAGTGGTCAACCCTATACCGGATTGGTAGAGGGGTATATATAGAAGGCCTAGAAAACTAGCCATTTGTGAGTAAGTGACAACGCCAGGCCGGACATCTGGGCAGGGGCCGGACATCCAGCGGCTGAGAAATGCAGACACACGTATGTGAAAAACAGAGGCTGGAGTACACGGCACAGACATCTGACCAAAGTTGGGGCCCCGGACATCCGGACAAGTGTCGGACATCCGGCAGACACAAGCAACATCTCAGCAAAGTTTCTGGAAATGGACGGCCGGATTTCCGGGAGGATCCCGGACATCCGGGGCGTCCCGGGAGTCCGGACATCCGGCCAGTAAAAATACAACAAGAACCCCAAAACTGAAACATGCTTAACTTTTACATACGGGCTCCGTTTTTATGATCTTAGGCTCGTTTTGAAGCTATGGAAAAGCTCCAGGTCCTCACATAGAGAACCACCCAAGATAAACCAAAATTAAGGGTGCAAAGTATGCAAAGGTTAGATCATATACTTTGGGGAATGTAGTTGGCTGTGGATTTGTTTGGTATATAGGATAGGAGTGGAATTGTGTATGGAAGATGTTGACTTGAGCAAGTCCATCATGAACCCCTTTGATCCCCTATTAATAGTGTGGAATCCCTATAACTCAAGAATCATAAAAGAGTTACACTACGTAGCTATCGAGAATCCATTCTTGAGTGTATATGTTTCTTCGGTGGTCATCACTCCGCAACACTAACGCCAAAGGAACTAATACCTCTGACTCGAGCCTTTCACTTGAACTTGATGTTGATGTTTCTTCTTGGCTCAAGTTAAAGGCAAGACATTGGTGAAGTCGTCAAGTAGCTCTCCCATACAATGTGGGAAGCTTTTCTTTGTATTCATCTTCACTTGTCCATCAGGTGATCATCCACAAGCTTCAAGCATGTAATCCTTCGGGATGGTTATATTGAACTTGCCCTTGTCAACCATGATCATGAACACATGTCATCCTCTCATGGACACTTGGAATCTTTTTCTCAATGCGAGCCCATGAGAATAACCTAACCCTTATAAACATAGACAACACATAGCATGGGTTAGTACACAAAGTGCAATTGACAATTTCTTATCATACCACAAGATCCTGTGTGATGCATCATTAGCACTTGTGTGTTGACCATTTAGAGTTTGATTCTTTAATCTTTATCTTGGTCAACCTTTATCTTTACTCCATGCTTAATCTTGATGTCTTGAAGGCCATATTGAATTCTTCACTATGGTTCATTTCTTCAAGACATGATTACCGATATCTCAATTATCATATGACCATATAGAGTTTACCCATGAATACCATATTGGTCATCATTTGTTCTTCTTCATGCTCCACCACAATATCTTGAGAGGCACAATGAAATTTTATCATGAATTACTTGCTTCAAGAAACAATCATCCATGACTCATATGAGCTCATCATGATCCTATCTTCAAGCCATATGTAGAACTCTTCTCTTCAATCATTCTCTCAAGATCACGATCCATCACGGATCTCACCATAAGCCTAAGCATGAAAACCTCTGAGATCCTTCAATGAATTCCATATAGATCACATCTTGTTCATCACATGGAATTCATCTTGATCGTATTTGATTCAATCATTGAGCTCAATCTGGATGCACAACTATATGTATATGGCATTCATTCTGAATCCATCAATCTCCTTCTTGCATTACCCAAGGAACAAGCCTTCATCTATAACTTGATGTCATTGTTTCTTCATAGGAATTGTGATTCATTATCAAGTCTCAATGCATATATTTGTGTTGATGGATTTCATCCTTCAATTCATCCAGTATTCTTCATGCATTGCAAATGGAAATTTCCTTCACATATATATCTCAATGCAAACATTAGTCCATAAGGATTGTCATTAATTACCAAAACCACACATGGGGGCTACATGTACTTTCAATTGGGATATGCATGTTGGTGACCGAATGTTATTCGGAGTCTCGGATGAGATCCCGGACGTCACGAGGACCTCAGGAATGGTCCGCAAGTAAAGATTTATATATGGAAAGTTGTTTTCAAGGTTCCGGAAAAAGTTTCAGTTTTTTTGGTATTGTACCAGGAAGCTTCCAGAAGGTTCCGGAAACTTCCAAATGAGTTCGGAAGTCCACCAAGGGTTCCACCACGTCCCAAGGGCCAACATGGGCCGAGGGGAGGCACCCGGGCCTTATTGGGCCAGGAGCATAAGCCCCTCAAGGCCCATGTGGCTTGGGAGAGGTGGAAAGTCCAGTTGTGTATGGAAAAGGAGGGAATTGGACTAGGAGTCCAACTCCTCCCCCTTGGTGCACCCCTAGGGCTTGGAGGGGTGTCCACCACGCCCCTCCACCTATATATATAGAGGGGAGGGGCACCCCCAAGAGGACACATAAGCCCTTGGCCCTCTCTCTCCCGTTACTTCGTAACTCCTCCATCTTCGTTGTTTCGGTAGCGCTCGGTGTAGCCCTGCCGGAATAACTGCACCACCATCACCGTCGTGCCATCATGCTGCAGGGGATCCCATCTACTTATCCTTCCTCGCTTGCTGGTTCAAGGAGGAGGAGATGTCATCGAGCCGTACGTGTACTGAACGCTGAGGTGTCATCCGTTCAGTACTTCATCGGTTTGGATCGTGACGAGTACGACTACATCAACCGCATGATATATGCTTCCGCTTAATGGTCTACGAGGGTACATAGACACACCCTCCCCTCTCATTGCTATGCTTCTCCTAGATAGATCTTGGGTGTTCGTACGATCTTTTTTTATTTTCATGATTCGTTCCCCAACAGTAACCCTAGGTACCCTCAATGCATATATAAGCCGAGGGGTTTAGTCTGTAGAGTTAAGTTAGATTCATACACATACGATCTCGAGGTAGATCATCGTGTACTTTGTTCTCCATCACAACCAATAAAATAGAAGCAAGATGCGGGTTTTTACTGTTGAAAATGTGCCCTAGATGCAATAATATTTGTATTTTTTCTATAATCAAGAGTTTATATTCTATTCTACAACTGTTATGATTCTGGTAAACAGTAAAAAACTCATAAGCACATGTAGAAAAGTCTGAACTTTTATAGATGGAGGAGCTACAACTGTTATGATTCAGAGAAAAACTCATAAGCACATGTAGAATAATAAACGGTAAAACCTTATTCCTATTTGTAATCTTTGCCTACTCACAGACTAGACGATTAGGAGTTGGTGATGGTGTTTCTTTGCTTGATAGTACTATCCATCCTTTTGGTTGATCTCTTCATACCTAGGTGGGAAAAAGGCAATATTGGGTGTTCTAAACATTTGCAAGGTTGTGTAAATTGTAATCAAAATTCCGAACTTCATGTATGGAACTTTGTATTGCTTCTATTGTATTCGATGGTACTTTGCATGAATTTGAGCACCTTATTAGAATAGATGGCACTTTGTAATTGTGCACAAAAGTTTGAACTTTTACAAATGAAATGGTATTCAATGGAACTTTGTATTCATTTGAGCATTTTATTAAAACAATGGCACTTTGTAATCGTGCGCAAAAGTTTGAACCTTTATAGATGGAACTTTGTATTGCTTTGTATCGGAAATGCACCTTGGCACATGGGAGCATATGCTCCTGCTATTGGAAAAACATTTCAAAATGTTAAAAAGTTCCAAACAAAAATTTGACGTGTACATCTCGATATTCTATGTGGGCACGCCAAGTTTCACGGAAAACCAACATTTTTGTGGTTTGTGTAAAAAAGACAAAAAAAAGTCTAGTGAAAAGCCCTTTTTACACCAAATTTTATCTCTTTGACATGCGACACAAAAATTATCAGTTTTTCACGAAACGACTTTGTGCGTACGTAGAATGTCGAGATGTACGCCCAAAACATTTTGTGATCATTTCAAAATACGTTTAAGACACATTTTAAAAACCAGGAGCATATGCTCCCATGTGCCAAATGTCGCTCTCGCTTTGTATTGTATTCAATGTACCTTGTATTAATGTGAGCACCTTACAAGAACATACGACACTTTGTAATTGTGTGCAAAAGTTTGAACTTTCATACGTGAAACTTTGTATTTATTTGAGCACCTTATTGTAACAATATGGATTTTTGTAATTATTTGCAAAAGTCTGAACTTTTATAGATGGAACTTTGTATTGCTTTGTATTTTACTCAGTGTAACTTTGTATTAATTTGACCACCTTATTAGAACATATGGCACTTTGTAATTGTGTGCAAAAGTCCAAACTTTTATATATATGGAACTTTGTATTCGGTTGAGCACCTTATTAAATATATGCCTTTTTGTAATTGTTTTGCAAAAGTCTGAACTATTATGGATGGAACTTTGTAATGTATCTGCGTTGTTAGCAATTTGGCACCTTGTTTGTGCAAATGTTCGAACTTTCAAAGATAACACTAAGAAATTAATGTGTGCAAGAGTGCCACTTAATGTGTCACACTATAGCAGGATAATCTTCACGTTGTTGGGCCCTATGTTGATAACTTTCAAGGAAAATGTTCGTGACAATGAATTTTTTTCCTGCATTTCAAAAAAATGTATGCAATTTAGAGAAAAGGTGTACACAATGTAAAAAAAATGTTCCGTGCCGTTAAAAAAATGTACGTTGCATTTTATGGAAATATTCCCGCATTTGAAAAAAAATTGTTCATGAAATTATTTAAAATTTATATAAAAATATGAAAAAAAATTCACCTAGATTATTTTTTTCTTTCCATTTAAAAAATGTATCATGATATTTTATGAAATATTCACGTGTTTTGAAAAACTATCTGTGAAATTTTCAAAAATGTGCATACAATGTAGAAAAATATTTCCATAGTTTTAAGAAAATGTTTATTTCCATTTTGAAAATGTAATACGTGTATTTGAAAAATAAGTTACCATGCATTAAAAAAAGTGTTCAAAACATGGACACCATTTATATTTTAAAATGTCCAACATGCATAAAAAAATGTTCCATGTGTGCTCTAATAATGTACATTCTGTATTGAGAAAAATTAGACATGTTTTGAAAACAAAGAAAATGATAAAAGCCGAAAAATAAATAAAAATAATCAAAGAAAACCAAAAGTAAAAAAGCGAAGAAAAAATAACCAATGATAAAACAAAGAAAACCAGAGTGAAAAATAAAAATAAAACCAAGAAAACCATGAAATCAAAGAAAAAGAAAATAAAATGAAAAAAAGTAAACCGGTCGAGCCTCGAACCTAGAGCGATCGGCCGCAGCTAAATTGGCCAGGCCGCAGTTAAGCCCAGGTCGAAGTCTCTCGCCCAGATCGGGGGTTTATGTCTCCTTCCCCGCTGAGAAAAGAAACAGCTCGTGGCAGCTCCCTGCAAAAACCCTAGCTTTACCTCCGCCACCAAGCGCCTCCACGATGAAGCTCGTCAGGTAACCGGTGCGCCTTGTTCGACTTTTTTCTAGGATTCAGTTTCGATTTCCCTGGAATTTACTGATTCTTCCGGTGCAATTTTCCGCCCAAATTGGTGCGGATTTGGGTGGCCTGCAGATTCTTGATGAAGCTGAACAACGAGACGGTGACCATCGAGCTCAAGAATGGCACCACCGTCCACGGCACCATCATTGGTATGCTGCGCACCGATCTTTACTGAGAGAACTAGATTTTTTGTGTGGGTGTTAGGTGGGTTGGGGGGGGGGGGGGGGGGGGGCGTTCTTTGCTGAGGTGGTGGGTTGTTCACTTGTTTGGTTCGATGCATTTGGTGACGGCGCCAGCGCGGTGTCGCCTGTTTGCTATGACTTTTAAGAAGCCACTTGATTTTCTGTGCAAAGCATCTGTCCCTGTCATTGGAATCCATGGACATAGCAGGGCTGTTTGTTTGTCTTCAGCGCTGTCATCTGCTTGCTGCCATGTCGAGCTAGTGTGCACTTGAGCCTTCCTTTTAGTCGAATCCTGCGGCTGTCTGTATTTTTGTTTTTGGTTAAGCTTTTATGTGTATCTCTTGTTGCATCTTTTCGTAGTTTACTTATTCAGGTTACTAGTAGTAGAAGTAGCAAATTCTGATGGGAATTGTTTGATTAATTTCTTGCAGTATCCTGATTTCAGTAGGTAATGTTGCTTATGTCGTGGTAAACCAAACATAGATTGGATAACTGTTGAGCGATGACAAGACGTTGATGACCAGATGATTAGGTTACCGGATGTTGAAATGGAAATGGCAAAGAAAGTATCAAATGAAACCTAAAATGTACTCCCTCCGTTCACAAATATAAGATGTTTTGGATATTTCAATATGGACTATTTGACTGAAATGAGCGAACGAACACACTAAAACGTGTCTATATACATCTGATTTAGAAAAAGGTTTGAACATCTTATATTTGTGAATGGAGGGAGTATTTTCTTACTGAATTACCTTTTTCATGTTTTGAATCCCTGGTGGAATATATTAGGTTTTGTAGGAAAACTTCAGGCGGACAGTTTTCTATGCCTTGCTAAGTATGCTTTAATAGTGTGTATTTTGACATTCGTTCTATAGAATTTCTGTCTGTAACTTGATACAAGGTAATATTGCTTATGTTTGCTATGACTTTTAAGAAGCCACTTGATTTTCTGTGCAAAGCCTCTGTCCCTGTCATTGGAATCCATGGACATAGCAGGGCTGTTTGTTGGTCTTCGGCGCTGTCATCTGCTTGCTGCCATGTCGAGCTAGTGTGCACTTGAGCCTTCCTTTTAGTCGAATCCTGCGGCTGTCTGTATTTTTGTTTTTGGTTAAGCTTTTATGTGTATCTCTTAATGTTGCATCTTTTCGTAGTTTACTTATTCAGGTTACTAGTAGTAGAAGTAGCAAATTCTGATGGGAATTGTTTGATTAATTTCTTGCAGTATCCTGATTTCAGTAGGTAATGTTGCTTATGTCGTGGTAAACCAAACATAGATTGGATAACTGTTGAGCGATGACAAGACGTTGATGACCAGATGATTAGGTTACCGGATGTTGAAATGGAAATGGCAAAGAAAGTATCAAATGAAACCTAAAATGTACTCCCTCCGTTCACAAATATAAGATGTTTTGGATATTTCAATATGGACTACATATTGACTGAAATGAGCGAACGAACACACTAAAACGTGTCTATATACATCTGATTTAGAAAAAGGTTTGAACATCTTATATTTGTGAATGGAGGGAGTATTTTCTTACTGAATTACCTTTTTCATGTTTTGAATCCCTGGTGGAATATATTAGGTTTTGTAGGAAAACTTCAGGCGGACAGTTTTCTATGCCTTGCTAAGTAAGCTTTAATAGTGTGTATTTTGACATTTGTTCTATAGAATTTCTCTGTCTGTAACTTGTTACAAGGTAATATAGCATGTTAAATAAACTCAGCATGTGCTAGCTGTACTTACCTAAATGTTGCCACAAGCTTGGTTCTGCAAATCTTTTCATGGTTGATTGTTTAGTCTTGTTTTCCACGTCCATTTAAAGTTACGTGCTCTTAGTTGAGACTGCAGCATCTATAGGTTCCATAGTCCCTGTATACGCCTGTTAATAGACAGGCTTGACAAATCTGGTGACTGAGAGCATGTTAATTCATTTTATAGATTTAATTGTATTTGTTAAGATGTTAAGCTAGTTAATTGAAATGTATTCTGCAAATGTAATTCTGTGCAGTAAAAATGCTAAGAATATAATGTTTCCTTCATGAGCTGGCATCGTTTGAGAGCATGGTTAATAGTATAGCCAACTGCTGGCTCTGTATAATAGTCATGTCATCTACGAAACTACTTCACAGACGACATTTGCTTGCACGATCCTGAGCCGATGCCAAATCCAACAACTTTTTGTACATTGGCGCCTTGAATGGATGGTGTGAGATGGAGTGTCGTGCTGAAATCGTCTGTGAATGTCGTCTGTATAGCAGTTCTCTGTCATCTATAGCCTAACTAAAAGCCAACCCATATAATAGTAAACTATAGGCATTTTCTACTTTATCACTACCTGCCCCTTCTCCTTCTCTGACAGTGCTTCTTGCAGCCTGTGCTGAGCTAGCTACTAATTTATAGCCTGTTTCTCTTCTCTCTCCTCCAACTCATCATAAATATGATATGGCACCTCTTATGTCATCCTTTATACTTGCTCTGATATAGCAATGAACAATTTACTATGTTATGAAGTTCTAACAACTTCAGATAACTAAAGTTGATCTTCCTTTTTGAATAATAACATCTGCAGCTGAGATAGTCATGCTGGTGATTGATTTTAGGAATGTCCTCAAATACTTTACATATCCCATTCATCGGATCTCACTTCATTAGACTTTCTGATCTTTCCTACCTGTGATATCTACACAACACAATCACTCGAAATTTGTACTCGATGTAAACCACATGTTAAGGTTGTAGGAAATATTGTTTTGTATTTTCAAATTTTTTCAAGTTATTGAGTATCTAATGTGAACATATAGGAGTTTTGCTGGAACAGAGTTTGAAAATGGCATGAGCTGTGTTGTTTTAGTAAAAGTAGTGGATTCTGGTTTCAGAAGTGCTAGTCTTGCATTCATATCCATATTTAGTTACAATTAATCTGTCTGTCAGTCCTTTGATATAATTTTTTTTCTCATCATTTTGTATTATGGCCTGTAATCATCCTGAAGTGTATTCATTAGTAGTGTATGCATGTGTCCTGAGTTCATGCCTATTTTGTAGGCGTCGACATCAGCATGAATACTCATCTGAAGACTGTCAAGCTCACACTGAAAGGGAAGAATCCTGTTACCCTTGACCACCTTAGTGTGAGGGGAAACAACATTCGATATTACATCCTTCCTGACAGCTTAAACCTGGAGACGTTGCTGGTTGAGGAAACACCAAGGGTGAAGCCTAAGAAGCCTACTGCAGGTTTGGTATTAGTGTCTTTCTGTGTTTTATTTTGTTTATTATGCACTATCACTGGCGCCGTCCTCTGAACACCCCTTCCTTCATCTGGATGCAGGGAAACCTATGGGTCGTGGGCGCGGCCGTGGTCGTGGGCGCGGTCGTGGCAGGGGGCGCTGAGCTATGTTATACCTTGGAAATTTTGCACTGCATGCTTGTGTGCAGTGTAATCTGGTTTCTTACTTGTACGGAGCAATATTCTTATTAGAGCCAGGAAGACATTGATATTGGCTGTACCAGCTGTTCTTGATGTGGAATTATGTTGTTGGTGTTTGACTGATGTTGATAAATAGGAAGTTAGAGTTATGGAGACAAACCTTGGAATCGAAAGGGTTTAGGCTTATTAGTAGAACTAAAACCGAGTACATGATGTGCGGTTTCAGTACTACTAGGTGTGAGGAGGAGGAGGTTAGGCTTGATGGCCGGGTGATACCTCGGAAGGACATCTTTCGGTATTTGGGGTCAATGTTGCAGGAGGATGGGATATTGATGAAGATGTGAACCATCGAATTAAAGCCGGATGGATGAAGTGGCGCCAAGCTTCTGGCATTCTCTGTGACAAGAGAGTGCCACAAAAACTAAAAGGCAAGTTCTACAGGACGGCGGTTCGACCCGCAATGTTGTATGGCGCGGAGTGTTGGCCGACTAAAAGACGACATGTTCAACAGTTAGGTGTGGCGGAGATGCGTATGTTGAGATGGATGTGTGGCCACACGAGGAAGGATCGAGTCCGGAATGATGATATACGAGATAGAGTTGGGGTAGCACCAATTGAGGAGAAGCTTGTCCAACATCGTCTGAGATGGTTTGGGCATATTCAGCGCAGGCCTTCAGAAGCTCCAGTGCATAACGGACGGCTAAAGCGTGCGGAGAATGTCAAGAGAGGGCGGGGTAGACCGAATTTGACATGGGAGGAGTCCGTTAAAAGAGACCTGATGGATTGGAGTATCACCAAAGAACTAGCTATGGACAGGGGTGCGTGGAAGCTTGCTATCTATGTGCCAGAGTCATGAGTTGTTGCGAGATCTTATTGGTTTCACCTTTAGCCTACCCAACTTGTTTGGGACTAAAGGCTTTGTTGCTTTGTTGTTGTTGTTGTTTGACTGATGTTCTAAAGTGTGCTAGCTTTATATTGCGGGTGTTCAAAAGTGTGCTATCTTTATATTGCGATTACTGTGTCATGATTCCCATTTCTAGGAAATTTATCTGGGTGCTTGTCAATTTTGTTCATTTTCTCTATTTTTAACAACTTGGTATGTTCCAAGCATGGGAGAGACAAAGTATGAGTAAAATATCCGACAAAGTTGAACAATGGTTGTGACTATTGCTATTGGGCAAATATTAAATGCATCATCAACAACAAGCACAAATAGCGTGAACAAATACTGCGCAATGGAAGGATCAGGGCAAATATTGTGACATGGATCAGGGCAATTGCTGCACAGCCATGTCTGTAGTCTACAAAGCATTATTACATCGAACAAATGAATATCCACACCATTTAGTTACAGACACAAATGGACAGAAACTATAGATGTTTGCTTTACAGAAAGATTGCGCTGTGTAGACAAGCACCATTGATGAACATTTGCTCACTGATTACACCGTCAATGGCGGAAGGAAGGACAACAACCTGGGCAGCTGTTTTCAGTCTCACATGATAGGACTTGGTCGTAAACTTGCTTAACTGCAGCAGCCACCTGCTTGAGAGGACGAGCCAGCACCACCTCCAGATGCATTGGGGACAGCATAGCCAACTTTGATTCCGTAGGACTACAGCGAATAAGGAAAGAACATTATACATTGAGAACATTAGTTTGGGGGAGGAGCAGTGCTAGCCTAGCCAATCAGCGCTACAGGAAATGAAAACAACTACTGTTTCAGAATCAAGCAGAAGAGACGTTCTTAGAAGAAGAATGAATGTAAATCAAACTTTGGTTTCATCTATTCGCCAACACTACTATAAAGGACGAAAAGCTGCATTTATGGGGTATCGAATGGAACAAAAGGAGCTGCCAATGACAAAGCAAAAAATACAGGAGACAAGAAAAGAGAGAATATATAACTGGAGACTCATCTAATCACCTATCCACACTCATCCCCTGATGCTTAGATGATCAAATGCTAAGAGAAGCACATGATCGCACTTCCAATTACTACCTAACACAGAAAAGTTTGTTGACCTGCCCAAGTACACCTGTCCTCCTACCAAAACTTAAATGCTTACAACCTGATAAGATACCCTCTAGACATATTACCAAGATCTATATGGATCTACAGTTGCACATTTTTGAGATCTCTTGGATCTCACATGGAACAAGCAACATATCCCCAAAGCCATTTTGTTGCATTTTCTTATGACAAGATCTCCAGTAAAAAACTGTTATACTCCCTCCGTTCCTAAATGTAAGTCTTTTTAGAGATTCCAATATGGACTACATACGGATGTATATAGACGTATTTTAGAGTGTAGATTCACTCATTTTGCTCCATATGTAGTCCATATTATACTCTCTAAAAAGACTTATATTTAGGAACAGAGGGAGTACAAGTTATGTATGGCACCAGAAGGAGACCAGACCAATATATTTAACTTGGTTATTTGATAAACAGAAAATCCAAGCAATTTAACACTCACCTCATTAGATACATCAAAAACACCATCTTGGATTTTCTTGTATATTGTTCCAGCCGTCTTAATGAATGCCTGCACCACAAAAAGGATGAGTTTTCTTTTTGGACACAAACTAAAAAGTGTAATCCCACAAAGCACACTAGGAATAAACCATCACCTCCTCAACATTTTGTGCTGTTTTTGCAGATGCCTCCATAAAGACTAGACCATGCTCCTTGGCGAACTGTTCACCCTCCTCGTAGCTGACAGCCCGTCTATGAGACAGATCACATTTGTTTCCGATTAACATCACTGTCATATTGGCATTTGCATGCTGTCTTGCATCTTCTAGCCAGCTCGCAAGATGGTTAAAAGTTTCCCTCCTGAAGTATGGTCAGTCAGGTGGAAGGACCATTAGCATGCAGAAATTTGAACACAAAAAGTGTTGTATTCCCAAACCTACTGTACCTGGTGATATCATAAACCAAAAGAGCACCAGCAGCACCTCTGTAGTATGATCTTGTTATAGATCTGAATGATTCTTGGCCAGCCTGTAATGTGAAGAAATGATAGGTATGAGATGGAGGGCTCTGTGAAGTCGAACTCAACAACCACGGTGGATCCTGGACTACAGAAACATGCAATCCCAAGCAAAATCACATGCCAAAGCAGTCATCAACAGCAAAACTTGTTATGTAACTAAGGAAAAGTAAATCATAACATGGTATGATGAACAAGCTAAAAGAACAAGTATAAACATGAGTGCGAAACTCTTAAGTTAAGTGGCCACAAAAGGACCCCTTCGGTAACAAAAATGTCCCCATAATGGGTGGAAATGCAGTCAAACCATTAGAACTTTAATTAAAAAAAAACAGCTTGATGAATACATACTATTTAGACCGTCTCAAGAAATGCATACTAGTAGGTTTATCTGGGAAACACTGGATTACTATAATCTTTTATTAGGCTTTGCAAATATATTACATATTACAACGGAAATTGGTGACCAACAGAGAGATGGAAGTTGGTTTTTAGAATCCGTGCCAAAGCAGCAATGCCCAAATGGGGCATCCTTTTCTGACCAGAGAGAGTGATCCATATCTAACCAAGATAACTACTAATATACTGTAAACTAGCATATGACAAGACAATAAAGCAAGGAATGTATGCTTCATTTACTCCCGGGGGGCAATACTGCAAGCAGTAGGAGGGAAAATAACTATACTGGCCAAAATTAAATTGCATCTGAATCAAGAGTTGCTAGTTGTAACAGAAAGGGCACGGCGTGGAGCACGAACCGTGTCCCAAATCTGGAGCTTGATGGGCTTGTTGTCGATGGTGATCATGCGGGCGCCGAACTCGACGCCGATGGTGAGGTCGTGCACGGGCTGAAACCTCTTGTCGGTGAACTGCAGCAGCAGGCATGACTTGCCCACGCCTGCAAAAAGAAAAGACAAGCAATCACGACGCGCTAAAAGAAAAGCAAGCGGAGCGCATGGGCCAAGAAAGCAGCTCAGCAGCGTCGCGGATCCGATCCTATTCCTACCCAGGGGCCATACGGGAGAGATTCGGGAGGGGCAGGGGAGAGATTGTGCGAACCTGTGTCGCCGATGATGATGTACTTGAAGAGGTAGGCGTACGACATGGTCGATCCCGGCGGCGGCGAACGGATCGGAGGAGCGGCGAATTGCCAAGGATTCTAGCGTCTGATTGGTTTAAGAGAAGGGAGGTGGAGGGGAATTGCGGGCGCTTGTGCAACCGACGCACGCGACAGCTATTTTGATGGCAAATTTGACAATTTTGGCCTCGGGACGAAATCATTTCACAGATTGAACTGGGTGCGAAACTATTTCACTTCTCTGACCTTTTTGTGTAGCGCCCGTCACGCCGGCGCCACACCGTATTGTGCAGCGCCTAGAGCGGCGGCGTTGCACACCTGTCCACCGTGGCAGCCCCTGGACCCGCACTCAGCAGTGCAGCGCCTAGCCGCTAGGCGCCACACATGTAATGTGCAGCGCCTAGCGGCTGTGACTTATCCAGCCACTTTGCTGCCCCCCACCCCGCCACACCACACATTCTCCCACTCTCTCCCCGAGTTTTGGCCCCACACCCACTCTCTCCCCCTCTCAAATCCTCTCCCAAATCTTGCAAATTTGAAAAATTTGTCCGTGGATTTCGAAGTCAAACCCTCCCTTAAGGTAATATTCTCCGATCCCCTTGTTTTGATCCAAGTAAAGTTCTCCCATTGCTCATTTGTTGCTAGTTTGGGAAAAACCCTAGTTTTGTTTGGATCTAGAGATTTGCATGGAGATGTGAGATGTTTGTTTGCCAATTTCTATGATTAGGCTTTGTTAGTATGCTAGGGTTATTCTTATGGGTGCTCTTATGTTGGTGCTAGAGTTAGGTTTAGGGCTAGGGTTATGGTTATGGTTAGGGTTAGGGTTAGGGTTAGGGTTAGGGTTAGGGTTGTTGTTTGATATATATATTAGGGTTTGTATTCCGTGTTTATCCTTGGATTAGTCTCATGGAAGTAATGTTACCTTGTGTTCTTTGAATGCTTATAGGGATGGGAAGAACATGTGTGTTTGTTCATCATGGGGACAAAGACGCCATTTTGAAAGGCAATATAGAACCGGACCCGGATGAGCTTGACATGGTGTTTGATAGTAGTCCTAGCTATGCGGAGCTCTTGCAACAAGTTAGGAAAGATTTGAATTGGATGGACCCTAGTGATATTATTGAGTTGGAGGGAAGGCATAATGTTGGTTTTGGAATGCACATCCGTTGGAAGACAATGCGTGTCAACTCGGAGCAACGTTGGGTTGCATACAAGGAGACGGTGGCCGAATCACTAGACAAGGCTCTTGAGTTATTTGCAACGAAGAAGGTTGATTCAAGTTTGCATTTGGACTTGAACCGGAACCCCTCCCCTTAGGTTGCTAGTAGTCCCCCACCCTTGAAGCGAGATGAAATTGTTGAACCTCTTTTGACCCAAGAAGTGAGGCCAACATTGAGCCCGTTTACAAACAACCAAGATGAAGCTTTGCAAGAGGACAATGATGAGTATGCGGACGATGACAATGAGTTTGCGGCTAGGCGTTGCACTGTATAGTGTAGCGCCTCCGGGCTTGGCGCTGCACAAGTCTGTAGCTATCCAGAGAGCCACAGAAGGTAGGCCTCCAGTTTGGGGCAAAAATTTCGCTAAGTGTTTGTGCAGCGCCTAGCTCGGAGGCGCCTCACTCTACAGTGCAACGCCTAGCCGCAAGGCGCTGCACTATAGAGTGTGGCGCCTCCGGGCTAGGCGCTGCACAAGTCTGTAGCTATCCATAGAGCAACAGAAGGTACGCCTCCAGTTTGGGCCAAAAAATTCGCTAAGTTTTTGTGCAGCGCCTAGCCTGGGGGCGTCACACTTTACAGTGCAACGCCTTGCTGCTGGGCGCTGCACTGTAGAGTGTGGCGCCCGCCAGCTAGGCGCTGCACAAACACTTAGTGTTTTTTTGTCATTCATACTGGGTCATTTTCAGCCACAGTTCAACATTTCGTATAATAAACATTAATGTTTAAAAAGTGTTCACCAAAGACATCATTTCTTAGAAAGGACCATCACAATAAGTTCAAGTTTAACATAGAGCTACCACCACTCCAAGTTCAACGACATAACAAATTCCACATTACTAATAGCTACAACCACTCCAAGTTCAACGACATAACAAATTCCACATTACTAATAGCTACCACCACTCCAAGTTCAACGACATAACAAGTTCCACTCTAAGTTCAACATTATAAATAAAGGACGATGACTAGTGCTTTCCGCGCTTGCTGGCTCCTCCCCCCTGTTGACGCTTATCTTCTTCACCTTCCTAGGAAGAGGAACCCGCTCCGACTCCGGCTCCGGTTCCTCCACGTCATCTACATAGTCATCCAAATAGTCATCCAAAGCCGCCATCCGCGAGGTGCCGACCGTCCTTTTGCCTCTTTGGCCTCTTTGGGTGAAGTCTTCAGGTGTGTACTTGTTCATTCCCTTCCTAGGCTTCAACTCGTATGCAGACCGAGCCTGGTACGTCCTCACGGTCATATCATCAGCAACCTATGCATCAACAGAAGATATGGAAAGACCGTGTGTGAGGATATAGTTAGCAATGCATCAACAAATGGATATATATCGTCATGCCATACCTCTTGGGTGACCACACCCACATCCTCATCCTCGAAAGGTTCACCATGGCCCTGCCCCGAAGCGGGATCTGATGGTGTCGCCGACCTAGACCGTTTTGGTGATACATACTCGGGGTCACGACAACCGAAAAGGTTTGATAGCCGCCTTAACTTTTGGCCCTGGCGCTGCAACATGTACAAGTGAATGAGACATGGAACGTAGCAACATATGTTAAGTGCTAGTTTGAAGGAGATGTGAACCTTAATGAATGCTCGAAGTGCACCTTCCCCATCGCTTTTGCCAGCCGGGGTTGTTTCCAGAATAGTCTCGGTCTCATCGGCTGCTTTCTTGATCTGGGCACGCTATGAACAGAAACGGTATCAAAGTGTTAGGCAAGCGAAGATGTGAATAGTGCGAATGGAAAAGCAAAAAGGGCTAACCACAAAGTTCATCATTGGAGCTGAAGGGATCACTGAGTTGCCTTTCCTGACTAATGCGTTGTACTGGTGCTGGGCTACCTCATCAAAAACGGTGGGTTCTTCCAGAATCTCCTCAGCATACGCCGGCTTGCATACCTCCACGCGGGTACTTGCAAGAAACCATGTGAGATAGTTGTTGAACGCGATCGGGCAGTGCTCACGAAGCTGGGCTCGTTTTCCAGCCCTTGCTTGCTCCATACTAAGAGCGAACTGCACGACATACTTCCTGTGATGGTTGGCCCAATCCTTGATCTTCCGCTGCTTTTTCCTATCCAACCTGCAAGTTAGAAACAGAATATTAGCATCATCGAAACCGTCGAGAAGCTGCTAAGTGCTCAAGGTTAATTATATCTTACGCGTGTAGCAACTTGTCCGTGTCCTCCCACTCCGGCGGGTGTGGCTGGAACAAACCAAACTGGCGGAACACCCGATGTGGCAGGTGAAGCTCAACCGCCCAGTTGCATATCAGTGGGCACCGCATATGCCAGAGATCCCTATCCCTAATGCACATCGAATTCAGCCTGAACTCCATAGGGTTACCAAAACTCTCTCCTTTTCCATACGGCTCCCATTTCACCTGCAAAATGGGATTGAATGCAAAATTGATATCGAGTTACGATACAAGCATGATAATCACTTATGCAATGTCGGTTCACCTGCTCAGGCGTGATCGCGTCCAGCTCGCTCTTGTACAACTTGTACATGACCGAGGGATCATCCGTCGTCTCATTTAACACATCCCACTTGTAAGCCTAAGTGGGGAGCCGTAGTGGGTCGTCTTTGTCGTCCCAATCCTCGTACTTCACGGTCTTCGGTCGTCCAACCAGCAAACGCTCCCAGCTCCATATGGAAAGTCCGAGCAGACAACCACCAATACCTCCAGTGTGCCTACAACAGGCTTCGTCCAACTGCACATAAAAGAGAACATGGTCAAATTTGCCGCAAGAGCGCATTGATAATGTATCAATGAAGTGAAAAGGAAACAACTTCATACCTGTCGATACAAGTAAGCCAGTGTCGCCGAACCCCAACTCCATTTGCTATAAGACGGTCAACGCCTTCAGCCACATCCATGGAGCATTCTTGCCTGTGCCATCAGCAAACATAGTCCTGGATATCACGTACCACATGTAGACACGAGCATATGTCTTCACCATGTCCTCATTAGCATCCTCAGGGCAAGTACCGAAGTTCGATGATATCCACGTGAAAGTAGCGCCGGCTGCGACTCTTTCCTTCTTATTATCTTCTGCTTCTGGTTCCCGAGGCTCCGGAGGAACCATACCGATAAGGGCATGCATCTGCGCGCGCCACCCATCAGAATGGGTGTTCATACATAAAGGATTCCCATCGATAGGAAGACCGGTGATCATAGCAATATCCTGGAGCGTCACGGTCATCTCCCCGGTCCGAAGATGGAAAGTGTGTGTCTCCGGCCTCCAATGATCAATAAGCGCGGTGAGTGCTACAACATTGTTGGGTGGCGTCGACCGGCAGACCAACTGAATGAAAGGGAGAAGTCCTGCCTCCCTTACATACGGTGTGTACCGCTCATCATAGCGCATCCATCCAAGGGTGACCCCGTGAGACCGAAGCTTCAGAGGTGCAAGCTCCTACAAATAAACAAATCATAACATTACATATGGGGCATTTGTGTTTGAAAAAAATACGAAATTCATAACACCGGCCACTTTCAGTATTACCCACTGCTCCACCGACATAGCGTACGACCGGTGTTGTTTGTCCCAATGATCATCGAGAAGCCAAACCATCCTAACAATTTCAACAAAGCATTCTTGTCAACACTATTATCTTTTCAATTCAAAAAAACTAAAGTAGGCCTACTACATGCAAGATTCAAAGCATATGTATCCAAAGCATTCTTCTCAATACGAGTATAATTTCAGTACAAATAAACTAAACTAGGCCTACTTCATACGAATAACTTTTCCATAGAAATAACATGTCAATCTATGTATCCAACCATATCTTTTCAATAAAATAAAATAAACTAGGGTTCCACAAATCAAACAAACAAGTGTCACGACCGGTTTTTCAATAAAATAATTATTGAGAGACCAATCCCTTTTACGGACCAGTAAGGAAGAATTCCTTCTCACTGGTAGACAATATCTTGGTCACAGAAGAAAAAAAATACCAGGAGTACTAAATATAATACAAGGTTGAGCGGAGACTGCCCAACAATTTATTACATGCACGCCGATAAAACAAGACGGCGGATAGGGTGGCATACTACTAACTCACGATAATAACGGTGGTGGAAATATCACCGCGAAGCGAGTGATATGACTCCTGAAGACTACAGCTCTTCGAGCGTCGGGTGAGGCTCGAGGAGACTTATTGCAGGTGGTGGAAGCGTATATAATACAAGTGACCAATATCCGGGATCACGCAGGACTGACTGGGACTCCTCTAGGCGTCGGACGCGCTATCAAACTCTTCATCCAAGAGATCGCCTTCGACAACATCTGGCCAAATCAACAAGCCAGGTGAGTACTATGAAAGTACTCGCAAGACAGTTCAGACATAAGATATAACCATGTAAACATGAAGCATATGAACAATTTATCCAGTGCGTTCAGACATAGAGATAATAAATACTGGGTGCCAAGCGAGGGTCTGAAGGACGCCTCGAGCGGAAACTGCAGAATAGTAATACTGGTGCCAAACGAGGGTCTGAATGACTCCTCGAGAGGAAACTGCAGAATAGTAATGCTGGTGCCAAACGAGGGTCTGAATGACTCCTCGAGAGGAAACTGCAAGAATAATAATGCTGGTGCCAAACGAGGGTCTGAATGACTCCTCGAGGGGAAACTGCGAAAATAATAATGCCACAGTCGGGCGTCGGGGCGACACCACATAAAGGGCTTATAACAGAAAATAAAGGCAGTGCGTGCCACAGTCGGACGTCTGAGCGACATCACATAAAGGGCTTATATTTAAAGTAAGAAACAGAAGACACGCCGCAGTCGGACGTCTGAGCGACGTCACATAAAGGGCTTATATTGCAGTTCAATAATTAATAGTTCGGGAACATAAATTATCACAAGTACGAGACGAATAAAAATTTAGTCCATCCACAGGAATAATAATTAAACTGGATTTACCACTTGAGCTTGTTCACCGGGCACAAGTTTTCCACGCGGATAGATATGGATATACTGATTACACTACTTGATCATGGATACGATGACTTGGAAGGAATTGACTCTGCAGAGTTTGTACTTAACCACAGCCAACGGATTTCAGTAGTCACGGGGACTAGTTCCGCCTACGGTGTTTTGGAAGAAACACGTCTAACCAGTACACACCCAATTCAACCTTCCGAAGCCAGGGATCACCCTCGGCAACGTTCAAGAAAAACCTTGAGACGGGAAGGCTACAACCTCGCGTAGCATGGGACCAAATTTCTATATGCGCGCTCTAAGGGGGTGCCCCCCTCTCGGTCCCAACCGAAAACACCCATGCCCCCTGACCGGATGACTGGCTTTAATCCTGGGCCAAGGTACCATCATCCCGGCCTCTCTGTTTGGTGTGTACACGGAAAGAGATTACCAACTTACTAAACCGCATCCTGGCAAATGAAACATGTGGTAGCACGGAAGGGGGAAAGAACGATAACGTGACTCCGTCCACGTTAACGTCGGAGAAAGTCGGATGACGCAAGGCTGGTATGCTACAACAGTACCACCTTGCTGCCCTTCATGTCACCACATGATTAGGCCATCTCTCATCAGAGATCATCGCAACTTTGGAACATGCGGGGAAAAGAACGATAACGTGACTCCGTCCACGTTAACGTCGGAGAAAGTCGGATGACGCAAGGCTGGTATGCTACAACAGTACCACCTTGCTGCCCTTCATGTCACCACATGATTAGGCCATCTCTCATCAGAGATCATCGCAACTTTGGAACATGCGGGTAGTTGCCATACAAGCAACGAGGTATTTACCGACACTCATATGCCACGCACAAACTTTCAAGCAAACATGCAAAACACTCATCATATCAAATGTTCAAACATGCTTGCCTGGTTCGGAGAAGTCGGAGTCTAGCTCGGCGAAGTTCGCGGCTCCGTCACCTCTTCCGGAACCTACGGCAATCACGAAAAACGGGTACTAACGTGAAAACCAATGGGTGCACAGAAACTTCTCCAAATATTTTTCAAATAAATCCCATAGAAAACTAGACAAAATTTGAAGATTGTCAGAAAAAGAATCACTCAAAAATCCCTTTTTATTAAAAAGTTATAAAGGTTTCTGTCTAGGGACTTATCTGTAATGAAACAGAAAAGTTCCAGGGTTTTAACTGAGAAAACAGAAAACGGTTCGATTGGAAATGCGCAAGCTCAAGAGGGAAAGCGTATTTGCCCGAAGGCGCCAACAGAAAATGGTTCGAGGGAGAATATAACAGAGGCTGACATGCGGGGTCCACATGTCAGGTTTGAAAAGCTCGCCGGCGCCCGAAGACTGCGGTGGACGCCGGCGTCGAACCACGGCGAGTTAGGAGGATCGGAGGGTACCAAGAGCTTCAGCGTGTTCTTCCGCGTCGGTGGGTGGTGGACTCGACCAACGGGGAGCACCATGTCGACGGCGACACTATCTCCAGCGGACGGCGGCTCGGGTGATGGTGGGGAACTCCGGTGGAGGGCTGCAAACTTCGAATTGAAGCGCGGGTCAGAGGGAGGGATGCATAGTGAAGCTACTGGCAAGAGAAGGGAGGCGGGGTGCACACACGGGGGCGAATCGAGCTGGATCCCGTGGCGGGTCGCGGCGGCCGGAGTCGAGGAAGGAGACCTCCTCGGGGCTCTTCCAGTGGCTAGGCGTGCTCTAGGTGGAGTGCAGGGATGGTGGGTGCTCGAGTTGAAGATCGGGGCCTCTATTTATAGGCGGATCGACGGGGTGGCCGTGAACGGAGAATCTCCGGCGAGCGATTACGGCGATGCAGTGGATTGGCAGGAGGTTTGAGTGGCCAGGCAGCATCAGTGGAGGTTACTGGTGTCATTCCACAACTAAACGGAGTTGGTCTTGGCGTAATGGTGTCGGTCCACGGTGAGATGGCCGCACGGGCTCGACGGCGGCAGAGAGCGCGCTCCGCGCCCTGCGGTTCACGATGAGAGCGGCAGCGCGTTCGGGGGAGTGGAAGGCCACGCGGCGAGCTCCGGTGGCTTGGGCGGCGCTGGGTGGCGCCGTCAGCGCCGTGCCTCCCGCTGGCGGCCGCAAAGCCGCCGCTAGCGTCGGTCACGGGGCGGCGCACCTTCTGCTGCTCGTCGCCGACGTCCGCAAGGTGCCAGGCGTTCATGCAGTGCAGGAACAAGGGGGAGGGGACGAGGAGCAAGGCGACACAGTGGCACTGGTGAGATCGACGTCGGGTTCTGAAGAAAACGACAGTGCACTGCAATGTTCTCTGAACTTAACTGAAACTTGACATTGACAATGCACTGCAGGTGTTCGACAGAAAGATTTGGCTATGAGATAAATTTTTCTGGGGCTGTAACTTGGTGAGGTGACCACTCAATGCACCCAGAGGCTGCCTGATTTTACTTGGAATTTTTGGAGAAGGATTTGAATGAATTTCACCAAATTTGACAAATCTGGTCCAAACTTGCAGCAAGTGTAGTTTGAAAAATTTGAACTGAAGACCAGTGGATCTTCATGGATCTTGGTTGAGGGTTCAAAGGACTAGGGAGGAGAGTTGGTTTGGGGGCAAAAATCAAAACAGAAAGTAGAGTTCCTTTGTAAATCACCAATGGATAGAATAGAAGACAGAAATTTATTTGGATAAGATTTAAATGGAAAATAAACATAGGGGAGGTTCAACTTGCTGGATTAGATGCAAATCATGATCCAAAGATGAGGGGAGGGTTAGGAGAGAGTATTTGCACTAAGGCCATGGCAAGAGGGAAATGTTGAAAGTGGTAAAGGATTATTCCAAAAGCCATAGTGCAAATTTCAAAGAGATTTTCAAAAGGCATTTTCCCAAGTGAAAAGTATTTTGTCTTGAGTCCAAATGAAAAGCAAGAACCTCCAAGACCAAAGATAGATCTTGGGTGAATCCAAATAAAACTTTTGCCATAAAAAAATATTTGAAAGGGAGAGTTCTTTTGAAGAAAAATTTAAATCACCTCCCTCAAGTCAAATAAAAATCTTTTGAAAAATCCAATTAAAAACTTGGGTGTCACAACAAGGGTTGTAATACATGCAAAATTCTAATACATGCAAGATTCAAATCTAATCAAATCAAACAAGGATTCCCCAAATCTTCAACATACCATATTTTGTATGGATAAAAAGAAGGGGATCGGAGGAGAGTACCTTCTAGGATGGATTGGTGAAGAAATGCACGGACCAAATCGTCGGATCTGAAGGATTTGGGAGAGGGGATTGAGAGGGGGAGAGGAGGAAGCCGCCGGCGTGCCTGTTCTGTAACTCCTCCTGGAATGAATGGGTGGGGTGGGGGGAGGGGGAGCGGGCGGCTGCCATCTAAGTCACAGTGCAGCGCCTAAGGGCTAGGCGCTGCACATTACATGTGTGGCGCCTACCTCGTAGGCGCTGCACTGCTGGGTCCGGGGCCCAGGGCTGCCACGGTGGACTGGAGTGCAATGCCCCCGAGCTAGGCGCTGCACCGTAGGGTGTGGCGCCGCCGTGGCGGGCGCTGCACAAAAAGGTCAGGGGAGTGAAATAGTTTCACGGGCAGTTCATTCTGTGTATTGATTTCGTCCCGAGGTCAAAATTGTCAAATTTGCCTATTTTGATGTTGGCCGACCAAAACTCGAGAGGCAGCCCACGGTGCGCCTAGCTGGCTGGATGCGCGTGCCACGTTCATGCTCGTCTCGGCCCTTCGCGGCCAGGGAATCCGGCTGGATCTGGTTCCAGGTTTTCTTTTGCTGATTTGGACGATGGAGCCTGGCTACAGTCTCCATTCACTGATAATCCCACCTTTAAAAAATAACCACTGGCACATGATTCACCTTTGTATCGCCTCAACTATTTGCAATCTTCTTTTTTGAAACTAACTGTTTGCAATCGATTATGTTCATATTTGTGTCTCTATTTGCCTCTGACAATCATTAATAGAAACACTGTGAAACATTGGGCTTCTTTTGCTTGTGTTCTGTGAGGCGGGTGGAGTTGTCGGACTATGTCGTGACTTCTTGCCGCTGCGTTACCTTGACCGAAAGGCGTGTTTTGGGACCTGATGCGCTTTTTGAGCGCTGCTCGGACTTTGAGACCATTGCGGGTAGACGGATCATGTGTTGTGCTACCCGGCGTTGGACCGTGTCGAAATCGGGGCTTGGGGGCCCCAAGAGGTTCGGACTCTGGGGTGCGGTCGCTACTCCCGCCCTACTCTGCCTCTCAACCTCACAGCGACATTCGGCAAGCACGAACTAGAGAAGAAGAACAGTAGACGCGGCAATTTACCCAGGTTCGGGCCACATTGCAGTGTAAAACCCTACTCCTACTTTGTGATTGGATTGCTCTCGCGAGGGGGAATGTGAGTACAAGGGTTGTGTGTGTGGGGGGGGGGATCAAGTCTATCCGGGGGGCCAAGTCCCATCCTATGGTGGCACCCTGCCCTCTTTTATATTAGCCTTGGTCCTCTTCCCCCGAAAACACATGGCGGGAAGGGTTGCAACAACGGCCAGTTTGAAGGGGGGCAGGGGCGCAGCTTATCCTGACTAAAGGCGGTCTTTTCCTGCAATGCCATCGCACATGACGCGCCGGTGGGCTCGGTGATGACCTCCGTCCTGGCGCGCCCATCATCCCGATCTTCACGCACCGAATGGCAAGCTTTGGGGATAGGCTTGGGAACTAGTGGATGGCCTTGCTCCCTTAGCACAAAAGAGGAAATCCTTCTCATCCGCGCCTACTGGCGCACCTCTGGCTTCGCTCGTCGCCGCACGCATCACCCACGTGAAGGCGCAGGGCCGCGTGACTCTGCCGAACAGCTCTTGACTTGCACGCCCCCGCGAGGGGCCTCGGGAAGCTGAAGGAAATATGCCCTAGAGGCAATAATAAAGTTATTATTTATTTCCTTATTTCATGATAAATGTTTATTATTCATGCTAGAATTGTATTAACCGGAAACTTAGTACATGTGTGGATACATAGACAAACAGAGTGTCACTAGTATGCCTCTACTTGACTAGCTCGTTCAATCAAAGATGGTTAAGTTTCCTAGCCATAGACATGAGTTGTCATTTGATTAACGGGATCACATCATTAGAGAATGATGTGATTGACTTGACCCATTCCGTTAGCTTAGCATTTGATCATTTAGTATATTGCTATTGCTTTCTTCATGACTTATACATGTTCCTATAACTATGAGATTATGCAACTCCCGAATACCGGAGGAGCACTTTGTGTGCTACCAAATGTCACAACGTAACTAGGTGATTATAAAGGTGCTCTACAGGTGTCTCCGATGGTACTTGTTGAGTTGGCATAGATCGAGATTAGGATTTGTCACTCCGATTGTCGGAGAGGTATCTCTGGGCCCTCTCGGTAATGCACATCACTATAAGCCTTGCAAGCAATGTGACTAATGAGTTAGTTGCGGGATGATGCATTACTGAACGAGTAAAGAGCCTTGCCGGTAACGAGATTGAACTAAGTATTGAGATACCGACGATCGAATCTCGGGCAAGTAAAATACCGATGACAAAGGGAACAACGTATGTTGTTATGCGGTTTGACCGATAAAGATCTTTGTAAGTGCATCTAGTGCCCCTTAGTGATTTTGGTGTATTGAAGACTTATAGGTTAAGGGACTAATGTGTTTCTGAGTGTACACATGTCTATAAGTCTATGAGGAGTTTGATATTTACAGTGAAAGTCGACCCCTAAAAATGAAGTTCTTCGACTGAAGACTTTGGATTTCTGAAGACTTTTTGAAGACTTTGAAAGTGAAGAAATTGGTGTGACCTTGAAGACTTGGTATTCATTTGAGGAACATGAAGCGTGAAGACTTTTGTTTTCGTAGTTTCATTTTCCCTTTCTTGAGTCATAGGAAACACCGTACTGTTAAAGGGGGTCGAGGAATACTAAGGAAAAATTTCCATGTGATGCTCAACTCAAAATCCTACACCTACCAATCCCTTCGAGTGAAGCCATTGGAAATCTCATACAGTTCAGTCATATTCTTCAGTGACAGAGACGAAGTTCTTCTGGTCTCTGAGGAATTTGTTCTGACTGAGGAGTTAGGAATTCGCCAGTGCGGATTGCCTACACAGTGAGGAACAAGATAGCCCTGAGGGATTTGATACTCAAATTTCCGACCGTTGCTATGCTATGCGCCAGCTGTCCCAAAATATCTACCCACCTAACGGTCATATCATTGAAGGGCATTTATGTCTTATCATCACGGGCTGCTCCCTAGGCTATAAATAGCTGCCCCCTACAACCACTAGCTGGTTGGCTGCTCCGAGAGAAACTGACACTTGTCATTTGAGAGCATCCCATCCTCCGAGGACTTTGAGCGAAAATCATCAAGTGAGGAAAACCCAAACCCAAACACCTAAAAACCCCAAGTGATTGAGCATCACTGAAGAGATTGATCCTGCGTGGATCCGACACTTGTTACCTTTGAAGACTGTGCTTCTTCCAGACGGTTAGGCGTCATGGTCTAGAGCATCCAAGAGGAAATTGTGGATACCCGAGTGACCGAGTTTGTGAAGGTTCGGAAGTCACCTGAAGACTTACCACGAGTGATTGGGCGAGGTCTGTGTGACCTTAGCTCAAGGATAATACGGTGAGGACTAGGTGTCCTGGACTGTGTGTTCAGGACTAGGTGTCCGGGACTGTGTGTCCTCAGGTTTAAATACCTAGCCGCTCCAACCAGATGTACAACTGAGACAGCAGTTGAAACTGGTCTACCAAATCATTGTCTTCACCGAGCTTACTGGTTCTATTTCCTCAACTCTTTCATTTCCTCATAACTGTGTTGTGCACTTGTTCATATCTGTGTTTGAAGACTTTGACTGAAGACTTTCTCAATTTCCTCAGTTCAATTTCTTCAGTCTGTTTGTCTTCATCTTGTGTTATCCTGTGTTTACGCTTTCTGTACTCTGTGCTTGTCTTCATTTCATCATGATGACCATGCTTGTATTCTGTTATGTTTACTTCTGAGTACTTAGTCCGCTGCAAGTAGTTCTTCGCTAAGGAATTTTCTCACCCGCAAATTCCTCAGTGAAGAATTCATAAAAATCGCCTATTCACCCCCCTCTAGTTGATATAACGCACTTTTAATTGGTATCAGAGCAAGGTACTCCCTTGTTCTGTGTGATTTTGGTTTAACCGCCTGGAGTTTTAGTTATGTCGACCGAAGGTATGAAGAAAGTGACATGCCCCATCTTCGACGGTCACGACTATCCCAAGTGGAAAGCCATGATGAGGAAGCGCCTCATGGCCATGAACAACGAGCTGTGGACCGTCACTGAGATTGGTCTTACCGATCTATGCAAGATGGCGGACACTGATGATATTCGCAAGTACACTCGACTTGACATCATGGCGAAGGATATCATCTGTTCCTGCCTATCCAGAGATGAATTCAGGCGCATTATGCATCTTTGCAATGCGAAGCTTATCTAGGACCGAATCTCTGACGTCTATGAAGGTCATCGAACTTGTCATGATCCCTGGTTTGAGGATTTCAAGGAATCACTCAAAACGATGACTTTCGAACCTGAACCATCATCTTCTGCACCATGCCTCATGGCAAAAGGTGCCAAGGTAACCGAATGCTCCTCATCTGAGTCTAGTGATGATGAATCTGATGATGATTTTGGACCTAGCTATACCAAGCTTGTTTGTATTTCCACTAAACAACAAAAGGCCTTGGAAAAGGTTCAAAACATGCTAGACAAGAGCGATGATATGTTGGGTGAAGAAATGGATCGCACTAAAACTTTGACTGAAAATCTTCAGAGACTTCAGTCTAAGTTTGACAACCTTCAAAGTCATCAAAACACTCTCTTATCTGATCATGAGAAGCTTTCCTATGAATTTCTTCAAAGAAAGCAAGATCTTGAGAAGCTAAGAGTGAGTTATGAAGATCTTCAGAAGGAGCGTGATTCATTACTTGCTCAACAAATCAGCGCTGCTCAGGAAGAATTTGTTCCTCCATGTTTGAAATGCATTGAACGTGAATCTGCTAATTCTTCACCTGAATGTTCAAATGCTTCTAATGCTACAAATTCTTCAACTGTCTCTGCTATCACTAATTCCTCATCTAAGGACATTGCTAGTATCACTGACGATGCAGGGCTGAAGGAATTGTACATGACAGGCATGTACAAAAGCCTCAAAGGGCATCAGACTCTTTGTGATGTGCTTAAAAAGCAGATCCTCAACAGGAACCCTAGGAAAGAGGGTATTGCCTTTGAGAGGAAATTCAATGCTGATGGTACATATTGGAAGCCTGAGCAGTACCCCAAAACCTCATGGGTTGCTGCAAAGGGACCTCCAGTTGATCCATCAAATTTATCTGGCTTTACATGTGAATCTTCTCATTATTCTGATGAGTCATTTGACTCTAACTATAAACTGTTTAAAAATCAGAATGGTGAAGTATTTGCTAGATATGTTGGCACTAACTGCAGGAACGGTTCTCCTATAAAGAAAATCTGGGTTCCCAAAAGGTGCCTTGAAAGTCTTCAGGTGAATGTCCTCATGACACCACCTGTGAAGAAGAGGAACCCCGGATCAAATTCTTCATATGGATCCAAGTCCTCATACGGACCGAATTCCTCACATGGATCATATTCCTCAAAAGGATCATAGTCCTCATATGAACATCATCGTGCTAACAACTCTGTTTCACAGGGAAGAGCTAAGGGCTATTAATATGAGCATTATTCTTCTAATCATTATGTTCATAAGTCCTCGAAGAATTTCTCAGCTTATTCATATGCTTACCCTAACTCCTCTTATGTGAAACGAAATGGATTGGCTTATATGCCACCTTTCTCGTATGGAGCTCGCAGAGTGATGAACTCTTTGCCACCCCTTCAGATGTGGGTGGTGAAGAAAAAGAACTAATCTTTTATGCAGGGTCAGGTCTCCAGACGTACTTAAACGTCTGAAGAATTTGCTGGAGACCTGAAAAGTGCCTGAAAGGACGCAGGCTAATCATGAAGAAATGAACTTTCATTTCACACGTCCTCATACTGTTTTAACTGTTGCACTGCTTGATGAAATTGGTCTAATGAATTGTGATGTCATATTCTTCACTGATGAAGTATATGAAGTTCGTAAGCTACACTAATTCATCTGCAGGATGATCAACCCAAAGCCACTGAGTGGGTCCTCGATAGTGGATGTACTAATCACATGACTGGTGACAAGAATCTATTGATGGATGCACCCTTATCACCATCGCATCTGAAGCATATCATCTTCGCTGACAAAGGCAAAAGTCAGGTATTGGGTCTAGGTAAGGTTGCGATCACAAAGGATCGACACATGGACAAAGTCATGCTTGTCGAGTCCTTAGGATACAACCTCATGTCTGTCCCAATGCTTTGTGATCTTGATATGGTAGTTGTCTTTGGCAAGTATCGTTGTGTTGTGGTTATGGAAGCTGACAATTTCAAAGTCTTCGAAGGCTTTAGGAGAGGAGACTTGTATATTGTTGATTTCTCTACAGGACCGCAACCAGCCGTGTGCCTACTTGCAAAAGCTTCAGAAGGGTGGCTATGGCATCGACGACTTGGTCATGCAGGCATGAGGAATTTGCACACGCTTGCGAAGAGGAAGCATGTCATTGGCATTGAGAATGTCAAATTCCTCAAGGATCACTAGTGTGGAGCTTGTGAAGCTGGAAAGATGACCAAGGCTAAGCATCCAGCGAAGACTATCATGACCACTACTCGACCATTCGAATTGCTTCACATGGACCTCTTTGGTCCTAATCATTACTCAGATGTCACAAATGATGCATCTCTCTATGGCCTTGTTATTGTTGATGATTACTCTCGTTACACTTGGGTACATATTGTCACTTACAAACATGAAGTGCAGGAAGTCTTCAAACGATTTTCCTCGAGGGCTTCAACCAACTTTGGTGTGAAGATCAAGCACATCAGAAGTGACAATGGAACTGAGTTCAAGAATTCTAGTCTTGATGACTATCTTGATGAACTTGGTATTACTCATGAGTTATCTGCTCCTTACACTCCTCAGCAGAATGGCGTCGTGGAGCGCAAGAACAGAACTCTTGTTGAGATGGCTCGCACTATGCTTGATGAGTACAAGACGCCTCGTCACTTCTGGATTGAGGCAATTTATACTGCGTGCCACATCATCAACAGGGTATATCTTCACAAATTCTTCAACAAGACTGCCTATGAACTCCTCACCGACAAGAAACCCAATGTGAGTTATTTCAAAGTCTTCGGTGCTAAATGTTGGATTAGAGATCCTCATCACAATGCTAAATTTGCACCGAAAGCACATGAAGGTTTTATGCTTGGTTACGGGAAGGACTCGCACATCTACTGATGCGGAGCATCCGACGATCATCCCCATGTACACTCGAGCCTACGCCATTGGACCTATGGTGAACTCGCTCCTTTCCGAATCTTCCCTTTCCGCATGCAAGACATGGATGCTACTTCAAGCGCGGACCTTGTTCATACTCAGGTACATCCGAGGAGAGCTATGATGAGCATGAAATGCTCCCTTGTCCTTGTCCTTTCTTATGATGAGCATGATGCATACACTTGTTGGGTATCTTACCACTCGAATGATAGGTGCTACATTTGCACTAACCTCATTTGTTTTTCTGAGTGTTTGTCATGTTCTTTCATTTTGAAGGATTCTCAAGGCATTACCATCAAGAGACATATTGGTTATGTGAAGGCGTATATGATGTGCAACACCAACATTTTCGACAAACTCATCAAGGTGAACTCTTTCCCTTTGAGCCATCCTCAATTACGCATATTGGATGGGTCATTCTTTCATTGTTGTTTCCTTCTTCTTGTCTACATGATACATCTATTGGATGGAGGACCGACATTGGAGATGGACCCTATGGACCTTCAAGTTGAGGAGTGCCCGGACTTAGTGGATGCACCACCCGACCAACACTTCTACCACGACATCGAGCTATGGTACAATACCACCCATAACAAGTTTGCACCCTATGCATGGATTGACACACATTATGCTTGTCTTGTTGCACCTATTCCCATGTCATCCATGATATATGAGCTTGTGCATTTCCTTAGCAAATTTGTTGTGATCTTTCTTGATGGCATATTCATACATAATGATCACATTGCCTACCATCAATTGCATGATAACATAATCGTATTGATCATCCATTGCCATATTCATGCTATTGATAAACCGTCTCACTATGACATCATTTTGCACCGTGGTTGCATTCATCATATTCACAACACATTTGTGTGCACAATGTATGATTTTTCTCTCATGAACGCTTTGCATATCATTCTCTATCATCTTGATAAGCTTCATGTGTTTTGTCATGAACAATCTTGCCGCACAGACTCATTCTTACATGATGGACACTTTGTGTGCGCTAACCATTGTATTTCCGAGTGTCGTTTGTGTTTGCTCTCTCTGCATGTATACCACTCCGGAGACACCTTGGAGTACTTGGATTGCGCCATGACTTCCACTCCGTCCAATTACAAGTCCGTCCACGACAACCGTTTCCATGGTGATGAGGATTTCGATCCGAGGTCGGATCTTTCACAAGGGAGGGGAGATGATGCGGAGCATCCGACGATCATCCCCATGTACACTCGAGCCTACGCCGTTGGACCTAAGGTGAACTCGCTCCTTTCCGAATCTTCCCTTTCCGCATGCAAGACATGGATGCTACTTCAAGCGCGGACCTTGTTCATACTCAGGTACATCCGAGGAGACCATGGAGAACCCAAGGACCAAGGCCAAGCGTGCGCGGAAGCAAAGGAAGGAGAAGGAAGAAGAGACAGCTGCTACAGGCTCCGGACATCTGACCCCAGCCCGGACATCCGGCCCGACCCCCGGAAATCCGGTGCCCGTCACAGAACGCACCCGAAGCTGAACCCCGTCAGCCCGGACATCCGGCCAGAGGCCCGGACATCCGGCCAGAGGCCCGGACATCCGGCTCTTCCTGAGCCACCGGACATCCGGCCCCCAGCCCGGACATCCGGACCCCGCCTATCCAGAGAGCTCCGAGACCGGCCACTCTAGCCTGGACATCCGGCCCGCTAGCCCGGACATCCAGCACCTCGCGAAGGCTCGGACATCCGGCCCGACGCCCGGACATCCGGCCCCTCCCTGCCTGCGTGCAGCGCATCTGGGCCGAGGCCCATGTACCCCTTCGTCCCTTAGACTATATATACTACCCCACCTCCTCCTAGTTAGGGTTAGCATTGGTTTAGCTCATATGTGAGATAGAGCATTGCTCATCCATTACGGATCTACTCCACGAGAGAGACCGCGGCCCCTCTACGGAGAAGATCACCTTGGATTCAAGACCCCCTCTTGGGTGGCCCCCATCAAGACCTCCTCACGGAGAAGAACCGGTTACCTTTGTATCGTCCTTTGTTGGACTTGGATCTTGTCTCTCACCTTTGTGTTCATCGATCTAGCGCATGTGTGATCTATTCTTGTTGGTTTAGTGATTCTCTCGTGTTTTCCCTCGTGTTTCCCCTCGTGTTCTTCGTGTTCCTCTTTGGGATCCGCTCCTTTCGTGAAAGATCGGCCATCTAGGGTTCCACCCTACATCATCTTAGATCAGAGCCAGCTTGTCTCATGATATCTTGGTATCATGAGCCATGTTGATCATGATTTCGGAGCCTCCCCGTTGTGTTTTCTAGCCTAGTTTTGTTGATTTTGTCCCAAATTCGAAAAATCCCCACCAAAAATAGCCCCAATTTTTTTTGTGATTTGTTGGTTTGATGATGTTTTGTTGAATTTGATCCGTGGACTTGCTTTGTTACTTGTGGATCTAGCTTTCCCCCAAGTTTCCCCACTTTCCATTCACGAAATCTCCGCAATTTTGCCCCGAACTCATCAATTTCCGCCCCCAAAATCGAGTTCCTCGAGTTCATCCTCGGATTTGGAGCCCGGACATCCAGCCCGTAGCCCGGAGATCTGCCCCCCCGGACATCCGGCCCATGCCCCGGACATCCGGCTCCTGGAGCGCAATTTCACGCGCGGTTCTGGACATCAGGTCCCGGAAATCCGGCCCGAGCCCCGGATGTCCGACCCCTGGGAATTCAGCCTGTCCCGTTTCACCGTTTTGTCCATAACTAATTCATCCGGAGTCCGATTTTCGCGTTCTTTAGCTCGTTGAGTAGCTTTTGACATCCTCTATCCCTCTAGATAGGTCCCATCACCATTTGACTCCATCAAATTTTCCGAAATTTGGCAAGTTTGCATAGGCCCTCCACCATAACCTCCGCAAAACCACCATAGCCTTCCGCAACCTAACCAATTTTGTTCCTTATAGCTTTAGAGGTTGTTTAATTTGTGATTCGAGTCTCCTAAGGTGTTTCGGCTACTTAGGGACGATTGCTTCTTCATGAACCGCCACCATAACTTCCATATAGGCTTACGCACCATACACTTCCACCACTCCATATAACCCAATTTTGTTGTGTTGTGAGTTGTGTCTCCTAAGGTGTTTCGGCTACTAGGGACCCTGCTTCCAACTCCCACACCGTGTATAATCCACCACCTTACCCTCCACTTCCGCATTGCATTCTCCAAACCCCATCATTGCATTTCCGCAATCCCTTTGAGCTTCCGCAAAACCACTACCGCTTTCCGCTACCACCATTTTGACATTTGACATTTGAGATTTTGAGTTCACGGTTTTTCCGTTTCCTAAGGTGTTTCGGCTACTTAGGAACGAGTCTCCATCATCTTGGTATCTACATCAAGAACACCGCTACTCATCATCGCCTCGGACGGTAACCTCCATATCATCTTGGTATCGTGGTATCCCTCCATTGTATATTCCCCTTGCAATTGCATTGTTAACCCCTAGCCCATTTTGCGTCACTTGCCTATCGAGACTAGCCATTTGAGTATTGCCGGAAACGTTACTTGTGCACATTAGTGATCTACACCTTCCATTGCATACATACCATATCATCTTGGTATCATATCACCCATTGTGTCACAAAGATTGTTCCCGCATATACACAATTGCTACCTTGGTTTGTGCATTTCGCAAAGTGGCCATACAAAAAAAAGAATAAGCTTTTAAGCAAAAGAGAATGAGCAAAGAGCTTGTAAGCAAGTGCCATAGCATCATACCACATTGCATAGAAGATTGTCATATCCGATCATCTTGGATCATCTTGAAAGAAACACCGGGAGCCATACATACATATCATACTTGGGATAGAAAGTTCATCCATTTTGCATATCATAGGTTGTGCACAAGTGTCGTATCCGCCTATAGAGCAATCGTGCTAGCGTCTCTCTTGAGTTGTGCAACACGAGCGTTTTCCGTGGACTCCACATTTTGTGCTCATTCCTTGGTTGCACAACCCCATTTATCTATCCGTGTGTGTGTTTCCGTGTGCCATACTTTGCTATTGGTCTACTTGTTTCACTTGCGAATTTGTGAATCTCTTTCAACATTATTGACTCTTGCTAACATTTTGCATCAAATTTTTGTGCCACTATCCTCACCAAGCTCCACCATAAGCCTTATTTGTGTAGGTGTGAGAAATCGACAAGAATTGGTACCAATTGTGCTATTTCCTTGTTACACATTGAGTGATCATTGATCCATTTTCAACATCGGTCAATGTACATTTGGTATAGTTCTTCTCTTTCTCCCACTCATATTTGCTCGAGTCTTGTGATGGATAGGCAAGGCATTTCATCTCCGGTCTTCGACAACAACGACGGCGCGAACAACTACATCACCAAAATGTCCATCTTCGGACTACAACACAAAATGCAAGGCGCACAATCTACCTTGCGAGAGCGCCTCGACAACCTCGCCATCGACATACGACACTCCGAAGCAAGGAAAAGGGACTACATCGACACCAAGTTGGGCGAGGTAAAGGATCAACTACGCGACATGGTGGCCGACTACAAGTCTTCTTCCCCTTCATCATCCTCAAGGCAGCGGCGAGCAAGTCGATCATCTTCGGAGCGCCAAAACGATGCAAGCGCAAGTCGTCCACGTCCACATCGACATGACGACCACCATCATGTTCGTGATCCACATCGCCATGGAGGGCAAGTCACCTCCAAGCAACATGTGCACGATGACGACGAACGACATCTACTACGAGCTCAAGCACGACAACGACACCATCATCATGATGATGCTCCACAAGCGCAAACCTACAAGTCCCAACAAGCACTACTTCACGCCAAGTCCAAGCTTCATGAGCATAAGAGAAGACCGCGAGACGAGCACCACCAAGACGGAGCTACGGCTACAACAACCACTTCGGCATCTTAGCCAAGTGCTATGAAGGCATCTTCGCCTTCGGACGTACGACATCTTCGCCTACTTCCCATGAGTTCGCATACATCAACATCTTCAATAACAAGGCGACCACCTATGAGCGAGGGCGACACTTCCATCTCCGGAAGCCCCTCAAGGAAGATGGCCGAGCATGGGAAATTCCCTTCGGTCATGGAGACGAGCTACGAGGTGCCACATCATATGGGCCTCCAACAACAAGACGGCGACAAGAAGGTTGAGCATGGGACTATCCCTTCAACCAAGGCGGCGATAGGAGTTGAGCATGGAGACATTTGCACCAACATCTCTCCGACACCCACATATCATGAGATGACCCAATTGCCATGTGAGGAGAGCCACCCCACCATGAGTGATATGAGTGACTCCACCATATGTGACATTGAGCGCATTTCCTATGAGAAGATGAGTGTGACCACCACTAGCCCCACACTTGAGATCATGCCACACATCCTATGTGAGGTTGAGAGCCATTTGAGTGACTCCACCAACCATACGAGTGAACGCATCCTTGAGGGAGTGAGTGAGCCACAACACTTAGTGAGTGAGGTAGTTGACACGGCACGTGTGGCCACTATGATTTCTAATGACTTAACCTCTACTCCGAGTGTGTTTTCTTATTTGGTGCTAGGTCTCCTACATGATGACATGCCTATCCTCGACGAGTACATACCTCCAATGGAGACGACGATGGCCATGGTGGACGATGATGCACCCCCCACATGGTTCCATCAAGATGAAGATGACCACGACTTGGTCTTCGACACCTCACCTACAACACATGAGCGATGCTCCAAAGGTAACATAGGTGATGGTGCTTCTCTTGTCCCACTAGTGGACTATCTCACCAATGATTGTTTGCATGATGATGACACACCTATTACCATGCTTCATGCTAGTGCGACTTCCTCATGTCATGACTTACCAATTTATGATGAATATGATGATGAGCATGTTGAGTTGCCTAGTTGTGATGCCATGCTCCATAGGATATCATGTGAAAATTCTATTGGTCACTTCATGTTTGACAATCCATTGAACTTGTCATATGCTATGAGTGAGATCTCCCATATTGCTTCATTTCAATCTCAACATAGTGACTATGCATGCCCCATTAAAATACATCCCATTTGCACTTATGGCATAGATGACGAGATGATGGTCATTGGCTTTTGTTTTTCTTGTGATGATATTGCCATGCTTCCTTTACATGATTTGCGCAATTCATCTACTATGCCATGCCATGATCACATTGTTCCAAATATGCATTGTTTTGGATGTTGTCAATATTCTCCATGTGATGTTTCCATTAATGCTCATGAGGAGACCCCCATAGTTTCCTCATACATATTAGGAGATTTTGATGCATTCCATACTTTGCATGATTCCCATAATTGCGTGCACCATATGCATTCCATGAATAATAATGCTCTACATATTTCTTGTGATGCATTACATGATTTGAGTCTCCATTATGCTATACATAATAACAAACCTATCATGATGGATGACATGTTTCTATATCACGCATCTCATTTATTTGAGCATTGGCTATTTTGTGCTAACCAACACATGCACGTATGCATCATGATGGATGATGTGTACATCTACCACGCACACACAATTTTTCCTTTGCCTTTGTTTTGTGTAGGTACTCACATATACTCGTCAACCTGTCAATCCCAAGAGTTGACGAAACGAGATCTTGAGATCAATGACGATTTGGGATCCCGTGGACTATCCTTACCACCATTCCCTTCGTGCAAGGACTACGCGCATCTTTTCTACTTGGCTCTCACATGGCTTTGGGCTATATATCACTTGTTACGTTATGTCCATTTTCCCGTGTTCACTTTGCATGTTATGCCTCCTTACATGATTTTGCCATGCAATTGTGACCCTTGCTTGCATTTACCCATGATGCACCATTATGATACTCCTATGTGTATTTGCATGCTTGGTGGAGATCCTTGTTGCTATTGCCATGTTTATCATGTGCCTCATGCTATTGTTGATTCTTGTGTTGGGAGAGTCATGATGTTCCATTGCTATTTACATAGTACTTCTTGCCAATCAATTGATGATATATTGCTCATATCTTGCTTTCATGCTTGTGATATGTCTTGTGCATTATTCATGACCACTATTTGCACACATGACATGCTTACCATGATTCCTTCTAGTACGTTGCATCTTCGCACTACTAGCTTGCTTGACTTGATCACTATGATTACTTGCTTGGTTGCATCACCCATGTTCCATTACTCGCTTTCTTGGGTTGATGACATATATGTTCATGCCTCTCACATGCTATATCTTGATCATTGTCTCTTGTCTCCATTAGTTGCATCTTTCATATCACCTTGTATTGAGTGCCAACATGCTATGCTTATTGATCGTGGAGACTTGGACATATTCCTTGTGAAGCATGCTTGTTTGATTGAGCCTATTGTATTTGGTTGTTCTCGCATCATATGCTTCCATACTATGAAATGCTCCCTTGTCCTTTCTTATGATGAGCATGATGCATACACTTGTTGGGTATCTTACCACTCGAGTGATAGGTGCTACATTTGCACTAACCTCATTTGTTTTTCCGAGTGTTTGTCATGTTCTTTCATTTTGAAGGATTCTCAAGGCATTACCATCAAGAGACATATTGGTTATGTGAAGGCGTATATGATGTGCAACACCAACATTTTCGACAAACTCATCAAGGTGAACTCTTTCCCTTTGAGCCATCCTCAATTACGCATATTAGATGGGTCATTCTTTCATTGTTGTTTCCTTCTTCTTGTCTACATGATACATCTATTGGATGGAGGACCGACATTGGAGATGGACCCTATGGACCTTCAAGTTGAGGAGTGCCCGGACTTAGTGGATGCACCACCGGACCAACACTTCTACCACGACATCGAGCTATGGTACAATACCACCCATAACAAGTTTGCACCCTATGCATGGATTGACACACATTATGCTTGTCTTGTTGCACCTATTCCCATGTCATCCATGATATATGAGCTTGTGCATTTCCCTTAGCAAATTTGTTGTGATCTTTCTTGATGGCATATTCATACATAATGATCACATTGCCTACCATCAATTGCATGATAACATAATCGTATTGAGCATCCATTGCCATATTCATGCTATTGATAAACCGTCTCACTATGACATCATTTTGCACCGTGGTTGCATTCATCATATTCACAACACATTTGTGTGCACAATGTATGATTTTTCTCTCATGAACGCTTTGCATATCATTCTCTATCATCTTGATAAGCTTCATGTGTTTTGTCACGAACAATCTTGCCGCACAGACTCATTCTTACATGATGGACACTTTGTGTGCGCTAACGATTGTATTTCCGAGTGTCGTTTGTGTTTGCTCTCTTTGCATGTATACCACTCCGGAGACACCTTGGAGTACTTGGATTGCGCCATGACTTCCACTCCGTCCAATTACAAGTCCGTCCACGACAACCGTTTCCATGGTGATGAGGATTTCGATCCGAGGTCGGATCTTTCCCAAGGGAGGGGAGATGATGCGGAGCATCCGACGATCATCCCCATGTACACTCGAGCCTACGCCATTGGACCTAAGGTGAACTCGCTCCTTTCCGAATCTTCCCTTTCCGCATGCAAGACATGGATGCTACTTCAAGCGCGGACCTTGTTCATACTCAGGTACATCCGAGGAGACCATGGAGAACCCAAGGACCAAGGCCAAGCGTGCGCGGAAGCAAAGGAAGGAGAAGGAAGAAGAGACAGCTGCTACAGGCCCCGGACATCCGACCCCAGCCCGGACATCCGGCCCGACCCCCGGAAATCCGGTGCCCATCACAGAACGCACCCGAAGCTGAACCCCATCAACCCAGACATCCGGCCAGAGGCCCGGACATCCGGCTCTTCCCGAGCCGCCGGACATCCGGCCCCCAGCCCGGACATCCGGACCCCGCCTATCCAGAGAGCTCCGAGACCGGCCACTCCAGCCCGGACATCCGGCCCGCTAGCCTGGACATCCGGCACCTCGCGAAGGCCCGGACATTCGGCCCTACGCCCGGACATCCGGCCCCTCCCTGCCTGCGTGCAGCGCATCTGGGCCGAGGCCCATGTACCCCTTCGTCCCTTAGACTATATATACTCCCCCACCTCCTCCTAGTTAGGGTTATCATTGGTTTAGCTCATATGTGAGATAGAGCATTGCTCATCCATTACGGATCTACTCCACGAGAGAGACCGCGGCCCCTCTACGGAGAAGATCACCTTGGATTCAAGACCCCCTCTTGGGTGGCTCCCATCAAGACCTCCTCACGGAGAAGAACCGGTTACCTTTGTATCGTCCTTTGTTGGACTTGGATCTTGTATCACACCTTTGTGTTCATCGATCTAGCGCATGTGTGATCTATTCTTGTTGGTTGAGTGATTCTCTCGTGTTTCTCTCGTGTTTTCCCTCGTGTTTCCCCTCGTGTTCTTCGTGTTCCTCTTTGGGATCCGCTCCTTTCGTGAAAGATCGGCCATCTAGGGTTCCACCCTACATCACCTACAGAGTCTTCAACAACGTTCTTCACAAGGTTGTTGAAACTGTAGATGTGCGGTTCGATGAAACTAATGGCTCGCAAAGAGAGCACCTACCCTCTGTGATAGATGAACCAGCACCTGAGGAAACTATCAAGTTCAAGGCTACTGAGGATGTCATTCCTACCGAAGAATCTGCTGAAGAATACATTCCAGAACGTGAAGAACGTCGAGCTAATGCACCTGAAGAAAATGCTGAAGAAAATGGTGCTGATGAAAATGCTGATCAAATTCCTCGACGACAACCTACTCATCCTCGCGTTGCAAAAGAAGTGCAAGTTGAAAAGATCATCGATGACATTGAAGCACCAGGTCCTCTCACACACTCAAAAGCTTCACATTTATCTAACTATTGTGGGCACTATGCTTTTGTCTCTATCACAGAGCCCACTAAGGTAGATGAAGCATTTCTGGAGCCTGAGTGGATTCATGCCATGCAAGAAGAATTACATCAATTCGAGCTCATCAACGTTTGGGAACTGGTTAAACGTCCAGATCCTCGCAAGCACAATATCATTGGCACAAAGTGGATCTACCGCAACAAGCAAGATGAAAATGGCCTTGTGGTGAGGAATAAGGCACGACTTGTAGCTCAAGTCTACACACAGGTTGAAGGAATTGATTTTGATGAAACTTTTGCACCTGTTGCTAGACTTGAAGCTATTCGCATATTACTTGCTTATGCTAACCATCATGATATCACTTTATATTAAATGGATGTGAAAAGTGCATTCCTCAATGGTAAGCTTGAGGAAGAAGTATATGTTGCTCAACCCCCAGGTTTTCAAGATCCAAAGCATCCTGACAAAGTCTTCAGACTCAATAAGGCCCTCTATGGCCTCAAGCAGGCCCCTCGGGCGTGGTATGATACTTTGAAAGAATTCCTCATGAAGAAAGGCTTCAAACCCGGTTCACTCGACCCTACTCTTTTCACTAAATCTTATGATGGTGAATTGTTTGTGTGCCAAATATATGTTGGTGATATCATCTTTGGTTGTACTGACCAATGTTATAGTGATGAATTTACCTATATGATGAGTGAAGAATATCAAATGTCTATGATGGGAGAGTTGAAATTCTTCTTAGGTCTTCAAATTCGTCAACAGCGCAATGGCATATTCCTATCTCAGGAGAAATACCTCAAGGATGTACTGAGGAAATTTGGCATGCAAGATTGCAAAGGCGTCAAAATTCCGATGCCCACAAATGGCCATCTGTGCACTGATGAAAATGGTATTGACTTCGATCAAAAGGTATATCGCTCCATGATTGGTTCTTTATTGTATTTATGTGCATCTAGGCCAGATATTATGCTTAGTGTTTGCATGTGTGCCCGATTTCAAGCTACACCAAAGGAATCACACCATAAGGCTGTGAAGCATATTCTTCGATATCTAGCTCACACACCAACACTTGGATTATGGTACCCCAAGGGCTCGGCTTTTGATCTCATTGGATATTCTGACTCTGACTATGCTGGTGATCGTGTGGACCGTAAGTCAACATCTGGTACATGTCATTTCCTCGGACGATCTTTGGTCTGTTGGTCCTCGAAGAAACAGAACTGCGTATCACTATCTACTGCTGAAGCTGAGTACATTGCTGCTGGTTCTTGCTGTGCTCAATTGCTGTGGATGAAGCAAACTCTCAAGGACTACGGCGTCAACGTGAAGAATGTGCCTCTCTTCTGTGACAATGAGAGTGCCATCAAGATTGCTCACAACCCAGTTCAGCACTCGAAGACAAAGCACATTCAGATTCGTCATCATTTTCTTCGCGATCATGTGTTGAAGGGCGACATTTTTATTGAGCATGTGAAGACTGAAGAACAGCTAGCCGATATCTTCACAAAGCCCTTGGATGAGAAGAGATTTAGCAAGTTGCGGTGTGAGCTAAATATCCTAGAATCTTTGAATGTTCTTTGAAAAGGACACTCATCCTAACACTGATGCAAAATTGATGACTTAGATGTGCAACACATGAAGAAACGTTTTTCTTCAATCAATGAAGAATAACACTCTAAGTGTGAAGAAATTAATGAAAAATTTGATTCTCAGAGCCCTACGACAATTGTACGCGGTGTCTGAAATCATCATTATTATACGGTGGGTCACGCCACCACAAAAGTTGAAAATCTTGAAATTCCTCAGTTGTTCATGTTCTTCAACTTTGCATTGTCTTCACCTTCTTCGTCGTTTTTCTTCATTGGCTATATATATATATATATATATATATATATATATATATATATATATATATATATATATATATATATATGAGTTTATGTCCTCTACAGCATTCACTTATGGCTAATTCTTCAAGTTGGTTTTTCTGCTAAGTGAATGTGATCGGACCCTTCCCCCTCTATGCTATACTCAACCCAATCTATTCACAAATTCTTCATGTGCGTTCTATTTGAAACTCGTTCAAAATCTTCACTGTGTCCTTGTCAGCTGAAGAATTTGTGAACGGAACTTTTAACTTATCTTATCCAAATTTTCGGCTTTGCCGCTCAAACCGTTCCGCATCCCATGAAATACTTATCTATTCACCCACGATCTAACACGATCTCCACTTCTCAGTACGTGGGTGACATATGTCAAGCGAATGAGAAGGGTCAGGGGCATGTTCGTCCAATTCTTCGGGCGAACAGTTTTTCACCGTGGCTATAATTACCCCCTCTCCCTTTCCTCACTTCCTTTACTCCGCTCGACCTCTCTCCCGCTCGAGCTTCTCAAACCCTAGCGCCGCCGCTACTTCATCGTCGCCGGTGAGGAAGAGCTTCACTGCCTCGACCTCGTCGCCGCCATACTCGCGCCGACCGCGGAAATCTTCACTCCGCCGCGGCCGTAGCCGTCTTCCTCCGCCGGGTTAGGGCGTGGAAGATCTGCACAGACGAACTTCACTTCTCCACCTCACAGTTCGTCGTGTTCTTCGTCCAGGGTAACTAAAAGTTACTTTTACTGCCCTCTTTGAGTCAAATGATTTCTACAAAATCTTCAAAGGGGTTTATTCTTCAAATTTTTCACACACTAAACACCTCACATCTCATCTGTTCTTGATTCGTTTCTCTAAGCATCATTTTTCTTCAAGATTCCTCAATTGTGTGGATCTTCGATCTATACAACTCTGGAACCTAAGACAAAGAACGCTTAGTGAAATTCTTCAATACTCATCTGGTCAAATTCCTCAAACTTGTTCTTTTTGAAAAACCTTCTGAGAACGCATATGACCTCTCCAAATTCCTCGCAACTATACTTTGTTCACAGGTACTCATGTCCGCTGCTGAATCACTAGGTTCTCATCAACTTAACTCATTTGTAGCGTTCCTCGAAGAAAAGTTGCATACTTCTTCAGAGAGTTCAATTGTTCAAATTCCTCAACTGAAGAAAATGGCTGATGGAAAGAAGCTACAAAAAGGAGGAAAGAGGCCTGAAATCAATACTGCCTTTGAAATCCCTGAGGACATTTATGCTGGGTACTGCACACCCCCTGAGGAAGATAAAAATCAGCGCAAGGTGCACATTCAGAGGATAGAGAGGAGATGGGCAAAAGAGTGGAGGGAGTACAGGTATGTGACTCCAAAATACATGAAGAAATTTGCTGTTACTCCTCCATGCTCAAGACCACCATTGGCACTTGGCCAAGAAGCAGATCCCACTAGCATCAAACACGGTGAGGATTTTCCTGAAGAATGGGCCAAGCGCCAGGCCAAGTTGGCCAAACAGGCAAAAGATGCAGTGAAGAAATTCAACGAAGACTCTACTGCTGCTGCTGCTGAGGCCTCTGTAAGGCCGAAGAAATCCATGGCAAAGAAGCCTACGCATAAGCCAAGTGCCTCTTCTTCAATGCCATCACGGCCAATTTCCTCAGCTAAGCCCTCACGGCCAATTCCTGACACTGCTCCTACTCCTCCAAAGTCCTCAGCTGCTCCGACCAAATCCTCAGCACCTGTGCATCTTGCCACGTGCCAAAGGACTACAGGCATCTCTATTGCATCAGGAGCTTCAGCTAGTTCCTCAGCTGCACCAAATTCTTCAACATGACCCTCTCTGCTGAAGACAAAGACCACTGCTGGACGAGGCTCTCGCCCAAGTCCTCACAAGAAGCAAGTCGCCTTCCAAGTGCCGTCTGAAGAAGACGAAGCTGATGATGAAGAACTTACTGAAATAATCAGAGATAGGCAAGTCAGGGCCGCTAGAGCCAAGGGCACAAATGTGCCTCTGCTTTTGGATCCAAAGTTGATCCTCGACTACATTGATCTCTGGCACAAGGACCCAAACACTCCTATGCCTGACTTCAAGCTGACTCCTGGTCAAAGTCATATGCTGACTGCCTTCATCCAAGAAGAAAAATGGAAATTTGAGAAGGCCAGGCAGCTCAAGAAAGGACAGTACAGGAAGGAGAAATTCCTAAAGAACAACGTTGTCTCTATGACAACTGATGAACTTGTGAAGATCCAGTCTGAAATCAAAGTCCTCAGCGATGATTTCAATGCTTACTATGCTGATTGGAAAGGAGCCAAGGTCAGGTTTGTTAAACTGACTAAGATGTTCACCTCCAATGTTGCAGCCCCATCGCAACAAGAAATTCCTCAGGCTGAAGCATCTGCTCAGCAAACTGAAGAACATGCCAGCACCGCTAATGGCAATCAGGCTACTGAAGAAAATGTGAGTTCCAGGGCTGATGACTGCATTCCAGCCGCTGATGACATTGCGAGGGCATCCACTAGTGGTGCGCCTGAAGAAAATGAAGAGGTCAGGGCAACTGCATCAGTTGTGCCTGAAGAAAATCAACCACATTCGTCTGCTCCTCCTGCGCCTACTCCAACTCCAATCCTTCCATCTGCATCAGATGTGACGAAGACCAAGGCTGCAGAGCGTGCAACAGTGAAGAAAAGGAAAGCATCAGCTCCTTCAGATTCTTCAGCACAGAAGAAGATGAAGAAATTGACAAGCTCATTTGCTAATCCAATTGATGCTGTTCCTGTTTCCTCCATGCCATCAGAGGAAATCGTCCCTTTTGACGAAGAATATGTGATCCCTAGCGGATTTGATGAAGAAAATCCTTCTGCTGCTTCGTCAGAGCAGATGGATGAAGAAATTGAAGTGGATAAAATCCCTTCAACCCCCACAGTTTCCTCGCCTATGCCTCAGTTTACTGCTGAAGAGGCTGGCGTTGAAGAAATGGAAGATGAAGAAGTGGACATTGGCTGTACCACACCAGTGATTAATGATGACTTTTGGGAAAGTCAGCACCCCAACTCTCCACTCTTCACTCCATTGCAACAAATTCCTTAGTCCCCAGCAACTGCAGTTCAAATGGGATCTGATGAAGCTCATGAAGACATTCTATCCGGTAGTGCTGAAGAAAATGAAAATGAAGAATTGAAGAACCAGGCTGCCACTGAAGAGGAACCAAAAATTCCTCAGCCTGAAGAACCTGAGATTGCGATTCCTGAGGTTGTGATGCAACTCACTGACACTCCTCTGCCCAAGCCAAAGGATCCATTCTCAAGGAAGCAAAAATTCAAGGCTGATGATTTCTTCGGCCAGCACGTATTCTTCACAGACTACAACCCCTATGACTCTGCTCGCATTAGGAAGAGGCGTTTCTGGACTGCCAGCCAGGCAAATTTTTATTCCTCATTACTGTTCAACAAAGACAAAGTCTTCGATCATGAGCACATTCCTCACGTGAATATGGAATCTCTGCCGTGCTTCGGGCCAGTCCTCAGTGTTCTTTACGACGCTGGACTGTTAAATTTCTACACTGATATATGTGATTGGAATGAAGAGCTCATTCTTCAATTTTATGCAACTCTGCACATCACCGGAGAATCTGAAGATGTGAATTCATGGGTGCTAGACTGGATGTCTGAAAATACTCACTACAAGGCACCAGCTACTGAATTGCTTCGTGCTTTGCCTCTCAGTCCTCCCCTTGAAGCTGCTTGTTGCGTCTACAATGAACCTGAGCTTACAGATCACTATATGCAAGTGCTGATGAAGCCATTGAAGCCAGGTCAGGCCCCAAGAACAAAATTCCTTGTGAAGGAATTGTTATATGTGCCTCGGACTGTCTATCGCATTCTGACGAAGGCATTGAGTCCTATCAAGGGCCACGACTCGAATGAGGAAGAAGTCGTTGGCATCATGAAGAATCTGCTTTTTAATATCATTCATGGCGTTCCCGTCAACTTCCATGATTTCCTCATGAGGACTCTGGCCAATGTCGCAATGTCACCGTTTGAGTTGAAGCCTTATGCTCCGTGGATTATGAGATTCATCCGAACAAGGTCTTCACTCAACTACAAAGCTGATACACTGAACCATTGCAGCTACTCGCCCCCGATTGAAGTCCTCAAACAGACATTTTCCTCAGCCGATGAAAAGGGTAAGGCTACTGCTGTAATTGATGAAGGCATTCGTCCATTGGACGGTCAATTTCGCAAGGCTGCATCCCACTCCACCAATGATGACTCTGCCGCCAACGCAACCAAGCCAAATCCTCAAGGCACAACACCCAGGGTGATGACTGACCGTGAGCTTCTCCTCAGTCTTCACCAGAAGGTTGATCGCAAACACAAATGGGTCAAGTGTCAGTTTGGTTCAATTCTTCACAACATGACTGCTACCCACAATGCAGTGAAGAAAAACCATTACTACCTTCATGAAACCCTCAACGGCACCTGGGCTGTTCTGTCGCACATATATGGTGAAGAAGATCTGAAGAAAATGGGTCTCAAGGAAGATTCTGACTGGGCTGCACCTCCTCCGAAGAAGTATAAGAAGGTCAAGGTTCCTTCCTTGGTGGCCAGCTCCTATTCTTCATCACATGACACTGATGAACATGAAGACTTGGACGACATTGCGGCAGGCCCTACTACAACAACCGACCCCAACAACGCTGATGCTCCTTCATCAACTTGATATTCTTCAGGGGCGTTAGTCCTCATTTTCGAACCTTTTGGTCATTCGATGACAAAGGGGGAGAAATTTGAGTTAGTCTTCAAGCGGGTCTGTCTTATATGGGTGTTTTTCTCTAAGTTACAACTCTCGTTCTTTTCATGACTTTGTTGGATCGAGTTGTAAACTTAAACTCTATGGTGGCCTGATACTTTTGCTGTTTCTTCTGCATGCTTATTCCTCGTTAATGTTATTGCACGCATGCTGAATTACATCAGTCACCATATTTCATCATGCATTTCAAATTCTTCATATATTATGTCAAATGCGTGTATGAATTACAAGATATAGGGGGAGATCTCCATGATTTCACTCTTCAAGTGTGCATTGCTTCAAAAGCAAATTCCTCACTATGCACATCTTCAGGGGGAGTTCTTCTATATCTTGTAATCAAATTCCTCAAATCAGTATTTACACTTCATATGTTCATCCCCGTTGAAAACTTAACCTATATTGTCATCAATCACCAAAAAGGGGGAGATTGTAAGTGCATCAAGTGCCCCTTAGTGATTTTGGTGTATTGAAGACTTTTAGGTTAAGGGACTAATGTGTTTCTGAGTGTACACAGGTCTATAAGTCTATGAGGAGTTTGATATTTACAGTGAAAGTCGACCCCTAAAAATGAAGTTCTTCGACTGAAGACTTTGGATTTCTGAAGACTTACTGAAGACTTTGAAAGTGAAGAAATTGGTGTGACCTTGAAGACTTGGTATTCATTTGAGGAACATGAAGCGTGAAGACTTTTGTTTTCGTAGTTTCATTTTCCCTTTCTTGAGTCATAGGAAACACCGTACTGTTAAAGGGGGTCGAGGAAATACTAAGGAAAAATTTCCATGTGATGCTTAACTCAAAATCCTACACCTACCAATCCCTTCGAGTGAAGCCATTGGAAATCTCATACAGTTCAGTCATATTCTTCAGTGACAGAGACGAAGTTCTTCTAGTCTCTGAGGAATTTGTTCTGACTGAGGAGTTAGGAATTCGCCAGTGCGGATTGCCTACACAGTGAGGAACATGATAGCTCTGTGGAATTTGATACTCAAATTTCCGACCGTTGCTGTGCTCTGCGCCAGCTGTCCCAAAATATCTACCCACCTAACGGTCATATCATTGAAGGGCATTTATGTCTTATCATGACGGTCTGCTCCCTAGGCTATAAATAGCCACCCCCTACAACCACTAGCTGGTTGGCTGCTCCGAGAGAAACCGACACTTGTCATTTGAGAGCATCCCATCCTCCGAGGACTTTGAGCGAAAATCATCAAGTGAGGAAAACCCAAACCCAAACACCTACAAACCCCAAGTGGTTGAGCATCACTGAAGAGATTGATCCTGCGTGGATCCGACACTTGTTACCTTTGAAGACTGTGCTTCTTCCAGACGGTTAGGCGTCATGGTCTAGAGCATCCAAGAGGAAATTGTGGATCGCCGAGTGACCGAGTTTGTGAAGGTTCAGAAGTCACCTGAAGACTTACCACGAGTGATTGGGCGAGGTCTGTGTGACCTTAGCTCAAGGAGAATACGGTGAGGACTAGGTGTCCTGGACTGTGTGTTCAGGACTAGGTGTCCGGGACTGTGTGTCCTCAGGTTTAAATACCTAGCCGCTCCAACCAGATGTACAACTGAGACATCAGTTGGAACTGGTCTACCAAATCATTGTCTTCACCGAGCTTACTGGTTCTATTTCCTCAACTCTTTCATTTCCTCATAACTGTGTTGTGCACTTGTTCATATCTGTGTTTGAAGACTTTGACTGAAGACTTTCTCAATTTCCTCAGTTCAATTTCTTCAGTCTGTTTGTCTTCATCTTGTGTTATCCTGTGTTTACGCTTTCTGTACTCTGTGCTTGTCTTCATTTCATCATGATGACCATGCTTGTATTCTGTTATGTTTACTTCTGAGTACTTATTCCACCGCAAGTAGTTCTTCGCTAAGGAATTTCCTCACCCGCAAATTCCTCAGTGAAGAATTCATAAAAATCGCCTATTCACCCCCCTCTAATCGATATAACGCACTTTCAATCTTCGTAGAGTATGTAGAAACCAATATGAGCATCCAGGTTTCGCTATTGGTTATTGACCGGAGATGAGTCTCGGTCATGTCTATATAGTTCTCGAACCTGTAGGGTCCGCACGCTTAACGTGCGGTGACGATCGATATGACGAGTTTATGTGTTTTGATGTACCTAAGGTTGTTCGGAGTCCCGGATGAGATCAGGGACATGACGAGGAGTCTCAAAATGTTCGAGACGTAAATATCGATATATTGGAAGGCTATATTCGGACATCGGAAAGGTTCTGAGTGGTTCGGGTATTTATCGGAGTACCGAAGAGTTATGGGAATTCGCCGGGGAGTATATGGGCCTTATTGGGCTTTAGGGGAGAGAGAGAGGGGCTTCCTAGGGCAGGCCGCGCCCCCCCCAAGGCGTAGTCCGAATTGGACTAGGGGGAGGGGCGGCACCCCCTCCTTCCTTCTCTTCTCTCTTCCCCTTCCTTCTCTCCTACTCCTACTACTTGGAAGGGGGGAATCCTACTCCCGGTGGGAGTAGGACTCCCCAGGGCGCGCCATAGTAGAGGGCCGGCCCTCCCCCTCCTCCACTCCTTTATATACGGGGGAGGGGGGCACCCCATAGACACACAAGTTGATCATTGATCTCTTAGCCGTGTGCGGTGCCCCTCCACAATAATCCACCTCTGTCATATCATAGCGGTGCTTAGGCGAAGCCCTGCGACGGTAGCTTCATCATCACCGTCATCACGCCATCGTGCTGACGGAACTCTCCCTCGAAGCTCTATTGGATCGTGATTTCATGGGACGTACCCGAGCTGAACGTGTGCAGATCGCGGAGGTGGCGTACATCAACCGCGTTGTCATAACGCTTTCGCTTACGGTCTACGAGGGTCCGTGGACGACACTCTCCCCTCTCGTTGCTATGAATCACCATGATCTTGCGTGTGCGTAGGAAAATTTTGAAATTACTACGTTCCCCAACAGTGGCATCCGAGCCAGGTCTATGCGTAGATGTTATATGCACGAGTAGAACACAAGTGAGTTGTGGGCGATAATAGTCATACTGCTTACCAGCATGTCATACTTTGATTCGGCGGTATTGTTGGATGAAGCGGCCCGGACCGACATTACGCGTACGCTTACGCGAGACTGGTTCTACCGACGTGCTTCGCACATAGGTGGCTAGCGGGTGTCAGTTTCTCCAACTTTAGTTGAATCGAGTGTGGCTACGCCCGGTCCTTGTTGAAGGTTAAAACAACACATACTTGACGAAACATTGTTGTGGTTTTGATGCGTAGGTAAGAACGGTTCTTGCTCAGCCCGTAGCAGCCACGTAAAACTTGCAACAACAAAGTAGAGGACGTCTAACTTGTTTTTGCAGGGCATGTTTTGACGTGATATGGTCAAGACATGATGCTAAATTTTATTGTATGAGATGATCATGTTTTTGAAATTATCGGCGACTGGCAGGAGCCTTATGGTTGTCTCTTTATTACATAAGATGCAAGTGCGATGTAATTGCTTTACTTTATCGCTATGTGATAGCAATAGTTGCAAAAGAAATAGTTGGCGAGACGACCATATGACGACACGTTGATAGAGATCAAGATGATAGAGATCATGGTGTCATGCCGATGACGATAGAGATCATGACGGTACTTTGGAGATGGAGATCAAAGGCGCAAGATGATCATGGCCATATCATGTCACATATTTTGATTGCATGTGATGTTTATCCTTTATGCATCTTATTTTGCTTAGTTCGGTGGTAGCATTATAAGATGATCTCTCACTAAATTTCAAGGTATAAGTGTTCTCCCTGAGTATGCACCGTTGCGACAGTTCGTCATGCCAAGACACCACGTGATGATCGGGTGTGATAAGCTCTACGTTCACATACAATGGGTGCAAGCCAGTTTTGCACACGCGGAATACTCGGGTTAAACTTGACGAGCCTAGCATATGTAGATATGGCCTCGGGACACTGCAGACCGAAAGGTCGAGCGTGAATCATATAGTAGATATGATCAACATAGTGATGTTCACCATTGAAAACTACTCCATCTCATGTGATGATCGGACATGGTTTAGTTGATTTGGATCACGTGATCATTTAGATGACTCGAGGGATGTCTATCTAAGTGGGAGTTCTTAAGTAATATGATTAATTGAACTTTAATTTATCATGAACTTAGTACTGATAGTATTTGCAAATTATGTTGTAGATCAATAGCTCGCGCATAGCTTCCCCGTTTATTTTTGATATGTTCCTAGAGAAAAATAAGTTGAAAGATGTTAGTAGCAATGATGCGGATTGGATCCGTGATCTAAGGATTATCCTCATTGCTGCACAGAAGAATTATGTCCTTGATGCACCGCTAGCTGAAAGACCAATTGCAGGAGCAGATGCAGACGTTATGAATGTTTGGCAAGCTCGATATGATGACTACTTGATAGTTTAGTGCACCATGCTTTACGGCTTAGAATCGGGGCTTCAAAGACACTTTGAACGCTACGGAGCATATGAGATGTTCCAAGAGTTGAAATTAGTATTTCAGACTCATGCCCATGTCGAAAGGTATGAGACCTTTGACAAGCACGTTGCCTATAAGATGGAGGAGAATTGCTCAGCTAGTGAGCATGTGCTCAGAATGTCTGAGTACTACAATCACTTGAATTAAGTGGGAGTTAATCTTCCAGATAAGATAGTGATTGACAGAGTTCTCTAGTCACTATCACCAAGTTACTAGAACTTCGTGATGAACTATAATATGCAAGGGATAACGGAAACGATTCTCAAGCTCTTCATGATGCTGAAATCGACGAAGGTAGAAATCAAGAAAAGCATCAAGTGTTGATGGTTGACAAGACTACTAGTTTCAAGAAAAGGGCAAAGGGAAGAAGGGGAACTTCAAGAAGAACGGCAAGCAAGTTGCTGCTCAAGTGAAGAAGCCCAAGTCTGGACCTAAGCCTGAGACTAAGTGCTTCTACTGCAAAGGGACTGGTGACTGGAAGCAGAACTGCCCCAAGTATTTGGCGGATAAGAAGGATGGCAAAGTGAACAAAGGTATATTTGATATACATGTTATTGATGTGTACTTTACTTGTGTTTATAGCAACCCCTCAGTATTTGATACTAGTTCAGTTTCTAAGATTAGTAACTCGAAACGGGAGTTGTAGAATGAACAGAGACTAGTTAAGGGTGAAGTGACGATGTGTGTTGGAAGTGGTTCCAAGATTGATATGATCATCGCACACTCCCTATACTTTCGGGATTAGTGTTGACCCTAAATAAATGTTATTTGGTGTTTGCGTTAAGCATGAATATGATTTGATCATGTTTATTGCAATACAGTTATTCATTTAAAGTCAGAGAATAATTGTTGTTCTGTTTACATGAATAAAACCTTCAATGGTCATACACCCAAGGTGAATGGTTTATTGAATCTCGATCGTAGTGATACACATATTCATAATATTGAAGCCAAAAGATGCAGAGTTAATAATGATAGTGCAACTTATTTGTGGCACTGCCGTTTAGGTCATACTGGTGTAAAGCGCATGAAGAAAATCCATGCTGATGGGCTTTTGGAATCAATTGATTATGAATCAGTTGATGCTTGCGAACCATGCCTCGTGGGCAAGATGATTAAGACTCCGTTCTCCGAAACAATGGAGCGAGCAACAGACTTGTTGGAAATAATACATACTGATGTATGCAGTCCGATGAGTGTTGAGGCTCGCAGCAGATATCATTATTTTCTGACCTTCACAGATGATTTGAGCAGATATGGGTATATCTACTTGATGAAACATAAATCTGAAACATTTGAAAATTTCAAATAATTTCAGAGTGAAATGGAAAATCATCGTAACAAGAAAATAAAGTTTCTACGATCTGATCGTGGAGAAGAATATTTGAGTTACAAGTTTGGTCTTCATTTGAAACAATGCGGAATAGTTCTGCAAATCACGCCACCTAGAACACCACAACGTAATGGTGTGTCCGAACATCGTAATCGTACTTTATTAGATATGGTGCAATCTATGATGTCTCTTACCGATTTACCACTATCGTTTTGGGTTTATGCATTAGAGACAACTGCATTCACGTTAAATAGGGCACCATCTAAATTTGTTGAGACGACACCATATGAACTGTGGTTTGGCAAGAAACCAAAGTTGTCATTTCTTAAAGTTTGGGGTTGCGATGCTTATATGAAAAAGTTTCATCCTGATAAGCTCAAACCCAAATCGGAGAAATGTGTCTTCATAGGATACCAAAGGAGACAGTTGGGTACACCTTCTATCACAGATCCGAAGGCAAGACATTCGTCGCTAAGAATGGATCCTTTCTAGAGAAGGAGTTTCTCTCGAAAGAAGTGAGTGGAAGGAAATAGAACTTGATGAGGTAACTGTACCTGCTCCCTTATTGGAAAGTAGTTCATCACAGAAACCTGTTCCTGTGACTCCTACACCAATTAGTGAGGAAGCTAATGATGATGATCATGTAACTTCAGATCAAGTTACTACCGAACCTCGTAGGTCAACCAGAGTGAGATCCGCACCAGAGTGGTACGGTAATCCTGTTCTGGAGGTCATGTTACTTGACCATGACAAACCTACGAACTATGAGGAAGCGATGATGAGCCCAGATTCCGCGAAATGGCTTGAGGCCATGAAATTTGAGATGGGATCCATGTATGAGAATAAAGTGTGGACTTTAGTTGACTTGCCCGATGATCGGCAAGCCATAGAAAATAAATGGATCTTCAAGAGGAAGACGAACGCTGATAGTAGTGTCACTATCTACAAAGCTAGACTTGTCGAAAAAGGTTTTTGACAAAGTTCAAGGTGTTGACTACGATGAGATTTTCTCACTCGTAGCGATGCTTAAGTCTGCCCGAATCATGTTAGCAAATTGCCACATTTTATGAAATCTGGCAAATGGATGTCAAAACTACATTCCTTAATGGATTTCTTAAAGAAGAGTTGTATATGATGCAACCAGAAGGTTTTGTCGATCCTAAAGGTGCTAACAAAATGTGCTAGCTCCAGCGATCCATCTATGGACTGGTGCAAGCATCTCGAAGTTGGAATATACGCTTTGATGAGTTGATCAAAGCATATAGTTTTATACAGACTTGCGGTGAAGCCTGTATTTATAAGAAAGTGAGTGGGAGCAGTACAACATTTCTAATAAGTATATGTGAATGACATATTGTTGATTGGAAATAATGTAGAATTTTCTGGAAAGCATAAAGGAGTATTTGAAAGGAGTTTTTCAAAGAAAGACCTCGGTGAAGCTGCTTACATATTGAGCATCAAGATCTATAGAGATAGATCAAGACACTAGATAAGTTTTTTCAATGAGTACATACCTTGACAAGATTTTGAAGTAGTTAAAATGGAACAGTCAAAGAAAGAGTTCTTGCCTGTGTTGCAAGGAGTGAAATTGAGTAAGACTCAAAGCCCGACCATGGAAGAAGATAGAAAGAGAATGAAAGTCATTCCCTATGCCTCAGCCATAGGTTCTATAAAGTATGCCATGCTGTGTACTAGATCTATTGTATACCCTACACTGAGCTTGGCAAGGGAATGCAATAGTGATCTAGGAGTAGATCACTGGACAACGGTCAAAATTATCCTTAGTGGAATAAAGATATGTTTCTCGATCATGGAGGTGACAAAAGGTTCGTCGTAAAGCGTTACGTCGATGCAAGTTTTGACACTGATCCAGATGACTCTAAGTCTCAATCTGGATACATATTGAAAGAGGGAGCAATTAGTTAGAGTAGCTCCGTGCAGAGCATTGTTGACATAGAAATTTGCAAAATACATACGGATCTGAATATGGCAGACCCGCTGACTAAACTTCTCTCACAAGCAAAACATGATCACACCTTAGTACCCTTTGGGTGTTAATCACATGGCGATGTGAACTAAGATTACTGACTCTAGTAAACCCTTTGAGTGTTGGTCACATGGCGATGTGAACTATGGGTGTTAATCACATGGTGATGTGAACTATTGGTGTTAAATCACATGGCAATGTGAACTAGATTATTGACTCTAGTGCAAGTGGGAGACTGAAGGAAATATGCCCTAGATGCAATAATAAAGTTATTATTTATTTCCTTATTTCATGATAAATGTTTATTATTCATGATAGAATTGTATTAACCGGAAACTTAGTACATGTGTGGATACATAGACAAATAGAGTGTCACTAGTATGCCTCTACTTGACTAGCTCGTTCAATCAAAGATGGTTAAGTTTCCTAGCCATAGACATGAGTTGTCATTTGATTAACGGGATCACATCATTAGAGAATGATGTGATTGACTTGACCCATTCCGTTAGCTTAGCATTTGATTGTTTAGTATATTGCTATTGCTTTCTTCATGACTTATACATGTTCCTATGACTATGAGATTATGCAACTCCCGAATACCGGAGGAGTACTTTGTGTGCTACCAAACGTCACAACGTAACTGGGTGATTATAAAGGTGCTCTACAGGTGTCTCCGATGGTACTTGTTGAGTTGGCATAGATCGAGATTAGGATTTGTCACTCCGATTGTCGGAGAGGTATCTCTGGGCCCTCTCAGTAATGCACATCACTATAAGCCTTGCAAGCAATTTGACTAATGAGTTAGTTGCGGGATGATGCATTACGGAACGAGTAAAGAGACTTGCCGGTAACGAGATTGAACTAGGTATTGAGATACCGACGATCGAATCTCGGGCAAGTAACATACCGATGACAAAGGGAACAACGTATGTTGTTATGCGGTTTGACCAATTAAGATCTTTGTAGAATATGTAGGAACCAATATGAGCATCCAGGTTCCGCTATTGGTTATTGACCGGAGATGAGTCTCGGTAATGTCTACATAGTTCTCGAACCCGTAGGGTCCGCACGCTTAACGTTCGGTGACGATCGGTATTATGAGTTTATGTGTTTTGATGTACCGAAGGTTGTTCGGAGTCCCGGATGAGATCAGGGACATGATGAGGAGTCTCGAAATGTTCGAGACGTAAATATCGATATATTGGAAGGCCATATTCGGACATCAGAAAGGTTCTGAGTGGTTCGGGTATTTATCGGTGTACCGGAGAGTTACGGGAATTGGCCGGGGAGTATATGGGACTTATTGGGCTTTAGGGGGAGAGAGAGAGGGGCTGCCTAGGGCAGGCCGCACGCCCCCCAAGGCCTAGTCCGAATTGGACTAGGCGGAGGGGCGGCGCCCCCTCCTTCCTTCTCTTCTCTCTTCCCCTTCCTTCTCTTCTAATCCAAGGGGGGGGGGAATCCTACTCCCGGTGGGAGTAGGACTCCCCAGGGCGCGCCATAGTAGAGGGCTGGCCCTCCCCCTCCTCCACTCCTTTATATACGGGGGAGGGGGCACCCCATAGACACACAAGTTGATCATTGATCTCTTAGCCGTGTGCGGTGCCCCCCTCCACAATAATCCACCTCGGTCATATCGTAGTGGTGCTTAGGCGAAGCCCTGCGACGGTAGCTTCATCATCACCGTCATCACGTCGTCGTGCTGACGGAACTCTCCCTCAAAGCTCTACTGGATCGTGAGTTCATGGGACGTCACCGAGCTGAACGTGTGCAGATCGCGGAGGTGCCGTACGTTCAGTACTAGGATCGGTCGATCGTGAAGATGTACGACTACATCAACCGCATTGTCATAACGCTTCCGCTTACGATCTACGAGGGTACGTGGATGACACTCTCCCCTCTCATTGCTATGTATCACCATGATCTTGCGTGTGCATAGGAAAATTTTGAAATTACTACGTTCCCCAACAGAAGCCGCCTCGCGGGAAAGCCTCACGAGGCTCCTGGTGGCGCTCGCTGACATGCGCGTCACGAGGGTCTTGCTCGTGAAGCTCTGGTGGAGGGCCAGCCTTGGGCTTCCTGGCGGGTGCCGTGCACTCGGTCGCAAGCAGACGGGCCTGGGTACCCCCAGTCTCACGGGCCCGACAGTAGCCCGCGTGCCCGCGGCGCGCACGACTCCACCCGCTGGGTGGGGCGAAACGGCACGGGCCCCAACCGCCCGCTGGCCAAGCTTGACGCGTGGCACCCGATGGGACGTGGGGCGCCCCCACTTCTCCCACGACGCCTTGGCAACCGCCCGGGCTGACATAAAGTCTTCATGCGCGCGGCGCGGGGCCATCATTGCCCCCTCTGACTTGCATCCCGATTGCTTGTATCTGCCTTGGTATTTCCCCGAAGAGGAGAGGATGATGCGGCACAACAACAGTATGTATTTTCCTCAGTTATGAAACCAAGGTTATCAATCTAGTAGGAGAACCAAGCAACACTATGTAAACAACACCTGCACACAAATAACAAATACTTGCAACCCAACGCGTAAGAGGGGTTGTTAATCCCTCCTCAATATTGAGATAGACAAAATTGTATGAGATTTGATAAATAGATCTGACAAGACACAAAATAAAACAAATAAAGAAAAAGTGCAGCAAGGTATTTTTGGGTTTTTAGAATAATAGATCTGAAAATAATATGATAGGAAATAGACCCGGGGGCCGTAGATTTCACTACTGGCTTCTCTCGAGAAAATAGGATACAGTGGGTAAACAAATTACTGTTGGGCAATATATAGAAGAGCAAATAATCATGACGATATCCAAGGCAATTATCATGTATATAGGCATCACGTCCAAGATTAGTAGACCGACTCCTGTCTGCATCTACTACTATTACTCCACACAACGACCGCTATCTAGCATGCATCTAGTGTATTAAGTTCATGGAAAAACGGAGTAATGCAATAAGAATGATGACATGATGTAGACAAGATCTATTCATGTAGGAATAGACCCCATCTTTTTATCCTTAATGGCAACGATACATGCATGTCATGTCTCCTGAGAATAAGCACCGCAAGAATGAACCCATCACAAAGCACCTCTTCCCATTGCAAGAAAAATCAATCTAGTTGGCCAAACCAAACCAAAGTTTCGGAGAAGAAATACGAGGCTACAAAGATCATGCATAAAAGAGTTCAGAGAAGACTCAAATAATATTCATAGATAGAACTGATCATAAACTCGCAATTCATCACATCCCAACAAACACATCGCAAAAAGTCATTACATCAAATAGATCTTCAAGAACATCAAGGAGAACATTGTATTGAAGATCAAAAAGAGAGAAGAAGCCATCTAGCTACTGCCTACGGACCCGTAGGTCTGTTGTAAACTACTCACGGATCATCGGAGGAGCACCAATGAGGATGATGAACCCCTCCGTTATTGTTTTCCCCTCCAGTAAGGTGCCTGAATAGGGCTCTAGATTAGATCTTGTGGTTCTGGAACTTGCGGCGGCTGGAATATGTTTTGTCGACTCCCCTAGGGTTTCTGGAATATTTGAGTATTTCTAGAGCAGAGAGGCGGTGGAAAAGATCACTATGGGCCCCACAAGGCACCAGAGTGCGCCTGGGGCCTCTGGCGCGCCCTGGTGTCTTGTGGGCCCCACGAGCCTCCTTTGGTACACCTCCTGAGCTCACTGGGTCTCTTCTGGGCAGATAAAAAATCTCCAAAAGGTTTCGCTACATTTGGACTTCGTTTGATATGGATATTCTGCGAAGTAAGAAACAAGTAAAAAAACAGCAACTGGCACTGGGCAATATGTCAATAGGTTAGTCCCAAAAAATGATATAAATTTGCTAGTAAATGAATATAAAACATCCAAGATTATAATATAATAGCATGGAACAATCAAAAATTATAGATACATTGAAGACGTATCAGCATCCCCAAGCTTAATTCCTGCTGGTCCTCGAGTAGGTAAATGATAAAAACGGATTTTTTGATGTGGAATGCTGCCTAACATGTTCATCACACATTCTTTTCTTTTGTAGCATGGACATTTGGACTTTTAGACGATTCAAAGCAATAGTCTATAATTGACATGAGGACATCAATACTCAAGCATATCAACAAGCAACAATGTCTTTCAAAATATTAACACTAAAGAAAGCTATCACTAGCCCAACATGCTCAATCATTGATCCATTCACGAAACACACTCGAATATTAGCTACATCTAATGCACAAGTATGATCATTGTGCTCCCTAGTTGGTGCTTTATAAGAGAAGATGGAGACTCAAATAAAAATAAAAATTGCATAAAGTAAATAGATAGGCCCTTCGCAGAGGGAAGCAGAGATTTCAGAGGTGCCAGAGCTCAAAGCTTAAATTGAGAGATAAAATTGTTTTGAGAGGGATAATTTTTCCCGCCAATGAAAACGACCGAGAATTCCCAATACTTTCCATGATAGATACATCATAGGCGGTTCCCAAACATAAAATAAAGTTTTCTCCTTTTTCCACCATTCTTTCACAATCCATGGCTAGTCGTATCCACGGGTGCCTTCCGTACCAACACTTTCCAAGGAATTTATTATTTGACAACATAAATATATTTTTTCATTTCGGGGCTAGGCATCCCTATTACGCTGCCACACTCTCGTGCAATGACAAGTGAATAAACACTCATCTTGAGAAGAACATATCTAGCATGGAAAAATATTGGCCACCCCCTGCCGCTTCATGAGCAGTACGTGCACAATAGTATTCCACTTAGTACAAGGACATGCTAGCAAATAGATTGAGAAGCAACCAACCAAAAAACAAAAACGATCATAAACGAGCATTAAACATAACTATGCACCACAAGTAGGATGCAACTTCATTGCATAACTTTTGAATTTCGTGCTTGCATAGGGAATCACAAACCTTAACACCAATATTCTTACTAAAGCATAATCACTCACCAACATGACTCACATATTACTATCTCCATATCTCAAAACTATTACAGAGAATCAAGCTTATAATGTCCAATGATCTTCATGAAAGTTTTTATTATATCCTTCTTGGATATCTATCACTTTGGGACTAGTTTCATATATTAACATTGCTTATAACAAGCTCTCAAACAAATTTATGTGAAGAACATGAGCATAATTTTTTTCATCTCTCAGAATAATATAAGTGAAGCATGAGAGAATTTCTTCAAAAAAATTACTAACTCTCAAATTGATCTAAGTGAAGCACGAGAGTATTTCTTCAAAAATTAAAGCACCACTGTGCTCAAAAGGATATAAGTGAAGCACTAGAGCAATTCCATGGCTCAATTTTTTTAAGTGAAGCACATAGAGCAATTCTAACAAATCTTAGCATCATTATGGCTCTCACAAATAGGTGTGTCCAGCAAGGATAATTGTGACAAACTAAAAAGTAAAACAAGCAAAGACTCATATAATACAAGACGCTCCAAGCAAAACTCGTGATATGTGACGAATAAAAATATAGCTCCAAGTAGAATTACCGATTGTTGCTAGAAGAAAGAGGGGATGCCTTTCGGGGCATCCCCAAGCTTAGTTGCTTGGTTCTCGTTGAATATTAACTTGGGGTGCCATGGGCATCCCCAAGCTTAGGCTCTTTTCACTCCTTATTCGTTCATCCATCGTGATCTGACCCAAAACTTGAAAACTTCAATCACACAAAACTTAACAAAACCTTCGTGAGATCCGATAGTACAATAAAGCAAATCACCACTCTAAGTACTATTGCAAACCCATTAATATTTTATTATTTCACTATACCTACTGTATTCTAACTTTACCACGGCTTATACCCCCCTATACAGTCCATAGATTCATCAAAACAAGCACACAATGCAACGAAAACAGAATCAGTCAAAAACAGAATAGTCTGCAGTAATCTGGACTTTGTCCATACTTCTGTAACTCCAAATATTCTGAATAGTTAGGACAATGTAGGAAATTTGTATATCAATCTTGTGTAAAAAATAGAATTTTTTGTCTCTTCTATGATTTTTAACAATTCAGCTACTGGACGCAAAAGTTTCTGTTTTCCAACAGGATCGAATCAACTATCACCCAACATGATCCTAAAGGCTTTACTTGGCACAGACACTAATTAAATCATAAAAACTCAATCGTAACAGAATTATAATTGCACATTTATTGAAGAAAAAAAAGAAAATAAAAAATTGAAAGAAGACTATTTGGTTGCCTCCCAACAAGCGCTATCGTTTTACGCCCCTAGCTATGCATAATGCATAGATTCAAGTATTGTCATATTTGGTTTTTGATCCATAGGTTGACCTCATGATTGATTCATATGGTGGCTTAGTTCTTGTTCTAGGGAAGTGTTCCATGCCCTTTCTCAAGGGAAACTGAAATTTAATATTTCCTTCTTTCATATCAATCACGGCACTAGTTCGTAAAAACGGTCTACCAAGTATTTTGGGACAAGACAAATTGCAATCAATATCAACAACAATAAAATCTATGGGCATATAATTCCTATTTGCGAGAATAAGAACATCATTAATCCTTCCCAAAGGTTTTTTAATAGTAGAATCTGCCAAGTGCAAATTAAGAGAAAATTCTTCCAACTTGGTGAAACCTAGCACATCACATAGAGATTTAGAAATTGTGGAAACAGTAGCACCCAAATCACATAAATCAAAGCACTCATAATTTTTAATCTTGACTTTAATGGTGGGTTCCCATTCATCATATAATTTTCTAGGGATTGAAATCTCTAATTCTAACTTTTATTCTAAAGCTTTCATCATCGCTTCTACAATATGTTTAGTAAAAGCTTTGTTTTGTTCATAGGCATTGGATGAATTTAACATGGATTGCAACAAAGAAATACAGTCAATCAAATAGCATCCGTCATAATTAAAGTCTTTGTAATCCAAAAGAGTGGGCACATCACTAGCTAAATTTTTGACCTCTCCAAACCCAATTTTATCATTTTTTCAACAAGATTTTCACCCTCCGAATTATGGGGACGCCTTCTAGCTAAAGTTGACTCTTCTTCAGTCCCTTTATCATCAATTTTAATATTAATAAACAAGGAGTCAATAGAAGAAACACAATCATCTTAACATCCTCATAATTACTAAAGCAATCAGATGAAAACACTCTTTCTAAAAATTATTTTTAGCTCTAAGCATAGCGGTTCTTTTCTTGCTTCATCCATGGAGACATTTAAAGCTTTAATTGATTCATTAATATCAGCTTTGGGTGGAAAGATTTTAATCTTGAGATTTTCTACATCATGTGAAATTCTATCAATGTTCCTAGACATATCATCAAGTTTACTCAATTTTTCTTCTATCGCAGTATCAAAAACTTTTCGAGCATTGATAATTCTTTAATATTACTTTCAAGATCAGAGGGGTTCCTATTATTATTGTAAGAAGAATTACCATAGGAATTTCCACAATTATTAGAGTAATTTCTAGGAAAATACCTAGGATTAAAATTACCTCTATAAGCATTGTTATTAAAATTGTTTCGTGAGACAAAATTCACATCTACTGGACCACTATTTTTCTCAATAAAAGTAGACAAAGGCACATCATTAAGATCAATAAGAGCATTTTTACTAGCAATCAATTTCATAAGTGCATCAACTTTTTCACTCAAAGTACTAATTTCTTCAACGGAATTGATCTTTTTACTAGTAGGTGCTCTTTCGGTATGCCATTGTGAATAATTTGCCATAATATTATCTAACAATTTAGTAGCTTCACCCAAAGTAATTTCCATACAAGTACCACCCGCGGCAGAATCTAAAAGATTTCTAGAAACAAAGTTCAATCCCGCATATTTTTTTTGCATAATCATCCATAGATTTAAACCATGACTAGGACAATTTCTTAGCATCAATTTCATTCTTTCCCAAGATTGTGCAACATGTTCATGCTCAAGTTGCTTAAAATTCATGATTTGATTTCTAAGGGAAATAATTTTCGCGGGCGGAAAATACTTAGTAATAAAAGCATCTTTGCACTTATTGTCGGTGTCAAAACCGTCCGATCTCGGGTAGGGGGCCCCGAACTGTGCGTCTGAGGATCGAAGGTAACAGGAGGCGGGGGACACGATGTTTACCCAGGTTCGGGCCCTCTTAACGGAGGTAATACCATACTTCCTGCTTGATTGACTTGGATGAATATGAGGACTACACGAGTTGATCTACCTCGAGATCATAATGGCTAAACCCTAGATATCTAGCCTCTATGATTATGATTGCCTCTACTGACTAACCCTCCAGTTTATATAGACATCGGAGGGGACTAGGGTTATACAGAGTCGGTTTACAGAGAAAGGAATCTTCATATCTAAATGCTAAGCTTGCCATCCACGCAAAGGAGAGTCCCATCTGGATACAGGGGGAAGCCTTCCATCTTGTATATTTATGGCCCACCAGTCCGGCCCATATCACACAGCCTGGACGCCCGGGGACACCCTAATCCAGGACTCCCTCAGTAGCCCCTGAACCAGGATTCAATGATGATGTGTTCGGCGCGCAGATTATCTTCGACATTGCAAGGCGGGTTCCTCCTCCGAATACTCCAAAGTAGCTGATCAAAAGAACTATGTCCGGATTTGTAAAATAGTTATAGCCTTGAACCACAAGGGCAAAAATACTTAAACAGAAAATGAGTCATATCTTCTGACAGCTTTTTCGGCTTGTGTTCTGGCTTTATTATTATTTCGAACCGTTTTTCAGCCTCCCGCTTCGTGTTTTGAGGCGCGGGCTCCATCGACACGTCTCGTCAAAGCAGAGATCGTGTCCCCTTATTACGGGATCCTCATCAATACGGGTTTGGGTAATCCAACCGTGTTCTTTGCACGTCCCCTGGGGAACAGGTGAGGTTTAAGGCTCGTGGGGGGACGCTTGATATTCGCTGCCTTTATAAGAAGATTAGGATCCACCTTTTTACCCCACGCCTTCTTTCTCCTCAGCCCATCCGTCCTCAAGCTCCAGCGCCCAAGCTCCAAACTTTCCCCTCGCCGCCAAGTACTCCAATCATGTCTGGATCTAGCTCACAAGGCAAGTGGATGGCCTCCTCCGTGATGGAGAAAGACATCAAAGAGCTTCGGGAAGCGAGGTATTTGACAGCGGAGATTAGGCATAGACTCCCTACCAAAGAGCAAGTCATCCCCACTCCAGAACCTGGTGAGAGGGTCGTATTCCTCCCTCACTTTCTCCGTGGACTAGGATTTCCCATACACCCCTTTGTCCGAGGTCTCATGTTTTATTACGGGCTAGATTTCACGATCTGGCCCCGAGTTCCTTTCTCCACATCTCGGCGTTTATTATCATGTGCGAGGCATTCCTCTGCGTCCCTCCACACTTCGGCCTATGGCTCAAAATTTTCAATGTGAAGCCGAAGGTGGTCGACGGGCAACATGCGGACTACAGCGGTGCCATGATAAGCAAACTTCCCAAAGTTATCTGGCCCAAAGGGGCCTTTGTGGATACCATCAAGATATGGTAGCACGAGTGGTTTTACATTACTGAACCCCGCGACACCAAATGGGCTGCCGCCCCCGCATTCAGATCCAGACCCCCGCCCCGGCTCGCGTCCTGGACCAACAAGGGTCTGGATTGGGGATCATCTGACGAGGTGCTGATGCTGAAGAAGCGCATCAAAAATATCATAGAGAAAAACACGAGCCTCACAGATGTGATCAGGTGATGCTCATCCGCCGGTCTCTTCCCTGCCAACGCCGGCCTCTCCGCATGTGGGAGTTCAATCCAGAACGACCACGGATCCTGACGCGATTCTTCGGCACGACGTACAAAGCGATCTAGAAGCTACTTTTTAAGACTCAGAAGTCATGGCCGGAGACGTTCGAAGACATCGGCCTCGACAGCAAACATCCAGCCTACCCTGTAAGTGCTATTTTTCCTAACATAACACAGTTAATTAACCAAAAGAGGAGACGGACTGAGAATTCCATCTTATGACACATGGCTGGACGAAGAAGGCGGAGCGGATCAGATGTCCAGCTCCATTACCCAAAAACCCAACAAATCCTCTTTTAATGAAGATGCTGGTCCCGGCGCCCTATCAAGCGCCGGAGAAAAGGGTCCGTAAGAAGGGCAAGGAAGCCAAAGATTGCCTCCATTGCAAAGGTACTTTGGATGGGGTGTCCGGAGAGAACGAAACCCATTCCTCCGAGGACGATGAGGACGAGGAGGAGGAAGAGGAAAAGGAGGAGGAGGAGGTCGACAGCACCCTTTCCCCGAAGGGGAAGAAGAAAAAGAAGAGGGCGGCCTCCGAAGAACCGGAGGCGGAGGCGCCCAAAAGGGAAAAAATATCCCTTCCAGACGGCTCGGATTCAGACACCGAGGCCATCCCCAAGTGGCGCCCCTGGCCGAAGCCCCTTGCCAAATCGTGGGTATCCGAAGATGCCATACACATGTCCGGTTTTGATGGGTATGGTATTTAACGTTTTGAATGGTGCAGGCCGGCCCGCGATCTTCCCCAACAGTCATCGGAGGGGAACTCCTTGGACCCAAGGATGATGGAGAGCGAGTCACATTCGCGGGCCTCCCCACCTCTAGCCAAGGACGACACCGAGGTGTTGTCCTGAAGGGCCTCTCTGGGGCACGAGGCGGTACAGGAAGCCGTCAAAACGGCGCCAGCAGGTAACACTTCAGTCGCCGAAGACACGGGCGTTACAATCCCCTCGGGGCTGACGGCGGGTCTAGACCAGTCTGGCCATCAGCCGGGCACTACTCCAGAAACCCCAATGGTTCTAGAGCAGAACAAGCAATCCTCCTTGAGGGAGGGGGGAGTGCCAACTCCCGCGGCAACCTCCGCTAGTCCGGAGGCGCCGAATACACTGATGGAGGCATTACAACGAGCTTCCATCATGGAGGAGCACCGCACCCTGATGGGTGCGGTAGTTGAAAAGGTTCAATCTGCCAAGAACAGACTGAACGAGGCCTTTGCCGGCCTGTTAACAGGCTTCGAGGTATGCAATGTAATATTCCTGACCGCTCATCATATAAAAAGATGCCTGTGTATAAGTAGTAGCCCCTGAGACTCTGATCGTCCCGTTTGTTAATAAAAAGGAGGCGGACAGAGGATCAATAATTTGCACAGGAGCTAACACACTTTCATATGTTGAAATGTAGGCTTCACTGTTAGCGGCAACTGCCCAGGCCGCTGAGGTATGCGAACTGAAGCGTCAGCTGGGACTGGCCGATGAGGATCTATTCCGCATCAATAAGGGTTTTGATGAGGCACAGGGTATATACTTTTTTGTTTTAAAACGCTTCGGTCAGGCCCATACCTCTGGAGTTTGAAAGCTCATGTGCTGCTATGTGCGTGGTTGCAGGTAGCACGACTGCAGTTGAGGCCCTTAGGGGTGAACTTGCCTAGGCCCAAGAGCAGGCAAGGGTGAACAAGGTGGCCGCTGAAAAAGCATCCGAGGACTTGAAGGCCGAGCAGGTTATCTGCTTCCAGTATGAGGAGCGGGTAACCAAAGTACAGAAGGCGCTCAAGGACACCGATGACAAGTATAAGTCCCTGGAGGAGAAGAGAAGAGCCCAGGAGACCGACCATACCAAGGCCCTTAAAGAGGCCGAGGAGGCGCGAGCCGAATCCCAAGCGGCGCGTGAGGAGATGAAGCAGGCCGGACAAGTAGCGGCTGGTAAGCCCCTTTTTCTACAGATTAAATTCGGCAATCAGTCGTATGTTTTTTCTCACGCGACTGTGGGGTGTTTTTAGATGTCTTTGTGGATTTTCCGAAGAGCACTGCTGACGCCGCGCGATTCTTCCAAGCCCAGGAGGGTCGTGCGACTGAGCAGCAATTCTGGAGCCAGTTCGCGGCACGGGAGTGCCCTGTACTGCTGAATGACCAGATGTCGCAGTGGGCCGAGCTGCATAGGGTGTCCGACGCGGCAATGAGGGATGTCATAGTTCGGCTGTGGCCGATCGAACCCGTTCTGAGTAGCTATTTTGGCTTAGTGCGGCGGCTTTTTGACGCCCTGCCCCGTATTGATGCGTTTAAGCGGTCGTCGTGCATAGAAGGTGCGCGGCTGGCTTTTGCTCATGTCAAGATGCACTAGGCCAAGATGAAGGCCGCCAGCGTGGCCGTTGAAGGTCCGCCCGGAGACAGGATCCACCGTATGCCTGAGCGCTATTTCGAAGACGTTCTAGAAGGCGCCCGCTTAATAGAGGGACAATGCTCGAAGGACATCTTGTTCGAATGAATTTGTTCGAATGCCTGGATCTTTGTATGAACTAATGCTTCGTAATATATTATATTGCTTATCTTTAAAAGTGTTATTTCTCCTCTCCGGCCGTTGTATACCTGAGAGTTTGCCAGTCGTCGTCTTCAGCCCCCACGTAAGTAATACAAGGGTGCCCGGGATGGCACATAATCACTCTTGACCCAACGTCTTGGTCTGTAAAGGAGGTGTTAGTGCGGTGAGCGAGGCAATCGTACTATGCAGCTTTCCACTCTCACTTAGCCATAGGTGTTTGACAATGGGGTTGTAAGATAGCCCCTGGTGCGTATGCGGTGTTTGAACTTAGATGCCTTTAGACGCATGACTGAACGAAGCCAGACCTTTGTGTAATACGAAAGAAATCGCTAGAGATTTAATAAGTCACCGAATTGCTGACCGGCTCTCGCCGCATCACGACAGTCAGTTTTCGGCTTTCTCTACTGAGGTGCTTGACCGGGCTAGCCGGAGACACAATCGCAGTAGTTCTCCCTTTGCTACCTTAGCCGAAAAACGGAATGTAAGGTGGCAAGCACAGGAGCCGGGCAACCCAACTATTGACCAAAGACGTGATTCGGAGCCGATGCATATAATGCAGTATTCGGGACGCCAAAGTATACTCTGAGAGTGTTCAGACTTTCTATCGCTGAAGATATGTATATGGCTCGAATAGAGCCCCTGGCGATTTATGTCGTACCAAGGTGTATATGCAACTTTGGACATAAGATGGGAAAAAAGGGAAAAGGGGCCAATACCAAACAAGGCTGGGTGAAACTGTTTTCATTATAGTCTGGTTGGTACGTCAAAACGTATTTTTATAGAAGATGCAGTAAGCATCACGGCTATTTTACATGCCAAGAACAAGGGAAAGCTGTATACAGGTCCTAAATTTGAAAAGATGATCTAGAAGATCCTTTGGATGTTCTGACGCACGTCTGCGCTGCTTTTCACCTTGTCGTGGGATCCTTTGAGAGGATCAACGATCAAGTATGTATAAGGGGCCTAGAAGGGGGCCCTTGTTAGCTCCGGGAATTGATGCGGGCTTGTAAAGAACCTGAAAAAATAAAAATAAGACGAAAAAAGGTAGAGCAATATGTAGGTTCGGATAGGGTCGACCCATATTGTGGATCCTATGTTTTAGTATGCCTCCATCCTTGCCCATGGTATTTTTAACACGTAGTTATGCACGCGCGGTACGCATGCCGCTATCAGTCCGGGGCATTAGCGGAGGCCAAAATTGCTAATCTAGCTCTATATGAGTGGAGTTTTCATTCTGCAAGGTAGACTAAACTTATTTAACAGTGTTTGGGGGCTTGACTACCGGTGGGTTCTTCGACTTAGCGAGGCCACCCTGCATCTCAGCCGCGAGGGCCACGGTGTGCTCCTCTGTACGGAGGGAGCGCTCCATGTTTCCATTGACTGTTATAACGCCACGTGGTCCAGGCATCTTAAGCTTGAGATAAGTGTAGTGCGGGACTGCATTGAAACGGGCAAAAGCAGTTTGTCCGAGTAGCACATGATAGCCACTTCGGAACGGGACAATGTCGAAGATCAGGTCTTCGCTCCGTAAGTTATCCGGTAAGCCCAAGACGACTTCCAGCGTTATGGATCCTGTGCAACAGGCCTCTACACCGGGTATTACCCCTTTAAAGGTGGTTTTGTTGGGCTTGATTCTTGATGGATCAATGCCCATTTTACGAATAGTGTCCTGATAAAGCAGATTGAGACTGCTGTCGCCATCCATAAGGACTCGCGTGAGGTGGAATCCGTCAATGATTGGATCAAGGACCAGTGCAGCCGAACCCCCATGATGGATACTGGTCAGATGGTCTCTGCGATCGAAGGTGATTGGACAAGCTGACCACAGATTAAACTTTGGGGCGACTGGCTCTAAGGCACAGACGTCCCTTAATGCACGCTTGCGCTCCCGCTTGGGGATATGAGTGACGTAGATCATTTTCACTGTTTTGACCTCGGGGGGAAATTTCTTCTGTCCCCCTGTGTTTTGTGGGCGAGGCTCTTCATCATCGTCCTCGTGGGGCAGCCCTTTCCCCTTGTGTTCGGCGTTGAGCTTGCCGGCCTGTTTAAAGACCCAACAATTCCTGTTGGTATGATTGGCAGGCTTTTCGGGGGTGCCATGAATCTGGCAAGGCCGATCGAGTATTCTGTACAAACTAGATGGACCATCTCTGTTTTCTTTGAATGGCCTCTTCCGTTGACCGGGTTTGGAGCCACTGAATCTGGCATTAACCGCTGTGTCTTCGGTATCTTGGTTGTTGTTCGACGCTTGTGTTTATTGCCTCATGGCTTGCCATTGCCATCCCTGGCTTCGGAAGTGCCGGGGTCGCTGGTGCTATTGCTTCGACGAGCCAGCCAGCTATCTTCTCCCGCGCAAAAGTGGGTCATGAGTGCAGTAAGGGTTGCCATGGACTTCGGCTTTTCTTGGCCGAGGTGTCGGGCGAGTCACTCGTCTCGGACACTGTGTTTAGAGGCCGCAAGGGCTTCGGCGTCCGGACAATCCACAATTTGGTTCTTTTTAATCAAGAACCTGGTCCAAAGTTTCCGGGGTGATTCTCCGGGCTGCTGGACTATGTGGCTAAGGTCATCGGTGCCTGGAGGCCGAACATAGGTACCTTGAAAGTTGTCTCTAAAGGCGTCCTCCAAGTCCTCCCAGCTTCCAATAGAGTTTTCTGGGAGGCTGTTCAGCCAATGCCGTGCTGGCCCCTTGAGTTTTAGGGGCAGGTACTTGATGGCATGGAGGTCATCACCGCGAGCCATGTGGATGTGGAGAAGAAAATCTTTGATCCATACTGCAGGGTCCGTCGTACCATCGTATGATTCGATGTTCACAGGTTTAAATCCTTCGGGGAACTGGTGCTCCATAACCTCATCGGTGAAGCACAAGGGGTGTGCAGCGCTTCTATATCGAGCGATGTCGTGACGCAGTTCAGATGAAGTCCGAATGCAGTTCTTGGCTTGAGTGAGGTTGTGCCTGCCACGCCAGGCCTGATGGCCTTCCTCTCGTGTCGGAGCACGCCCCCTTGACCCATAGATTGATCTTGTTAGACTGGCTCTATTATCCAGGTCCTTGTGTAAGTCATAGGTATAGCCCGGGGCCGCTGCCTCCCTGCCTTGACGGCGTGGTGGCGCAGGCTGGTGTTCGGCGTGGGTAGCCGGTCTGTCCCGTCCGTGCGGTGGTCGGTCGGGCTCGTCGGCGTTTTTATGCTTTGGCGGTATTGGCTCAAGGGCCTCATCGTCAAATTGAGGTAGTAGCTTACGCTTTGCGTAACTCTTGGTTGGGCGCTCGAGGCCGTATTTCTCGGCTGCCAGGACATTAGTCCATTTGTCATCGAGTATATCCTATTCAGCTTGAAGCTGCTGTTGCTTCTTTTTCAGACTTCTCGCAGTGGCGATTAGCCTGCGCTTAAAGCGCTCTTGCTCGAGGGGCTCCTCCGGCACGATGAAGTCTTTGTCGCCGAGGCTCACATCCACTTCGGAGATCAGTAGGTAGTTACTATCCTCCGAGTCCTCGTTCCCGATTGGATCATCGGGTTTAACTTGCCCGTCTTCCATATCATCCTATTCGGATGTTGGCTCGGCAAGGGCTTCTGGGTCTTCGGCGTTCTCCGGAGTGTTATTGTCTTCGGTGCCGGTATTGCTGTCTTTTTCGCGACACGAGTTTGAGCGGCGCCGCTGACGTCGACGCTTTGGAGGTGCTTCGGCAGGCTTGTCCTCAGCCGGATCCTTCTTGCCATCGTTGTTATCCTCTTTGGGTGTATCCACCATGTATACATTGTATGTGGAGGTAGCCATCCACCGTCCAGTGAACGGAGGGTTTTGGCCTTGATCGTCTCCAGCATCGTCGTCCATACCGTCGATGTCTTCGGAGGCGTAGTCCAGCATGTCGGTTAGATCCTTGACAGTGGCTATGAAGTGGGTGATGGGTGGGACTTAAAATTCCCTGCTCTCAGCCCCTAAGCCGGGCTGGGCGTAATTCAGAGGCGATTCCTCTATGATGGCGAGGGATCACATTAAGTCCAGGGCCTCGTTTATGAGTGAGGTTTGAATAGAGAGGCGAGGGTCTGCCGGGCTGGCTAGGGTCAAGGCCTCCTGGCCGCCCCCACTTATAGCGGACCTCGAGAGTTCGGATTCAGAGTCCGAGGGAGAGTCCGACGCTTTAGTGACAAGGGGAGTTCGGTTCGTCTTTGGGTTTGCTGATGACGCCGTCCCCTCCGGATCTCCGGTAGCGAGTTCCTTGACTACAGAGAGTCCGGCAGGCTCTAAGTTCCCGTCTTCGGACCCGGCGGTCCGCTCCGGATCTAAGGCCGGAGCAGTGGTCGTGGTCGCGAATCCTTCGAAGATCAAGTCTCCTCGGATATCGGCGACATAGTTTAGGTTCCTGAAACTGATCCGATGACCAGGGGCATAGCTGTCGATCTGCTCGAGGTGGCCAATCGAATTGGCGCATAGTGCGAAGCCGCCGAATACGAAGATTTGGCCGGGGAGGAAAGTGTCCTCTGAAACAACATCATTGTAGATGATCGAACAAGCCATCAAACCTTCTGTCGACAACACAGAGGAACTCTCAATGAAAGCACAAATGTTGGTGTCAAAACCGGCCGATCTCTGGTAGGGGGTCCTGAACTGTGCGTCTGAGGATCGAAGGTAACAAGAGGCGGGGGACACGATGTTTACCCAGGTTCGGGCCCTCTTAATGGAGGTAATACCCTACTTCCTGCTTGATTGACTTGGATGAATATGAGGATTACAAGAGTTGATCTACCTCGAGATCTTAATGGCTAAACCCTAGCTATCTAGCCTTTATGATTATGATTGCCTTTACTGACTAACCCTCCGGTTTATATAGACACCGGAGGGGACTAGGGTTATACAGAGTCGGTTTACATAGAAAGGAATCTTCATATCTGAATGCTAAGCTTGCCATCCACGCAAAGGAGAGTCCCATCCGGATACGGGGAAGCCTTCCATCTTGTATATTTACGGCCCACCAGTCCGGCCCAGATCACATAGCCCGGACGCCCAGGGACCCCCTAATCCAGGACTCCCTCACTTATCCCAAGAATCAATACTATTACGAGGCACAAATGAAAACGAAATTTTTGCACGATCTCGCAAAGAGAAAGGAAACAATTTTAATTTCACAATATCATTGTCCACGTATTTTTTCTTTTGCATATCACACAATTTTACGGAAGTGTTTAGATGGGACACGACATGCTCATTAGGAGTACCGGAAAATTGCTCTTTCAGAACAAGATTCAATAAAGCGGCATTAATATCATAACACTCCGCACTAGCGGGGGAGCAGCAATTGGAGTACTAATAAAATCATTATTATTGGTGTTGGAAAAACACACAGCTTGGTATTTTCATGAGACATTATGACTACGCAAACAAGATCACATGCAAACAAAAGATCGAATGAGAAAAAGGCAAACGAAAAGAAGGCAAATCTTATTGTGCGTTTGTAAAAAAACGTTCTAGAAGTGGGGGAGATGAAAACGAGAGGCAAATGGAAAATGAAGTAAATTGCAAGGAGATAAGATTTGTGATTGGGTACCTGATAGATGTTGATGATGTCTCTCTAGCAACAGTGCCAGGAATTCTTCCTGATTGCTTGTATCTCCGTTGGTATTTCCCCGAAGAGGATAGGATGATGCAGCACAACAACAGTAAGTATTTCCCTCAGTTATGAAACCAAGGTTATCAATCTAGCAGGAGAACCAAGCAACACTATGTAAATAGCACCTACACATAAATAACAAATCCATGGAATCCAACGCGTAAGAGAGGTTGTAAAGCCCTCCTTGGTATTGGGATAGATAAAATTGTATGAGATTTGATAAAGAGATCTGACAAAAACACAAAATAAAATAAATAAAGAAACAGTCCATGTAACACCCCGCATGTAACTTGCCATATTTGTAACTCCGACTCTTGCCATTTCCGGCTATGTGATAGGTTTTTTCCCTCCGTTGTTGGGTTTTGTCTTTCGTTTTGTATTTTGTCATGTCATGCATTTTCATATCATATCATCATGTGCATTGCATTCGCATACGTGTTCGTCTCATGCATCCGAGCATTTTCCCTGTTGTCCGTTTTCCAATCCGGCGCTCCTATCTTCCCCGGTGCACCCTTCTAGTTTTCTTTCGTGTGCGTGTGTCAAACTTTCTCGGAATGGACCGAGGCTTGTCAAGTGGTCTTAATATACCACCCGGAGACTACCGGTCAAGTTTCGTTCCATTCGGAGGTCGTTTGGTACTCCAACGGTTAACCGGGCCTCCGCAATGTCCATTTGAGTGTCCAGCAAAAAACCCCTCCAAAACCAGCCCAAAGCCCACCAAACTCTCTTCCATGCTCTAGGTCGTTCGATCACGATCGTGTGGGCGAAAACCGCACCTCATTTGGAGTCTCCTAGCTCCCTCTACCTATAAATGAGTGGGCATCCCGAAAAACGAAATCTCAGACGAAACCCTAACCCTCTCCCTCCGCGCCGCGCCGGACGCGTCCGCCCGCGCCGGACACGTCCGCCGCGCCGCCCGGCCAACCCGCGAGCGCCACGTGGCCGCCTCCGGCCTCGCCCCGCCGCCGGCCCGCGGGGCCCGACTCCGGCCCCCGCGGCCCACGCCCGCCGCCGCGCGCCTGCCCCGCCGCCGGGCGCCGCCTCCGCCGCCGCCGGCCATCGCCATCGCCACCGGTCGCCGCCGCCACGAGCTTCCCCGCCGGTCCCGCGCGCTCGCCGCCCGCCGCCGGCCACCTTCCCCGCCGGAGCAGCCCCGCCGGCCTCGTCCTCCCCCACCGGCGCCGCCGCTCCCTCTGCCTTCCTTCCTCCTCCCGCCGGCGACGAGCTCGGGATCGAGCAAGCCTCCTCGATCCGATCTGGTATAGCACTGTTCCCGTTGACTTTCCCCGAGCTCCGTTTTTTTCCCAAGTCTGTGAATTCCATCAGCAAGTGCTTGTGTTCCTGATGCGATAACTTTGTGCATGTAGCTCCGATTCGCGCGTATAATATGTCAAATTGTTCGTCTCGTGATGCTCTTCATTTTGTTCAATTGCATCATTTTCATTAGAGGTCATCTTGATGCCCAAATCTTCGTTGGAAGAGGGCTAGTTGCTGTTAATCTCTGGTTCTTAACAGAACTTGGAGATTTGTCATTTTTGTATCATTTATTCTGTGCACCTTTTGAGCATGAGCTCTACATGTGTTTTGAAGTATGCCATGCCATCTTTCCAGTGGTATAGTCCATGTATTTTTGTGATCTATGTGGTGACTAGCACAAGCATGCAAAGTAGGTCCCGTAATATTTCTGATTTCAGGGACTTAGTGATTTCTCTAAGTCCTAGTCTGCTGTAATTTTGTTGCCATGAAAACTTGATGCTACAGAGAGATCCGTGCATATTTTGGAGATGTAAAGTAGGGATGTTTTGTAGCTATAGTTGTAATTGATCCATTCCTGCAATTGTTTGCAATTTTAGGGTACCATAGCATGACTCAATCTTGCTCTACTTTTGCTATAAAATATTTCTGACAGATTCTTAACATGACATGCATTTTTGCCAAGCTTATTGTAGTTGATCCATACATGCTATGCAATTGTTCTTGCCATGGATAGCTTCATAAACATGCCATCTTTCTGTAGGTATGCTTGGGTTGTCATGCATTGCTCTGTAGTGAGTGCATCAAGCTCACAAAGAGTCCTACATATTAATATTTCTGCCATGCTCTGTTTTCTGCCAAGTCTGAAACCTGATAACGAAACTTGCTATGTTTACATGCTTGCCATCATATCTTCTGGCCCTTTTTGGCTTATCGTCAGTAAGGTACTTTTGTAATGTGCATTTAGTAGAACACTACCATGCCTTGTTTTGCTATGTTAATTTCCTGTAGCATGTTGATTTCGTGCTCTGAACATTGCTACCTGATGCTGTTTTCTGCCATGTCCAGTTTTCCACTAAGTCTGTGAACCTGTAATCTTTTACACTTTTGCCATGCTTGTTTGAGCTTGATATGTTATGAACTAGCAGTAGCTCAGTGTTCATCTTTTGTCAAGCATCTCCTGTAGATTACTGCCATGTGCTTTGTTGCTATGTTGGGGTGCTGTAGCATTGTTACTTGTTGTATTTTAAGTGCTATCTTGCTGTTAATCGCAGATTAGTGTCATTCTTGTTTTGCTCGCCATTTGCAAACCGTGCATCCGATTCCGGTGATCTTTATATCGATTTCGACCGAAATCATCTCATCTTTCCAGTGGCATGCTTGGTTTGCCAAGTTACTGCCATGTTCATCATTTTCCTTCCGGAGCACGCATACGCATCGCATACCATATCTTGCATATCATACATGTCTTGCATCATGTTGCTTGTGCATTTCTCGTTGTTGATTGTGGTTCCGTTTGTTTGTGTTCTTGTCTTGGGTAGAGCCGGGAGACGAGTTCGTGAACGAGGAACCTGTCGAGTACGCTTACGAGGATCAAGCTTTCGACAACTCTGAGAATCTTGCAGGCAAGATGACCACCCCTCGAAATCACTTCTATCTTTGCTATGCTAGTTGTTCGCTCTATTGCCATGCTCGCTACCTATCACTTGCTATATCATGTCTCCTATTTCAGCCATGTCAGCCCCTAACCATCTTTTCCTAGCAAACCGTTGTTTGGCTATGTTACCGCTTTTGCTCAGCCCCTCTTATAGCGTTGCTAGTTGCAGGTGAAGTTGAAGTTTGTTCTATGTCGGAACATGGATATGTTGGGATATCACAATATCTATTATTTAATTAATGCATCTATATATTTGGTAAAGGGTGGAAGGCTCGGCCTTATGCCTGGTGTTTTGTTCCACTCTTGCCGCCCTAGTTACTGTTATACCGGGATTATGTTCCTTGAGTTTGCGTTCCTTACACGGTCGGGTGATTTATGGGACCCCCTTGACAGTTCGCCTTTAATAAAACTCCTCCAGCAAGGCCCAACCTTGGTTTTACCATTTGCGACCTATACCTTTTTCCCCCGGGTTTTCTAGAGCCCGAGGGTCATCTTTATTTTAAACCCCCGGGCCAGTGCTCCTCTGAGTATTGGTCCAAACTGTCAGTCGCCGGTGGCCACCAGGGGCAACTCTGGTCTGGCCTATCGGAAGCTTGGACAATCCGGTGTGCCCTGAGAACGAGATATGTGCAGCTCCTATCGGGATTTGTCGGCACATTCGGGAGGCTTTGCTGGTCTTGTTTTACCATTGTCGAGATGTCTTGTAAACCGGGATTCCGAGACTGATCGGGTCTTTCCGGGAGAAGGTTTATCCTTCGTTGACCGTGAGAGCTTATGATGGGCTAAGTTGGGACACCCCTGCAGGGTATTAACTTTCGAAAGCCGTGCCCGCGGTTATGTGGCAGATGGGAATTTGTTAATGTCCGGTTGTAGATAACTTGTCACTTGACCCAATTTAAAATACACCAAGTGCGTGTGTAGCCGTGATGGTCTCTTCTCGGCGGAGTCCCGGGAAGTGAACACGGTCTGTGTTATGTATGACGTAAGTAGGTGTTCAGGACCTCTTCTTGGTCATTGCTAGATGACGTCCGCTCCATTGCTTCTCTTCTCGCTCTCATTTGCGCAAGTTAGCCACCATATATGCTTTTGTCGCTGCAGCTCCACCTCTTTGCACCACCTTTTCCTACAAGCTTAAATAGTCTTGATCTCGCGGGTGTGAGATTGCTGAGTCCCCGTGACTCACAGATACTTCCAACACCAGTTGCAGGTGCCGACGATGCCAGTGCAGACGATGGCGTCGATCTCAAGTGGGAGTTCGACGAGGAACGTGGTCGTTATTATGTGTCTTTTCCTGATGATCAGTAGTGGAGCCCAGTTGGGACGATCGGGGATCTAGCATTTGGGGTTGTCTTATTTTCATCTGGATTTTGACCGTACTCGGTCTATATGATTGTATTTTGGATGATGTATGAATGATATTTATGTATTGTGTGAAGTGGCGATTGCAAGCCAACTCTTTATCCCATTCTTGTTCATTACATGGGATTGTGTGAAGATGACCCTTCTTGCGACAAAACCACTATGCGGTTATGCCTCTAAGTCGTGCCTCGACACGTGGGAGATATAGCCGCATCGTGGGCGTTTCAAGTTGGTAATCAGAGCCATCCCCGACTTAGGAGCCCCCTGCTTGATCGAATCGCTGGCGTTGTTGAGTCTAGATTAAAAAATGTTTTGAGTCTTAGGATTATATATATCGGAGAGTAGGATTCTTTTACTCCTCAGTCCCTTCGTCGCTCTGGTGAGGTCTCCTGACGTAGAAGTTTTGACTACTCTCTCCTCAAATTTCACTAATTTTTTTTTTTAGGATCACGCGGGTATCTTGGAATCGTTCCGATCGATTTGTGACGAGAACATTGTTCTTGGTGCCTCCTGTCATTTAGGGGTTGTGGCAGTGTCCCGGGGAGTTGAGCTCCGAGGTGTTGTCGTCACAATTTTATCGTTGCAGTTCTGAAATACCTGAGTTTCGCCGACATCGAAATCTCTTTTATGCAGTTGTTGGTGAGATCACCTCGACGCCACCCAGTACTGTGGCGGGAGTTCGGGAGTATTGCCATAACTTGCATAACGGATGTTTTTCGAAGGTTGAGGTAAACGATTTCCGAAGGGTTCTTGGTTATGTGTTGACGGATGGATACAGCTGGATCTAGGGATTGCTAGTTTGGGTGATATATATTTGTGTCCCCTGTATCCCCTACACCAGATTGCATAACCAGAAAGTTTCGGGAGTTTATAAGTGGGAATTCAAGTAGCCTTAGGATTTCTTTTCGACAGATGCATGATATGAGATTGGGGTTCGACGTCTAGTGGTCCGCCTGTATACGGTTGATTTTACAGTGGTCTCGTTGTGTCTTAAAGAGTCCATGGCTTTGCCGACTCGGGGACGCTTCGTATGTCATGTGCACAGCCTTGTACATGATGGTGCTGTACGATTGAGCCCGTGTGGGCCCCACCACGAAAACTTCGGACGAAATTTCTATCATATGTTTGTTCCGGCTTATTCTGCAAGCCAATACTTTGTTTTATTTTGTGTTTTGGTATTCGAGTTGCTTCGAATTCAGATGCTCATTCCATATCTTTTTCAAGTGGCTTCTCTACTTATGGAAATGTGACGATTTACTACAGAACTCATTCGTTCATCTTCGTGCGAATGTTATTATGAAGACTATATGTTGCAATTTCTATCCGTTTGATTCTACTTATCTTTTGTCTATCAAGATGCTAACGGATGTCACCCTCTTCAGGATGGCTCCGCCAACGCGTCAGAATCCGGATCGAAATGAAGGGAGTCAAGCGATCCCTCCGCCACCACCTCCACCTCCGGAGGCATGGCAATCAATCATGGCAGCCACCAACGCCAATGCTCAGATGATTCTGCAACTCTTGCAAGAACGTACTCAAGGGCAAGGCAATCAAGGCAATCAAGGTCAAGGCAACAATCAGTTTCACTTTGCCACTCTCAACCAGTTTCTCGCAAATTAGCCCAAGTCTTTCAGCTACTATGCCGAGGCCACGGATGCCGATGATTGGCTCGTGGACATTAACAAGCATTTTGAATGTAGCAATGTCAGGCCTGAGGACTTTGTCAAGTTCGCTTCTTTCCAGCTCAAGGACCAAGCTGCTGATTGGTTTCAACAATACAAAGATTCCAGAGGAGGTCGTGTGATCACTTGGACTGACTTCTGTCGGGACTTCAAAGCGCACCACATTCCACAAAGTGTTGTTGAGAGCAAGCGTGAGGAGTTCCGCAATCTCAAGCAAGGAAACATGTCTGTGTATCAATATAACATTCAGTTTCAGAAACTTGCTCGCTTCGCTAAACAAGACGTTCCTGATGAGAAGAGCATGATCTATCACTTCCGAGGTGGCCTTAAAGAGGATCTGCAGTTAGCTCTCGTTCTTGTTGAGCCTACTCAGTTTGATCAATTCTACAATATGGCACTGAAGCAAGAGGCTGCTCAGCTCAAGTGTGAGGCTTCTAAGAAGAGAGTCAGGGACGCAGTTCAGTCTTCTTCTTCCTCACTTGTGTCAGCTAAGCAACAGAAGTTCTGGTTGCCTCCTCCTCCTCCGTTTCGTCAGCCTTACCAGTAGAAGAACAAAGGTGGCCATGGTTCTTCAAACTCTTCCAACTCTGGCTATCAGAACAAGTCTCAGAATCAAGCTCCCAAGTCCAATGCTCCTTATCACCGTCCACTCTCAGAGGTGACTTGCAACAAATGTCAGCAGAAAGGTCACTATGCTAACAAGTGCTTCAACCAGAGGCGTCTTCCTCCTCCTCCTCCTGTCAGATCTTCCAGCAATGCAGTGGTCAAGCATAATCCAAAGTTTGCAAAGGTGAACATGATGAATGCAGCTCAAGCGGAGGAATCTACTGATGTGATAATGGGTAATCTTCCTATTAATGATATTCCTGCAAAAGTTCTTTTTGATACTGGTGCATCGCTTTCTTTCATTTCAAGACCTTTTGCATCCAAGCATGAATTGCTTTTCCAAGGATTGCCTAGGCCGTTAGCAGTTGTCTCTCCGGGCAAATGCATGAACGCAAGTTCCATGGTTCCGAATGTTACCATCAAGTTGGGCGATTATGCATTCCAGTCTTCTCCAATTGTTCTTGGCGACTCGGATATTGATCTTATTCTCGGGATGGACTGGCTTTCTAAGCACAAGGCTCAACTTGATTGTGCTGCCAGAGAAATTCAACTGACACACTCGTCTGAGGATGTGATTGTTTTTGCCGCTCGTGATGAAACCATTCGGTTTTTCTCTCTCAATGAGAAGGGCGAATTGGATGCCATCTCTCAAATTCCAGTCGTTTGCGAATATCAGGATGTCTTTCCAGAAGAGCTTCCGGGTATGCCTCCGCACCGGCCAGTTGAGTTCGTTATCGAACTAGAGCCTGGTACTGTACCCGTTTGCAAGCGTCCATACAAGCTTGGACCAAACGAGCTGAAGGAATTGAAGAAGCAGCTCGATGAACAAGAACGTCTGGGTTTGATCAGACCGAGTTCTTCTCCATGGGGTTGTGGTGTTCTTTTTGTCAAGAAGAAGGATGGCACAGACCGACTTTGTGTCGACTACCGTCCATTGAACAAGAAGACAATCAAGAACAAGTACCCACTTCCCAACATCAATGAGCTATTTGAGCAACTCAAGGGCGCTAAAGTTTTCTCGAAGCTTGACCTTCGTATGGGTTATCATCAGATTCGCATTCATGAAGAAGATATTCCCAAGACAGCATTCAGAACGAGTTTTGGTTCCTATGAATATACTGTCGTGTCTTTCGGCCTTGTCAATGCTCCTCCAGTGTTCTCGCGGATGATGAATTTCATCTTCAACCCCTATACCAATGAATTCGTTCTGGTGTATCTCGACGATATCTTGGTTTTCTCCAAGAACAAGCAGGATCATGCCAAACATTTGCGATTGGTGCTCGACAAGCTCAGAGAGTATCAATTCTATGCGAAGTTCTCCAAATGTGAGTTTTGGCTCGATGAAGTTCTTTTCCTTGGTCACATCATCTCTGCCAAAGGCATCGCTGTTAACCCCGAGAAGGTGTCCGCAGTTCTGGATTGGGAACCTCCTCAAAATGTCAAGCAGCTCCGCAGTTTTCTGGGTCTTGCAAGTTATTGCCGAAGATTCGTTGAGAATTTTTCCAAGATTGCAAAGCCTCTTTCCAACCTCCTACAGAAGCATGTGAAGTATGTCTGGTCTCCTGAGTGTGACGTTGCTTTCAACACTCTCAAACAGAAATTAGTCACAGCTCCTGTCTTGACTCCTCCTGATGAATCCAAGCCGTATGAAGTTTTCTGTGATGCTTCTCTCCAAGGTCTCGGTGCTGTGTTAATGCAAGAGAAGAAAGTTGTGGCCTATACCTCTCGACAGTTGAAGCCCAACGAGAAGAACTACCCCACTCACGATCTTGAGTTGGCGGCAGTTGTCCATGCATTGGTTACATGGAGACATCTCTTGTTGGGAAGACAAGTGGACATTTTCACTGATCACAAGAGTCTCAAGTATATCTTCACTCAGCCCAATCTCAACCTCAGGCAGACTCGATGGGTCGAAATGATTCAAGAGTACAATCCGAGTATCGAATATACTCCAGGCAAAGCAAATGTCATTGCAGATGCTTTAAGCAGGAAAGCTTATTGCAACAGCTTAATTCTCAAGCCGTTCCAACCGGAGCTTTGTGAAGCTTTCCGCAAGCTGAATCTCCAAGTTGTTCCTCAAGGCGTTCTTGCCAACCTCATTGTATCTCCTACTTTGGAAGATCAAATTCGTGAGGCACAACTCCTTGATGCCATGGTAAAGAAGGTGAAACGTGGTATCGACAAGGGTCTTTCCAAATACAAGTGCTATCGCATTGACGACAGAGACACTTTGTTCTTCGAGGACCGGATTGTGGTTCCGAAAGGTGATCTAAGGAAAGTCATAATGATCGAGGCGCACAATTCTCTCCTTTCCATTCATCCTGGAAGTACGAAGATGTATCATGACCTCAAGCAGTCGTATTGGTGGACTCGAATGAAGCGAGAAATTGCTCAATTCGTGAATGAATGTGATGTCTGCCGAAGAGTGAAAGCAGAACACCAACGACCAGCTGGTCTCCTCCAACCTCTTGCTATTCCGGAATGGAAGTTTGATCATATTGAAATGGACTTTGTGACTGGATTTCCCAAGTCCAAGCGCGGAAATGACGCTATCTTCGTTGTCATTGACAAGCTCTCTAAAGTGGCTCATTTCCTTCCTATCAAAGAATCCATCACAGCAGCTCAGCTGGCAGAGCTCTACACCTCCAGAATTGTCTCCTTGCACGGCATTCCACAATTGATTTCTTCTGATCGTGGAAGCATCTTCACCTCTAAGTTCTGGGACTCCTTCCAGAAGGCCATGGGCACTAACATTCGCTTCAGCACAGCTTTCCATCCCCAAACTAGTGGCCAAGTCGAGCGAGTCAATCAAATTCTTGAAGATATGCTCAGGGCTTGTGTCATTTCCTTTGGCATGAAATGGGAAGATTGTCTTCCATATGCTGAATTCTCCTACAACAACAGCTTCCAAGCGAGTTCGGGCAAAGCCCCATTCGAGATTCTATATGGCAGAAAGTGCTGTACTCCTCTCAATTGGTCAGAGACTGGTGAACGCCAACTTCTTGGCAATGACTTAATCACTGAAGCTGAAGAAATGTGTAAAGTCATCCGTGATAATCTCAAAGCCGCGCAATCGCGCCAGAAGAGTTATTATGATAGTAAGCATCGTGATTTGGCTTTCGAGATCGGAGACCATGTCTACCTCCGCGTCTCTCCAATGAAAGGCACTCGTCGCTTCGGTATCAAAGGGAAGCTTGCCCCTAGATACGTGGGTCCTTTCAAGATCATTGGCAAAAGAGGCGACCTCGCCTATAAACTTGAGCTTCCTTCCAACTTCGCGAACGTGCACGATGTGTTCCACGTGTCACAGCTCCGCAAGTGCTTCAAGACGCCTGAGCGCACTATCGACTTCGAAGAGATTGACCTCCAAGAAGATTTGTCTTATCATGAGCACCCCGTTGCTATTCTGGAAGAAACTGAGCGCAAGACTCGCAACAAGTCTATCAAATTCCTGAAAGTGAAGTGGTCGCACCATTCCGACCGGGAAGCCACCTGGGAACGTGAGGACCATCTCCGTTCCGAATATCCGGAGTTCTTTCAGTCCTAGATCTCGGGACGAGATCCTCTCGTAGTGGTGGAGTGTTGTAACACCCCGCATGTAACTTGCCATATTTGTAACTCCGACTCTTGCCATTTCCGGCAATGTGATAGGTTTTTTCCCTCCGTTGTTGGGTTTTGTCTTTCGTTTTGTATTTTGTCATGTCATGCATTTTCATATCATATCATCATGTGCATTGCATTCGCATACGTGTTCGTCTCATGCATCCGAGCATTTTCCCCGTTGTCCGTTTTCCAATCCGGCGCTCCTATCTTCCCCGGTGCACCCTTCTAGTTTTCTTTCATGTGCGTGTGTCAAACTTTCTCGGAATGGACCGAGGCTTGTCAAGTGGTCTTAATATACCACCCGGAGACTACCGGTCAAGTTTCGTTCCATTCGGAGGTCGTTTGGTACTCCAACGGTTAACCGGGCCTCCGCAATGTCCATTTGAGTGTCCAGCAAAAACCCCCTCCAAAACCAGCCCAAAGCCCACCAAACTCTCTTCCATGCTCTAGGTCGTTCGATCACGATCGTGTGGGCGAAAACCGCACCTCATTTGGAGTCTCCTAGCTCCCTCTACCTATAAATGAGTGGGCATCCCGAAAAACGAAATCTCAGACGAAACCCTAACCCTCTCCCTCCGCGCCGCGCCGGACGCGTCCGCCCGCGCCGGACACGTCCGCCGCGCCGCCCGGCCAACCCGCGAGCGCCACGTGGCCGCCTCCGGCCTCGCCCCGCCGCCGGCCCGCGGGGCCCGACTCCGGCCCCCGCGGCCCACGCCCGCCGCCGCGCGCCTGCCCCGCCGCCGGGCGCCGCCTCCGCCGCGCGCCTGCCCCGCCGCCGGGCGCCGCCTCCGCCGCCGCCGGCCATCGCCATCGCCACCGGTCGCCGCCGCCACGAGCTTCCCCGCCGGTCCCGCGCGCTCGCCGCCCGCCGCCGGCCACCTTCCCCGCCGGAGCAGCCCCGCCGGCCTCGTCCTCCCCCACCGGCGCCGCCGCTCCCTCTGCCTTCCTTCCTCCTCCCGCCGGCGACGAGCTCGGGATCGAGCAAGCCTCCTCGATCCGATCTGGTATAGCACTGTTCCCGTTGACTTTCCCCGAGCTCCGTTTTTTTCCTAAGTCTGTGAATTCCATCAGCAAGTGCTTGTGTTCCTGATGCGATAACTTTGTGCATGTAGCTCCGATTCGCGCGTATAATATGTCAAATTGTTCGTCTCGTGATGCTCTTCATTTTGTTCAATTGCATCATTTTCATTAGAGGTCATCTTGATGCCCAAATCTTCGTTGGAAGAGGGCTAGTTGCTGTTAATCTCTGGTTCTTAACAGAACTTGGAGATTTGTCATTTTTGTATCATTTATTCTGTGCACCTTTTGAGCATGAGCTCTACATGTGTTTTGAAGTATGCCATGCCATCTTTCCAGTGGTATAGTCCATGTATTTTTGTGATCTATGTGGTGACTAGCACAAGCATGCAAAGTAGGTCCCGTAATATTTCTGATTTCAGGGACTTAGTGATTTCTCTAAGTCCTAGTCTGCTGTAATTTTGTTGCCATGAAAACTTGATGCTACAGAGAGATCCGTGCATATTTTGGAGATGTAAAGTAGGGATGTTTTGTAGCTATAGTTGTAATTGATCCATTCCTGCAATTGTTTGCAATTTTAGGGTACCATAGCATGACTCAATCTTGCTCTACTTTTGCTATAAAATATTTCTGACAGATTCTTAACATGACATGCATTTTTGCCAAGCTTATTGTAGTTGATCCATACATGCTATGCAATTGTTCTTGCCATGGATAGCTTCATAAACATGCCATCTTTCTGTAGGTATGCTTGGGTTGTCATGCATTGCTCTGTAGTGAGTGCATCAAGCTCACAAAGAGTCCTACATATTAATATTTCTGCCATGCTCTGTTTTCTGCCAAGTCTGAAACCTGATAACGAAACTTGCTATGTTTACATGCTTGCCATCATATCTTCTGGCCCTTTTTGGCTTATCGTCAGTAAGGTACTTTTGTAATGTGCATTTAGTAGAACACTACCATGCCTTGTTTTGCTATGTTAATTTCCTGTAGCATGTTGATTTCGTGCTCTGAACATTGCTACCTGATGCTGTTTTCTGCCATGTCCAGTTTTCCACTAAGTCTGTGAACCTGTAATCTTTTACACTTTTGCCATGCTTGTTTGAGCTTGATATGTTATGAACTAGCAGTAGCTCAGTGTTCATCTTTTGTCAAGCATCTCCTGTAGATTACTGCCATGTGCTTTGTTGCTATGTTGGGGTGCTGTAGCATTGTTACTTGTTGTATTTTAAGTGCTATCTTGCTGTTAATCGCAGATTAGTGTCATTCTTGTTTTGCTCGCCATTTGCAAACCGTGCATCCGATTCCGGTGATCTTTATATCGATTTCGACCGAAATCATCTCATCTTTCCAGTGGCATGCTTGGTTTGCCAAGTTACTGCCATGTTCATCATTTTCCTTCCGGAGCACGCATACGCATCGCATACCATATCTTGCATATCATACATGTCTTGCATCATGTTGCTTGTGCATTTCTCGTTGTTGATTGTGGTTCCGTTTGTTTGTGTTCTTGTCTTGGGTAGAGCCGGGAGACGAGTTCGTGAACGAGGAACCTGTCGAGTACGCTTACGAGGATCAAGCTTTCGACAACTCTGAGAATCTTGCAGGCAAGATGACCACCCCTCGAAATCACTTCTATCTTTGCTATGCTAGTTGTTCGCTCTATTGCCATGCTCGCTACCTATCACTTGCTATATCATGTCTCCTATTTCAGCCATGTCAGCCCCTAACCATCTTTTCCTAGCAAACCGTTGTTTGGCTATGTTACCGCTTTTGCTCAGCCCCTCTTATAGCGTTGCTAGTTGCAGGTGAAGTTGAAGTTTGTTCTATGTCGGAACATGGATATGTTGGGATATCACAATATCTATTATTTAATTAATGCATCTATATATTTGGTAAAGGGTGGAAGGCTCGGCCTTATGCCTGGTGTTTTGTTCCACTCTTGCCGCCCTAGTTACTGTTATACCGGGATTATGTTCCTTGAGTTTGCGTTCCTTACACGGTCGGGTGATTTATGGGACCCCCTTGACAGTTCGCCTTTAATAAAACTCCTCCAGCAAGGCCCAACCTTGGTTTTACCATTTGCGACCTATACCTTTTTCCCCCGGGTTTTCTAGAGCCCGAGGGTCATCTTTATTTTAAACCCCCGGGCCAGTGCTCCTCTGAGTATTGGTCCAAACTGTCAGTCGCCGGTGGCCACCAGGGGCAACTCTGGTCTGGCCTATCGGAAGCTTGGACAATCCGGTGTGCCCTGAGAACGAGATATGTGCAGCTCCTATCGGGATTTGTCGGCACATTCGGGAGGCTTTGCTGGTCTTGTTTTACCATTGTCGAGATGTCTTGTAAACCGGGATTCCGAGACTGATCGGGTCTTTCCGGGAGAAGGTTTATCCTTCGTTGACCGTGAGAGCTTATGATGGGCTAAGTTGGGACACCCCTGCAGGGTATTAACTTTCGAAAGCCGTGCCCGCGGTTATGTGGCAGATGGGAATTTGTTAATGTCCGGTTGTAGATAACTTGTCACTTGACCCAATTTAAAATACACCAAGTGCGTGTGTAGCCGTGATGGTCTCTTCTCGGCGGAGTCCCGGGAAGTGAACACGGTCTGTGTTATGTATGACGTAAGTAGGTGTTCAGGACCTCTTCTTGGTCATTGCTAGATGACGTCCGCTCCATTGCTTCTCTTCTCGCTCTCATTTGCGCAAGTTAGCCACCATATATGCTTTTGTCGCTGCAGCTCCACCTCTTTGCACCACCTTTTCCTACAAGCTTAAATAGTCTTGATCTCGCGGGTGTGAGATTGCTGAGTCCCCGTGACTCACAGATACTTCCAACACCAGTTGCAGGTGCCGACGATGCCAGTGCAGACGATGGCGTCGATCTCAAGTGGGAGTTCGACGAGGAACGTGGTCGTTATTATGTGTCTTTTCCTGATGATCAGTAGTGGAGCCCAGTTGGGACGATCGGGGATCTAGCATTTGGGGTTGTCTTATTTTCATCTGGATTTTGACCGTACTCGGTCTATATGATTGTATTTTGGATGATGTATGAATGATATTTATGTATTGTGTGAAGTGGCGATTGTAAGCCAACTCTTTATCCCATTCTTGTTCATTACATGGGATTGTGTGAAGATGACCCTTCTTGCGACAAAACCACTATGCGGTTATGCCTCTAAGTCGTGCCTCGACACGTGGGAGATATAGCCGCATCGTGGGCGTTTCAGTCCAGCAAGCTGTTTTTTGGTTTTTGGAATAATAGATCTGAAACTAATATGGTAGGAAATAGACCCGGGGGCCGTAGATTTCACTACCATCTTCTCTCGAGAAAATAGCATACGGTGGGTAAACAAATTACTGTCGGGCAATTGATGGAAGAGCAAATAATCGTGACGATATCCAAGGCAATGATCATGTTTATAGGCACCACATCCAAGATTAGTAGACCGACTCCTACCTGCATCTACTACTATTACTCCACACATCGACCGCTATCGAGCATGCATCTAGTGTATTAAGTTCATGGAAAAATGAAGTAATGCAATAAGAATGATGACATGATGTAGACAAGATCTATTCATGTAGGAATAGAGCCCATCTTTTTATCCTTAATGGCAACGATACATGCGTGTCATGTCTCCTTCTGTCACTGAGAATAAGCACCGCAAGATCGAATCCATCACAAAGCACCTCCTCCCATTGCAAGAAAAATCAATCTAGTTGGCCAAACCAAACCAAAGTTTCCGAGAAGAAATACGAGGCTATAAAGATCCTGCATAAAAGAGTTCAGAGAAGACTCAAATAATATTCATGGATAGAACTTATCATAAACTCAAAATTCATCAGATCCCAATAAACACACCGCAAAAATTCATTACATCAAATAGATCTCCAAGAACATCGAGGAGAACATTGTTTTGAAGATCAAAAAGAGAGACGAAGCCACCTAGCTACTACCTACAGACCCGTAGGTCTATGGTAAACTACTCATGCATCATTGGAGGAGCAGCAATGAGGATGATGAACTCCTCCGTTATTATTTCCCGCAAGGTGCCGAGATAGGGCTCTAGATTGGATCTTGTGGTTCTGGAACTTGCGGCGGCTGGAATTGTGTTTTGTCAACTCCCCTAGGATTTCTGGAATATTTGAGTATTTATAGAGCTAAGAGGCGGTTGAAAAGATCACCATGGGCCCACAAGGCACCAGAGCACGCTTGGGGCCTCTCGCGCGCCCTGGTGTCTTGTGGCCCCCACGGGCCTCCTTTGATACACCTCCTGGGCTCCGTGGGTCTCTTCTGGGCAGAAAAAAATCTCCAAAAAGTTCTGCTGCATTTGAACTTCATTTGATATGGATATTCTATGAAGCAAAAAACAGCAACTGGCACTGGGCACTATGTCAATAGGTTAGTCCCAAAAATGATATAAAGTTGCTAGTAGATGAATATAAAACATCGAGGTTGATAATATACCAGCATGGAACAATAACAAATTATAGATACGTTGGAGACGTATCACATCCGTCTTCCAAAGGCGAGGAGGCGCGGACCGGCCCTTCGTCGAACGCTATACAAAGGCACGGGGAGGTCCCCCTGGCTCATCTTCCTCCTTCTTGCTTCTCCATTTTCTTCCACCATTGCCTTAGTCATGGCGCCCATGAGGAGGTTCTCCGCCATCGAGAATGGGAAGGCGACGATGGAGGAGGTAGAGCTGCTAAAGCTGGCGAGGGGAAGAGGTCGCCCTCGCGCATTCGCCGCCATGCTCAGGGCGCCTCCCCAAGGATGCAGGCGCCCTCCGTTGGTGGCCTACGCAAGTTCAGGCAACCGCAAAAGAGGCGCCGCCCGCGGGCACAGACGCGGGGGGTGAGGCGGCCGGGGTTGGGGTGGTCGGAGCGGCAGCCACCCTAGTCATGGAGCCACTCTGTTGACGAGGCCTATGAGTTCATTGTGGGCATGCACCGCCAGCCTTGCACATGGCTTCGGCTCCCAGAATCCTTCGCGGAGGAGATGGCGGGCTGTGCACCGCTAGGCCTGTGGGTGTAGCCGGACAGTTGCTGCAACGGCCCCTCCTGGGTGGCGGCGGAGTTCACTCCCACCGACTTCATGTTCTTGAAGCAGGGGTGGAAGTCATTCGCCCTCACCCACGGCTTGAAGAAGGGGCACGTCCTCTACATCATGTTCGACGGGTGTCGGCGTTCTAGGACCGGGGGTGCCCAGACTTGCCTGCCTGCGGCCCAGCGCGTGACTCCACCAACGGCCTGTTATGGCCCAGCTTCAGAAGCGACAACCCAAGACCCTCGCGAGGGGCCAAGCCTTGCGAGGTGGACGACATAAAGACCTCCCTGGGGGCGGCCTCACTAGGATGGCTCCCGAGGAGCGGAGATATCTATGCAAGGGACACCTCGCGAGGTTCGCGTGACCTGAGCCATGACGACCAAGGCCAGGCGGGCGCCAGCGGGCGCAGTCTACCAATTTCCTCTTTGGTGCTAAAGAGGCAAGCACAGGCGAGGAGTCCCGAGGCGTCAGGCAAAGGTTTCCATATCGGTGCAACAAGACCAAGACCAGCAGGATGGCAGGACGGAGGTCATCGCGGAGCCCACACCAGCATCACCACCAGAGCCTTTGGCAGGCGAAGACCACCTTTTGTTAGAATAGCTTGTACTAGTTGTCCCCCTTCAAACTTGGCCATTGTGGAATCCATTCCCGCCTAACATTTGGCCAGAGGACCAGGGCCTCTATAAATAGGACTAGCCACCACCATAGGAGGGGGGCGGATCTTGGATTGGACCCATTCCACCCTCACACACACCAGCTCATCGAGCCCAAGAACACCTCACCTCCTGAGGTTGTTCGTCCACTATACTAGTTCATCCTCAGCCCCTCGAGGCAATCCACCAGCACACTGGAGTAGGGTATTACACCGCGAGGTGGCCCGAACCAGTATAACCTTTGTGTCTCTTGTTCTTTGGGTTCATCAAGCTAGGCTGTGGGATCGTTGAGCGGGCGAGCTAGGGAGAGAGAGAGTTCTTCGTGCGCACCCCAGAGTTCGAACCTCACAAGGGTTTGCTGGAACCCGCAATCCGACATTTGGCGCGCCAGGTAGGGGGTGCGCCGAAGCTTCGCCTCTCCACTTCCTTTGTCTCTCCGTCCGGCTCCCATGGCAGGCGCCACTCCTCCGACTGGATCGATGGGTGCGCGCGGAGGCGCCATGGGCCTCCGGGCCTTCATCCCCGCCTTGCGGCAAGTGCGGTGGCCGCACAAGTTCAAGCCGGAGATGCCGCCTCGCTATGACGGCGCGGCGGATCCAGCGGCCTTCCTGCTGGCGTATGAGGAGGCCGTTCTGGAAGCTGGAGGCGACGACAAGGTCATGGCCAACTGGTTCCCCATGGCCCTCGCTGGCGTGCCGCGCGCCTAGTTGCTCAACCTTGCGGAGTCCTCTGTGGCCTCCTGGGATGAGCTGCGCGACCTTTTCATCGTGCGCTTCGTGGCACTAGTGCCTCCCGCCGTCACGACTGTCCTGGGTGGTTCGCAGGCGCCGCCCTCGGATCGCCACGTCAAGCAGTTCATCCGCCAGATGGGCGCATCACATGTACAGCAGAAGGCTCCTCCGGGATGGGCGGCACCCAAGGCTGACCTCACCTTCGACTCAGGGGACCATCCGACGACCACCGTAGGCTCGGGTGCGCTCCTGATGCTCTTCACACCCACCATCTGCAATGTAATGGTTACCAAGACCCTCATCGACGGAGGAGCCGGCCTCAATGTGCTCTCCGTGGAGGCCTTCAGCTTGCTCCATGTGCCACTCGGCTGGCTCCACCACACCAAGCCCTTCTCCGGAGTTGGTGGTGGATTCACCAGCCCCCTAGGCAGATCCGCCTCCCCGTCCCCTTTGACACCCGCGACAACTACCGCACCGAGCTTATCGACTTCGACATCGCCCGCATCGGCCTCCCATACAACGCCATCCTCGGGTACCCTACCCTTGCTTAGTTCATGGCGGCAACCCATCCCGCCTACAACCTCATGAAGATGCCGGGAGCAGCGGTGTCCTTACCGTGGCCGGGGACACCAAGGAGGCCCTGGCGGCCCTAAGGCTCGCCCTCAGAACCGCAGCGGTAGCTCGCCCCACTAACGAGGCAGCGGCTGGGGACCAGGGGGCTGCGCCGGCAAAGAAGAAGCAGTTATCCTCACAAGATCAGGCCAAGACGAAGCAAGTACCGGTCGAGGATGACGGGGCTTCAGGAGCCACCTTCACCATAGGCACCGACCTCGACCCGGACCAAGAAGAGGCACTGGTGAAATTCCTATGCGTGAACAAGGAGGTATTCGCCTGGGAGCCCAAACAGCTGGTGGGAGTCCCAAGGGAAGTAACCGAGCACCACTTGAGGGTGTGCCCCAACGTGCGCCCGGTGAAGCAGAAGGCGCGACGACAGTCCATGGAGAAGCAGTCCTTCATCGTCTAGGAAACCCGCAAGCTACAGGCGGCGGGTGTCATCCGTGAAGTCTGGTACCCAAAGTGGCTGGGAAACCCCGTCGTCATGCCCAAGAAGGGCAGGATGGAGCGCATGTGCGTCGACTTCACCAACCTCAACAAGGCCTGCCCTCAGGATGCGTTCCCGCTTCCGTGCATCGATCAGATTGTCGACCTCCACCGCCAAGTGCGACCTGTTATGTTTTCTAGATGCCTTCTCAGGTTACCACCAGATCAAGATGGCGGTGGAGGACGTAGAGAAGACGGCCTTCTTGACCCCGTGTGGGGTGTACTGCTACACCTGCATGCCGTTCGGGCCGCGCAACGCTGGGGCGACCTTCCAGCGACGGTGCACATCACTCTGGGCCAACAGCTCAGGAGGAACGCAGAGGCCTACGTCGACGACATCGTGGTGAAGTCTCAGGAGGCAAGGACCCTCATTCAGGACCTGGAGGAGACTTTCGCCAGCCTGCGCAAGGTGAACCTGCGGCTCAACCCAGAGAAGTGCGTGTTCGGTGTCCCCTCCGGCAAGCTATTGGGTTTCCTCGTGTCGCACAGGGGGATCGAGGCAAATCCGGAGAAGGTCAAGGCAATAGAAGACATGAGCCCACCGCAGACTCTCAAGGAAATGCAAAAGCTCATGGGCTGTGTGACCTCGCTGGGGTGCTTCATCTTCAAGCTTGGGGAACGTGCCCTCTCGTTCTTCAAGCTGATGAAGAAGAAGGGCCGGTTCGAGTGGACCCCGGAGGCCGACACTACATTTCAAGACCTCAAGAGATACCTGACCAGCGCACCGGTGATGGTAGCGCCTCGTCCCCTCAAGCCCCTGGTGCTTTACCTAGCCGCCACGCCTCATTCCGCCAGCGCAGCGCTGGTGGCCATCCGGGAGGAGCGTCAGGCCAAGGGCCTACCGCACAATGCCGCACCTTCAGTTGGGATGGTGCGGCACCAAGTCGGCGTCCCTGAAGCCACGGCAGCGTCAGCAGATGACTAGGCTCCGCAAGACGGCATTCCTGAGACTGCGGTAGCCCCGGTGGGCAACCAAGCTCCTGAGGTCCCCTGGCCTCAGGAGGCATCCCAACCTCCGGAGACCTCGGACTCCACCGACGCTCCCGCCCTCGTCGAGCACATGGTGTACTTCGTCAGCACGGTATTACGGGACGCAAGGGCACACTATCCCATGTCGCAGAAGCTTCTACTTGCTCTCCTCATGGCCTCGCGCAAGTTGCGTCACTACTTTCAAGGCCACCCCATCAAGGTCGTCTCGGCGTACCTGTTGGAGAGGGTACTCCGGAGCCCCAATGCTGCGGGGAGGGTCACCGAGTGGAACATCGATTTGCAGGCATTCCAGCTGGAGTTGAGGACCACCAGGGTCATCAAGGGAGCCGCACTCACCGACTTCGTGGCGGAATGGACCAATGCTCTAAGGCCCAAAGCGGGCGAGGACCGATCTCTCTCGCCAGGAAGCGAAGCACCAGACGGCTGGGTCATGTACTTCGACACAGCTTTTGCACACCAGGGCGCGGGGGCTGGCGCCGTGCTCATCTCGTCCACCCAAGACAAGCTCTACTACGCCGTGCAGCTCTGCTTCCAGCGTGGTGAGAAGGTCTCCAACAACATCATGGAATACGAAGGGTTGATCGCCGGTCTCAAGGCTGCGGCTGCCTTGGGAGTGAAGCGCCTCACCATCAAGGGCGACTCTCAGCTCCTCGTCAACTTTTCCAACAAAGTGTACGAGCAAAACGACGAGCACATGGAGGCATACCTCATGGAGGTATAGAAAATGGAGAAGCAATTCTTGGGCCTGGAACTGCAGCATGTTCCCCGTGGCACAAACAAGGAAGCCGATGATATCGCCAAAAGGGCGTCAAAGCGTCAGCCCCAAGAGCCCTGTGTCTTCGAAGAGCGACTCTTCAAGCCCTCAGCGGCCCCTCCAGCTGCAGAGCCTACGCTGCCTCATGAGGAACTTCCCCCGCCGCCAGCCTCGGGAGCCCGCGCCTGCTCCTAGCGCTTGAGCCCCAGGAGGGGAGCTGGACCGAAGCGTTCAGGGCATACCTGATGCAAGGAACACTGCCAGAGAAGGAGGAGGATGCGGAGCGCCTGGACCGGCAGGCTACGGCGTACTGCATTGAGGATGGCGAGTGTTAGTGTCAAAACCGGCGGATCTCGGGTAGGGGGTCCCGAACTGTGCGTCTAAGGCGGATGGTAACAAGAGGCGGGGGACACGATGTTTACCCAGGTTCGGGCCCTCTCGATGGAGGTAATACCCTACTTCCTGCTTGATTCATCTTGATGATATGAGTATTACAAGAGTTGATCTACCACGAGATCGTAGAGGCTAAACCCTAGAAGCTAGCCTATGGTATGATTGTTGTTGTCCTACGGACTAAACCCTCTGGTTTATATAGACACCGGAGGGGGCTAGGGTTACACAGAGTCGGTTACAAGGGAGGAGATCTACATATCCGTATCGCCAAGCTTGCCTTCCACGCCAAGGAGAGTCCCATCCGGACATGGGACGAAGTCTTCAATCTTGTATCTTCATAGTCCAACAGTCCAGCTAAAGTATATAGTACGGCCGTCCGAGGACCCCCTAATCCAGGACTCCCTCAGTAGCCCCTGAACCAGGCTTCAATGACGATAAGTCCGGCACGCAGATTGTCTTCGGCATTGCAAGGCGGGTTCCTCCTCCGAATACTCCATAGAAGATTTTGAACACAAGGATAGTGTCCGGCTCTGCAAAACAAACTCCACATACCACCGTAGAGAGAATTATATTTCCACAAATCTAATCTGCTGACAACTTTTCATGACGTGACATCACACCATGGCCTGATCATTATTCGAACCGTTTTTCGCAATCAGCCTGCCACTTCACATTTTGCGAGGCGATTTTATTGGCACGTCTTGTCGAAGCAGAGATCGTGTCCCCCTTATTACGGGATTCTCATCAATACGGATGTGGGTAACCCAATCGTGCTCGTTGGTATGACTCCTCGATTTTAGGCAAGTCCCAAACAGCCACGCGGAGGACGCTTGATATTCGCCCTCTTTATAAAGAGGCCAAGGCCTGTCCTTTTTCTTCTTGCAATCAATTGAATCCTTCCCCCACCTCGAGTTCCAACACCCAAGGCTCAGGTCGGGCGCTTCGGACCTTCAACCATGTCCGGATCCAACCTTCAAGGTCGGTGGATGCCTTCCTCTGTCACAGAGGAAGACATCAAGAAGCTAAGAGAGGCTAGGTATTTGACGGCCAAAATCTCGCACAGGCTACCTGCTCAAGGGCAGGTCATTCCCACTCCCGAACCCGGCGATAGCGTCGTATTCATCTCTCACTTCCTCCGAGGGCTAGGCCTTGTTCTAGATCCCTTTGTTAGGGGGCTCATGTTTTATTACGGGCTGGATTTCCATGACCTGGCCCCGGACTCCATCCTTCACATTTCGTCGTTCATTGTCGTGTGTGAGGCCTTCCTCCACGTCACCCCGCACTTCGGCTTGTGGCTCAAGACCTTTAATGTAGAGCCGAAGACGATTAATGGGTGACACGCAGAATGCGGAGGAGCCGTAATAAGCAAAGGCGCCGATGTTCCATGGCCAAAGGGTTCCTTCCCGGAGGTATCAAGCTTATGGCAACGGGAGTCGTTTTACATCACAGCCCCCCGCGGTACTAAGTGGGTGGCCGCCCCTGCCTTTCGCTCGGGCCCCCCGCCACAACTGACATCATGGATCAACAAGGGGCTGGACTGGGGGCCAGTAAATGATGTGCCGATATTGCAGAGTCGCATCCGAGATCTCCTCAAGAGAGATATCAGCCTGGTCACGGTAATGCAAGTCATGCTAGTTCGTCGAGTCCCGCCTTGCAAACGCCGACCCCTCCGTATGTGGGAGTTCAACCCGGAAGGACCGCGAGCTATTCAGCACTTCCTCGGCATGACGCTCGAAGAGATGTACAAATTGTTCTTCGGACCACAAATAAGGTGTCCGGACACCATCAAGGATGCGGGTCTGAGCTGCAATCGTCCAGATACCCAAGTAAGTAGTCCTTCGGCCGAACACGTTGTCTCTTTATTTATCACAACATCATTTTGAAAAGTCGCTCTTTGACCAGGACTGGGTAAAAAAGGCGAAGATGATCAGGTGTTCGGCCCCCCTTCCCGAAGGCTCAGCAGATCCAGTACTGGCCAGAATGCTTGAGCTGGCGCCTTATCAGGCGCCCTCAGGGGAAGATAAAGGGGGGAATAAAGAGGCTGAAAGCGGGCCTCGCTCATTATTCATCCAAACCGGGGGAATTAGCGCCTCCGCGAAGGAGGATAACCGGGGAGAAGAATCTGAAATTCCCTCTCCCCAGGGAAGGAAGAGGACCACCTTTGATGACTTGGAAACAATGGTTTCCAAACGCGGGAAGAAATCTTCGCCAGAGGGTCATGCCCCGGAGGGTACCCTTGCCGCACAGTGCCCGCAAGGGGATCAGCCCTCCACCGAGATGTAAGTAAACAAAAAGTGCTGAATAGTAAAAATATCCTGCTTTACTTCCGAGGACAATAACCGAAGCATATATCTTGTAGTTCAGATCGTAGCCCTTCTCGACAGAGTTCGTCTTCGGGGGATCTTCTTCCGGAGATGATGGAGAGCGAAACACCTCCCCATGCCTCCCCGCCTCATGAGGCGGGCGACCCTGAGGTGTCATCACGGAGGATTTCTCCTGATCCGCCTAGGCCAGAGGGTAATCCTTCGGCCACCTGAAGTCCGGAGTATTCGGCTCCTAAGGAGAGCAACAGAAAGAGTCTGGGACCGTCCGGTGCAGGACCCGACGCACTGAAGGATCTTCTGGAGCAAGCGGCTATCTCAGAAGCGCATCGTACGCTAATGGGTACGGTGATTGAGAGGATTTCATCTGCCGAAAGCGGGCTGCATGAAGCTTTTATGAGCCAGCTGAGAGGCTTTGAGGTACGCAAAGTAGTATATGTTTTTGATGGTACCGCACACGCTAGGTGTGCCATATCCAGATAGTAGCCCCTGAGACTCTGGTTGCTGTCGAAAACGGCGGCAAACAGAGGATCATAGTCCCAGGCAATAATCATGCCGCCTTCATGTGCAGGTGGCTGAAGGTCCGGTGGCTAGCCGGACTGGTGAGTTTGCCGAGCTGAAGCGGCAACTTGATGCGGCAGATGCCGACATCATGCTTGTCAACAAGCGGCTCAACAAGGCACAGGGTATGTGATTCCTCCGGTGATCAACACATAGTAAGAGGAGCATGATGCTAGTATTTTTAATATGTTGTGACTGCAGATGGAGCTGCCGCCGTGGAGACCCTTCGGGCGGAACTTGCCCGAGCCAAGGAACAAGCCAGGAATAGTGATGCGGCCGCTCTAAAGGCGGTCGAAGAGCTGAGAGCCGAATAGGCTGCGCATTGCCAAAGCAAGGATAAAATAGCCAAGATGGCCGTTGAGTTGAAAGATGCCGCCGACCGTTACGAGCTGCTTGAAAAAGAAAGCCGAGCGAAGGCGACGGACCTGGAGAAGGCCATGGTAGCAGCCAAGGAAGCCCGCTCTAAAATCAGAGGGGCGAAGGAGGAGCTGTGTCAAGCTGGAGATATCGCGGCTGGGAAGCCCTTTTTGTTGCGGACAAAGTTCGGAGATCCAAAGTATGCCATTCTCGATCAATTATGGAGTTCTGTGGACGCATACGTGGATTTGGCAGCGAGTGCTGCTGATGCGGCCGAGTTTTTCAAAGATCAAAAAGATCGTGAAGTGGAAAAGCTGTTCTGGTCGCAATTTAATGTTCCGGTGCGGCCGCTGCTGTTAAATGAGCGAATGACCGAGTGGGCCGAGCTCCATAGGTTGTCCGGGCTTGCCATGAGGTCTGTTGTGGACCATCTTTGGCCGGAAGGACCAAGGCCAAATAGTTATTTTGGCTTAGTGCAACGATTCCTTGGTGTTGTGCCGCATATCGACGCTATGAAGAGGTCGGCGTGCATAGAGGGTGCGCGGATGGCCCTTGCCTGTGTCAAGACATACTGGGCAGAGATGGAGGCCACCGCTATTGCAACCCAGAGTTCGGCCGTAGGCCGAGTATCGACCGAGCACTACTTTGAAGAAGTTCTCGAAGGCGCTCGTTTAATAGAGGCTCAGTGCTCGAAAAATGTTATGTTCTAGTGACATGTATCTCCATTGTAAGGACAATGTTATTTGAATTGTAAAGGCTGTGTTTATACTTTTGCCTGAAAGTATTATTATGCCTCCTATGCGGTCGTTTATGTATATATATATATATATGTCCTGAAAGTTTGCAGTCGTCGGCTTCAGCCCCCACGCATATAATGCGGGGGTGTTCGCAAAAGCGCGTCTTCACACTTGATCCAATGTCTTGGTCCATTAAGGAGGTGGTAGCGCGGCGAACGAGGCAATCAGACTATATTGCTTTAACACTTTCACTTGACCATAGGAGTTTGACAGTGGGGCTACTATATAGCCCCTGGTATTTCCGCACTCATCCGAATTCGGGGCGCGTACGTACATGACCGGGAAAACCGGCCCTTCGTTAATGCGGAGGAATCCCGAAGATTCCGCAAAGTCATCGAGTGGTTGACCAGTCTCGCGCTTTATCATGACAGTCAGTTTTCGGCTTTCTCTACTGAGGTGCTCGTCCAGATGAACCAGGGCACAATCGCAGTAGTTCTCCCGGTGCCACCTTAGCCGATAGAGCGGAACGTAAGGTAGCAAAACACGGGAGCCGGGCAAACCCAACATTTGACCAAAGACATGATTCAGAGTTGATGCATATAAGGCCAAACTCGCGACGCCGAACACTCCCTAAGGTATTTGGTCTTTATAACATCTACCGGGCTGAGCAATGCCCTTGATAATGAACCCCAAGTGTCCAGGTATGTGCAATGTTCTGACGTGGCGAAATGCCAATAACGTCAGCATCCTTCTCGATTATACTAAGTATCCGGAGGATGTGAAGCAACAAAAGACAGTAAAAAAGGTTTACGCAGGGTCTTAATCTAAAAAGAAACCTTCAAGCGGGTCCCTGCTGCACGTCTGTGCCTGTGTCTCCGTTGTGCCGTATCCTGGAAGGGTGTAGCACGATTGTCATCTGTAAAAGAGAAGAACTTAGGTGAAAGTTGTCGTGTGAAAAAATTGGTTATTCTCAATAAACCATTAAAATTCAAGATAAGTAAAGTTGAGCCGAACTAGCCCTGTTTACACGCGGGAAGCCCCTGGTACCGTCTATGGGGGTATAACCATCAAACCAATCTCGGGTTTATCTAAGCTGTTATAGCTAGTAATGTGCCGGACTTGTCTAGCCGTGTCCGCGGTCTTGAAGACCGATCATTTATTCTGGTTGGAGGGGCCGTTTAGTGTTCGGCTGTTAAAGCCGTCGCACATTCTTCTGCGCGTAAGGAACGTTCAATATTTCCGCTAATTGTGATGGTGCCACGTGGACCGGGCATCTTAAGCTTGAGAGAAGCGTAATGCGGTACTGCATTAAAACGAGCAAAAGTTGCTCTTCCGAGTAGTGCTTGATAGCCAGTTCGGAATGGAGCGATGTCGAAGGTTAACTTTTTGCTTTGGAAGTTGTCGGGAGAACCGAATACAACCTCTAGTATTAAAGAGCCCGTGCAGCGGGCCTTTGGGCCTGGTATTACTCCCTTGAAGGTAGTATTACCGTGGCTGATTTTTGTCGGGTCTATCCCCATTTCGCGGACTGTCTCCTGATATATCAGATTAAGACTACTGCCGCCGTCCATAAGGACTCGTGTGAGATGGTATCCGTTTATTATTGGGTCTAACATCAAGGCAGTCAATCCTTCGTGCCAGATGCTTGTCAGGTGATCCCTGCGATCAAAAGTGATCGGGCAGGCCAACCAGGGGTTGAACTTTGGGGTGACGGGCTCTACGGCGCGTGTGTCTCGGAGTGCATGTTTGCTTCTCCTCTTCGTCATGTGGATCACGTTCACTGTTTTAACCTCTGGTGGGGATTTTTTCTGCCCCCCAGTGCCTTGCTGGCGAGGCTCGTCCTCGTCTTCACTTGGTGTCTCCCTCCCCTTGTGTTCGGCGTTTACCTTACCGGCCTGCTTGAAGACCCAACATTCTCTGTGGGTGTGATTTGCAGGTTTATCGAGGGTGCCATGAATCTGACATAGTTTGTCTAGAATCTTGTTTAGGCTGGACGGTCCATCCCTGCTGCCTTTGAAAGGCTTTTTCCGATGACCCGGTCGAGAGCCCCTGAATCCGGCATTTACCGCCGTGTTATCTGGGCTCTCTTCGTTATTTCGACACTTGCTTTTACTGTGTCGTGGTTTTCCATTGCCATCCCTGACTTCGGATGTTCCTGGGTCGCTAGTGCTACTACGGGCTAGCCAGCTATCTTCGCCCGCACAAAAGCGGGTCATAAGGCTTGTCAGGGCTGCCATTGTTCTCGGTTTTTCCTGGCCGAGGTGTCTGGCGAGCCATTCGTCTCGGACGCTGTGTTTGAAAGCTGCTAAGGCTTCGGCGTCCGGGCAGTCGACGATTTGGTTCTTCTTAGTGAGAAATCTGTTCCAAAGCTTTCGGGCTGACTCTCCGGGCTGTTGAATTATATGACTTAAATCGTCTGCATCCGGAGGTCGGACATAGGTCCCTTGAAAATTAGCCCGGAAAGCATCCTCAAGCTCCTCCCAACTTCCAATTGAGTTTTCGGGGAGGCTTTTCAGCCAGTGCCGAGCTGGTCCTTTCAGCTTGAGGGGCAAGTACTTGATGGCGTGGAGATCGTCTCCGCGAGCCATATGGATATGGAGGATAAAGTCCTCAATCTAGACCCCAGGGTCTGTGGTTCCGTCGTATGCCTCTATGTTCACTGGTTTGAATCCTTCTGGAAATTCATGGTCCAGCACCTCATCGATGAAACATAGGGGGTGTGCGGCACCCCTGTATTTGGATGTGTCGTGGCGTTCTGACGGTTGTAGTGTTCGGTTTTGGTTGTGCGCTGGAGCGCGTTTCCTTGATCCGTAGATGGATCTGGTCGTGCCGGTCTTCTGATGCAAGTCCTCACGTGAATCGTGTGCTGACTTATGTGCGGCCTTGTTAGCCGCTCTATCGCGGCCACAAGGTGGTTGATCCGACCGGTCGGCTGTCTTATTTTTCGGCTGTGTGGGCTCTAAGGCCTCATCATCAAATTCAGGCAACAGCTTGCGCTTTGGATACCTCTTTGTGTGGTAACTACCACCATACTTTTCTTCATTGTCGAGCACTTTGTTCCATCTACTGTTGAGTGTATTCTACGCGGCCTTAAGCCTTTGCTTCTGCTTCTTCAGACTCCTCGCGGTGGCAATAAGCCTTATGCGGAGGTTCTCTTGTTCCAAGTGCCTTTCCGGGATGATGTGTGCATCTTCGTCTGGACTGTTTTCCTCTCTGGAGGGAGGTTGATGAGCTTTATCCTCGGCGTCGCCATGTTCGGACAGCGGATCCGTACTATGTTCGCCGTTTGATGGTTCATCCTGCTCTGCCGCTGGGTCAATGTAGTCGTCGTTTCCTCTGGAGTTGACTGGGGTGTTATTTTCTCTTGCGCTGTTATCGCTGTTTTTGTCGAGGCGGGATTTGGAGCGGCGCCTACGCCGACGCTTTGTTTGCTTCTCGAGGGAGCTATCCTTCGCTGCATCCTTCCGTTCCTTGTCATTGTTTTCTTTGGGTGTATCCACCATGTATTTGTCATGTGATGAACTGGCTATCCAGCGCCCTGTGGGCGATGGTTCCTGTTCCTCTCCTGCATCGTCGTCCATGCCGTCGATGTCTTCGGAGTCGAAATCGAGCATGTCGGTTAAATCGTCGACAGTGGCTACTAAGTGGGTGGTGGGTGGGGAGCAAATTTCTTCGTCGTCCGCATCCCATTCTAGCCGGACATAGTTCGGCCAAGGTTCTCCCGACAAGGAGAGGGACCTTAATGAATTTAGCACGTCGCCGAAAGGCGAGTGCTGAAAGATATTCGCGGAGGTAAACTCCATGATCGGCGCCCAATCAGATTCGATGGGCACGGACACAAGCGGCTCGGAGTCTGTGGCCGGGGACGAATCCAATGATTCGGCAACACGGGTCTCGTGGGAGGTGAAGTCAGTATTCGGCTCTATTGCCACTGAGAGTGCGGCTTTCGTGGCGGGGTCTATCCACCCGTCCTCCGATGGCGCAATTTGTTCCGGATTAAGGGCCGGAGTAGTTGCAGGCGTGATCTCCCGAACCCTGTCCGACGTCAGAGCTAAATCGTGCTCGTCATGATCGTGCGGCGTACCTGACATGGGCTCGAATCCGCCGAAGATCAAGTCTCCGCGGATGTCGGCGGTGTAGTTCAAGTTTCCAAATCTGACCTGATGGCCAGGGGCGTAGCTTTCGATCTGCTCCAGATGGCCAAGTGAATTGGCCCGCAGTACGAAGCCGCCGAATACGAAGATCTGTCCGGGGAGGAAAACCTCACCCTGGATCGCATCGTTACCGATGATTGAAGGAGCCATCAAGCCTTACAGTGGCGGCATAGTGGAACTCTCAATGAAAGCACCAACGTCGGTGTCAAAACCGGCGGATCTCGGGTAGGGGGTCCCGAACTATGCGTCTAAGGCGGATGGTAACAGGAGGCGGGGGACATGATGTTTACCCAGGTTCGGGCCCTCTCGATGGAGGTAATACCCTACTTCCTGCTTGATTAATCTTGATGATATGAGTATTACAAGAGTTGATCTACCACGAGATAGTAGAGGCTAAACCCTAGAAGCTAGCCTATGGTATGATTGTTGTTGTCCTACAGACTAAACCCTCCGGTTTATATAGACACCGGAGGGGGCTAGGGTTACACAGAGTTGGTTACAAGGGAGGAGATCTACATATCCGTATCGCCAAGCTTGCCTTCCACGCCAAGGAGAGTCCCATCCGGACACGGGACGAAGTCTGCAATCTTGTATCTTCATAGTCCAACAGTCCGGCTAAAGTATATAGTCCGGCCGTCCGAGGACCCCCTAATCCAGGACTCCCTCAGTGAGCTATACCGGAAGCGACCGAATGACGTTTCTTTGTGATGCATCTCCAGGGAGCAGGGGTGCAAACTGCTAGCTGGCATACACGGTGGGGACTGCGGGCATCATTCGTCGTCGCGTACCTTGGTGGGCAAGGCGTTCCACAGCGGATTCTACTGGCCCACGGCACTCAACGACGCAACCGAGATGGTGAGATCCTGCGAGGCCTGCCAGTCCCACGCCAAGCAAATCCACCAGCCCGCTCAGGGCCTCCAGACTGTCCCACTCTCGTGGCCGTTTGCGGTCTGGGGGCTGGATATCCTGGGTCCATTCCCTCGAGCGCCTGGGGGATACCGCTACCTCTACGTCGCCATTGACAAGTTCACCAAGTGGGCAGAGGTGGAAGCCGCCCGCACCATCCTAGCCGGCTCTACAGTCAAGTTCATCAAGGGCCTCGTGAGCCGGTTCAGAGTCCCTAATTGCATCATCACCGACAACAGCTCGCAGTTCACTAGCAATCTCTTCAAAACATATTGTGCTAACCTTGGAATGCAGATATGCTATGCCTCAGTGGCACATACCAGGAGCAACGGCCAAGCCGAGCGCGCCAACGCAGAGGTCTTGAGAGGCCTGAAAACAAGGACCTTCAAGAAGAAGCTCGAGGCCTGTGGCAGAGGCTGGCACGATGAGCTCCAATCCGTGTTGTGGTCCATCCGCACCACCACCACCAAGCCAACGGGCGAGACTCCGTTCTTCCTTGTCTACGGAGCCGAAGCGGTTCTCCCTCATGAGGTCAAGCATCGCTCCGCGCGGGTCTTGGCGTTTGACGAGGCACGCCAGGACGTCTGATACGTCCATTTTGCATCATGCTTTTATATCGATATTTATTGCATTACGGGCTGTTATTACACATTATGTCACAATACTTATGCCTATTCTCTCTTATTTTACAAGGTTTACATAAGGAGGGAGAATGCCGGCAGCTGGAATTCTGGGCTGGAAAAAGAGCAAATATTAGAGACCTATTCTGCATAACTCCAAAAGTCCTGAAACTCCACGAAAGTTATTTTTGGAAATAATAAAAAATACTGAGCGGAAGAAATACCAGAGGGGGCCCACATCCTGGCCACGAGGGTGGGGGGCGCACCCTACACCCTTGGGAGCGCCCCCCTGCCTCGTGGGCCCCCTGTTGGCCCTCCGGTGCCCATCTTCTGCTATATGAAGTCTTTCGTCCAAGAAAAAATCATAAGGAAGCTTTCGGGACGAGACTCCGCCGCCATGAGGCGGAACCTTGGCGGAACCAATCTGGGGCTCTGGCGGAGCTGTTCTGCCGGGGACACTTCCCTCCGGGGGGGGGGAATCATCGTCATCGTCATCACCAACGCTTCTCTCATCGGGAGAGGGCAATCTCCATCAACATCTTCACCAGCACCATCTCCTCTCAAACCCTAGTTCATCTCTTGTATCCAATTCTTGTCTCTAAGTCTGGGATTGGTACCTGTAGGTTGCTAGTAGTGTTGATTACTCCTTGTAGTTGATGCTAGGTTGTTTATTTGGTGGAATATCATATGTTCAGATCCTATATGCATATTAATACTCCTCTGATTATGAACATGAATATGCTTTGTGAGTAGTTACGTTTGTTCCTGAGGACATGGGAGAAGTCTTGCTATTAGTAGTCATGTGAATTTGGTATTCGTTCGATATTTTGATGAGATGTATGTTGTCTCTCCTCTAGTGGTGTTATGTGAACGTCGACTACATGACACTTCACCATTATTTGGGCCTAGAGGAAGGCATTGGGAAGTAATAGGTAGATGATGGGTTGCTAGAGTGACAGAAGCTTAAACCCTAGTTTATGCGTTCCTTCGTAAGGGGCTGATTTGGATCCGCTTGTTTCATGCCATGGTTAGGTTTACCTTAATACTTCTTTTGTAGTTGTGGATGCTTGCAATAGGGGTTAATCATAAGTGGGATGCTTGTCCAAGTAAGGACAGCACCCAAGCACCGGTCCACCCACATATCAAATTATCGAAGTACCGAACGCGAATCATATGAACGTGATGAAAACTAGCTTGACGATAATTCCCATGTGTCCTCGGGAGCGCTTTTCTCTATATAAGAGTTTGTCCAGGCTTGTCCTTTGCTACAAAAAGAATTGGGCCACCTTGCTGCACTTTATTTACTTTTGTTACTTGTTTCTCGTTACAATTTATCTTATCACGAAACTATCTGTTACCTACAATTTCAGTGCTTGCAGAGAATACCTTGCTGAAAACCGCTTATCATTTCCTTCTGCTCCTCGTTGGGTTCGACACTCTTACTTATCGAAAGTACTACGATAGATCCCTTATACTTGTGGGTCATCAAGACTCGTTTCTGGCGCCGTTGCTGGGGAGTGAAGCGCCTTTGGTAGGTGGAATTTGGTAAGGAAAAATTTATATAGTGTGCTGAAATTTATTGTCACTTGTTACTATGGAAAGTAATCCTTTGAGGGTCTTGTTCGGGGTATCTTCACCCTAACCAGTAGAGCAAAGAGTTGCTCCTCAACCTACTGAACCTACTGAAAATGAAAATGTCTACGTTGAGATTCCTTCGGGTATGATAGAAAAGCTGCTAGCTGATCCTTTTGCAGGAGATGGAACAATGCATCCTGATGAGCACCTAATATATGTGGATGAAGTTTGTGGATTATTTAAGCTTGTAGGTGTGCCCGATGATGTTATTAAGAAGAAGGCCTTCCCTTTATCTTTGAAGGGAGATGCATTGACATGGTATAGGCTATGTGATGATATGGGATCATGGAACTACAAACGATTGAAATTGGAATTTCATCAGAAGTTTTATCCTATGCATCTTGTTCATCATGATCGTAATTATATATATAATTTCTGGCCTCGCGAAGGAGAAAGCATCGCTCAAGCTTGGGGGAGGCTTAAATCAATGTTATATTCATGCCCCAATCATGAGCTCCCAAGAGAAATAATTATTCAAATTTTTATGCTCGGCTTTCTGATAACAATCGCACCATGCTCGATACTTCTTGTGCTGGCTCTTTTATTATGAAGACTATTGAATTCAAATGGGACTTATTGGAAAGAATTAAATGCAACTCTGAAGATTGGGATCTCGATGAAGGTAAGAAGTCAGGTATGACACCTAAGTTTGATTGTGTTAAATCTTTTATGGATACCGATGTTTTCTGTAAATTTAGCACTAAATATGGACTTGACTCTGAGATAGTAGCTTCTTTCTGTGAATCTTTTGCTACTCATGTTGATCTCCCTAAGGAGAAGTGGTTTAAATATCATCCTCCCATAGAAGTAAAAGTAGCTGCACCTATTAAAGTTGAAGAAAAGACTATCACTTATAATGATCCTATTGTTCCTACTGCTTATGTTGAGAAACCACCTTTTCCTATTAGGATAAAAGATCATGCTAAAGCTTCAACTATGGTTCGTAAAAGCAATATTAGAACTTATACACCTCCTGAGCAAGTTAAAGTTGAACCTAATGTTGCTATTGTTAAAGATCTCTTGTCTGATAATATTGATGGGCATGTTATTCATTTCTGTGATGAAACTGCTAGAATTGCCAAACCTTGTGCTAAAGATAAACATAGACCTGTGGTAGGCATGCCTGTTATTTCTGTTAAAATAGGAGATCATTGTTATCATGGCTTATGTGATATGGGTGCTAGTGCTAGTGCAATACCTATTGACTTATACAAAGAAATTATGCATGATATTGCACCTACTGAGTTAGAAGATATTGATGTCACAATTAAACTTGCCAATAGAGATACTATTTCACCCATGGGAATTGTTAGAGATGTTGAAGTCTTGTGTGGGAAAACTAAATATCCTACTGATTTTCTTGTTCTTGGTTCCCCACAAGATAGTTTTTGTCCCATTATATTTGGTAGACCCTTCTTGAACACTGTTAATGCTAGGATAGACTGCGAAAAGGATATTGTTACTATTGGTTTGGATGATATGTCTCATGAGTTTAATTTCTCTAAATTTCGTAGACAACACCGTGAAGAGGAATTGCCTAGTAAGGATGAAATTATTGGTCTTGCTTCTATTGCCGTACCTCCTAGTGATCCTTTAGAACAATATTTGCTAGACCATGAAAATGATATGTTTATGAATGAAAGAAGGGAAATAGATGAAGTATTCTTTAAACAGGAACCCATCCTGAAACACAATTTGCCTGTTGAAATCCTAGGGGATCCTCCTCCACCCAAGGGTGATCTCGTGTTTAAACCGTTACCTGATACTCTTAAATATGCTTATCTTGATGAGAAAAAGATATATCCTGTTATTATTAGTGCTAACCTTTCAGAGCATGAAGAAGGGAGATTATTGAAAACTCTGAAGAAGCACTGAGCTGCTATTAGATATACTCTTGATGATCTTAAGGGCATTAGTCCCACTCTATGTCAACACAAAATAAATTTGGAGAAAGATGCCAAACCAATTCGTGATCACCAACGATGGCTGAATCCTAAAATGAAAGAGGTAGTAAGAAAGGAAATACTAAAGCTCCTTGAGGCAGGTATAATTTATCTCGTTGCTGATAGTCAGTGGGTAAGTCCTGTCCATTGTGTCCCTAAGAAGGGAGGTATTAATGTCGTTCCTAATGATAAAGATGAATTGATTCCGCAAAGAATTATTACAGGTTATAGGATGGTCATTGATTTCTGCAAATTAAATAAGGCTACTAAAAAAATTCATTACCCTTTACCTTTTATCGATCAAATGCTAGAAAGATTATCCAAACATACACATTTTTGCTTTCTAGATGGTTATTCTGGTTTCTCTCAAATACCTGTGTCAGCCGATGATCAATCAAAGACCACTTTTATAGACGTATGCCTTTTGGTTTATGTAATGCACCTGCTACCTTTCAAAGATGCATGATGGCTATATTATCTGACTTTTGTGAAAAGATATGTGAGGTTTTCATGGATGATTTCTCCGTTTATGGATCCTCTTTTGATGATTGCTTGAGCAACCTTGATCGAGTTTTGTAGAGATGTGAAGAAACTAATCTTGTCTTGAATTGGGAAAAGTGCCACTTTATGCTTAATGAAGGCATTGTCTTGGGGCATAAAATTTCTAAAAGAGGTATTGAAGTTGATAAAGCCAAGGTAGATGCTATTGAAAAGATGCCATGTCCCAAGGACATCAAAGGTATAAGAAGTTTCCTTGGTCGTGCCGGTTTTTATAGGAGGTTCAATAAGGACTTCTCAAAAATTTCTCGGCCTCTGACTAATTTATTACAAAAAGATATACCATTTGTCTTTGATGATGATTGTGTAGAAGCATTTGAAATACTTAAGAAAGCATTGATCTCTACACCTATTATTCAGCCACCTGATTGGAATTTACCCTTTGAAATTATGTGTGATGCTAGTGATTATGCTGTAGGTGCTGTTCTAGGGCAAAGAGTTGATAAGAAATTAAATGTTATTCAATATGCTAGTAAAAATCTAGACAATGCTCAGAGAAATTATGCTACTACTGAAAAAGAATTCTTAGCAGTTGTATTTGCTTGTGATAAGTTCAGACCTTATATTGTTGATTCTAAAGTAACTATTCACACTGATCATGCTGCTATTAAATATCTTATGGAAAAGAAAGATGCTAAACCTAGACTTATTGGATGGGTTCTCCTGCTACAAGAATTTGATTTCCATATTATTGATAGAAAGGGAGCTGAGAACCCCGTTGCAGACAACTTGTCTAGGTTAGAAAATGTTCTTGATGACCCACTACCTATTGATGATAGCTTTCCTGATGAACAATTAAATGTCATAAATGCTTCTCGTACTACTCCATGGTATGCTGATTATGCTAATTACATTGTTGCTAAATTTATACCACCTAGTTTCACATACCAGCAAAAGAAAAAGTTTTTCTATGATTTGAGACATTACTTTTGGGATGACCCACATCTTTATAAAGAAGGAGTAGATGGTGTTATTAGACGTTGTGTACCTGAGCATAAATAGGAACAGATCCTACGCAAGTGTCACTCCGAAGCTTATGGAGGACACCACGCTGGAGATAGAACGGCACATAAGGTATTGCAATCCGGTTTTTATTGGCCTACTCTCTTCAAGGACACCCGTAAGTTTGTCTTATCTTGTGATGAATGTCAAAGAATTGGTAATATTAGTAGACGTCAAGAAATGCCTATGAATTATTCACTTGTTATTGAACCATTTGATGTTTGGGGCTTTGATTATATGGGACCGTTTCCTGCCTCCAATGGATACACACATATTTTAGTTGCTGTTGATTACGTTACTAAGTGGGTAGAAGCTATTCCAACTAGAAGTGCTGATCATAACACCTCTATTAAGATGCTTAAAGTTATTTTTCCGAGGTTTGGAGTCCCTAGATATTTAATGACTGATGGTGGTTCACATTTTATTCATGGTGCTTTTCGTAAAATGCTTGCTAAGTATGATGTCAACCATAGAATTGCATCTCCTTATCACCCACAGTCTAGTGGTCAAGTAGAATTGAGTAATAGAGAACTCAAATTAATTTTGCAAAAGACTGTTAATAGATCTTGAAAGAATTGGTCCAAGAAACTTGATGATGCATTATGGGCCTATAGAACTGCATATAAAAATCCTATGGGTATGTCTCCGTATAAAATGGTTTATGGAAAAGCATGTCACTTACCTCTCGAACTAGAACATAAGGCTTATTGGGCTATTAAAGAGCTCAATTATGATTTCAAACTTGCCGGTGAAAAGAGGTTATTTGACATTAGCTCACTTGATGAATGGAGAACCCAAGCCTATGAGAATGCCAAATTGTTTAAAGAAAAAGTTAAAAGATGGCATGACAAAAGGATACAAAAGCATGAGTTTAATATAGGTGATTATGTATTGCTATACAACTCTCGTTTAAGTTTTTTTGCAGGAAAACTTCTCTCTAAATGGGAAGGTCCTTACGTTATCGAGGAGGTCTATCGTTCCGGTGCCATAAAAATCAACAACTTCGAGGGCACAAATCCGAAGGTGGTGAACAGTCAAAGATTAAACATTATATCTCAGGTAATCCCATAAATGTTGAAACCAATGTTATTGAAACCGTAACCCCGGAGGAATACATAAGGGACACTTTCCGGAATGTTTCAGACTCCGAAAAGAATAGGTATGTGGTACAGTAAGTAAACCGACTCCAAAACAGTTCTAAAGGCAATTTTTCTCCGTTTTGGAATATTTAGAAAAATAGAAAATAAGAAGCAGTCCGGGAAGGACACGACGGCTCCACGAGGGTGGAGGGCGCGCCCTACCCCTCTGGGCGCGCCCCCGCCTCATGGGCACCTCGTGCGCTCTCCGGACTCCGTTTTCTTGCACGATACGTATTTTGGTCGGTAAAAATTCATTATATAATCTCCCGAAGGTTTTGACTCCTGTATCACGCAAATATCCTCTGTTCTTGTTTCAAGCTGTTTTTCTGACAGATCTAGATCATCATGATGTCTCCAAGTTCCCCCAAGGACAAGTTCTTCGAGAAGGTCATCAATCCCTACCTCGCGAAGGTGCTGCAACACCCTCAAACCATTGAGATGCATGAGGGGGTGCTGCACATCCGCGATGTTGAGGAACTGAGGAAGACCGGAAGCGTGGAGACAAGGCTCGAGGCAATGGAGCAAAAAGTTTTCAAGTGCCAGGAGATGGTGGAGCGTGGACTTGACTCCAATCACATGATGATCGCAGAGTTCACCAACAACCACAAGCTGGATGCCAAGGACATTGGGGAGGCTATCTTCAAGTTCCATGAGAAAATCGAGCACCTCCAAGCCCAAATCTATGACCTACAAAACCAAAACTATGAGTATGAATATATATTCAAGAGAATGAGTTTGGCTGTAGATTTGAGGATCCCGGAGACTCAATCATCTTTCTATGATGGTGAGCCTATGCCTTGGAAGATGGACGACAAACCTACTTCATCAACAACCCCATCACCACCACTTCTGAGGAAGGAGACATAATCACATGGGTATGGGCACTCCCCTTGGCAACTGCCAAGCTTGGGGGAGGTGCCCCGGTATCGTATCACCACCACACACCTATCTTTACCGTTTTTCTTAGTTTGATCCTATTAGTAGTATCTTGATCTAGTAGAATAAAGTTTTGGTATGATCTAGTTTTGAGTTTTGCTTTATGATCCAATATGTAATCAAGTCCGCGAGCTATATAATAAAGATTAGTGTTGAGTCAAGGGCTTGATTATTTTTCCATGATCTTGAGGGAATAAAAGAAAAGAGAAGAATAAAAAGAAACAGAGAGATCATATTGATCTTATGGAGAGTAATGACTTCACATAGAAAGAGTATGATGATTAAAAATTGTTGAGAGTTGACAAACATAGCTTTGGTCATCGTTGCAATTAATAGGAAGTAATAAAGAAAGAGAGGTTTCACATATAAATATACTATCTTGGACATCTTTTATGATTGGGAGCACTCATTAAAATATGACATGCTAAATAGTTGACGTTGGACAAGGAAGACAACGTAATGGGTTATGTTTTCTTATATCTGAGATAAAGTATATTGTCATGGATCATCCAACATGTTGAGCTTGCCTTTCCCCCTCATGCTAGCCAAATTCTTTGCACCAAGTAGAGATACTACTTGTGCTTCCAAAAACCCTTAAACCCGGTTTTGCCATGAGAGTCCACCATATCTACCTATGGATTGAGTAAGATCCTTCAAGTAAGTTGTCATCGGTGCAAGCAATAAAAAATTGCTCTCTAATTTTGTATGATTGATTGGTGTGGAGGAAATAAGCTTTATACGATCTTGTGATGTGGAAGAAATAAAAGCGACGGACTGCATAATAAAGGTTCATATCACAAGTGGCAATATAAAGTGATGTTCTTTCGCATTAAGATTTTGTGCATCCAACTCTGAAAGCGCATGGCAACCTCTGCTTCCCTCTGCGAAGGGCCTATCTTTTATTATTATCTTCTACCTTATGCAAGAGTCATGGTGATCTTCACCTTTCCTTTTTACATTTTATCCTTTAGCAAGCCGAGTATGTTGGAAAGATCCTGATATGTATATCTAATTGGATGTAAGTTAGCATGAGTTATTATTTTTGACATTACCCTTGAGGTAAAAGGTTGGGAGGCGAAACTATAAGCCCCTATCTTTCTCTGTGTCCGACTAAAACTCCATAACCACAAGTATTGCGTGAGTGTTAGCAATTGTGAAGGGTTAAATGATAGTTGAGTATGTGGACTTGCTAAAAAGCTCTGACATAGACTCTTTCTGATGTTATGATAAATTGCAATTGCTTCAATGACTGAGATTATAGTTTTTTGGTTCTCAATAAAGTTTCTGATTCATACTTTGCATTATGAATAGATTATTACTTAAGCATAAGAAATCATATGACAATATCCATATATGTTACTGTTATAAGATTAACCATGATGCCCTCATGTCCGTATTTTATTTTATCGACACCTCTACCTCTAAACATGTGGACATATTTATCGTTATTGGCTTCCGCTTGAGGACAAGCGAGGTCTAAGCTTGGGGGAGTTGATACGTCCATTTTGCATCATGCTTTTATATCGATATTTATTGCATTACGGGCTGTTATTACACATTATGTCACAATACTTATGCCTATTCTCTCTTATTTTACAAGGTTTACATAAGGAGGGAGAATGCCGGCAGCTGGAATTCTGGGCTGGAAAAAGAGCAAATATTAGAGACCTATTCTGCATAACTCCAAAAGTCCTGAAACTCCACGAAAGTTATTTTTGGAAATAATAAAAAATACTGAGCGGAAGAAATACCAGAGGGGGCCCACATCCTGGCCACGAGGGTGGGGGGCGCACCCTACACCCCTGGGAGCGCCCCCTGCCTCGTGGGCCCCCTGTTGGCCCTCCGGTGCCCATCTTCTGCTATATGAAGTCTTTCGTCCGAGAAAAAATCATAAGGAAGCTTTCGGGACGAGACTCCGCCGCCATGAGGCGGAACCTTGGCGGAACCAATCTGGGGCTCTGGCAGAGCTGTTCTGCCGGGGACACTTCCCTCCGTGGGGGGGGGGGAATCATCGCCATCGTCATCACCAACGCTTCTCTCATCGGGAGAGGGCAATCTCCATCAACATCTTCACCAGCACCATCTCTCTCAAACCCTAGTTCATCTCTTGTATCCAATTCTTGTCTCTAAGTCTGGGATTGGTACCTGTAGGTTGCTAGTAGTGTTGATTACTCCTTGTAGTTGATGCTAGTTGGTTTATTTGGTGGAATATCATATGTTCAGATCCTATATGCATATTAATACTCCTCTGATTATGAACATGAATATGCTTTGTGAGTAGTTACGTTTGTTCCTGAGGACATGGGAGAAGTCTTGCTATTAGTAGTCATGTGAATTTGGTATTCGTTCGATATTTTGATGAGATGTATGTTGTCTCTCCTCTAGTGGTGTTATGTGAACGTCGACTACATGACACTTCACCATTATTTGGGCCTAGAGGAAGGCATTGGGAAGTAATAGGTAGATGATGGGTTGCTAGAGTGACAGAAGCTTAAACTCTAGTTTATGCGTTCCTTCGTAAGGGGCTGATTTGGATCCGCTTGTTTCATGCTATGGTTAGGTTTACCTTAATACTTCTTTTGTAGTTGTGGATGCTTGCAATAGGGGTTAATCATAAGTGGGATGCTTGTCCAAGTAAGGACAGCACCCAAGCACCGGTCCACCCACATATCAAATTATCAAAGTACCGAACGCGAATCATATGAATGTGATGAAAACTAGCTTGACGATAATTCCCATGTGTCCCCCGGAGCGCTTTTCTCTATATAAGAGTTTGTCCAGGCTTGTCCTTTGCTACAAAAAGGATTGGGCCACCTTGCTGCACTTTATTTACTTTCGTTACTTGTTGCTCGTTACAATTTATCTTATCACAAAACTATCTGTTACCTATAATTTTAGTGCTTGTAGAGAATACCTTGCTGAAAACCGCTTATCATTTCCTTCTGCTCTTCATTGGGTTCGACACTCTTACTTATCGAAAGGACTATGATAGATCCCCTATACTTGTGGGTCATCAACGTCATGCGGGGGATGGACCTCGTGCTGGGGGAGGAACGCCGCCGCTAAGCCTCACTCCATGCGGCAAGGTACCAGCAGGCACTGCAGCTGTACCACTGCCGCAACGTCCGCTCCAGGACGCTCGAGGTGGGCGATCTCATCCTGAGGCGGGTGCTCTCTAGGGAAGGGCTGCATAAGGTCTCACCCATGTGGGAGGGCCCGCTTAGGATTGCCCGCATTTCCAGGCCTGGCGCTGTGCGCCTGGAGACGCAGGACGGGATCCCCATCCAGAATGCCTGGAACATCTAGCACCTCCGAAAGTTCTAACCATGAAGCAAGGCCCAGTGCCTGTGAAGGTCTCCGTCCGTGACACTCTCACGTAACAATGAGTGGGGTTGTACACGCCCCGGAGTCTCCTGAGTGCCGCCCTCGGGCCTTGGGGGCTCCCTCCCACGTCCTAGTGGCAGCACTTAGCTCCACGCTGGTGAGAAGACTAGACTAGGTGTCGGACGCGGCTGTTCATTTGCTTTTTGTAGCTGGTTTGCAACCTTTTAGTGAAATTTGGAGTTCTGGCATTTCTCGGTTGCTTGGTTGAGTTCCCCTCTCTTTTACTTCTTTGCTCGCTTCTTTGTCTTGCGCCAGGGAGGACAACAGTTACCCGACGCTCTCCCTCGCGCGCCTCGCGCGGGGGCTGGGCAGGTGTGTGCATGCGTTGGGTTAGCCTAAACCACGGACACACCTCACCGAAGCCCTGCCGCTCCAGAGCTTCGGCTCCCTTGATCTTCGCGAGGAGCCCTCGATCGGGCTGAATATTGGCGCACCCCCCTAAGTCTGTGCCCCACGGGTACCGTGACACGGTGCACTAAGCCATGATTAGCCCATGCCTGAAGGCTTGCGCAAGGAGGAAGAAGGCACCCGCCAGATGTCCTAACAAATTTCTGCAGCTTCGCGGTGCCTCCCGAGGTCAGCGGCTCCCAAGTCGGCAGCAAGGAAACCTCACCAGATGCCAGGAGGCGCGCCCTCATGATACGGAAACAAACCCCGAGCGTATTAAGCTAAGTTGCCCCTCCTACATCTATGTGGAGCGCGAACAGCATCGGAACAACAAGCATAACATAATAGCATAAAGACCACAGTTCATTACACGCCCCAGCAGGGCCATCTATCTTTTTCAAAATGCAGGAAGAAGGGAAAATTCAAAGCAAAAGCGGCCCGCACGACCGCGGCGGCTCACGAGGCCTAGCACCGAAGGCCTCCCAGACTCAGCTCAGCCTGAGCCCCTCTCGCACTTCACCGCCGCGTGGCGGCGGGACGACCCGCCACCGTCCTTGAAGCGGGCCCGGTGGTGAGGCGGCTGGTCGTAGCTGCCGCAGCTGGTGCTCTCGCTGGCGAAGAAGCTGCCGCCGCTGGGCGAACCGTGGCCGTCACCAAGGGCGAGTTCGCCCTCAACCTCGTCATGGCCGTCGCCGCCGCTGTCTTCGGGGCAGCACCCTGCGCGGCGACCATCTTCCCCAAAAACCCTCACAAAGAGAGTCGCGGCTGTGTCGTACTTGAAGTGGAGGGTGCACCGCCCGCTCAGGCCGCGCGCGCGGCTAAACGTCTGCCAGCCGCGGGACAGGGCCACGTTGCCCGTGACGGAGGTCTCCACCACGACCCATGAGGCCTGGCTGCAGCAACCATCGGCTTGAAGCCGGAGGCCGCCAAGACCCCCAGCCGGCAGCTCACCGGAAAGGAGCGCGAGAGGTGGAGCCAGGTGCCTGCCGGACTCTCCGACCACACAACGAACTCTGGGAGCACCTCCGCCGAATGGAGGCGCGACCGAGGAGGCCGCGACCATGGAATGCCTACCCTCGGCACAAGGGCTGCTCCACCTAGAGCGGCCCCCGTGATGGGAGGAGGCACCGCTGCGGCCGCCGAGGACGGCACCGGCCCCCGAAGGAGTGCGACGCGCCCCCGAGGATCCATGGTGGGGGTCGCAGCATGCTTACGGGGGCGTCCTCGCCTCCTTTTGGGCGGTGGTGAGCCGGACCCCTCCTGGCGAGCCTTCCCTTTCTCTGCGGCCGAGAACCTCTTGGTCGGTGCCATGGGAATACAGCAAGACGGCAAGGCGAGGAGGAGGAAGAAGCAGACAGAGTGGAGAAGGAGATGAGCAACGGGGGCTCCTGCCCCCTCCTCATTTATAGCCAGAAGGAGGCCAACCGCCGGCCTCCACGATCGCAGGTAATGATGATTTCCTTCTACATGTAGCAGGGTCTCGTCAAGTCGAACGGTTGCGGAGGCAGCGTGGGGAAGCGGAGACGCCCACGTCCCATCAATCGCCATGCGTCAATCAAGGCCGCAGGCGGTTGGGGCCCGCGGTGCTCCGCACTTGCCCTTTGGATTCTCCTCGAAGCCAAGTTCGAGCACGCCTTGGGCCCGGGGGCTACTGTCAGCGTTCTGGGACCGGAGGTACCCAGACTTTCTTGCCTGCGGCCCAGTGCGTGACTCCACCAACGGCCTGGTATGGCCCAGCTTCAGCAGCGACAACCCAAGACCCTCGCGAGGGGCCAAGCCTCACGAGGCGGACAACATCAAGACCTCCCTGGGGGCGGCCTCACTAGGCTGGCTCCCGAGGAGCGGAGATATCTATGCAAAGGACACCTCGCGAGGTTCGCGTGACATGAGCCATGACGACCAAGGCCAGGCGGGCGCCAGCGGGCGTAGTGTACCAGTTTCCTCTTTGGTGCTAAAGAGGCAAGCACAGGCGAGGAATCCCAAGGCATCAGGTGAAGGTTTTCATATCGGTGCAACAAGACCAAGACTAGCAGGATGGCAGGACGGAGGTCATCGCGGAGCCCACACCAGCATCACCACCAGAGCCTTTGGCAGGCGAAGACCACCTTTTGTGAGGATAGCTTGTACTAGTTGTCCCCCTTCAAACTTGGCCATTGTGGAATCCCTTCCCGCCTGACATTTGGAGAGAGGACCAGGGCCTCTATAAATAGGACTAGCCACCACCATAGGAGGGGGATGGATCTTGGATTGGACCCATTCCACCCTCACACACACCAGCTCATCGAGCCCAAGAACACCTCACCTCCTGAGGCTGTTCATCCACTGTACTAGTTCATCCTCAGCCCCTCGAGGCAATCCACCACCACACTGGAGTAGGGTATTACACCGCAAGGTGGCCCGAACCAGTATAAACCTCCGTGTCTCTTGTTCTTTGGGTTCATCGAGCTAGGCCGTGGGATCATTGAGCGGGCGAGCTAGGGAGAGAGAGTTCTTCGTGCGCACCCCAGAGTTCAAACCTCACAAGGGTTTGCCGGAACCCGCAATCCGACAATGGGGCCACCACGCTCTTCATGCAGTTCACTCCCACCGGCTTCATGTTCTTGAAGCAGGGGTGGAAGTCGTTCGCCCTTGCCCACGGCTTGAAGAAGGGGCACGTCCTCTAGTTCAAGTTCGACGGGGCCACCATGCTCTTCATGAAGATCTTCGGGGTCACCGGCTGTCGCCTGAAGTGCTGCATGGAGAGCGACAACAACGACACCCCCGCCGTCGCCGACAGCCCCCGCCGGGGGTAGCGGGAGCAGCGACGGCTCCCCCAGCGTCAAGAGCGAGGAGGAGGACACCGACTAGGTGCGTTGCACCCACACTGCTGCCTCGATGGTGACTCGCCCTGCCTGGGCTTCTTTTGTTTTGCTTTTTTTCCTGCGTTGGATGGATGTGATCCCCATGGGGGTGTAAGGAACCGTGGCCTTCACGCTTTAAATTTGACGTTTTCGTGGTTTGAAATCGAGCTCATTCTCAACTTTCCTCGTTAGACTTGCCCCTCTTCTTCATGATCACCCTGGTGCTCTGCGTTGCTGGAACCCAGCCCTAAGCGGGCCTCAACCGTCGCTGGTATGTTAGGTCGTGATGCCTGGACAAGGCCAGGAGGTGAGGGGCTCCGAGGTCCGGTAAGAACTCCTGAGGCGTGTGTGCCTTGCTCATGAAGCTCCCCCTTGACGCGCAAGCTGCTCACGCGAGAGAAGAGGCTTCTGCCTTGGGCAAGGTCACGAAAAGAAGGAACACCACCAAAGGCCATTGAGTCGCGCATGGCGGTTAACTTAGCTCTTCGGGGTGCGAGGCAGCCGTAGCTCACGAGAAGTTGACGCGGTGTCAGGATGCACCCTCCTGAATTTTCTTCCTTTATCTTGTCTTCTATCTGCACTGGATCAATGTAAACCCCACGGAGGGTACGTGAAAAACCAACGCCTTTTGCGCCTTAACTATTGGTTTTGAGATTTAAATCGCACGTTCCCCCCTAAGATCTCCTCGCAGGGTTCACCCCTTTTCCTTGTTTGCCATGGTGCTCTACGTCATCAGGAGCCGGCCCACGAGCTAGCCTCAGCCGCCGCTGGTATGTCAGGTCGCGATGCCTGGAATAAGGCCAGGAGGTGAGGGGCTCCGGAGGCTAGTGAGGGCTCATGAGGTGTGATGCTCAGGGAGCCTCCTTTGATGTGCAAGCGACTCGCGCGGAGAAAGGGAGCGACATCCACCTACGTCGCGAGAGGGGGGGAGCTCTAGAGACGATAGCGACGCCTCATGAGGCGGTTCAACTTAGCTATTTGCACGGAGCGGCGTCGAGTGAGGCGCAGTTCGACCCCTAGAGTTTACGTCGCGCGCGGCCCTTCAGTAGTTGTTTGGGCTCCCAAGCGCTTGGTCCTTGGGGAACTGCATGCTTGAAAAGTTTTGAGGTATAGGGGCGATGCAGGCTCGCCGACCTACTCGTGTCTGTTCCATGAGGAGATGAGGCACCAAGGATCTTGGTGAGGTGACGTGCACGGGAGCAGGCCCGTGAGCCAGAGCTCGATCGCTTAGATTTATCGATGCTACATGGACGGACCCGAGAATAGTCATCGTGCCAGTAGCCCCCACTCATGGAATGGTCAAGAGTAGGGCCGTGAGCGCGCAACGCTCTCACTGATAGCGAGGCACCAAACACAGGGTTAAGCAAGCAACTAGAATTCATTGAAGCATAACCAAAACCAGTTCACAACCAAAAGGCGAGGCAGCTGCCGGGACGGACCCTGGCCAGCTTGAGGATGATGCAGCCCGTGGGGCACCCTCAATTTCGAATAAACCAAAAAGTCACCTGGCAACATGCTGCTGTGGGAGCATTGAGCTGCTTGACGAGGCGTGCCGTAGAGGTTCACCTCTCAGGGCTTGGCATGCTCCTGAGGCTCCGGGGTCTCGCGAGGGGTTGACGTCTCGTGAGGCGCCATCGTGAGGTGCGCCAACCTTTGGAAGGTGGCACTGGCGTTCTCCAGGCCGAAAGGCATGCAAGTGTAGTTGGTGGCGATGCCCCTGCTCAGGCCGACGCGTGATGGCCACAAGAGGTCCTGGGAGCTGTCCCTGTTGAGGCTCAGGAAGTCGACGCACATGCAGACCTTGCTGCCCTCCTTGGGGACGACAACTGGGTTGGCGGGACGCATTGGATGGCGCTTGCCACGGATGGCCCGAGCTTCCCGCAGCCTGCAAATTTCCTGGGCGATGAACTCCTGTTAGCTTGGCGCTTGGCATTGTGCTCCTTGCTTGTGGAGGCACGCAACAAGGAACGCCTCCACGTGGTGCCCGAACACCTCCCACAACATGCTGGTCAGGTCGGATGCTTTCCAGGCGAAAGCCTCTGAGCCCCGCCGAAGGGAGCATCGGGCGCGCCTTCCTATGCGAGAGGAAGTGTAGGATCGAAAGTATGTCTAGAGGGGGGGGTGATTAGACTACTTGACCAAATTAAAATCTAGCCTTTTCCCAATTTTAAGTCTTGGCAGATTTTAGCAACTTTAGAACAAGTCAAGCAATCAACCTACACATGCAAGTCTAAGAGTATAGCAGCGGAATGTAAAACATTGCATATGAAGGTAAAGGGAGGAGTTTGGAGGGAGCAAACACAATGTAGACACGGAGATTTTTTCCCGTGGTTCCGATAGGTGGTGCTACCGTACATCCACGTTAATGGAGACTTCAACCCACGAAGGGTAACGGTTGCGCGAGTCCACGGAGGGCTCCACCCATGAAGGGTCCATGAAGAAGCAACCTTGTTTATCCCACCATGGACATCGCCCACGAAGGACTTGCCTCACTAGGGTAGATCTTCACGAAGTAGGCAATCTCCTTGTCCGTACAAACTCCTTGGTTCAACTCCACAATCTTGACGGAGGCTCCCAAGTGACACCTAACCAATCTAGGAGACACCACTCTCCAAAAGGTAAAAGATGGTGTGTTGATGATGAACTCCTTGCTCTTGTGCTTCAAATGATAGTCTCCCCAATACTCAACTCTCTCTCACGGATTTGGATTTTGTGGAAAGATCATTTGAGTGGAAAGCAACTTGGAGAAGGCTAGAGATCAAGATTTATGTGATTGGAATGGAATATCTTGATCTCAACACATGAGTAGGTGGTTCTCTCTCAGAAAATGTATGTTGGAAGTGTAGGCATGTTCTGATAGCTCTCTCCATGAATGAAGAGTGGGTGGAGGGGTATATATAGCCTCCACACAAAATCTAACCGTTACACACAATCCACCAAACTTGGTGGGACCGAATCAGAAAACTCAGTCAGACCGATTTAGTTCAGAATGTGAATGTTAGGCTTTTTGGTGGGACCGACATGTCAACTTGGTGGGACCGATTCCATTAGGGTTAGGGCATAATGTAATCTCGGTGAGACCGATTACACAAACTCGGTGGGACCTACTTTGGTAATAAGCTAACCAGAGAGTTGGTCAGGCAAACTCAGTGGGACTGATTCGCTCATCTCAGTGAGACCGAAATGTTACGAAAGGGAAATCGAGAGTTTGCATTGCGAACTCGGTGGGACCGATCGCTCATCTTGGTTGGACCGAAATGTTATGAAGGGAAACAGAGATTTGCAATCCCATCTCAGTGAGACCGAGATCCCTATCGGTGAGACCGAAGTGACTAGGGTTTCTTGCAGTGGCTATGTCAAATGAACTCGGTGGCGCTAGATAGATCAAATCGGTGGGGCCGAGTTTGACTTTTAGTTTGGGACATATGTGGATGTGAGAAAGTGGTTGAGGGCTTTGGAGCATATCACTAAGCATTTTGAGCAAGTAAGCCATTAAGCAACACCTCATCCCCTTTTAATAGTATTGGCTTTTCTTATGGACTCAATGTGATCTTGGATCACTAAAATGAAAAAGTAGAGTCTTGAGCTTGAGCCAATCTGTGTCCTTAGCATTTTGAGGGGCCCACATTTCTAATCCATGCCATGCCAATCATTGAACTTCCTAAAATAGTCATCTTGAAGTAACATTAGTTCAATGAGATATATGTTGTTAGTAATTACCAAAACCACCCAGGGATAGTTGCACTTTGAATCTCCCCCTTTTTGGTAATTGATGACAACATATAGATCAAAGCTTCGACAAATGATAATAAGATATAAATGCATCGTCGCTTTGAGAAGTATGTGATAAGCAAGAGCTCCCCCTAAATTTGTGCATTATTTAAGATTTGCTTTTGAATGCAAATGCACAATCGATTAGGATCATGAGTTACTCTTCCATGTCACATACATCTTGGTGGAGCACTCAAAATGATAGGAATTAAAAGCATGCACTCATCACCAAGCAAAGTGAATGATCATATATGAGATATAAAAGATAATATCATCCAAGCAAACATTAAAGTATGATATGATCAAACACATGATCATACAAGTATCTCACACACAGACATAAAGTATCAAACGAGCACACACAAAAGTATCAACCAAATAGCAAGAAAAACAAAGAGGCAACACTCTATGATCTATACATTTCTCCCCCTTTGGCAACAAGTCACCAAAAAGTTTGAAAATGCATAGTGCTATACGTTTCTAAGGCTTGATCTTCGGGAGGTGGTGTAGAGAGGACTCCAAGGACGAAGGCATCAGTGGATGTTGTTGGAGCTGGTGGAGTGGCAACTGGAGGTGGCACTGAAGCTGTTGCTGCTGGTGCTGAAGTAGTTGCCTGGTGTCAGGTACTGGCACTGCAGCAGACCTCTGACCTTTGGGCACTCTTTGGAAAGCTTCTGTAGTAACCTTCCCTTTCTTCTCCTCTGATTCCTCCTGGAGCTGCTCAACAGCTGTCTGTATCTCAGTTACTTTCAGATCAAGATAATAGAACTTAGTCTCGATGATCCTTTCCAAGCTCTCCTGATTTTGAGTCAGGGTGGCCAAGCCCTTCTCAATCCTTAAAGTTGCCTGAATCAGATAAGCTAACTGATCTTGTTTGCTCTTTAAGAACACTTGAGATGCCTCCTCAACACTTGGCATCTTTGCAGCTTTTTCTGCCTTTGCGTTTGCTCTCTTCTCTTGTGCTTGCTCTGAAGTAGGATCATCCTCATTCATCACAACTGTGTTGTCTTCAAATTCTGGTCTCAAGGGTAAGTGCTCCTTGTCCAACAAGTAAGTTCCTGTGCCCATCTTGGAGTTGATGAGCACCTGAATGTGTGAAGCATACCCACAAGATCTCTTCTGATCAGCAGTTGTCCTCTTGATTGTTTCTACAATCAGGCTCATGACCTTGAACTTCTGAGGCACATCAAATATCTGCAGTAAGTTGATTGAATGGAATCTGATCATCTTGTGATCTCCAGATTTGGGCAACAAAGTATGCCTCAATATAGTGTTTATTGTGGCTAGACCAGACAACAAGTAATGCACAGATCCAAACTTGTGTGTCTCCAAAGCTTTGTCTGGGATCTCCTTGTACATGTTTACCATAGAGTTGTGGTCTTTCTTCTTCATGGCATATACATCCAAATCATCCTCATGCTCTTCAGGGGATTTTATCAACTTGGCCCATTCATCAACAGTTGACTAATACCTTGTACCTTCAGACATCCAAACAATTGTACCATCTGGATAGAAATGAGCATTAGAATAGAACTGCATAATGAGCTCATCATTCCATTTGGTAAGCTTCTGTTCCACAAACTTGTCAACTCCACAAGCTTTGAAGCTTTCATGCACTCCTGGAAAATAATCTTCATTCTCATCAATGAATTCCCAATCAACCCACTTCATATCACAGACTATAGGTTTCTTGTCCAACAGAATGGTCTCATAGAAATCTTGTTGTTCTTTTGTGTGGAACCTGTAGTCCACAACGGTCTTCCTTCTCACAGCATATGGATCAGACTGTCTCCAAAGTCTCAGACCTACATCCTTCCTGATTCATATCCTCTGCCACTGGATGGGTGTCATTATGGTCTGTAATATTTGGTTTCAGTTTCCTTAGCACTTGGGCTTCAGCATCTTCTTCTTCAACTTCAGGCACTAGGGCCTTGTTCTTCTCTTCAGCTGGGATCTTCCTGGTGCTCCTCTTGGGCTTAGAAGTCTTCTGAGCTTGAGCAGTAGCTTTGGGGGAAGACTTGGGCTTTGAAGGAGCATCCCCTGACTTGATAGCATCCCCCATAAGCTTTTGGGAATTAGGTGCTAGTGCAGCATCCTCTTCCTCTTGATCTTCTTCTTCCGAAGAATGCTTTTCAAATTCTGCCATGGGGTCCACCTTCTTACACCATCTTCCCCTTTTTATTTCCTTCTTCTTCTTATCCTTACCAGCATCCTCTCCTCAAGTTGATTTGGAAGGTTCCTGAGTGGAGGCCCTGGCCTTAGACATAGGAACTCTCTTAGCTGGTGCCTTCTTGTTCAAACCAGGCTTGGTTGCAGCAGCAGTGCCATATTCCTTCTTCAGGACTTTCTTCTTGGAGATTACTTCCTCCTCTGTAGCCACATAGTCCTCATCCTCAGAGTCTGAGGTTCTCTTCTTCCATGATCTGGTGGCTGCCTTGGGCAAATTACTGGGAGTGCTCCTACTGCCCTCATCATAGCTGCTCTAGGGACTAGTGCCCTCACTCATTTGCACTTGCTCTTCTGATTTGTTCTGGCTATCACTCTGGTCAGACATCCTGGCAAGAAAACTGACAGCAGACCCTATGAATAGATATAGATGAGATAGAGTGGATGAGCAACACAAAGTGCAAAGTTTTTGCAAAACAGATGAGTCAAAAACTTAGTTTTAGTTCTCCACAGAAAGCATTTTGGAGCTACTGATTTGTTAAACTCGGTGACACCGAAGCAACTTTTGGAGTCTAAACTAGTGAACTCGGTCAGACCGAGTCACAGTTTGGTGGCTCCGAGATTGCTAGGGTTTCACAGAGAGTTGAATTCGGTCGTACCGATTTGCAGTTTTCGGTCAGACCGAAGCGTGCAAGTGCTATGGCCTAAGCCAAATCGGTGAGACCAATTTCCACAACTCGATCGGTCCGAGATGAGTTCGGCGGAAACCTAAACCTAAATTTTTGAATCAAACATATTCTAAGGGATGTATTCTCTGGATATATTGATTTCATACGTGGTAATGATCATGGCAAAGCAATGTGCTAGGAATCGGAGTAAGGAATTAGCACAAAAGATCGAACTCATACCCTAGTTCGGCAGGAGTTCGCTACGGCGACAATGGCGGGGCAGAATCCCATTGACGGCGATGGAAACCAGTGGCGGGAGGTCACTGGCGAAGAGAAGACGATCCGGAGACCCGAGGCAGCAGAGCAGGACACGCGCGGGATGGATGGTTTTGAAGGAATTCCCAAAATCTCACCCGTGGGTGTATATATCCTGACCCTGTCGGTGTGACCGAGTGGAACAACTCGGTGGCACCGAGATGCAGAATCGCAAGCGGTTACTGCAACTCGGTGTGACTAAAAAGTTCAAATTAGTTGCACCGAGATTGAAAACCTGGATCAACTCAGTGAACTCGGTATGACCGAAGTGGATGGATCGGTCATACCGAAATGCACAGAGAGGTTTTGGAAGTTTAAGTCCATGACGAATCGGGGACTCCAAGTGCTCCTCACATAGAGTGGTTCGAATCTGACTTGATCGAACTTTGTGATGTAGCATGAATAGAGTTTGAGACGAGAAAAACATATATACCTAGAGGAGGTTCTTAGGCATTCTTTTCCATCCACTTGGCAAAAGAAAAAGAGCCAATCAATCAAAACAACAAGTGGATGTCCTCAAATGAATAAAATATGCAATTAACATGCTCACACAATATAATGGCAAATGAAATATGTGACAAAGCATGCACAAACACTCTAGCATCTATCAAGCAATTGGCGATGACTAGGTCATCTATATATGAGTATATTGACTTAGGAGTCAAATGAGAACAATTGATCATAGGTCATACTCATCATTTAAGCACAAGTGGGGTTACCACTTTTACATAAAGCATTGTTGTGTTCACACCATTAGAGTTGCTTTAGCTCAATTGATTAGAGTAAAGCTCCCCCTAGATGTGATATCCCCCCTAAGAGGGATGAACTAACCTTGGGTTTTGTCGATGATGACTTCATGTAGATGTTGAAGATGTGATGCTCAATGTTGATGTAGATCATCCGGAGCAATCCATTGGAGTGAGTTGCACTTTCTAAACCTACATGGGTTAGTCCCACAAGGAACAAACAAGCATATCCATAGACATAGAGTGATGTACACATAGATGATGTCCATGAAAGCATTAGGTTACCTTGTCCCTTGTCTTACCAACACGAGGGTTTGTGAATCCTTGAACTAGTGCATGATGTGGAAGTTGTTTGCACTTGTCCTTGCCAAGATGATATGAGTGAAGTATGTTGGCGGAGTCACCCTCAAGAACTCTCTAGTTCTTCTTCTTCGGGATCCACATCATCTTGATGGGAACCCTTGGAGTTGTAGTCGTACTTGATGAAGTAGAACTTGATGTAGTCTTGGAACCCACTTGACCAAGGCCTTAGGAGCTTCTTCAAATGCATCAATTTCCTCTTGAAGCTTGTCCTTGCCCTTTTGCTTGTGGTCTTGTGGTGGAAGATCATCTTGAGCTTGTGTCCCTTGGAAAGAAGTAGGATCATACTTCTCTTATTGAGGAACAAACTTTGTCTTGGGGTATTGATCTTCTTACCACTCAACTCCATTGGCATTGAACTTTCGTTCAAAACCAACACCTTGATTCTTCCGATGCCTTCCTTGATTGCTTACAATTTCCTCAAATTGCTTACTCCCAGCAAGGCTCTTGTAAACACCTTTCTCTATAATTCCCTTCAATAAGCTATTTTCTTGCTCAAGTGTAACTTGGCTAAGAGAATCATTAGTGGAATCAAGAGAGCTACTAGAAGCAACAATATTGGATTTGACATGATTGTTGTTACTACTAGAAGAAGAATCTTTCTTACTCTTGTTGCTAGATTTAACTTGTGGCATGTAAGTAGACAAGAGTAAACGCTTGGCAATGTAAGAAGAACTTTTCTTGCGAAGATCATCATTGATTGCTTTTAAGAACCCATGCTCTTGCTCAAGGTTGAGCTTTTCAAAGCGTAACTTTTCATGAGTTTTTAAAGGTTCTCAATGATCTTCCAAGGTAGTTTCATGAGCTAACTTAAGAGTGGTTAGTTCTTTAGTTAGATGCTCAATCTCCTTCTTGTCATCATCATTCGTTTTATCTTGATTAACATGATTAATAGCAAGTTCATCATAGTTTTCATCACTAGAGTTGCCAACAAGTAAATCATCATCACCTAGCAAATCATCTTCATCACTATTGAAATCAACATACTCGGGGTGTGATACCTTTGGGCCTTTAGCCATGAAGCATCTTCCAATTCCTTCATTTGGCGAGTCAAATATGTCGTAGGAGTTGGTTGACACAAGTGCTAGACCGGCAACACCTTCATCTTGAGTATATTCGGAGTCGGAGTGATAACTTGTTTCAGAGTGATGGTCGGAGTCGGAGCCGGATACCCATTCACCAACATGAGCTTGATGTCTTCGTTTTGTGTAGCTTCTTGATGGTTTGTCCTTCATTTCCGAATCCTTGCTTCTCCGAGTGGTTCTTCGTTCATAATGATCATCTCTACTCCTTCTCTCTCGAAGTGGTGATTCTTCTCTTCTACTTCTCCTTTTAGGTGAATCTTCTCTTCTTTTGTAGGGGGCCATACACTCATTGGAGTAGTGTTCGGGTCTTCCACAATTGTAGCAATTATGCTCAGGACTCGAAGATCTTTTGTCATTGTAGGACCTTGACTTGGAACTTCTTTCCTTGCTTCTACTCTTGTAGAACTTGTTGAAATTCTTCACCATTAGGCTCAATTATTCATTGAAGGTTTGTTTCTCACTTGATGATGTAGGAGCATCACATGAGTCTTTGTAAGCACCACTTGACCTGTTGTGAAGCTCCTCCTTATCCTTGAATGACATCTCATGAGCAACAATTCTTCCAATGACTTCCGTTGGCTTGAGATCTTTGTAATTGGGCATCATTTCGATCAATGTGTAGACGGTATCATATTTTCCATCCAAGGCTCTTAGGATCTTCTTGATGATGAATCTGTCGGTCATCTCTTCACTTCCTAAGCCGGCAATCTCATTTGTGATGAGAGCAAGCCTAGAGTACATTTCAGCAACGCCTTCACCATCCTTCATTTTGAACTTGTCAAGTTGACTTTGAAGCACATCCAATTTGGATTCCTTGACCGAGTCGGTACCTTCGTGCATATCAAAGTATCCCAAATTTCCTTTGCATCCTCAAGACGGCTGATTTTGTTGAATTCTTCGGGGCACAATCCGTTGAAGAGGATATCGCAAGCTTGAGCATTATATTGCAGCATCTTCAACTCTTTCGCGTAGCTTCACGGTTAGGTTCTCTCCCATCAAAGAATTCACCTTGCAAGACAATACACACAATAGCCCAAACGACGGGGTTATGTCCAAGAATATGCATTTTCATCTTATGCTTCCAACTAGCAAAATTAGTACCATCAAAGTAAGGACCTCTACGGTGGTAATTTCCCTCACTAGACACCAGACTCTCCTAGGTTGTGAAACCAAGGCTATGATCACCAAAAGCTATGGAAATCAAGGCAAATGGAGACCAAAGCTATGATACCACTTGTAGGATCGAGAGTATGTCTAGAGGGGGGGTGCTTAGACTACTTGACCAAATAAAAATCTAGCCTTTTCCCAGTTTTAAGTCTTGGCAAATTTTAGCAACTTTAGAACAAGTCAAGCAATCAACCTACACATGCAAGTCTAACAGTATAGCACTGGAATGTAAAACATTGCATATGAAGGTAAAGGGAGGAGTTTGGAGGGAGCAAACGCAATGTAGACGCGGAGATTTTTTCCCGTCGTTCCGATAGGTGGTGCTATCGTACATCCACGTGATGGAGACTTCAACCCACGAAGGGTAACAATTGTGCGAGTCCACGGAGGGCTCCACCCATGAAGGGTCCACGAAGAAGCAACCTTGTCTATCCCACCATGGCCGTCGCCCACGAAGGACTTGCCTCACTAGGGTAGATCTTCACGAAGTAGGCGATCTCCTTGCCCGTACAAACTCCTTGGCTCAACTCCACAATCTTGACAGAGGCTCCCAAGTGACACCTAACCAATCTAGGAGACACCACTCTCCAAAAGGTAATAGATGGTGTGTTGATGATGAACTCCTTGCTCTTGTGCTTCAAATGATAGTCTCCCCAACACTCAACTCTCTCTCTCACGGATTTGAATTTGGTGGAAAGATAATTTGAGTGGAAAGCAACTTGGAGAAGGCTAGAGATCAAGATTTATGTGATTAGAATGGAATATCTTGATCTCAACACATGAGTAGGTGGTTCTCTCTCAGAAAATGTATGTTGGAAGTGTAGGCATGTTCTGATAGCTCTCTCCACGAACGAAGAGTGGGCGGAGGGGTATATATAGCCTCCACACAAAATCTAACCATTACACACAATTCACCAAACTCGGTGTGACTGAATCAGAAAACTCGGTCAGACCGATTTAGTTCAAAAAATGTGAACGTTAGGCTTTTCGGTGGGACCGACATGTCAACTCGGTGGGACCGATTCCATTAGGGTTAGGGCATAACGTAATGTCGGTGAGACCGATTACACAAACTCGGTGGGACCAACTTTGGTAATAAGCTAACCAGAGAGTTGGTCAGGCAAACTCGGTGGCACCAATTCGCTCATCTCGGTGAGACCGAATGTTACGAAAGGGAAACCGAGAGTTTGCATTGCGAACTCGGTGGGACCGATCACTCATCTCGGTTGGATCGAAATGTTACGAAGGGAAACAAAGAGTTTGCAATCCCATCTCAGTGAGACCGAGATCCCTATCGGTGAGACCGAAGTGATTAGGGTTTTTGGCAGTGGCTATGTCAAATGAACTCAGTTGCGTCGGATAGATCAAATCGGTGGGGCCGAGTTTGACTTTTGGTTTGGGACATATGTGGATGTGAGAAAGTGGTTGAGGGCTTTGGAGCATATCACTAAGCATTTTGAGCAAGTAATCCATTAAGCAACACCTCATCCCCTTTTAATAGTATTGGCTTTTCCTATGGACTCAATGTGATCTTGGATCACTAAAATGAAAAAGTAGAGTCTTGAGCTTGAGCTAATGTGTGCCCTTAGCATTTTGAGGGGTCCACATTTCTAATCCATGCCATGCCAATCATTGAACTTCCTGAAATAGTCATCTTGAAGTAGCATTAGTTCAATGAGCTATATGTTGTTAATAATTACCAAACCCACCCAAGGATAGTTGCACTTTCAAGAAGGAAAGCCCCGACAGTTTGGCGGGGCCCTAGATGTCGCCACCAGCCAGCTGCTTCTTTGCTTTGGGGTGGTCCTTGGGGAGCAGTTGCTTCTTCTTCGCGGGGGTGGCCTTAGGAGGCGCGGCGATGCCCTCGCAATTAGAGTTCTTAGCAGCGGCGGCCCGGTAGGCGTGCTCGAGGGAGCAAACCACGTCTTTCTCGTCACATGCAACAATGATGACCCCACTGCAGCCAGCATCTTGAGGACATGTAGCCATGAACTTGGCGAGCGCAGGGTATCCCCAGGATGGCGTTGTACGGGAGGCCAATGTGGGCCATGTCGAAGTCGATGAGCTCAGTGTGGTAGTTGTGGCGGGTGTCAAAGGTGACAGGGAGGCGCACCTGCCCCTGGGGGATGGTAGACTCGTCCGTCACCCCGGAGAAGGGCCTGGTCGGCATCAGCTGGTCATAGGGTACTAGGAGCATCTCGAAGGTCGCGACGGAGATCACGTTGAGGCCACTACCCCCGTCGATGAGAGTCTTGGTGATAGCGACATTGCTGATGGTGGGAGTGCACAGCATGCGGAGCGCACCGGCAGTGGCCGAGCACCTGAGGTGGTCCTTGGAGTCGAAGGTGATGGCGTAGTGCGACCACTTGAGGGGCCGCATGACCTCAAGCCTCGGGAGGGCGGCATTCACCTCGCGAGAGAACTTCTTGAAGAGGCGGTTGGACGCGGGGGCCTGAGCTCCGCCGAGGATGCAGGATATCGCGCGAGGCTCCTGGTAGCCCCCAGCCCCCTCGTCGTGCTGATTGGCTTCGTTCCTTCTGGGCGCGATAGTGGTGGAAGGGCAGCATTGTCCCGAGGGTGCACCTCACGAGGCTAATCACGTCATGCACCCTGACGAGGCTGGTCTCGCGAGCCGCCCTCGCGAGGCTGGTTGTGCCAGCCCTGGCAGGGGCTGCTGTTGTGGTTGTCCCACTCGCCGTCGCGGTGGCCGCCTCCGCAGTTGTTGTAGTCCGGTCGACGTCCCAAGCTGTTGGGAATCGTTGCTTGAAAACAAAAAAAATTCTACGCACACGCAATGATCTATCCATGGAGATGCATAGCAACGAGGGGGAGAGTGTGTCTATGTACCCTCGTAGACCATAAGCAGAAGCGTTTCACAATGTGGTTGATGTAGTCGAACTTCTTCTCACGTCAACCAATCAAGTACCGAACGCACAACACCTCCACGTTCTACACACGTTCAGCTTGGTGATGTCCCTCGCCTTCTTGATCCAGCAAGTTCTCGAGGTAGTAGATGAGTTCCGTCGACGGCGTAGTGACGGTGATGGTGAAGTGATCCTCGTAGGGCTTCGCCTAAGCACTACGAAAATATGACCGAGCGTGTAAACAGTGGAGGGGGGCGCCGCACACGGCTAACAATTGATCTCATGTGTGCTAGGGCACCTCCCACATATATATATATATATATATATAGGTGGGAGGGAGAGGGGGGGCAGCCAGGAGGCAACCAAGTAGGCCGAATCCTACTTGGGATCTCCCCATGGCCGGCGCCCCCTGCCATATTTGCCGGAGGGGGAAGGAAAGAGGAGGGAGGAGGGAAGGAAGGGGGAGGCCGAATCCCCCCTTTCCTTTCCCTTCCCCTCTTTCCTTCTCCTCCTGGTTCGGCCCATATGGGGGGCGCACCAGCCCCTTGTGGCTGGTGCGTTTCCCCTCTTGGCCCATAAGGCCCATATCTTTTGCCGGGGGTGCCCGTAACCCCTTCCTGTGACCCGATATGTACCCGGTACCCTCCGGAACACTTTCGGTGTCCGAATAATATCGTCCTATATATCAATCTTTACCTCTCGACCATTTTGAGACTCCTCGTCATGTCCATGATCTCATCCAGGACTCCGAGCAACGTTAAGCGTGTGGACCCTATGGGTTCGAGAACTATGTAGACATGACCGAGACACCTCCCCGGTCAATAACCAATAGTGGAACCTGGATGCCCATATTGGCTCCTACATATTCTACGAAGATCTTTATAAGTCAAACTGTTATGACAACATACATCATTCCCTTTGTGCATCGGTATGTTACTTGCCCGAGATTCGATTGTCGGTATCTTCATACCTAGTTCAACCTCGTTACCGGCAAGTCTCTTCAATCGTTCCGTAATACATCACCTCATGACTAACTCCTTAGTCGTTTGCTTGCAAGCTTATGATGTGTATTATCGAGAGGGCCCAGAGATACCTCTCCGATACTCGGAGTGACAAATCCTAATCTCGATCTATGCCAACTCAACAAACACCTTCGGAGATGCCTGTAGAGCATCTTTATAATCACCCAGTTACGTTGTGACGTTTGATAGCACACAATGCATTCCTCCGGTATCCAGGAGTTGCATAATCTCATAGTCAAAGGAATATGTATTTGACATGAAGAAAGCAATAGCAATAAAACTGAACGATCATAATGCTAGGCTAATGGATGGGTCTTGTCCATCACATCATTCTCCTAATGATGTGATCTCGTTATCAAATGACAACTCATGTCTATGGTTAGGAAACCTTAACCATCTTTGATCAACGAGCTAGTCAAGTAGAGGCTCACTAGGGACACAGTGTTTGTCTATGTATTCACACATGTGTTTAGGTTTCTGATCAATACAATTCTAGCATGAATAATAAACATTTATCATGAATAAGGAAATATAAAATAACAAATTTATTATTGCCTCTAGGGCATATTTCCTTCAGTCTCCCACTTGCATTAGAGTCAATAATCTAGATTACATTGCAATTAATCTAACACCCATGGATCTTGGTGTTGATCATGTTTTGTTCGTGGAAGAGGCTTAGTCAACGGGTCTACTACATTCAGGTCCGTATGTATTTTGCAAATCTCTATGTCTCCCTCCTTGACTTGTTCACGGATGGAGTAGAAGTGTCTCTTGATGTGTTTGGTTCTCTTGTGAAATCTGGATTCCTTCGCTAAGGCAATAGCTCCAGTATTGTCACAAAAGATCTTCATTGGACCTGATGCACTAGGTATTACACCTAGATCGGATATGAACTCCTTCATCCAGACTCCTTCATTTGCTGCTTCCGAAGCAGCTATGTACTCCGCTTCACACGTAGATCCCGCCCACATGTCTCTTTTTTTTACTTTATCAGATATTTCATAAAACGAAATTAGGAACTCAAACTAATAGCTTCCTTGGTCTTTGAACAGAGCACTACACTAGATGAGGGAATCGATGGATGTGCTCAAGATCAGAGGATCCGTAATAGGACTCTCATAGACTTGCCGGGAAATAGAAAATTTGGAAGAAGCGGTAAGAGCAGTTAGAGAGCAAGCAGCGGCTCATCAAACCTTTCTCCTTGATGTGGTATTCACACAATGGGAGCTCTGCTTGGAACTACACCAACTGACAGCTCCACCATTCAATAAAAATATGTATCCAGTTTGTGAATTAGAGTCATCCGGATCAGTGGCAAAGCTAGCATCGATGTAACCATTTACGACGAGCTCTTTGTCACCTCCATAAACGAGAAACATATCCTTGGTCCTTTTCAGGTACTTCAGGATATTCTTGACCGCTGTCTAGTGATCCACTCCTATATTACTTTGGTACCTCTCTGCCAGACTTATGGCAAGGCACACATCAGGTCTGGTACACAGCATAGCATAGATGATAGAACCTATGGCTGAGGCATAGGGAATGACTTTCATTTTCTCTCTATCTTCTGCAGTGCTCGGGCTTTGAGTCTGACTCAACTTCACACCTTGCAACACAGGCAAGAACCCTTTCTTTGACTGATCCATTTTGAACTTCTTCAAAACTTTGTCAAGGTATGTGCTTTGTAAAAGTCCTATTAAGTGTCTTGATCTATCTCTATAGATCTTGATGCCCAATATATAAGCAGCTTCACCAAGGTCTTTCATTGAAAAACTCTTATTCAAGTATCCTTCTATGCTATCCAGAAATTCTATATCATTTCCAATCAACAATATGTCATCTACATATAATATCAGAAATGCTACAAAGCTCCCACTCACTTTCTTGTAAATACAGGCTTCACCGGAAGTATGTATAAAACCATATGCTTTGATCACCTCATCAAATCATAAGTGAAGAGGTGGGGGCGCACCGTGCGCCACGTCCCCAGCGTGAGACGGCGGAGGGCGAAGTGAGTGGGAGGGCGCCGGAGCTTCTCCAACAACGTTGACGAGCTCGGTGATGCCGCCAAGCTAAGCGCCGTAGCTGGCGTCGGCCGGGCGGTAGCTGATATGTCACCAACGTATCTATAATTTTCGATTGTTCCATGCTATTATATTATCTAATTTGGATGTTTTATATGCATTAATATGCTATTTTATATTATTTTTGGGACTGGCCTATTAACCAAGAGCCTAGTGCCAGTTCCTGTTTTTTTCCTTGTTTTAGAGTTTCACAGAAAAGGAAAACCAAACGGAATGAAACCTTCACGATGATTTTTCTTGGACCAGAAGACAACCAGGAGACTTGGAGATGAAGTCAGAAGAGCCACGAGGCGGTCACAAGGATGGAGGGCGCGCCCCGCACCCTTGTGGGCCCCCTGTGACCTTCCTGACCTAATTCTTTCGCTTATATATTCCCAAATATCCCCAAACCACCAGAGGAGTCCAAGAAAACACTTTTCCACCGCCGCAACCTTCTGTACCCGTGATATCCCCCTAGGGACCTTTTTCGGCACCCTGCTGGAGGGGGATTCGATCACGGAGGGCTTCTACATCAACTCTATTGCCTTTCCGATGAAGCGTGAGTAGTTTACCACAGACCTACAGGTCCATAGCTAGTAGCTAGATGGCTTCTTCTCTCTCTTTGATTCTCAATATCATCTTCTCCTCGATGTTCCTGGAGATCTATTTGATGTAATACTTTTTTGCGGTGTGTTTGCTGAGATCTGATGAATTGTGGCTTTATGATCAGCTTATCTATGAATATTATTTGAATCTTCTCTGAATTCTTCTATGGATGATTTGATATCTTTGTAATTCTCTTTAAACTATCAGTTTGGTTTGGCCAACTAGATTGGTATTTCTTGCAATGGGAGAAGTGCTTAGATTTGGGTTCAATCTTGCGGTGTCCTTTCCCAGTGACAGTAGGGGCAGCAAGGCATGTATTGTATTGTTGCCATCGAGGATAAAAAGATGGGGTTTTCATCATATTGCTTGAGTTAATTCCTCTACATCATGTCATCTTACTTAATGCATTACTCCGTTCTTTATGAACTTAATACTCTAGATGCGTGTTGGATAGCGGTCGATGTATGGAGTAATAGTAGTAGATGCAGAATCGTTTCGGTCTACTTGAAACAGACATGATGCCTATATTCATGTCATTGCCTTAGATATCGTCATAACTTTGCGATTTTCTATCAATTGCTCGGCAGTAATTTGTTCACCCACCGTATTATTTGCTATCTTGTGAGAAGCCTCTAGTGAAACCTATGGCCCCCGGGTCTATTTTCCATCATATAAGTTTCCGATCTACAATATGAGTTTCCGATCTACTGTTTTTGCAATCTTTTACTTTCCGATCTATCAACCAAAAATACCAAAAATATTTACTTTATCGTTTATCTATCTATATTAGATCTCACTTTTGCAAGTAACCATGAAGGGATTGACAACCCCTTTATCATGTTGGGTGCAAGTTGTTTGATTGTTTGTGTAGGTATTCGGTGATTTGTGCATTGTCTCCTACTGGATTGATACCTTGGTTCTCAAACTGAGGGAAATACTTATCTCTACTTTCCTGCATCACCCTTTCCTCTTCAAGGGAAAAACCAACGCAAGCTCAAGAAGTAGCAGTAGCGGAGCAACTCACGTGCCATGAGTAGTGCGGCCTGCATGTTCGACAGCTTGCGGCGGCTTAGGGAGGAGGAGGCCATAGCGGTGTGGCCGCCAGGCTGGACGAAAGGGTGCATGGAGGAGTCCTGGTGCTCATGGGCGGCGAGGTCAATGGCAACTATCGCAGCCTCGACAGAGTGGAGGCATTTGACGTGAACTGCAGGCTCCGTCTGGGCGACGCGACCTGCCCGGCGCTCAGCACGAACACGACGAGTGTCAGCCATGGAGCCGGTGGAGCGGAGATCGGAGCGAAGCGGAAGAACGGCAGCGCACCCTGATACGTCTCCAACGTATCTACTTTTCCTAATGCTTTCCCTCTTGTTTTGGACTCTAATTTGCATGATTTGAATGAAACTAACCCCGGGCTGACGTTGTTTTTAGCAGAACTACCATGGTGTTGTTTTTTGTGCAGAAATAAAAATTTTCGGAATGGAACGAAATTTTGCGAGGATTTTTTATGCAATATATGACAATTTCTGGAGCCAAGAACCACCGTAGGAGGGCACCTGGGTGGGCACAACCCACCAGGGCGCGCCTAGGTGGGTTGTCCCCACCTGGTGGCCCAGCAGACCCTGAAACCGACGCTATAAAATCATATTTTTTCCAGAAAAAATCAGGGAGAAAGAATTATTGCGTTTCACGAGATGGAGCCGCCGTCACCTCCTGTTCTTCATCGAGAGGTTAGATCTGGAGTCTGTTTGGGGCTCCAGAGAGGGGGATCTTTGATCTTCATCATCACCAACCCTTCTTCATCGCCAATTCCATGATGCTCCCCACCGGGAGTGAGTAATTCCTTCGTAGGCTCGCTGGTCGGTGAGGAGTTGGATGAGATTCATCATGTAGTCTAGTTAGTTTTGTTAGGGCCTGATCCCTAGTATCCACTATGTTCTGAGATTGATGTTGCTATGACTTTGCCATGCTTAATGCTTGTCACTTTGAGCCCGGGCCATGATTTCAGATCTAAACCGTTTATGTTATCACCATTATATCCATGTTCTACATCCGATCTTGCAAGTTATAGTCACCTACTATGTGTTATGATCCGGCAACCACGGAGTGACAATAGTCGGGACCACTCCCAGTGATGACCGTAGTTTGAGGAGTTCATGTATTCACCGTGTGTTAATGCTTTGTTCCGGTTCTCTATTAAAAGGAGGCCTTAATATCCCTTAGTTTCCAATTGAACCCCACTGCCACGGGAGGGTAGGGCAAAAGATGTCCTGCAAGTTCTTTCCATAAGCACGTATGACTATTTACAAAAAACATTCCTACATTATATTTATGAACTGGAGCTAGTGTCGTATCGCCCTAGGTTATGACTGTCGCATGATGAATATCATCCAACAAATTACCGATCCAATGCCTATGAATTTATCTAATATTGTTCTTGCTAAGTTACTACTGCTATCGTTACTATTGCACTTGTTACGAAACTACTGCTATCATTGTTACCGTCACCATTGCTGTCGCTACTATTATCAAAACTATCATATTACTTTGCTACTGATCATTTTGTCGTAGATAATTAATCTCCAGGTGTGGTTGAATTGGCAACTTAGCTACTAATACTTGCAAATATTCTTTGGCTTCCCTTGTGTCGAATCTATAAATTTGGGTTGAATACTCTACCCTTAAAAACTATTGCGATCCCATATACTTGTGGGTTATGAAGACCTTTTTCTGGCGCCGTTGCCGGGGAGCATAGCTATACTTGTTGAGTCACTTGGGATTATTATCAATTTATCACTATGAAGAAGCTCAAGGATGCTAAGACTAAGATTTATCCCTCTAAGACGAGGGGAGGTAAGGAACTGCCATCTAGGTCTGCTTTAGATTCACCTTCTGTTATAAGTAAACTTGCAACACCACCAGATGCTATTAATCCTGATATGTCGCAAGTTGTTGATAATGCTACTTCTGCTATGAATGATACTTATTATGATGCTAGTACCTTGCTTGATGATGATGATGTGCCACTAGGTGATTTTCTTGATGAACAAATTGCTAGAGTAAGACAACATGATATTGTTGAAACCGATGATGAGCTTGAAACTACAAATCTTGAAACACCTACTAGGACTAGCCCTCCTAGATATGAATTGCCAAAAGCACTGGAAGGTTATGTTATGAATGAGGAGACAACTAGAGATATTCTTGCTTGTAAGGATAGAGATGATCTAGAGAAATTATTATGCAAGTATAAAGAAAAATCCTTGAATGCTAGAATGCAATATGATCCTAAGTTTCTACCTCACCTATTTTTATTGATGATAAGGATTATGAATTCTCTGTCGACCCAGAGTTATTTACTTTGGTTCAATCTGATCCTTTCCATGGTTATGAAGTTGAAATTGTTGTGGCACATCTTACTAAGTTGAATGACATAGCTACCCCTTTTTACTCATGATGAGAAAACTCGCTACTACTATATTCTAAAATTATTTCCGTTCCCATTAAAGCGTGATGCTAAAGCTTGGTACAATACTCTTGCTCTTGGTTGTGTGCGTAGTCCCCAGAATATGATTTATTACTTCTCTGAAAAATATTTCCCTGCTCATAAGAAACAAGCTGCTTTATAGGGAATATTTAACTTTGCACAAATTGAAGAAGAGAGTCTCCCACAAGCTTGGGGGAGGCTTTGCCAATTTCTTAATGCTTTGCCTGATCATCCTCTTAAGAAAAATGAAATACTTGATATCTTCTATAATGGACTAACCGATGCTTCTAGGGATTTCCTAGATAGTTGTGTTGGTTGTGCTTTCAGGGAAAGAGCTATTGGGCAAGCTGGAGAATTATTGAATAACATATTAAAAATTATGATGATTGGACTCTTCCTGAACCACCAGTTAAACCCACTCCGAAGAAGAGGGGTATATTATATCTCAGTCCTGAAGATATGCAAGAGGCAAAGAAATCAATGAAGGAAAAAGGTATTGAAGCTGAGGATGTCAAAAATTTACCTCCTATTGAAGAAATACATGGGCTTGATACACCATCGCCACCTAAGGTGGTTGAGGTAAATTCTCTAATGAAATTCAATGATAATGGCAATCCTCACAATATGCACCCTAGCCAATGCCTTTATGAGTTTGAAAATTACATTACAAAACAGGATCACTTCAATGGAAATGTTATGAAACAATTGAAATACAATTCTGATATGATTGCTCGCTTGAGTGACTTGTTATTTAGACTCTCAAATGATGTTAGAGGTGTGGGAAAGCATGCTTCTATGGTTCAAACTCAGTTAGAACAAGTTGCTAAATCTCAAAGAGAGTTGCTTGATGAAATGAATAATAACATAAGTGACTTTGCTGCTAGAGTAGCAACTAGAGGAGGTAAAGTGATTCAGGAACCACTTTATCTTGAGGGACACCCAAAAAGAATTGAACAAGACTCTCAAAGAGTTAACACTGATGCACATGGTCCTTCTAAAAAGAAATAGAAGAAGAAAAATGATAGGACTTTGCATGCCTCTAGTGAACCTAAAGTAGAAAAACCTCCTGATAAGGACAATGAAATTTCTATCTCTGATGTTGAAACTCAGTCTGGTAATGAACACTCACCTTCTGATAATGAAAAATATAATGATGAGGTTCATAAAAATACTCGAACAAATAGTAAAGAACCAGACAATTATGTTGAGATAGAACCAGCAGTTGATCTTGATAACCCACAACCCAAGAATACACGATATGATAAAAGAGACTTTATTGCTAGAAAACACATTAAAGAAAGAGAACCATGGGTTCAAAAACCTATGCCCTTTCCACCTAAGTAAACTAAAAAGAAAGATGATGAAGAATTTGAACGCTTTGCTGAAATGCTGAGGCCAATCTTTTTGCGTACTCGCTTGACTGATATCTTAAAAATGCCTCCTTATGCAAAGTACATGAACGACATCATCACCAATAATAGAAAAATACCGGAAGCTGAAATCTCCACCATGCTTGCTAATTATACTTTTAAAGATGGAGTTCCTAAAAAACTTGGAGATCCGGGAATACCACCTATACCTTGCTCCATCAAAAGAAATTATGTGAAAACTGCTTTATGTGATTTGGAAGCTGGTGTTAGTGTTATGCATTTCTCTTTATATAAAAGACTTGATTTGAATAAACTCACACCTACTAAAATATCTTTGCAAATGGCTAACAAATCAACTGCCATACCTATCGGTATCTGTGAGGATGTGCCCGTTGTTGTTGCTAATGTTACTATTTTGACTGACTTTGTTATACTTGAGATGCCCGAGGACGACAACATGTCGATTATCCTTGGTAGACCCTTCCTGAATACTGCACGGGCTATTATTGATTGCAATAAAAGCAAGGTCACTTTTCATATCAATGGTAATGAGCATACGGTGCACTTTCCGAAGAAAGCATTCCAAGTGAATGGTATCAATGTTATTGAAAAATCTCCGACAATCACTATTGGATGTTTTCAACTACCTCTACCTACTGTTAAAAAGAAATATGAAATGCTTATTGTAGGGGACATTCATATCCATGTTGAGGTAACTTAGTGATTTACGGAAGTTCTTCGGTTCCATGCTAATCGAAAGTGGTTGTTAATAAGACTTGATCAACCTTATTAATGGATCATTTTTGAGAGGTATGAAGTTGATGAATTTAGTAAGCACCACCTTCTGTCCCTACCTATTTTTTTCTATTTTATCAGTTAAATAAAATAAAATGCCATGTTTTGTCTGTTTTCTGAATTTCCTGTGCAATAAAAAAATGAACCAAAAATAAAAGTTATGAGAATGCTCTGAAAATTTAATACGATTTTTTTCTGAATATTTAAGAATTTTGATGCAAATAACATCAGAGGGAGGTGCACCAGGTGGGCACAACCCACCTGGGCGCGCCAGGACCCCTAGGCGGGCCCTGGTGGTTTGTGGTCCCCACGTGGGCCCCCTCACTTATCTCTTCATACCACATCGTCACCTACCTCCAGAAAAAATCACCATTGCTCTCTCTCTCTCTCGTGTTCTTGCTCTCAAATCTGCGGATTTCGATCTCTTTGCTCGAAGCTCCGTTTCTGAAACTATTTCGGGGGATTGTTGCTTGGTATGTGACTCCTCCGTTTGTCCAATTAGTTTTTGTTTTAGTGGTTTATATTTTGAATAATTAGCTACTCTTGGTGCTGCTGTAGATGAGCTTGCATGTTGAATTCTTAGAGTTATAAGTAGTTTGAATGCTTGCTATGGCCTCTAGGCATCCCTATGAGTAGTTGCTATGAATCTTGCAAAGTTTTGTTGAGAAAAATCTGTGGACTAAAATTTTCAGAATTTTGTTCATAGGAAAAAGATGAGTATCTTTAGGAAGTTTGCTTCCAAGAAGAACTCCAAGGGGGTTATTGGGGAGTCGTCTGACATTGATCTCCAAACCCGGAGATTGGCGGAAGTACGGCCGTGCGAATGGCCGCATACCCCGCTCATGGAAGGGGCCGGAATCCTTCAAGAGTTTGCATAGTATGCTGCTAATGCCGGCCTCACCGACTTCACCACAGCTGAATGCAAACAGTATCATCTCCTCACAAACTCCTTTGTGAAAAGTTTTAATTTTCTTCCTAGGAATAATCCTCCTGAGGTGCAGTTTAATCTATACGCTGAACCCCATCAGATACCGCTTACTGAGTTCTGTGAAATATGCTTGCTTCCTCCTGATGGTGGTTTGGTAGAGCCTAGGCCTACGAAGTTTGAAGGTTTTTCTCGTACTCTGACCGTGGGTGATGAGAGAGGGGTGTCGAGTATCACCGCCGCTGGCTTGCATTTTCCTGTTGTTCATTATTTTACTCTTTTCATTGCCAAATGCTTGCTTGCTAGAGAGAAGGTGGGTGCATTCAGTGCCCCAGACCTTGTTGTTTTACGTCGTGCGCTTGAAGGTGACAACACTTATAGCTTGGGAGCTATTGTGGCACATCGCCTTCACATTAATAAATCCAAGGGTAAAATACATGGAGGTATTTACTCGTTTGGTGGATCGCTTTAACGCTGAGATACACCGACATGATTATCCTTTGCCCAAGGTTTACCTAGATCGCGTGGCCATGGAACACCACCAGTTTATTGCTACTGATTATCCTCACATCCCTATTCCATATAACCTGGTTTTTAGTGTTAGAACTCGTGATATTATTCCATTGCCTGCACCTGCTTTGTTTGATACTATTGCCAGGGGTTGATACAGGATTATTCCTGCGGATATCATCGCCTACCGAAACAACCAGGCTGCAACAGAGGAGGAGCCTCAGCAGTGGGATCCACAGGTGCCCGCTCCTCAGTAGTTCGACATGGGACCCCATGGTTTCTTCGACTACTGACTGATTACCAAGTTAGGCCCAAAGCCTAAGCTTGGGGGAGTACATATTCCCACCGACATTACATTCATGTTCACACATTTCATTCCAGTTGTCGGTGTCCACACTTTTTCATTGTATTATCCATGTTAAATTTATTTTGTTGCTTTCTTCTTGTGTGTTTGAAAAACTTGAGAAAATACAAAAATATTTCCAACTTCTTTTTGATTTTCTTCCTAGAGTAGTTAGTTGTAGCACTAAAAAGAAAACCCCAAAAGATTTCCTTGTTCTTCTTTTGCTTGTTGGGAGATTTCCCGTGTAAATGGTTTTTCTCGTTTTTTTTGCTTTTCCATTTTATTTGCCTGTTCAAGAAAACCAAAAACACCAAAAATATTTCAGTGTGTTTCTCTGAATTTCTTTTCTTTTTATTTGAGTCTTACCGAGGAGAAGGCCACGATGAAAATGTTGAGTGGCTCTCATATGCATAATTGTTGATCTAACAAAGAGCCCATATTACCTTGTCTTCTCTTGTTAAATATAATGTTTGCAGATTTCAGCTTAGTCCACGGCACTCTTGCACTATTATTATTTTCACATCATTCGATCATGCAAGTGAAAGGCAATAATGATGATATTTGATGAACTGGCCGTGGCAGAGAGAAACGGGTATGAACTCGACTTGTTTTGTTCTTGTAAATATGTTTAACCTAGCATCCATGATTCAGCCCATTATGATTAAACATGTTTGCAATGGCAATTAGATATTATAGTTTCTCATGCCATGCATAAGTAGCTAGGGGTTGATAATGATTTATCTTGGATATCAACATTGCGTTAAAATGATTGTGATGTAGTATGATGATATGGTATCCTCCTCTAAATGTTCGAGTGGCTTGACTTGGCACATGTTCATGCATGTAGTTGAATCAAAACCAACATAGCCTCTATGATATTTATGTTCATGGCGTTCATATCCTACTCATGCTAGTGTCCAATGTTACGTATGCATAATGCACGTTCATGACCATTGTTGCTCTCTAGCTGGCCGCTTCTCAACCTATTTGCTAGCCTTCGCCTGTACTAAGTGGGAGTTCTGCTTGTACATCAAAAACCTTGAACCCAAGATATTCCATATGAGTCCACCATACCTACCTATATGCGGTATTACCCTGTTGTCCTGAGTAAATTTGCATGTGCCATCTCTAAAAACTTCAAATAAGTATCCTTTTTGTGTGCTTGGAGCATTCATGGAACTACAGGAGGTAGTCGGTATCTTCCATGCTAAGTCCGTTATTCTTAGGATGAGTGTTTATTGACTCACCATCGCACGAGAAAAGGGCGGTAATAGGGATTCCCAGTCCTGAACTCAAATTGCAAATAATTAAACAAAAATCCCCTGGGAGTATTGTTGGTATGGACGACACCCGTTGTTTCGGACAAGCCATGGAGTGTGATTGTTGGTGGAGGGGGAGTAGACATTTACTTTTATCGCTTGGGAACCGCCACTAGCATGCTTAGCGTGGAAGATATTGATAACTGATGGCCGTAAAGTAAACAAGAAGGGTGCATTTCTCAAAATATCATTTACCTCTGTTTTAAAAACTTGAGCTCTGGCACCGCTGCAAATCACTGCTTCCCTCTGCGAAGGGACTATCTATTTACTTTTATGTTGTGTCATCACCTTCTAAAATAAGCGCCAGAACCTGAGAGCACTGCCGTCATGCTTATGCATTGTGTGTAGCTAATGTTGGGTGCATCATGACTGGATCTTTTCTACCATGAATTACAATGTTTAGTCGCTGCTTGAACTTTGGAGGTGCTCTGCATTTATGTTTTGCGGTCTCGGAAAGGGCTAGCAAGATACCACTATTGTCATGTTATATCATGGTTGTTTTGATAACGTGTTGTTGTTTGAGATATCTTATTATTGCTCGCTAGCTGATATGTCATTGATATGGGTTAATATAATTTTTAAGAGTTATTGTCGGCATGGTTAGTTATAATGTTGGCTGAAAACCTGGGTGCTGTTTAAGCTTATTTATGCAAACAAGAGCAAAAGAGTTCGTAAAAGTTTTTCTTTTTCACTTTTAGTTTATCAACTGAATTGCTTGAGGACAAGCTAAGGTTTAAGCTTGGGGAGTTGATACGTCTCCAACGTATCTACTTTTCCTAACGCTTTTCCTCTTGTTTTGGACTCTAATTTGCATGATTTGAATGAAACTAACCCCGGACTGACGTTGTTTTCAGCAGAACTACCATGGTGTTTTTTTTGTGCAGAAATAAAAGTTCTCGGAATGGAACGAAACTTTGCGAGGATTTTTTATGCAATATATGCGAATTTCTGGAGCCAAGAACCACCGGAGGGGGGCACCTGGGTGGGCGCAACCCACCAGGGCGCGCCCCCTCCAGGCACGCCCAGGTGGGTTGTCCCCACCTGGTGGCCCCACAGACCCTGAAACCGATGCTATAAAATCATATTTTTTCCAGAAAAAAATCAGGGAGAAAGAATTATCGCGTTTCACGAGATGGAGCCGCCGTCACCTCCTATTCTTCATCTGGAGGCCAGATCTGGAGTCCGTTTGGGGCTTCGGAGAGGGGGATCTTCGATCTTCGTCATCACCAACCCTTCTCCATCGCCAATTCCATGATGCTCCCCATAGGGAGTGAGTAATTCCTTCATAGGCTCGCTGGTCGGTGAGGAGTTGGATGAGATTCATAATGTAATCTAGTTAGTTTTGTTAGGGCCTGATCCCTAGTATCCACTATGTTCTGAGATTGATGTTGCTATGACTTTGCCATGCTTATGCGTGTCACTTTGGGCCCGGGTGCCATGATTTCAGATCTGAACCGTTTATGTTATCACCATTATATCCATGTTCTAGATCCGATCTTGCAAGTTATAGTCACCTACTATGTGTTATGATCCGGCAACCCCGGAGTGACAATAGTCAGGACCACTCCCGGTGATGACCGTAGTTTGAGGAGTTCATGTATTCACCGTGTGTTAATGCTTTGTTCCGGTTCTCTATTAAAAGGAGGCCTTAATATCCCTTAGTTTCCAATTGGACCCGCTGCCACGGGAGGGTAGGACAAAAGATGTCATGCAATTCTTTCCATAAGCACATATGACTATTTACGGAATACATGCCTACATTATATTTATGAACTAGAGCTAGTGCCATATCAACCTAGGTTATGACTGTCACATGATGAATATCATCCAACAAATTACTGATCCAATGCCTACAAATTTATCTTATATTGTTCTTGCTAAGTTACTACTGCTATCGTTATTATTGCACTTTTTACAAAACTACTGCTATCACTGTTACCGTCACCATTGCTGTCGCTACTATTATCAAAACTATCATATTACTTTGCTACTGATCACTTCGCTGCAGATTATTAATCTCCAGGTGTGGTTGAATTGACAACTCAGCTGCTAATGCTTGCAAATATTCTTTGGCTCCCCTTGTGTGGAATCTATAAACTTGGGTTGAATACTCTACCCCTCGAAAACTGTTGCCATCCCATATACTTGTGGGTTATCACACCCCTACCTGGCGCGCCAAATGTCAGAATCGGGCCTCCGGGTATCCAAGAGGTTCGAACTTTAGGGTGCGCTTGTTGCTCTCGCCCTACTCTGCCTCTCAACCTCACAACGACGTCCGGCGAGAACGAACTAGAGAAGAAGAATAGTAGACACGGCAGTTTACCCAGGTTTGGGCCACCTTGCGGTGTAAAACCCTACTCCTGCTTTGTGGTTGGATTACTCTCGTGAGGGGGAATATGAGTACAAGGGTTGTGGGGAAGATTTAGTCGATTCGGGGGGCCAAGTCCACTCCTACGGTGGCACCCTGCCCTCTTTCATATAAGCCTTGGTCCTCTTCCTATGAAAACACATGGCGGGAAGGGTTTCCACAATGGACAGTTTGAAGGGGGACAGGGGCGCAACTTATCCTCACTAAAGGCGGTCTTCGCCTGCAAAGCCATCGCCCATGACCCGCTGGAGGGCTCGGTGACGACTGATTGCTTGTACCTGCGTTGGTAATTCCCCGAAGAGGAGAGGATGATGCAGCACAGCAAAGGTAAGTATTTTTCTCGGTTATGCAACCAAGGTTATCAATCCAGTAGGATAACCAAGCAACACTATGTAAACAACACCTGCACACAAACCACAAAAACTTGCAACCCAACGCGTAAGAGGGGTTGTCAATCCCTCCTCGGTATTGAGATAGATTAAATTGTATGAGATTTGATAAATAGATCTAATTAAAACACAAAATAAAATAAATAAAGAAAAAGTGCAGCAAGGTGCTTTTGGTTTTAATATGATAGTAAATAGACCCGGGGGCCGTAGATTTCACTAGAGGCTTCTCTCGAGAAAATAACATACGATGGGTAGACAAATTACTGTTGGGAAATTGACTAGAAAAGCAAATAATTAGGATGATATCCAAGGCAATGATCATGTATATAGGCATCACGTCCAAGATTAGTAGACCGACTCCTGCCTCCATCTACTACTATTACTCCACACATCGACCGCTAACCAGAATGCATCTAGTGTATTAAGTTCATGGAAAAACGAAGTAATGCAATAAGAGCGATGACATGATGTAGATAGGATATTCATGTAGGAATAGACCCCATATTGTTATCCTTAATAGCAATGATACATGTGTGTCATGTTTCTTTCTGTCACTGAGATTGAACACTGCAAGATCGAACCCATCACAAAGCACCTCTTCCCATTGCAAGAAAAATCAATCTAGTTGGCCAAACCAAACCAAAGTTTCGGAGAAGAAATACGAGGCTATAAAGATCATGCATAAAAGAGTTCAATAAAGACTCAAATAATATTCATGGATACATCTAATCATAAACTCACAATTCATCGGATCCCAACAAACACACCGCAAAAAGTCATTACATCAAATAGATCTCCAAGAACATCGAGGAGAACATTGTATTGAAGATTCATCATGCTCATATGATTCGCGTTCGTTACTTTGATAATTTGATATGTGGGTGGACCGGTGCTAGGGTGTTGCCCTTCCTTGGACAAGCCTCCCACTTATTTTTAAACCCTCTCGCAAGCATCCGCAACTACGAAAGAAGTATTAAGGTAAACCTAACCATAGCATGAAACATATGGATCCAAATCAACCCCTTACGAAGCAACGCATAATCTAGGGTTTAAGCTTCTGTTACTCTAGCAACCCATCATCTACTTATTACTTCCCAATGCCTTCCCCTAGGCCCAAATAATGGTGAAGTGTCATGTAGTCGACGTTCACATAACACCACTAGAGGAGAGACAACATACATCTCATCAAAATATCGAGCGAATACCAAATTCACATGATTACTTATAACAAGACTTCTCCCATGTCCTCAGGAACAAACGTAACTACTCACAAAACTTATTAATGATCAAGATCAGAGGAGTATTAATTATCATTAAGGATCTAAAAATATAATCTTCCACCGGATAAACCAACTAGCATCAAGTACAAGGAGTAATCAACACTGCTAGCAACCCACAGGTACCAATCTGAGATTTTGGGACCAAGATTGAATACAAGAGATGAACTTGGGTTTGAGAGGAGATGGTGTTGGTGAATATGTCGATGGAGATTGACCCCCTCTCGATGAGAGGATCGATGGTGATGACGATGGTGACGATTTCCCCCTCCCGGAGGGATGTTTCCCCGGCAGAACTGCTCCACCGGAGCCCTAGATTGGTTCTGCCCAGGTTCCGCCTCGAGACGGCAGCGCTTCGACCCGAAAGCTTCCTTCTAATTTTTTCCAGGTCAGGACACACCATATAGCCAAAGATGGGCACCGTATGCCTGCCAGGGGGCCCACAAGGTCGGTGGCGCGCCCACGGGGGTAGGGCGCGCTCTCCACCCTTGTGGATGGCTAGTGGCCCCCCTCTGGTACTTTCTTCGCCCAATATTTTTTATATATTCTAAAAAATGCTCCGTGAAGTTGCAGGACTTTTGTAGTTGTGCAGAATAGGCCTCTAATATTTGCTCCTTTTCCAGTCCAGAATTCCAGCTGCCGACATTCTCCCTCTTCATGTAAACCTTATAAAATAAGAGAGAATAGGCATAAGTATTGTGATATAATGTGTAATAACAGCCCATAATGCAATAATTATCAATATAAAAGCATGATGAAAAATGGACGTATCAACTCCCCCAAGCTTAGACCTCGCTTGTCCTCAAGTGAAAGCCGATATCGATAAATATGTCCACATGTTTAGAGGTAGAGGTGTCGATAAAATAAAATACGGACATGAGGGCATCATGATTATCTTCAGAACAACAACATATAATGCCATTTAATTTCTTATGCTAAAGTAACAATTCATTCACAAGGTAAAGTATGAATCAGAAAATTATTTTGAAAACTAACAAATTATGATCTCAGTCATTGAAGCAATTGCAATTTATCATAGCATCGGAAAGAGTCAATTCTAGAGCTTTTCAGCAAGTCCACATACTCAACTATCATATAATCTTTCACAATTGCTAACACTCACGCGATACTTATGGGTTCAAAGTTTCAATTGGACACAGAGAAAGATTGGGGCTTATAGTTTCGCCACCCTACCTTTTACCTCAAGGGTAATGTCAACAATAATACTTTATGAAAACCTACATCCGAGTGGGTATATATATCCGGATCTCTCCAACACACAGAGCTTGCCAAAGGAAAAATTATAAAAAGGAAAGGTGATGATCACCATGACTCTTGTATAAGGGTAGAAGATAAATGTAAAAGATAGGCCCTTCACAGAGGGAAGCATAGGTTGTCATGCACTTTTATGGTTGGATGTACAAAATCTTAGTGCAATAGAACGCCACTTTATATTGCCGCTTGTGATAAGGACCTTTATTATGTAGTCCTCGCTTTTATTTCTTCCATATCACAAGTTCGTATAAAGCTTATTTTCTTCACACTAATAGATCATACATATTTAGAGAGAAATTTTTATTGCTTGCACCGATGACAACTTACTTGAAGGATCTTACTCAATCCATAGGTAGGTATGGTGGACTCTCATGGCAAAACTGGGTTTAGGGATGTTTGGAAGCACAAGTAGTATCTCTAGTTGGTGCAAATAATTTGGCTAGCATGAGAGGGAAAGTCAAGCTCAACATGTTGGATGATCCAAAACAATATAACATCTATTCGGATATAAGAAAACATAACCCATTATGTTGTTTTCCTTGTCCAACATCAACTTATTATCATGTCATATTTTAATGAGTGCTCACAATTACAAAAGATGTCCAAGATAGTATATTTATATGTGAAGCGCCTCTCTTTCTTTATTACTTCCTATTAATTGCAACAATGACCAAAACTATGTTTGTCAACTTTTAACAACTTTTATTCAACATACTCTTTATATGCGAGGTCATTACTTTCCATAAGATCAATATATGATCTTTTTATTACTTTTTATTCTTTCTTTTATTTAATTCCCTCAAGATCATAGCAAGAAAGCAAAGCCCTTAACTCAAAACTACTCTTTATTATATATCTCACGGACTCGATTACATAGAGTGAACATAAAGCAAAACTCAAGGCTAGATCATACTAAAACTTTATTCTACTAGATCAAGATATAACCAAAAGGATCAAACTAAGAAAAGCGGTAAAGATAAACGTGTGATGGTGATACGATACCGGGGCACTCCCCCAAGCTTGGCAGTTGCCAAGGGGAGTGCCCATACCCATGTATTTAGATCTCTTTCTTCGGAGGTGGTGATGATGGAGTTGTTGATGAAGTAGGCTTGTCATCCATCTTCCAAGGCATAGGCTCACCATCATAGAAAGATGAACGAGTCTCCGGGATCCTCAAATCTGCAGCCAAACTCATCCTCTTAAATCTGTATTCATGCTCACAGTTTTGGTTTTGCAGGTCATAGATCTGGGCTTGGAGGTGCTCGATTTTCTCGTGAAGCTTGAAGATGGCCTCCCCAATGTTCTTGGCATCCAGCTTGTGATCATTGGTGAACTCCGCAATCATCATGTGATTAGCGTTGAGTCCACGTTCCACCATCCCTTGGCACTTGAAAACTTGCTGCTCCATTGCTTCGAGTCTTGTATCCACGCTTCCAGTCTTCTTCAGCCCCTCAACATCGCGGATGTGCAGCACCCCCTCGCGCATTTTAATGGTTTGAGGGTGTTGCAGCACCTCCGCGGGGTAAGGGTTGATGACCTTCTAAAAAAACTTGTCCTTAGGGGCACTTGGAGGCGTCATGGTGATCTAGATCTGTCAGAAAACAGCTCAAAACACAAACAGGAGATATTGCCGTGGTACGGTGGTCAAAACCTTCGGTAGATTATATAATGAATTTTTACCGACCAAAAGAAGTATCGTGCAAGAAAACGGAGTCCGGAGGGCACACGAGGTGGCCACAAGGACGGGGGGCGCGCCTAGGGGGTAGGGCACGCCCTCGACCCTTGTGGTGGCCTCGTGTGTCTTTTGGATTACTTTTAATTTTTCTAATTTTTTAAATATTCCAAAACGGAGAAAATTTATCATTGGAAATGTTTTGGAGTCGGTTTACTTACCGTACCACATACCTCTTCCTTTTTGGAATCTGAAACGTTCTGGAAAGTATCCCTTATGTACTCTTCCGGGGTTACGGTATCAATTATATTGGTCTCAACATTTATGGGAGTACCTGAGATATAATGTTTGAGTCTTTGACCTCTTACCACCTTCATATTTTTGCCTTCGACATTGTTAATTTTTATGGCACCGGAACGATAGACCTCCTTGATGATGTAAGGGCCTTCCCATTTAGAAAGAAGCTTTCCTGCAAAATATTTAAATGAGAGTTGTGTAGCAAAACATGATCACCTACATTAAACTCACGCTTTTGTATCCTTTTATCATGCCATCTTTTAACTTTTTATTTAAACAACTTAGCATTCTCATAGGCTTGGGTTCTCCATTCATCAAGTGAGCTAATGTCAAATAGCCTCTTCTCATTGGTAAGTTTGAAGTCATAACTGAGCTCTTTAATAGCCCCATATGCCTTATGTTCTAGCTCAAGAGGTAAGTGACATGCTTTTCCATAAACCATTTTATACGGGGACATACCCATAGGATTCTTATAAGAGGTTCTACAAGCCCATAATGCATCATCAAGTTTCTTAGACCAGTTATTTCTAGATCTATTAACAGTCTTTTGCAAAATTAATTTAATCTCTATATTTCTCAATACTACTTGACCACTAGACTGAGGGTGATAAGGAGATGCAATTCTATGATTAACATCATACTTAGCAAGCATTTTACGAAAGGCACCATGAATAAAATGTGAACCACCATCAGTCATTAAATATCTAGGGACTCCAAACCTTGGAAAAACAACTTCTTTAAGCATCTTAATAGAAGTGTTATGATTAGCACTACTGGTTGGAATAGCTTCTACCCACTTAGTAATGTAATCAACAGCAACTAAAATATGTGCATACCCATTAGAGGAAGGAAAAGGTCCCATATAATCAACGCCCCAAACATGAAATGGTTCAATAACAAGTGAATAGTTCATAGGCATTTCCTGATGTCTACTAATATTACCAATTCTCTGGCATTGATCACAAGACAAGACAAACTTACGAGCATCTTTAAAGAGAGTGGGCCAATAGAAAACGGATTGCAATACCTTATGTGCAGTTCTATCTCCAGCGTGGTGTCCTCCGTAAGACTCGGAGTGGCACTTGCGTAGGATCTGTTCCTATTCATGCTCAGGTACACAACGCCTAATAACACCATCTACTTCTTTATAAAGGTGTGGGTCATCCCAAAAGTAATGTCTTAAATCATAGAAAAACTTTTTCTTTTGCTGGTATGTGAAACTAGGTGGTATAAATTTAGCAACAATGTAATTAGCATAATCAACATACCATGGAGTATTATGAGAGGCATTTATGACATTTATTGTTCATCAGGAAAGCTATCATCAATAGGCAGTGGGTCATCAAGAACATTCTCTAACCTAGACAAGTTGTCTGCAACGGGGTTCTCAGCTCCCTTTCTATCGATAATATGCAAATCAAATTCTTGTAGCAAGAGAACCCATCTAATAAGTCTAGCTTTAACATCTTTCTTTTCCATAAGATATTTAATAGCAGCATGATCAGTGTGAATAGTTACTTTGGAATCAACAATATAAGGTCTGAACTTATCACATGCAAATACAACTGCTAAAAATTCTTTTTTAGTGGTAGCATAATTTCTCTGGGAACTGTCTAGAGTTTTACTAGCATATTGGATAACATTTAATTTCTTATCAACTCTTTGTCCTAGAACAGCACCAACAGCATAATCACTAGCATCACACATAATTTCAAAGGGTAAATTCCAATCAGGTAGCTGAACAATAGGTGCCGAAATCAAGGCTTTCTTAAGTATTTCAAATGCTTCTACACAATCATCATAAAAAACAAAATGAACATCTTTTTGTAAGATATTAGTGAGAGGCCAAGAAATCTTAGAGAAATCTTTAATAAACCTCCTATAGAAACCAACATGACCAAGGAAACTTCTTATACCTTTGATATCTTTAGGACACGACATCTTTTCAATAGCATCTACTTTAGCTTTATCAACTTCAATACCTCTTTCAGAAATTTTATGTCCCAATACAATACCTTCATTAACCATAAAGTGGCACTTCTCCCAATTCAAGACAGGATTAGTTTCTTCGCATCTCTGCAAAACTCGGTCAAGGTTGCTTAAGCAATCATCAAAAGAAGTTCCATAAACGGAGAAATCGTCCATGAAAACCTCAACAATCTTTTCAAAGAAGTCAGAGAGTATAGCAGTCATACATCTTTGAAAGGTAGCAGGTGCATTACATAAACCAAAAGGCATATGTCTATAAGCAAAGGTACCGAAAGGACAAGTAAAAGTGGTTTTCTCTTGATCCTCTTTTGACACAGGTGTCGCGGGATATCCGCGGCCACCTATGGGACCAGGCGGCCCCTTGCTGGTTTGGCGGGGGACGTCGCATTGCACAAAGAGCAGACGAGCACGACAGCATGGCAGATAGCACACAAGAGTTTTACCCAGGTTCGGGCCGCCGCGAGGCGTAAAACCCTACTCCTGCTTTGGTGGATTGATGGTTGATACGTCTCCAACGTATCCATAATATTTGATTGTTCCATGCTGTTTTATTATCAATCTTGGATGTTTTATAATCATTTTATAGTCATTTTACATCATTTTTTGGTACTAACCTATTGACATAGTGCCAAGTGCCAGTTGCTGTTTTTTCCATGTTTTTTACATCACAGGAAATCAATATCAAACGGAGTCCAAATGCCACAAAACTCCACGATGAATTTTTATGGGCCAGAAGGAAGGCAATGGGCCCTGGTTCCACCTGGGGGGTGTCCCGAGGGGGGCACAACCCACAGGGCGCGCCAGGAGGCCCAGGCGCGCCCTGGTGGGTTGTGCCCACCTCGGGTGCCCCCCCGGACCGCCTCTTTGCTCTGTAAATACCACAATATTCCAGAAACCCTAGAACAAGCGTCGAAATATTCATCCAGCCGCCGCAGAGTCCAGAACCACCAGATCAAATCTGGACACCATCATGGAGGGGTTCACCACTTCCATTGGTGCCTCTCCGATGATGCGTGAGTAGTTCTTTGTAGACCTTCGGGTCCGTAGTTAGTAGCTAGATGGCTTTCTCTCTCTCTCTCGCTGGATTCTCAATACAATGGTCTCTTGGAGATCCATATGATGTAACTCTTTTGCGGTGTGTTTGTTGGGATCTGATGAACTTTGAGTTTATGATCAGTCATATCTTTTTATATCCATGAAAGTTATTTGAGTTTCCTTGATCTCTTATATGCATGGTCTCTTATAGCCTCGTATTTCTTCTCCAATATTTGGGTTTTGTTTGGCCAACTTGATCTATTTATCTTGCAATGGGAAGAGGTGCCCGGTAGTGGGTTCGATCTTACGGTGCTCGATCTCGGTGACAGAAGGGGAAACGACATGTATGTATCATTGCTACTAAGGATAAAAAGACAGGATTTATATCTACCGCCATATAGATAAACGGATCCTGTCTACATCATGTCATCGTTCTTATTGCATTACTCCATTTTCCCATGAACTTAATACACTAGATGCATGCTGGATAGCGGTTGATGTGTGGAGTAATAATAGTAGATGTAGGCAGGAGTCGGTCGACTAATCTTGGACGTGATGCCTATGTAATGATCAGTGCCTGGATATCGTCATAATTATTTGAAGTTCTATCAATTGCCCAACAGTAATTTGTTTACCCACCGTTTGCTATTTTCTCGAGAGAAGCCACTAGTGAAACCTACGGCCCCCGGGTCTTTCCTCTCATATATTTGCCTTGCGATCTACTTTTCCTTTGCATTTTTATTCAGATCTATTAAACAAAAAATACAAAAATACCTTGCTGTGTTTTATCTTTATTTATTTTATTTGGCATTCGATCTATCAATCTATTACAATTTATCTCACGTCCGCTTTCCTATCTTGAGGCGTCGTACCCCGGAAGGGATTGACAACCCCTTTAACTCGTTGGGTTGCGAGGTGTTGTTATTTGTGTGCAGGTGCTGTTTACGTTGTGTTGCTTGGTTCTTCTGCTGGTTCGATACCTTGGTTTCATAACTAAGGAAAATACTCTACCGTCGCTGTGCTACATCATCCCTCCCTCTCCGGGGAAATACCGACATAGTTCCAGCTGCCATCAATGGTGGAAATGAGCCTGGTGGTGCGTGGTACACTTGCCCGGCAAGGCCTGCCTCAAGGGCTACGGTGACCACAAGCGTATGGTGGCTTGGGTTTGTCAAGTTTCCAACCCTCTAACCCCCTCCTACGATTGCCATGGGCCTCCTTTTATAGATTAAGGGGTCACCACAGTGGCAAAACAGTCATTACCCACTGACATGATAGAAAACAGTGCTATCATACCTAACTCTGCGGGCTGGCAGGGTGCATTAAATGCACCACTCAGTGTCACATCACTAGCTGCCTGGCAAGGCCTATCGGGCTTCTCTCGCCAGCTCCGCACCTGTTCTCTTGACACGTCGCTGGACGGGTGTCACCTGTGGGTTTCTTCTGTAGGAGATGGCCGCCATGTGGTAAATGTTGCCACTTAATCACCTTGCGGCTTGACACCGCCCTGATTGACGACGTGGGTCGTACTTGCATGGTTGGCAGGGTGGTTCAGGCCCCGCAAGCCCCGGCAGGTGCTGCCGGGGAGTCTTGGTTGCTTGCTTCTGGTGGTGGCCAGACCCCTTGCCGGGCTCGCCTGCCCAGGGAGGGAGGCCCTTCTCTTGCCGATATCCTATTCCTTTGGCTCGGTCTCGATCTCTCTGAGCTGCATGTTCGTTCTTTAATCTCTTGGCTCTTCGACCTCTAACTTAAGCTGGTGCTCCAATCTTGTCTTGTGCCTGTGCACAGTTGGGCAACATACCCGGGGGTCTGTTGCACCAACAGAAGCCCCCGAGCCTGCCCCGATCGCGCTACGGAGCGTCGGCGGGGTAGGACCTAATAAGTGCACACGCAAGGCTGCTGAAGGGGTTGGCCCCTTTGAAGTTTTCCATTGCTGCTGTGGTAGCCTTGATTCCGGGGCGGTTTCTGATTCCCACGCGCGCGGTGCGCGGTGTCGTGGAGGGACTTGGAACGTGGCCCGCGGATTCTCCACGCCCCATGATTACGGGGCAAAAACTGCCATCCCACCAGCCCCCCATCTCGCACGTACCTCGCCACGTGCTCCGCATGCATTGGGCGTGGTAGGTGGTGGATGCGGAGGGCACGGGGAGGAGCGTTGTAGCTGAAACCCGAGCGTCGATGGTTGGGGTAGAGGGGCGGCCTCGGCCCTCAGAGCCATAGTGGGTGCAGAGAGGCCGCATTGGAGGAGAGGGGTGGCCGTCTCCCGCAGGAGGGGTCAGCCCCTCGCCCCGTTTCCCTATAGAAAGGGTCCGAGGCAGTGTTCTTCAGCACACACTCCTCCTTCTCTTCTGTGATCCTTCTTATCTAGCCATGGTGCGAGGGCGAGGGCGTGGCGGAGTTCTGGTGACGGCGACGAGGGCTTCTTCTCGACAGCGCGCCCCTCCTCCCCCGGACCCTGAGGCAGCGGAATCATCCGCGAGGAGAGGAGGAAGGGGGCGCGGTCGTGGTCGCCGTGGTGCCCGAGGAGGAGGAGGACGGGGCGGAGCCCCGATGGTGCCTCCGCCGGCGGCTCCACCCCCGATGGAAGGCCATGTCGGGGACCAACCTCAAGAGTTCATCATCAGGCTGTATAAGCCCCTGCGCAGTCGCCTTCGTCTTCCATCCTTCTTTTTGCGGGAGATGGAGCTCGAGCAGCCGCGCGCCCTGAGGCTGCACATGAGGGGCTGTGGGGATGGGAGCATGAGGGTTCACGTCGACTTCCCTGCCCCTTATGTCATGTACCTCCATCGTGGCCGGAAGACCTTTGCCCGTGCCCACAGCTTTTCGGAGGGGCACATTCTCCATTTCAAATTAATGGAGAGTGGCCTGCTCTCCGTCAAGATCTTCGGACGCTCAGGAGGCCGTCTAGGGTGCTGTGTGGAGAGCTCGACCGACGACGAAAACTCCTCCTCGAGCGAAAGCGAGGAGGAGGACAGTGACGGTGATGACGAGGGCAGCAGACGGAGGGGCAACGACTCTGACTCCGACTGATCGTCGCCTGCACCATCTTCATCAGGCGGTAGCACCATCATCTGCATCTGCATCCCCTCCCGGCAGTGTGATTTGCCGGGGAGTTGGATGCAGAGGTGTGGATGGTGCTGCCGGGCTCCTCCAGCAGCCTTCCAGCTGGACCCCGGCAGGCTTCCTCTCGGGCTGCAGCTTCGTTAGCCCCGCCGAGTCCTGCTGGCCCTGGTGACGGTGGTTGACGGGGTCGCCTTCCGTCGTGCTCTCCATCGAGGCGTTCCCTCGTGCTTCCGCTTCCCCCGGGCTACCTCTCCTGGAGCCCGACGAAAGCGGGCAAGGCCTTCGCCTTGGCGCTCCTTTTGCCCTCCTCACCTTTGACGGCTGCGCCTAGGAGGAGAGGGACAAGAAAGGACATCACAGAGCACTTATCTTTTTTCAATCTTAAATCTGTAGGCAATCGCCAAATTTTAATTCAAATAACTAGCAGAGTGGCCCGCGCATACAGGCGGGCTAGTATGTAAAAATGTTAGGTTAAATGAAGATAATATTTGATCATTTCGTTAGTTAGTCTTGAATTGGCATTTTTCAGGTTAAACGAAAAATCTACCTTCAGGCTTTGCGAAATGTTGAGAAGGCCCGTTCGATTCAAATTGTTCAGGATCGATCTATGGCCCAAAAATCATGTTTGTGGTATGGGTCATGAAATGGCAAAAGACCCATTGCGGCAAAGCAAATTTATTCATGTCTAATATATGGGTTATGGGTTGTTTTTCAAGAGAAGTTTGTACGCAATAAATTCAATTCGGAATATGAACCATAGGTTTTATTTTATATGATTGAATGGATATATTCATTCATAGCTAATTTAGTCTAAACACAAGTATTTTTGTGGGGAAAATTTTCAGTATATTCATCAAATATCATGACACTATAAATGTGTCAAAAAACGTCTTACATTTTGAAACAGAGGGAGTAGAAAATATGTGCACGGGTGAGAATTTAACAGTTATATAAGCAACATGTTAATCATTATTTGTTATGAGAACACTATTATTTGGTTTGTGCAAAGAATTTTGGATTCAAATGTGGCAATAATTTTGAATATGAGTATTTTGCCAATAAATTTTGTTTGAGATATGTTAGCTTTTGTCGTTGATATTTAAATATAAAACATATGTTATGCATGAATCACGTACCTAATTTATCATGCATATTCCGTGTATACTATTGAGAAATTCTATTTTCCCAAATGTGATCTAAGTTTCCTAATTACTCAATTTGCAGAAGGTGCATATTTGCCTGTTCATAAGCTGGCCGTTTGAAATTCCCTTTTCATGCTTAATACATATATATCCTTGAAAAAAATGCTTATATTACAATAATACGAATATTAGTTGTTTTGTGGGGAAGGTTCATATGCACTAAATTTGAGTTCAAAAATCAGTGACTCGTACATGTTTTTTCTTCTTCATATAATCATGTACAATATGTTTGAATGGATATCCTCAGACTTAATTTCAGCAGGAAAACAAATATACCATTTTTTAAACACGTTATTATACCTTTTTAGGGGGTGTACGCTGCACATAATAATAGCTTATCAATTGGAATTTTTTTCGGTTGCTTCTGAAAAATGGAATAATTAATTGGGCTTTAGGCTTTAGCCCAACATGCTCCCGTGGATGCATCTGGCACGCACACATCACTCTCTCCTGATCCCCTTTCTCCTTCACCTCTCTCCTTGTCACTCTAGAATTGCTGCCTCCCGAAGTCCCGATGAACTCCGGTTACTGCCGCTGGTAATGGCGTTGCTGATCTCACTCCCAAGCTCCTCTTACCTCTATTGATTTCATGCCGCCACCTTGCTCGTCTTCCCTGCACGCACCCCGTCGCTCACGTCGTTGGCGCGGCCACGGGTCTGATCTGGGTCACGCGCGCCTCCTCGATCTCCTGGGCCAGTCAATATTGACTTAGGCTTAGCAGGGCTTGAGGAGCAGGTACGCGAGGGAGGAGTTGAGCTAGTCGAACTTGACGGTGCCGTTGCCGTTGGTGTCCATGTAGGCAATGAGGGCGTGGATCTTGTCCCCTGCGACGGAGCGGAGGCGAGCGATGCAACGCGAACATCTCCAGTTTCGTGAGGCTCCCATCGATGTCAAGGTCGAAGGTTGAGGAGCTGTCGCAGTTGGGTCGGCGGAGGGTGGCTCGTCGCCCCTAACATTTTACTTCCAGCACAGCCCTACAAATGTCTGTGCCTTCGGGCTCCAATCAACCAAAATCGTGCAAAACTGTAGTTTGAGGTGCCGCTGTAGAAGGACCATGAAGTGGTACCACCTCCTCTCTGCTTTCTTTCAATTTTGCAATGCTTAGATAAAAATATTTGTTCAGTTAGGTGTCCTGCCTTTTTTTAGCTCCCAGTTTCCAGAGGAAATCTATTATGCACAGATTATTCCATATCCAATTTTTCAGGGCCAGTCAATATTGTCTATTAATGATCATTGCTGATGGTAACTTGTTACTTTGTTAGTCAAAAATCTGAATTGTTCAGGCCACATCCAATTTTTTCCGGGCATGGGACCGACATTGACAGTGTTAGGCCCCTTAGCCCACATTCTTATCGATGAAATTTAAGAATTTATACACATCTTTGCGAGTAGCTGTAGTTTGACTATTTCTCAAAGTGTAATTAAATTTTAATAACTAAATAGTAAAATAGGTCTGATTGCGTTGTACATATAAAAGATAACAATGCGCGGATGCTTTCACTATAAGCTTGTATTCTATAATAAGCCTCAAACATGAGATACCATATTGTTTCGATGTTCAGTATTATTGAATAATTACAGAACAGTAACTGTAATCCGATGTATATATATATTATAAGAACCATAAGCTTAGATGTGTGTAAATCTTTTACCATTTTTTGGAACTACTTCGTATTTCCATCAAATGTTCATGCATCTTTTCAATATTTCCGTAGAAATAGTAGACTATATTCATCCTGCCATATAGTCTGTAACATTCATGTTAGCATAGATAAGTAAATTTGTTAATTTGAAGAGATTTTACAGCAAACTAATTATCCATGTACTTGTGCTTATTGTAAAATGCTGGCAACATCATACGGCAAGTGTGTATTTTAGACTTCTAGTCCTTTCGATGGCATTGGTGGGTAATTTCTCATAAAATTATTATAATCTAACGGTCGTTGTTTTATTTTCTAATAACATTAACAGTTAGATGTTTCTAATTTTTGTGGGATTTTCTAGTCTAATTATTATTTTTGGTTAGCCCGTCAAGCATTTTTAATATATAGTAGATTCTTTGTACATTATGTTCTTGACCCCAACATTCTTATTGTTATCTTCATCAGTTACCATCACTTGCAGTCCATCCCTTTTTCTGACTCTCGAGAATGGTACGTATAAATGTCCATGTGTAAAGACTTGTTCATGTATATATAGTCCAACCTTGTTTGGAGAGTGCTCCTGCCTTTTGTTTATTGTCATAGCAAAGCATGGTGAGATAGGATATTTTCTCCTTTTTAGAAGGAAAACCACAACCATTCAGCTGGTGACATGATTATTTTTGGAATATAGACCTTTTCTTCCACATGTGATCCTGTTATTATCTGTGCTTCGATGATATGTTTATACTTAACAATGGCATTACCGTCTATTTTTTCTAGTGTACCATTCACAATCAAGGCTGCAACTTCAGTTGCAGATGGCATACCATGTCGTTTTCCATCTGCGCCACACTTATTGGTTAGTTTTAATATTGCATTGTGATAGTCACATTCTTTGAATGTGTGACTTGCCATTCTGAATGTTTTTGCTAGTATATTATCTCTATGCAGCACATTCTTAAGGGCCTCAATGATGCGAGTATCCATTGATTAAAGGAGCAATATAACTGGAAAAATAATTATATGTAGTTAAGAGTCCTGTTCGAACCAAACCTTGAACACATAACTATTAACTCGAGGGAAATGTAAGTACGGCGAAGGGAGTTCATTAATCTGGCTTACAATGAATCTTGCAAATTAATTGCCTTTTTGCATAAGATGGTAATACCTACTGGAGGTGGGGCATTTACTAGAAGGAGTCAATTGGACAATCAAGGTGAGCGACGGAGATTGGGAGCCAACCTTGAACACAAAAATGTTATCAAAAGTATGGTAAGGAACCGGTTCTGGTCATATTAATGAATCTAGATGTATAGACTAGTGTTTTTCTATTTTAGCATAATCTATTAATCAAGTATACTTGATCCATCACCCAGTGATCAGTTCATCACTTTGACACCCAGTGGATAATACAAATTAATCGATTTTGTGCAGAAGATGATACCTATTGGAGTTGCTGCTATCGTTGGGTGGAGTCGATTGGACAATCAAGGAGATCCAACAGAGGTGTGGCAATGTCCAAGGGCGCCGATATGAAGGTGAAGCCGATCTGGAAGCACTTACAAGTGAACGGCGTTGGAGATTGAGATTGTTTTTTGAGGTGTGCGTGATGTAATTGTGCAAAGAAAAGGTGTGTTACATGTGTGTGGTCATCGAACCAAAAATCAAGTGTCTCCGATCTAGCTTGTTGTTTACACGGGAGAAATTAATCAGCAAGAAGATTGCTATCAAGCATGTGCCAAAACGGATAATAAAATTGTATATCTTAGCTTGATCGGTCTGGCACCTGCATGTTGCCGATTGCTTTCCGGCCAGATGTGCGGACATGCACCAAAGCAAGCCGGTCCTATGTATAGAAAGCAATCATCCTCATGCATCTCGATCTGGACGGAATCAATCAGCCTCTTCAGGAAAGCCACCTTGTACGTGCATGAAAGCATTGGTCAGAAGCCCATCTATGAGGGATCCGGCTTGCCTGCTCCCATCCGTGCTCCCACTTCATCCTACGGCTGTTCTTTTCCCTTTTTCTTTTCTAATCTAATCATCTCCCCCCTGATTTTCAGGGGGTGGGGCCGGACCTTATTTTCTTCCAATCAAATCAAGCCACGTATGCGGGAGCACGGATGGGAGCATGGGAAGGGAGCAGGCAAGTCTCGTCCATCTATGAGGGCATACTTCCAAGAGAAGAACTTTGGAGCCATGAGGAGATCTTCGAGAAATATCCAAGTAATAGTGCCATCGGCCCGGGGGAAAGGAAGACATCGTGAGGGATTTGGTGTAGCGGTAAAAGAGGAGCTTCCTTTCGATGGCATTTGTGGGTAATTTCTCATAAAATTATTATAATCTAACGGTTGTTGTTTTATTTTCTAATAACATTAACGGTTAGATGTTTCTAATTTTTATGGGATTTTCTAGTCTAATTATCTTTTTTTGGTTAGCCCGTCAAGCATTTTTAATATATAATAATAGATAGATAGATGTAATCTATCGAGTCTATCTTTGTATTATGTAATGCTTGTACTTGTAACTGCATATGAATGAAAAAGATGAATCCTGTCGGGAACCCGTGCATGTGTATGTCCATGCAGACAAAGAGGATATCCTCCCGGCACCCTCTTTGTCTGCCGGAGAACTATGTCTGCCGGGGAACAGATAGAGGGGCCAGCCCCCCCCCCCCCCCCCCCCCCCCGCCAACTCCTTTTCCCCAAAGGCCACAGCGACCACCTTGACCGAAGCAGCGTTCGGGTGATGGATGGGAGCACCTAAGTTTCAAAGAGGGAGGCGAGGTTTTCTCATGCAAAGTTGTAGCTTTACAGAATACTAATGGACAAGAGGTGAACTTATCTGTTTGGCTTGCCGGGGATCGCCGTGCCGTGCAATCTTCTCGTCCTTTGTCGAAGCCAGGTTCATGGCAAGAACCTGCAACTCCATGTAGATGAGAATGAAAGCAGGATGCAATCCTATCTATATGGATATGCAATGATCTGGGTGTGCTTGTGCATGCATGCAATCTTAGTTGGGCCCCCCCTACAACGCTTCTTTATTTTCTCTTGCACGGGGTCATCGCCCCGGCTTGTATAAGGGGTTACATGCAACTTCGGCGATGCCATGTACAATGGGTGGCTGCCGGGCAGGGCCCGGCAGCCTCTGCGCCTCACGGGTAGAACTTACGGAGATGCTCAATGTTCCATGAGTTTTGCAACGACGTGCCATCTCCGTATTGGTGAACGTAGTAATAATTCAAAAAAATTCCTACGTGTCACCAAGATCAATCTAGGAGATACTAGCAACGAGAGAGAGAGGGAGTGCATCTTCATACCCTTGAAGATCGCTAAGCGGAAGCATTACAAGGAAAGCGGATGATGGAGTCGTACTCACGGCGATTCAAATCGCGGAAGATCCGATCTAGCGCCGAACGGACGGCGCCTCCGCGTTCAACACACGTACAGCCCGGGGACGTCTCCTCCTTCTTGATCCTGCAAGGGGAGAGGAGAAGTTGAGGAAGAGCTCTGGCAGCACGACGACGTGGTGGTGGAGCTTGCAGTTCTCCGGCAGGGCTTCACCAAGCGCTACGGAGGAGGAGGTGTTGGCGAGGGGGAGGGCTACGCTAGGGAAGGGGTGCGGCTGCCCTCCCACCCCCCTCTATTTATAGGGTGAAGGGAGAGGGGGCCAGCCCCCCTAGATGCATCTAGAGGGGGGGGCAAGGGGGGACTTGCTCCCCAAGTTTGGTGGGAGGCGCCCCCACCCCCTAGGGTTTTCAACCCTAGGAGCCTTGGGCCCTTGGGGGGGGGGCACCAGCCCACCAGGGGCTGGTTCCCACCTTTGTTCAGCCCACTTGGCCCACCGGGGCAGGTGGCCCCACCCGGTGGACCCCCGGACACCTTTCGGTGGTCCCGGTACAATACCGATAACCCCTGAAATTATTTCAGCGACTGAAACTGGACTTCCCATATATAATTCTTCACCTCCGGACCATTCTGGAACTCCTCGTGACGCTCCAGATCTCATCCGGGACTTCGAACAACCTTCAGTAACCACATACTATTTCCCATAACAACTCTAGCGTCACCGAACCTTAAGTGTGTAGACCCTACGGGTTCGGGAACCATGCAAACATGATGAGACATCTCTCCGGCCAATAACCAACAGTGGGATCTGGATACCCATGTTGGCTCCCACATGTTGCACGATGATCTCATCGGATGAACCACGATGTCGAGGATTCAATCAATCCCGTATACAATTCCCTTTGTCCATCAGTATGTTACTTGCCCGAGATTCGATCGTCGGTATCTCTATACCTCATTCAATCTCGTTACCGGCAAGTCTCTTTACTCGTTCTGTAACGCATGATCCCATGGCTAACTCCTTAGTCACATTGAGCTCATTATGATGATGCATTACCGAGTGGGCCCAGAGATACCTCTCCGTCATACGGAGTGACAAATCCCAGTCTCGATTCGTGCCAACCCAACAGACACTTTCGGAGATACCTGTAGTGCACCTTTATAGCCATCCAGTTACGTTGTGAAGTTTGGTACACCCAAAGCATTCCTACGGTATCCGGGAGTTGCACAATCTCATGGTCTAAGGAAATGATACTTGACATTAGAAAAGCTTTAGCAAACGAACTACACGATCTTGTGCTACGCTTAGGATTGGGTCTTGTCCATCACATCATTCTCCCAATGATGTAATCCCGTTATCAACGACATCCAATGTCCATGGTCAGGAAACCACGACCATCTATTGATCAACGAGCTAGTCAACTAGAGGCTTACTAGGGACATATTACGGTCTATGTATTCACACATGCATTACGGTTTCCGGTTAATACAATTATAGCATGAACAATAGACAATTATCATGAACAAGGAAATATAATAATAACCACTTTATTATTGCCTCTAGGGCATATTTCCAACACTCCGGTCTCTAGACGGACTGCGCCGGGTCTGGAGACTCGTACTACCTGTAAGGGCCTTCCCACTTTGGTGATAACTTGTGTGTACCCTTGGCGGACTGAACGCGCCTAAGGACAAGGTCACCTTCCTCAAAAAACCGGGCACGAACCCTGCGACTGTGATAGCGACGCAGGGCTTGCTGATAGCGTGCAGCACACGTAGCGGCCCGGAGACGGTTCTCCTCGAGTAGCACAGCGTCGTCACACCGGTGCTGATCTTGCGCTACTTCATCGTAGGCAAGCACCCGAGGAGACCCGTAAATGAGTTTTGTGGGGATAACTGCTTCTGCCCCGTAGACCAGGGAGAAGGGAGTCTGCACGGTAGCTCGATTAGGTGTCGTACTGAGGGACCAGAGAACTACCGGCAGCTCCTCGATCCACCGCTTGCCGTGCTTCTGCAGTGTATTGAAAGTCCTTGTCTTGAGTCCACGAAGCACTTCAGCGTTCGCCCTCTCAGCTTGTCCATTGCTCTGGGGGTGTGCCACAGAGGCAAATGAGATCTTGCATCCAAGGGTTTGAACATATTGCATGAAGGCGTGGCTCATGAATTGGGTGCGGTTGTCAGTGATGATCCTTGCTGGAACTCCGAAACGACACACCAATTCTTTCAAGAACTTGATAGCTGACTGAGCAGTCACCTTCCTCACGGCAGTCACTTCCGACCACTTTGTAAACTTGTCGATAGCGATGAACAAGAATTCAAAGCCCCCGATTGCTCGGGGGAAGGGGCCAAGGATATCGATCCCCCAGACTGAAAATGGCCATGATAGAGGGATTGTCTGAAGAGCTTGGGCAGGCAGGTGTGTTTTCTTGGAATGGAACTGACAGGCTTCACATGTTGTGACGAGCTCAACCGCGTCTTGGAGGGTTGTGGGCCAATAGAATCCTTGCCGGAATGCTTTCCCAACTAATGTCCTTGATCCAATGTGTGAGCCGCACATTCCTCTGTCAATCTCAGCCAGCAGTTCCTTTCCGTCCTCCCGGTAGACACACTTCAATTTCACACCGCTGGGCCTCCTTCTGTACAGAGTGTCATCGACAAGCTGATACATACTAGCCCTCCGGGCTACTTTCTCAGCTTCATCTGGGTCACCGGGGAGTTCTTCGGTTTGGAGGAAGTGGACGATGTGCCTTGCCCAAGTTGGAGCCTGAGGCTCGGCAACGAGGACTAGCGGCACCTCCTCGGCTGCGGGAGCACCAGCCTCGTTCGCGGGGTCCATAGGCCCGGCTGGAGGGGGTGGTCCGGCAGGCTGTGAGGAGTTGTTTCCGGCAGGGTCTCTGCCGGGAGCGGATGGCTCGATCGGGAGAGGCTTACCGTATCCAACTTTCTCCTTTTCCGGGCCATTGTGGTTGGTGATACAGAGGGTTGAGAGAGGTGGAGAACAAAAGTTCCTGGTTCCACAGGAAGCTTCTGTGCAGCACACTTTGACGGGTGATCAGCTATGCTGTTTTCCGCGCGGGGTACGTGCTCTATTTGCAACCCGTCAAAGCGCTCCTCCAACCTCCTTACTTCCTCAACGTATGCTTCCATCAATGGGCTTTGGTAATCCTTGTTGACTTGTCTCACCACTAAATGTGAATCTCCTCGAATGATCAGCTTCTTGATTCCTAATTCTGCTGCAATCCTGAGCCCGGCAAGGAGCCCTTCATACTCAACTGTGTTGTTGGTGGCTTCTTCCCGGGCAAAGTGCACTTGGATGACGTACTTCAAGTGCTCCCCGGAAGGGGCAACAAGAAGCACGCCAGCTCCTTCACCTTGTAGGGAAAAAGCACCATCAAAATACATAATCCATTCTTGGGGTGATTCCTTGCCGGGGAGAGATGTTTCTGTTGCTTCCTCTTCAGGGGTTGGCGTCCATTCTGCAATAAACTCTGCCAGCACCATGCTTTGAATGGTTGAAGTGCTCTCAAACTTCAAACCAAAGCTGGATAACTCCAAAGCCCACTCCACTATTCTGCCAGTAGCCTCAGGGTTTCGGAGTATCCTCTGCAACGGAAAACGAGTAACAACCGTGATCTCATGGGCTTGGAAGTAGTGGCACAGTTTCCTTGAGGCCATGATGAGGGCAAAGACCAACTTCTGCACACCTGAGTACCTCGACCCAGCTCCTTGTAACAAGGAGCTGACGAAGTAAACTGGGCGCTGCACCACTTTCTTCCTTGCTGCGTCCTTGGGGTTGCACTCGCTGCCGTGCTTACTACTGTTCTGATCCTCTTCTGATTCTGCCGCGGTCTGGCCGCTCTCTGCTTCATCCACTTCTCGCTGTGCTACCAAGGCTGCACTGACCACTTGGTTGGTTGCTGCCAAGTAAAGCAGCAACGACTCTCGGGGTTTCGGCGCAACCAAGGTGGGCACAGATGATAGGTAAGCCTTCAACTCTTGCAAGGCTGTATCTGCTTCCGGGGTCCACTTCATAGGCCCTGCTTTCTTCAAAATTTTGAAGAACGGCAGGGCACGCTCGGCAGACTTGGAAATGAATCTTCTTAGCGCGGCAACACATCCCGTCAAGCGCCTCACATCCTTAACTGTCCTTGGTGCTTGGATCTGCTCGATGGCCTTGATCTTGTCGGGGTTGGCTCAATCCCCCGATGGGACACGAAGAATCCAAGTAGCTTGCCGGAGGGAACACCAGACACACACTTCTCCGGGTTAAGCTTCAAGTTGATCTTGTGCAAATTAGCAAATGTTTCTTCCAAATCCTGGATAAGGGTGGCCTTATCCTTGGTCTTGACCACAATGTCATTCATATAGGCTTCTATGTTTTTGTGTAGCTGTGGCTCAAAACCAATCTGTACTGCTCTTGTAAAAGTAGACCCGGCACTCTTCAATCTGAAAGGCATGCGGACAAAACAGTACGTACCGCATGGAGTGATGAATGATGTTGTCTCCTCATCTTCTTTGGACATGAAGATCTGGTGATATCCAGAGTAAGCATCCAAAAAGGAGAGCAGGTCGCATCCTGAAGTGGAATCCACAATCTGATCGATGCGCGGCAAGGGGAATGGGTCCTCCGGGCAAGCCTTATTGAGATCTGTGAAATCAATGCAAAGTCTCCATTTCCCATTCGCCTTCCGAACTACCACTGGGTTTGCCAACCATGTAGGGTGCAATACTCCTCTGACCAATCCAGCTGCCTCTAACTTCTTGAATTCCTCGGCAATGAACTACTGCCGCTCCAAGGCTTGCTTCCTAACTTTCTGCTTGACGGGTCGGGCATGTGGGCAGACAGCAAGGTGGTGCTCGATTACCTCCCTGGGAACACCAGGGATATCATATGGTTGCCAGGCAAACACATCGATATTCGCCCGCAGGAAGGCAACGAGCGTGCTTTCTTATTTGCCGTCAAGGGTGGCGCTGATGGTGAAGGTACCATCAACACCAGCCAGCCCTGCCGGGACCTTCTTCACTTGGGGTGCTGCAACCTTGGATCTCTTGCTGTTGGAACACTCCGGCACGTCGTCAACGGGTGTCGTGCACTCGGAGGGGGCACGCTTCCCGGACTCCTTGCCAGAGGTCCTACAATCCCTCTTCTTTCCTTTGCTTTCCTTGGCGGGGACCATTGCTGTCGCAGCCTCTGCTACGACGGCATCCCGATACATCCTGTCCACACAGATAATTGCATCCTTCTCATCTAATGGGATGGTGATGATTCCCAACAGCCCAGGCATCTTCGAAGTGTTGTAAGCATAGTGGGATGCTGCCATGAACTTGGGCAAGGCCGGTCGTCCCAGAATCCCATTATACGGCAGGGGGAGCTCAACCACATCAAACACAATCTTCTCAGTCCTATAGTTTAGCTCTCCCCCAAACATCACCGGCAATGTAATCTTTCCCTTGGGACGGCTCCTCCAGGGATTGACTCCTTGAAACGTGCCGGTAACCTCCAGCTCTTCTTCTCCTATCAGAAGCTTGTTAATAACCGCTAGGGAAATCAGATTCAACCCGGCCCCGCCATCCACTAACATCTTTGTGACTTTAAGGTTGCGGATTGTTGGGGGGACCAACAACGGCAAACACCCTACCGTGGTGGTGCGGCAAGGGTGGTCCTCCTCATCAAAGATGATGGGCGTGCGGGACCATCTGAGCGGCTTCCGGGCCTCTGGCGCTGGCTCCACAGCATTGACCTCTCGTGCCCATCACTTGAGCTGGCGATGGGAGGAGTGCAAAGACGCACCCCCATCAAAGCATAGGGCGTCAGTGGCCCTCTGAAATTCCTGCTCACTAGTTTCCTCTTCATTTCCTCCATCACTCAAATCATCAGAAGTTTCCTTCTCTTGGCCCCTGGCGGGTTTCCCTTGGTTCCGAAAGGGTTTGCCGGAGCGGTTTGCTTCACCGCCTCGGCCCTTTCCGCCGGCAGCATTCTGACCTTTCTCCTTATCACACTTATCATACTCTGCTCTCTGTCTCTTGACAAGCTGTTCTACTTGATAACATTCATGAAGGTCGTTGCCCTTGGTCCGGTGGATCTTGCAGTATGGCCCATCACCTTTCCCGGCTTTCTCCACGGCAGCGGCTTCCCGGCAGGCAGTGCACGCGGCAACTTCCTTGCCGGGGGCCTCAGTCTTGGCCTTCTTGCCGATACTAGGCGTGCCAGAACCTTCCACCGTCATCAGTGTCTTATCTCTTGGCTTCTTGTTGCGCTTCTTGCCCTTTCTTTGACTGGTTGATTCATCTTCTTCCTCTGAATCAACATTGATGCAATCCTCCGCTCCGGGCAACTTCCTTCCTTCCTCTATCCGATCACACTTATCCACTAGTGTGTACAGCTCCTTCACAGTCTTGGGCAACTGCACATTCATCTTAGAACGAATGCGACGGTTGCGCACATTGGACTGGAAGGCTGCTATAACAGCTGCTGGATGGATATTCGGAATATTCCTATGGACTTTACTGAATCTTTGTAAATACTTATGGAGAGTTTCTCCTTCCTTCTGCTGGAGAAGCTGTAGGTCGCTGGGCCTGCTGGGCTCCTGGTGACCACCGGTGAAGGCACCGATGAACTCGTGGCACAGGTCTGCCCATGATGAAACGGAGTTCTCCGGCAGGTGCATGAGCCAAGATCTCACGTTGGCCTTGAGAGCCAACGGGAAGTAGTTGGCGAACACCTTCTTGTCTCTTCCCCCGGCAGCCTGAACAGCGATGGTGTAGATGCTCAGGAACTCTGCCGGGCTCAGTCTTCCGTCGTACTTCTCGGGTATGTCCGGCTTGAACGTGCGGACGGACGGCCAACGGACTTGCCGCAACTCGCGTGTAAAGGCAGGGCAGCTGACCTCGAAAGGTAGGCACCTGCCAACACCGAACGCAGGCTCATCGACGTTGAGGCCGCCGCACCTGTCGGTCTGGCGGGGGTCGTCAAGAGGCCGTCCTACGACGACGCGCGCGTCTCCCCGCCGCCTATCCTCCGGGGTTCGCCGTTGGCCCGAACGTGCTCGAGGGTCGGAAGAGGCCATCGAGACGTCGTCAGGATCTTGATCTTGCTGTGCCCGCGCTTGCTGCCGGGGTGGGGACCACCCCCTCCGTTCGACCAGCAGTTCGGGCGATCATCATCACCTGGGGAGGTCGTGGCGGGCCAGCGCGCCGCGAGTCCCCAGCCTCAGCGAAACCGAGCAGACTTTGGATGGTGGCACGCCATTCATCCATTTGCTCGGCTACCGGCAGGAACCTTAGTAGCAGCTGGGCCCATGCCATAGCCTCCGTAGCTGTGCTTGTCATGGAAGTTGATGACCTCGACCACACCGTCGCCTGGCTCCTGACGGGGCCCACGGCGGCGGCGGCGTGCCCGCGCTGCGGTGGGGCAGCCACCTAGGCAGCGGGGTCGCGCGGTGATGGCGCTCGAGGGTCCACGGCTCCGCCGGGTGCAGTGGTTGGGTTGGGCCGGCTCGCCCAGGAGGAGACACACGTGCCGTGACCACCCCCATGGCAGGGACGGCCGGAGGACGGTGGCTCATCCCGGAACGAGCGCCATTATTGTGGCTGTGCCCGTCGGTGGAAGGAGGGGATGTAAGCGGAGTCACCCTCCCGTCCATACCTTCCGGAGCTTGACCGTCGACACGCTGCTGAAGCTGTTCTCCTCTAACGCCTTCAGCCCCTGTGGCGGCCGCAGGGGGAGTGGTAATGGCACCACCTGCTCCTGCCATGCCCCCAGCAGCGCTCACGTCCTCACTTGTCCCCGCATCCCCTGCAACATCTGAGGCCACGGGCGGCGGAGCCTTCGAGGTAGATGGCTGGGCCGAAGGGCCAGACTTCTTCTTGGGTGCCATGGTTGATGGCGTCGTTGAAGATGAAGACGGCGATGAAGATGATGCGCTGCGCATGCTTTCAGGTCCGCACAAGTGATCCCCCTACCTGGCGTGCCAAAGATGTCGCGGGATATCTGCGGCCACCTATGGACCAGGCGGCCCCTTGCTGGTTCGGCGGCGGACGTCGCGTTGCACAAAGAGTAGACCAACGCGCGGCAGCACGATAGAGAGAACACAAGCAATTTACACAGGTTCAGGCCGCCGCGAGGCGTAAGACCCTACTCCTGCTTTGGTGGATTGATGGTGGAAATGAGCGTGGTGGTGCGTTGTACACTTGCCCGGCAAGGCCTGCCTCAAGGGCTCCGGTGACCACAAGTGTATGGTAGCTTGGGTTTGTCAAGTTTCCAACCCTCTAACCCCCTCCTACGATTGCCATGGGCCTCCTTTTATAGATTAAGGGGTCACCACAGTGGCAAAACAGTCATTACCCACTGACATGATAGCAAACAGTGCTATCATACCTAACTCTGCGGGCTGGTAGGGTGCATTAAATGCACCGCTTAGTGTCACATCACTAGCTGCCCGGCAAGGCCTCCCGGGCTTATCTCGCCAGCTCCGCACCTATTCTCTTGACACGTCGCTAGACGGGTGTCACCTGTGGGTTTCTTCTGTAGGAGATGGCCGCCATGTGGCAAATGCCGCCAGTTAATGACCATGCGGTTTGACACCGCACTGATTGACGACGTGGGTCGTACTTGCGTGGTTGGCGGGGTGGTTCAGGTCCCGCAAGCCCCGGCAGGAGCTGCCGGGGAGTCTTGGTTGCTTGCTTCTGGTGGTGGCCTGACCCCTTGCCGGGCTCCCTTCTCTTGCCGATATCCTGTTCCTTTGGATCGATCTCGATCTCTCTGAGCTGCATGTTGGTTCTTTAAGTCTCTTGGCTCTTCGACCTCTAACTTAAGCTGGTGCTCCAATCTTGATCTTGTGCCTGTGCACAATTGGGAAACATACCCGGGGTCTGTTGCACCGACAACAGGTATTTGAGAGAAACCAGAATAACCATCTAGAAAGCAAAAATGTGTATGCTTGGATAATCTTTCTAGCATTTGATCAATAAAAGGTAGAGGGTAATGATCTTTTCTAGTAGCTTTATTTAATTTGCGAAAATCAATTACCATTCTATAACCTGTAAAATTCTTTGAGGAATCAATTCATTCTTATCATTAGGAACAACAGTAATACCTCCCTTCTTAGGGACACAATCACAGGACTTACCCATTGACTATCAGCAATAGGATAAATTATATCTGCCTCCAGAAGCTTTAGTATTTCATTTCTTACCACTTCTTTCATCTTATGACTTAACCGTCGTTGATGATCAACAACCGGTTTAGCGTCTTTCTCTAGTTTAAAATTGTGCTGATGTAGAGTGGGACTAATGCCCTTAAGATCATCAAGAGTATATCCAATAGCGGCACAGTGCTTCTTCAGAGTTTTCAATGATTTATTTTCTTCATGCTCTAAAAGGTTAGCACTAATAATAACAGGATATATCTTGTTTTCATCAAGATAAGCATATTTCAGAGTATCAGGTAACGGTTTAAGCTCAAACGCGGGATCACCCTTGGGTGGAGGAGGATCCCCAATGATTTCAACAGGAAAATTGTGTTTCAAAATAGGTCCTTGATTAAAGAATACTTCATCTATTTCCATTCTTTCATTCATAAACATAACATTTTCATGGTCTAGCAAATATTGGTCTAAAGGATCATTAGGAGGCACGACAGTAGAAGCAAGACCAATAATTTCATCCTTACTAGGCAATTCTTTATCATGAGGTTGTCTACGAAATTTAGAGAAATTAAAATCATGAGACATATCCCCTAAACCAACTGAAACAATATCTTTCTCGTAGTCTATCTTAGCATTAACAGTATTCAAGAAGGATCTACCAAATATAATGGGACAAAAATTATCTTGTGGGGAACCAAGAACAATAAAATCAGTAGGGTATTTTATTTTCCCACACAAGACTTCAACATCTCTAACAATCCCAATTGGCGATATAGTATCTCTATTAGCAAGCTTAATAGTAACATCAATATCTTCTATCTCACCAGGTGCAATATCATTCATAATTTCTTTATATAAGGTATAAGGGATTGCACTCACATTAGCACCCACATCACATAAGCCATGATAACAATGATCTCCAATTTTAATAGAAACAACAGGCATGCCAACAACATGTCTATGTTTATCTTTCATATCGGGTTTAGCAATCCTAGCAGCTTCATCACAGAAGTAAATGACATGCCCATCAATATTATCAACCAAGAGATCTTTAACCATAGCAATACTAGGTTCAACTTTAATTTTCTCAGAGGGTTTGGGTGTTCTAATATTACTTTTGTTGACCATAGTTGAAGCTTTAGCATGATCCCTTATTCTAACAGGAAAAGGTGGTTTCTCAATATAAGTAGTAGGAACAATAGGATCAACACTATAAGTAATAGTTTCTTCTTCAACTTTAATAGGTTCCACTACTTTAACTTCAATGGGAGGATGATATTAAATCACTTCTCCTTAGGGAGATTAACATGAGTAGCAAAAGATTCACAAAAAGAAGCTACTATCTCAGAGTCAAGTCCATATTTAGTGCTAAAATCACGAAAAGCATCGTATCCATAAAAGATTTAACACAATCAAACTTAAGGTTTATACCCGACTCCTTACCTTTGTCAAGTTCCCAATCTTTAGAGTTGCGTTTAATTATTTCCAATAAATCCCATTTGAGTTCAATATCCTTCTTCATATAGTAACTAGTACAAGAAGTATCGAGCATGGATCGATCATTATGAGAAAGCCGAGCATAAATTTTTTGAATAATAATTTCTCTTGGGAGCTCATGATTGGGGCATGAATATAACATTGACTTAAGCCTCCCCCAAGCTTGAGCGATACTTTCTCCTTCACGAGGCCAAAAATTATATATATAATTCTGATCACGATGAACCAGATGCATGGGATAAAACTTCTGATGAAATTCCAATTTCAATCGGTTGTAGTTCCATGATCCAATGTCATCCAATAGCCTATACCATGTCAATGCATTTCCCTTCAAAGATAAAGGGAAGACATTTTTCTTGACAACATCCTCGGGCATACCTGCAAGCTTAAATAATCCACAAACTTCATCCACATATATTAGGTGCATATCGGGATGTAATGTTCCATCTCCTGCATAAGGATTAGCTAGCAGTTTCTCTATCATACCCGAAGGAATTTCATAATAAATATTTTCAGTAGGTGCAGTAGGTTGAGGAGCAACTCTTTGCTCTTCCGGTCGAGGTGAAGATACCCTAAACAAGCCCCTCAAAGGATTATTTTCCATAGTAACAAGTGACAGTAAATTTTAGCACACTATATAAATGTTTCCTTACCAAATTCCACTTACCAAAGGCGCTTCACTCCCCGAGAATAGCGCCAAAAAAGAGTCTTTATGACCCACAAGTATAGGGGATCTATCTAGTCCTTTCGATAAGTAAGAGTGTTGAACCCAATGAGGAGCAGAAGGAAATGACAAGTGGTTTTCAGCAAGGTATTCTCTGCAAGCACTGAAATTATCGGTAACAAATAGTTTTGTGATAAGATAATTTGTAACGGGTAACAAGTAAATAAAGTAACTAAGGTGCAGCAAGGTGTCCCAATCCTTTTTGTCGCAAAGGACAAGCCTGGGCAGACTCTTATATAAAGAAAAGCGCTCCCGAGGACACATGGGAATTGTTGTCAAGTTAGTTTTCATCATGCTCATATGATTCCCGTTCGTTACTTTGATAATTTGATATGTGGGTGGACCGGTGCTAGGGTGCTGCCCTTCCTTGGACAAGCCTCCCACTTATGATTAACCCCTCTGGCAAGCATCCGCAACTACGAAAGAAGTATTAAGGTAAACCTAACCATAGCATGAAACATATGGATCCAAATCAGCCCCTTACGAAGCAATGCATAAACTAGGGTTTAAGCTTCTGTCACTCTAGCAACCCATCATCTACTTATTACTTCCCAATGCCTTCCCCTAGGCCCAAATAATGGTGAAGTGTCATGTAGTCGACGTTGATACGTCTCCAACCTATCTATAATTTATGAAGTATTCATGCCATTATATTATCATTCTTGGATGTTTTACAATCATTTTATAGCAACTTTATATCGTTTTTTGGGACTAACCTATTGACCCAGTGCCCAGTGCCAGTTGCTGTTTTTTGCTTGTTTTTTACATCGCAGGAAATCAATATCAAATGGACTCCAAACACCGCGAAACTTTTTGGAGATTTTTTATGGACCAGAACACCCAGGATGGGCCAGAGAAGCACCTACGGGGTGCCCCGAGGGGGAACAACCCACCAGGGTGCGCCTGGGGGTCCAAGCGCGCCCAGGTGGGTTGTGCCCACCTCGGTGGACTCCCGCACCCCCTCTTTACCCTATAAATTCCGAAAAATTCCAAAAACCCTCGGGGTTAACCTAGATCAGAAGTTCCACCGCCGCAAGGCTCTGTAGCCACCAAAAACCAATCTAGACCCCATTCTGGCACCCTGCCGGAGGAGGGAATCATCTCCGGTGGCCATCTTCATCATCCCGGCGGCCACCACGATGAGGAGGGAGTAGTCCACCCTCGGGGCTGGGGTTTGTACCAGTAGCTATGCGTTTAATCTCTCTCTCTCTCTCTCTCTCTCTCGTGTTCTTGAGATGTCACGATCTTGATGTATCGCGGGCTTTGTTAATATAGTCAGATCATATAGTGTTTTCCCCTCTCTATCTTGTTGTGATGAATTCAGTTTTTCCCTTTGAGATTTCCTTGTTATCGGATTGAATACATTTATGGATTTGAGAGCACATGATATATGTCTTGCATATGAATACTCGTGGTGACAATAGGGTATCATAATGATTCACTTGATATGTGTTTTGGCATTCAACTCGCGGATTCCCGTGGTGACATTGGGGTAATCTATGCATAGGGGTTGATGCATGTTCTCGTATTTTGTTTCTGCGGTAGAAATCTTGGGGCACTCTATGAAGTTATTTGTGTTGGATTGAGTATCATGAATCTGAAATTATTTGTTGTTATTTTAGTACGAACTCTTGGATAGATCGATCGGAAAGAATAGCTTTGAGATGGTTTCGTACCCTACAAACGATTTCTTCGTATGTTCTCTGCTAGATAGGAACTTTGGAGTGATTCTTCGTTGCACGTTGAGGGACGGTTATATGATCCAATTATATTAGCATTGTTGAGAGATTGCGCTAGCGAAAGTACGGACCCTAGGTCTCATTTTCAAGCATTGCAATACCGTTTTTGTGATCGTTTACTATTTGCTACCTTGCTATTTTTATTTATTCAGATTATAAAAATATATTTCTACCATCCATATTACACTTTTATCACCATCTCTTCATCGAACTAGTGCACCTATACAATTTGCCATTGTATTGGGTGTGTTGGGGACACAAGAGATTTCTTGTATTTGGTTGCAGGGTCGTTTGAGAGGGACCATCTTCATTCTACACCTCTCACGGATTGATAAACCTTAGGTCATCCACTTGAGGGAAAATTGCTACTGTCCTACAAACTCTGCGCTTGGAGGCCCAACACGTGTCTACAAGAATAAAGTTACGTAGTATACATCAGACGTTCACAAAACACCACTAGAGGAGAGACAACATAAATCTCATCAAAATATCGAACGAATACCAAATTCACATGATTACTTATAACAAGACTTCTCCCATGTCCCCAGGAACAAACGTAACTACTCACAAAACATATTAATGATCAAGATCATAGGATTATTAATTATCATTAAGGATCTGAAAATATAATCTTCCACCGGATAAACCAACCAGCATCAACTACAAGGAGTAATCAACACTACTAGCAATCCACAGGTACCAATCTGAGGTTTTGGGACAAAGATCGAATACAAGAGATGAACTAGGGTTTGAGAGGAGATGGTACTGGTGAAGATGTTGATGGAGATTGACCCCCTCTAGATGAGAGGATCGATGGTGATGATGATGGTGACGATTTCCCCTCTCGGAGGGACGTTTCCCCGGCAGAATAGCACCGGCGGAGCCCTAGATTGGTTCTGCCCAGGTTCCGCCTTGAGATGGCGGCGCTTCGTCCCGAAAGCTTCCTTCTGAGTTTTCCAGGTCAGAACACACCATATAGACAAAGATGGGCACCGGAGGCCTGCCAGGGGACCCACAAGGTCGGGGGGGGGGGGCACGCCCAGGGGGGTAGGGCACGCCATCCACCCTTGTGGCTGGCTGGTGGCCCCCCTCTAGTACTTTTTTCGCCCAATATTTTTTATATATTCCAAAAACATGCTCCGTGAAGTTTCAGGACTTTTGGAGTTGTGCAGAATAGGTCTCTAATATTTGCTTCTTTTCCAGTCCAGAATTCCAGCTGCCGGCATTCTCCCTCTTCATGTAAACCTTATAAAATAAGAGAGAATAGGCATAAGTATTGTGATATAATGTGTAATAATAGCCCATAATGCAATAAATATCAATATAAAAGCATGATGCGAAATGGACGTATCAAAGATTAATAAAAAGTGAGAGAAGAAGACATCTAGCTACTACCTATGGACCCGTAGGTCTGTGGTGAACTACTCACGCATCATCGGAGGGGCAACAAGGATGATGAAGAACTCCTTCGTGATGGTTGACCCCTTTGGTAGAGTGCCGGAAAAGGCCTCTAGATTTGATCTCGTGGTTATGGAACTTGCGGTGGCTAGAAAAGTGTTTCATCGACTCCCTAGGGTTTTGGGGATTTTAGAGTATTTATAGAGCTAAAGGTCGGTGGAGAAGCTTCCCGTGGGCCCCACTACCCACCAGGGTGCGTCTGGGGACTCTGGCACACCCAGGTGCCTAGTGGGCCCCACGTACCTCCTTTGGTGCACTTCCTTGGCCTCCTGGGTGTCTTGAGGGCAGAAAATATTATGCAAAAAGTTTCATGGCATTTGGACTCCATTTGTATTGATTTTCTTTGAAGTAAAAAACCAAGCAAAAAGCAACAATTGGCACAGGGCATTATGTCAATAGGTTAGTCCCAAAAAATGACATAAAGTTGCTAGTAAATGAGTATAAAACATCCAAGATTGATACTTTAATAGCATGGAACAATAAAAATTATAGATACCTTGCAGACGTATCAACATTCCGAAGCTTAATTCCTGCTCGTCCTCGAGTAGGTAAACAATAAAAACATAATGTTTGATGTGGAATGCTACCCATCATATTCATCACATATTATTTTCTTTTGTAGCATGGCCATTTGGACTTTAGATGATTCAAAGAAATAGTCTATAATTTGACATGAAGACCTCAATACTCAAGCATATCAACAAGCAACTATGTCTTTCAAAATACCAACATGAAGAAAGCTATCCCTAGCCCATTATGCTTAATCATTGATCCATTCATGGAAAGCACTCAAATATTAGCTACATCCAATGCACAAGTATTATAATAGTGCTCCCTAGTTGGTGACTTATAATAGAAGATGGAGACTCAAAAAATAAAAATTGCACAAAGTAAATAGATAGGCCCTTCGCAGAGGGAAGCAGAGATTTGTAGAGATGCCAGAGGTCAAAGCTTAAATTGAGAGGTAAAAATGCTTTGAGAGGCATGCTTTGCCCGTCAATGAAAAACGACTGAGAATTCCCAATACTTTCCATGCTAGATAAATCATGGGTGGTTCCCAAACATAAAATAAACTTTATTCCTTTTTCCACCATTCTTTCACAATCCATTGCTAGCCGTATCCACGGGTGCCTTCCATACCAACACTTAACAAGGAATTTATTATTTGACATCATAAATATTTTTTTCATTTCGGTATCGGGCATCCCTATTACCTTGCCACACTCTCGTGCAATGACAAGTTAATAAACACTCATCTTGAGAATAAAATATCTAGCATGCAAAATATTGGCCACCCCCTGCCGCTTCATGAGCTGTACGGGCACACAAAATAGGAAATTTATTTTGAAAATTAGAGTTGGCACATACAAATTTACTTGGAACGACATGGAAATACCGCATATAGGTATGTATGGTGGACTCATTTGGCACAACTTGGGTTTAAGGATTTTGGATGCACAAGCAGTATTCCTGCTTAGTACAAGGAAAGGCTAGCAAATAGATTGTGAAGCAACCAACCAAAAAAATGAAAACGATCATAAACGAGCATTAAGCATAACTAACACCTAATAATGCACCACAAGTAGGATCTAACTTCATTGCATAACTATTGACTTTCGTGCTTGCATAGGGAATCACAAACCTTAACAGCAATATTCTTACTAAAGCATAATTACTCACCAACATGACTAACATATTACTATCTCCATATCATAGAACTATTGAAAGGAATAAAGTTTTAATATCCTATGATCTTCGTGATAGTTTTTATTATCCCTCTTGAATATCTATCACTTTGGGACTAGTTTCATATATTACCATTCCTACTTTTCAAGCTCTCAAATAAATTTAAGTGAAGAACAAGAGCACAAATATTTCTTGAAAATTTTCATCTCTCAAAATAATATAAGTGAAGCATGAGAGGATATTTCTTTAAAATTCTACTAACTATAAAAAAAATCGAAGTGAAGCATGAGAGCATATTTCTTCAAAATTAAAGCACCACCGCGCTCAAAAAGATATAAGTGAAACACTAGAGCAATTCCACAGCTCAAAATAAAATTAAGTGAAGCACGTAGAGCAATTCGAACAAATCATAGCATCATTATGGCTCTCTCAAATAGCTGTGTCCAGCAAGGTTGATTGTGAAAAACTAAAAAGCAAAACAAGCAAAGACTCATATAATACAAGACGCTCCAAGAAAAACTCATGATATGTGACGAATAAAAATATAGCTCCAAGTAAAATTACCAATGGTCGTTAGAAGAAAGACGGGATGCCTTCCGGGGCATCCCCAAGATTAGTTGCTTGGTTCTCCTTGAATATAACCTTGGGGTGCCATGGGCATCCCCAAGCTTAGGCTCTTTTCACTCCTTATTCCTTCATCCATAGTGATCTCACCCAAAACTTGAAAACTTCAATCACACAAAACTTAACAAAAACCTTCGTGAGATCCGTTAGTATAATAAAGCAAATCACCACTCTAAGTACTGTTGCAAACCCATTCATACTTTATTATTGCATTATACCTACTGTATTCTAACTTCACCATGGCTTATACCCCCCAATACAATCCATAGATTCATCAAAATAAGCACACAATTCAACGAAAACAGAATCTGTCAAAAACAGAACAGTCTATAGTAATCTGGACTTTAACCATACTTCTATAACTCCAAAAATCTAAAAAATTAGGACAACAAAGGCAATTCCTATATCAAACTTGTGTATTCAGAATTTTTTTCGCTTCTGTGATTTCAAAAAATTCAGCTACTGGATGCAATAGTTTTTGTTTTCCAAGATGATCAATTCAACTATCACCCAAGCCATCCTAAAGGTATTACTTGGTACAAACACTGATTAAAACATAAAAATCACAATCATAACAGAGGCATAATTGTGTATTTATTGAAAAACAGAAAAGAAACAAAAATTTAAAGGATAAATATTGGGTTTCCTCCCAACAAGCTCTTTCTTTATAGCCATTAAGATAGGCTTTGAGATTTCAATGATGCTCAAATGAAAGAGAAGAATTGAAGCACAAAGAGAGCATCCTAAACATGTGACGAACACATTTAAGTCTAACATACTTCCTATGCATTGGCATTTTATAGGGAAACAAATTATCAATACAAGAAATGTCTAGCATATGCAAAGGAGAGGAATAAAACATTGACAATCTCAGCATAACAAGAGGTAATTTAGTAACATGAAATTTCTACAACCATATTTTGCTCTCTCATAATAATTACATGGAAGATCAAGATCAAATTCAACAATATAACTATCATATAAAATTTTCTCTTCATGATCCACATGCATAAAAGTTTTATAATCTTCCAAGATAGTGGGATTAACATCAACTAAAGTCATGACCTCTCCAAACCCAGTTCCTTAAAAAAATCCATAAGATTGAACACTCTCCAAATATGTCAGATTATTTTTACCTAAAGTTGACGCTCTTCCAAACCCACTTTCAACATTATTGCAAACATTATTATCAATGTAATATTCATCATGAGGGTTAAATAAGTTATCAAGATCATAAGAAGCATTACCCCAATCATGATCATTGCAGGAAGTAGTGGACATAACAAAATGATTATCCCCAAGAAACATAATTGACATGAATAGAACTTATAATAACATCATTGCAATCATGTTTTTTCATTCAAGGGGCTATAATGAATCACCTTATAAATTTCTTCGTTTAACATTTCATCACAATTTTCAGATTCATGATTTTCAAGCAAAACTTCATAGAGATAATCAAGTGCACTCAACTCACAAGCAATTGGTTCATCATAATTTGCTTTTCTGAAAAGATTAGCAAGTGGATGAGGATCCATATCAATAGATTTTTAGCAAGTGAATATGCAAGCAAATAGAAGGAACATGGCAAAACAAGCAAAGATAGCAAACAAGAAAAAGACAAACGAAACAATATTTTTGTATTTTTGTAAAAGCTTTTTAGAAGTGGGGGAAATTAAAATGAGTGGCAAGTGGAAAATAAAGTAATTGCAAGGAGATGAGAGTTTATGCGTAGGTACCTGATAGATGTTGATGATGTCTCCCCGGCAACGGCACCAGAAATTCTTTCTGATTGCTTGTATATGCATTGGTAATTCCCAAAAGAGGAGAGGATGATGCAGCATAGTAAAGGTAAGTATTTGCCTCAGTTATGAAACCAAGGTTATCAATCCAGTAGGAGAACCAAGCAACACTATGTAAACAACACTTGCACACAAACCACAAAAACTTGCAACCCAACGCGTAAGAGGGGTTGTCAATCCCTCCTCGGTATTGAAATAGATTAAATTGTATGAGATTTGATAAATACATCTAACTAAAACACAAAGTAAAATAAATAAAGAAAAAGTGTAGCAAGGTGTTTTTGTTTTTTTTAATATGATAGGAAATAGACTCGTGGCCCGTAGATTTCACTAGAGGCTTCTCTCGAGAAAATATCATATGGTGGGTAGACAGATTACTGTTGGGCAATTTACATAAAAGAAAATAATTATGACGATATCCAAGGTAATGATCATGTATATAGGCATCACGTCCAAGATTAGTAGACCGACTCCTGCCTACATCTACTACTATTACTCCAGACATCGAACGCTATCCATCATGCATCTAGTGTATTAAGTTCATGGAAAAACGGAGTAATGCAATAAGTGCGATGACATGATGTAGACAGGATCTATTCATGTTGAAATAGATCCCATCTTGTTATCCTTAATAGCAACGATACATGCGTGTTGATAACCCACAAGTATAGGGATCACAACAGTTTTCGAGGGTAGAGTATTGATGTCTACTACACAACCTTCTTCTTGTAGACGTTGTTGGGCCTCCAAGTGCAGAGGTTTGTAGGACAGTAGCAAATTTCCCTCAAGTGGATGACCTAAGGTTTATCAATCTGTGGGAGGCGTAGGATGAAGATGGTCTCTCTCAAGCAACCCTACAACCAAATAAAAAAGAGTCTCTTGTGTCCCCAACACACCCAATACAATGGTAAATTGTATAGGTGCACTAGTTCGGCGAAGAGATGGTGATACAAGTGCAATATGGATGGTAGATATAGGTTTTTGTAATCTGAAAATATAAAAACAGCAAGGTAACTAATGATAAAAGTGAGCACAACAGGTATTGCAATGCTAGGAAACAAGGCCTAGGGTTCATACTTTCACTAGTGCAAGTTCTCTCAACAATAATAACATAACTGGATCATATAACTATCCCTCAACATGCAACAAAGAGTCACTCCAAAGTCACTAATAGCAGAGAACAAATGAAGAGATTATTGTAGGGTATGAAACCACCTCAAAGTTATCCTTTCTGATCGATCTATTCAAGAGTCCGTAGTAAAATAACACGAAGCTATTCTTTCCGTTCGATCTATGATAGAGTTCGTACTAGAATAACACCTTAAGACACATATCAACCAAAACCCTAATGTCACCTAGATACTCCAATGTCACCTCAAGTATCCGTGGGTATGATTATACGATATGCATCAGACAATCTCAGATTCATCTATTCAACCAACTCAAAGAACTTCAAAGAGTGCCCCAAAGTTTCTACCGGAGAGTCAAGACGAAAACGTGTGCCAACCCCTATGCATAAGTTCACAATGTTACAGAACCCGCAAGTTGATCACCAAAACATACATCAAGTAGATCACGTGAATATCCCATTGTCACCACAGATAAGCACATGCAAGACATACATCAAGTGTTCTCAAATCCTTAAAGACTCAATCCGATAAGATAACTTCAAAGGGAAAACTCAATCCATTACAAGAGAGTAGAGGGGGAGAAACATCATAAGATCCAACTATAATAGCAAAGCTCGCGATACATCAAGACCGTGCCAAATCAAGAACACAAGAGAGAGAGAGATCAAACACATAGCTACTGGTACATACCCTCAGCCCTGAGGGTGAACTACTCCCTCCTCGTCATGGAGAGCGCCGGGATGATGAAGATGGCCACCGGAGAGGGATTCCCCCCTCCGGCAGGGTGCAGAAACGGGTCTAGATTGGTTTTCGATTGCTACAGAGGCTTGCGGCGGTGGAACTCCTGATCTAGGTTATGTTCTGGAAGTTTGGGTATATATAAGAGGTGTTGGCATCGGGAACAAGTCAGGGGGGTCTTCGAGGCGGCAACGAGGTAGGGGGCGCGCCCAGGGGGTAGGGCGCGCCCCCCACCCTCGTGGGTGCCTCAAGACTCTTTTGGCCCATATCCGATGCTTCGTGGGCTTCTTCTGGTCCAAAAATAATCTCCGTAAAATTTCAGGTCAATTGGACTCCGTTTGGTTTTCCTTTTCTGCAATACTCAAAAACAAGGAAAAAACAGAAACTGGCACTGGGCTCTAGGTTAATAGGTTAGTCCCAAAAATCATATAAAATAGCATATAAATGCATATAAAACATCCTAGATGGATAATGCATGGAACAATCAAAAATTATAGATACGTTGGAGACGTATCAAGCATGCCCAAGCTTAATTCCTGCTCGTCCTCGAGTAGGTAAATGATAAAAACAGAATTTTTGATGTGGAATGCTACCTAACATATTTATCAATGTAATCTTCTTTACTGTGGCAAGAATATTCAGATCCATAAGATTCAAAACAAAAGTTTAATATTGAAATGAAAACAATAATAATTCAAGCATACTAACAAAGCAATCATGTCTTCTCAAAATAACATGGCCAAAGCAAGTTATCCCTACAAAATCATATAGTCTGGCTATGCTCTATCTTCATCACACAAAATATTTAAATCATGCACAACCCCGATGACAAGCCAAGCAATTGTTTCATACTTTTGATGTTCTCAAACCTTTTCAATTTTCACGCAATACATGAGCATGAGCCATTGACATAGCACTATATGTGGAATAGAATGGTGGTTGTGGAGAAGACAAAAAAGAAGAAGATAGTCTCACATCAACTAGGCGTATCAACGGACTATGGTGTGACGCTCAGGTAATTAAGCTACAGTAATTTCCTGCTAATGATGCCACGTCATCATGATTACTGTTGTTAGCTCGAGTTGGTTCGAATCCGGTCCAAATTCAAAGTCAAGTCAAACTCAAAAGTTTTCAAATACCTAAAATAAAATGTTCGTCATGTGGCAAAATGTCATTTGTTAATATTGGTGGTGAACCAAATTTTTTGCAAATTGGTTAATGCCCTAATCTAAAGAAAATAGAAAAGGTTAAGTAAAAAAAGAAAAAGGAAAACCCCACCTCCCCCAGTGGGCCTCGTGGCCCAGCTGGCCATTCAGCCGGCCGGCCAGGCCAGCCCACACGGCCACCCCACACCCGCAGACTACACCTAACCCCTCCCCCCGTGACCTAACTGCCGCACCCCACACCCCCCACGACCCCCCACCAACCACTCGCTCCTGCCCCCATGACCCGAACTGGATCGGGGGCGCTCGTTCCCCCCAGATCCCGACGACCGAGCCCCGCCACCTCGTCTCCGTCGCCGGACCTCGCCGTCATCGCGCCACCACGCCCTGGAGCCGCCCCGACGCCGTTGCTCGTCGCCTCCCCGACCCTGTCGCTGGTGCTGTCCCGGACCGTCGTTGCCGCTCGCCGGACCGCCACCCCGACTTCGACCCCGCCGTCGTCGTCCCCGTCCTCCTCCTCGAACCCCGCTGCCTAGCCCCTACACCATACGGTGAGGCCCTCGGCCTCTTCCCCTTTGCCCTCCGCCCTCGAGCACCGATAGCCGCGGCCGCGACGCCGCACCCTGTCCGGCCGGCCCGTCGCCGGCGCCTCCGCTTCTCGTGCCGCTCCCCTTCCGCGCTGTACCAATCGGCCCGCCGCGCTCAGTGCGCCCTCGCACGCGCCTGCGCCCCGCGCCCGCTGTGCGTCGCTCCGCGACGCTTCCCGCCCCTGCTGCTACGTGCTTCGCGTGCCGGCCGTTCCTCGCCGTGCCCGTGCCTGTTGCTATGCCCCGCAGCCGTCCCGCCGCACCTAGATGCGCCCGCTCCGGTTCCTGCTCGCCGCTCGCCCGCGCACGCGCGCTGCCTGGCTACCGTGGCCTGCCCGCTCCGGCCTGCTGCCCCTTTCGCGCCCTCGCCTTCGTCGCCCCCCTTCTTCCCCGCAAGCGCGCCCCCCTCTTGTGCACTTGGCCGCGGCCCTCCTCCTGCAGCTCCCTCCGCCATGCCGGAGCCCCAGCGGTGGCCGCTGGTCGCGCCCGGGCCACGGCTCGCCGTGCCTTCCCCCCGGTTGTCCGCGAGCGAGGCTAGCGGTTGGGCGCCGGCTGCGCCCGCGTGGGCAGTGCCCGCTGTCCGCACCCGTTAAGGCCCTATGACATGTGGGGCCCCAACCCCCCAGAACATTTTTATAAAAAATAAATAAATAATAATTAAATTAATTAATTAATTAATCATAATTAGATTAATCTAATCACTAATTAACCTAATTAATTGTTAGTTAATTAAACAATTAATGACAAACGGGCCCGTGTGTCAGTTTGACTGGTCAACGGTCGCAGTTGACAGCTGATGTCATGCTGAAGTCATGATCATGTCAGCAAGCACTATTCTGGATAATGTTGTTTTATAATAATTACATAAATGCTAAAAATGATTTTGTTGAAATTAATATAAAATAAACCGTAGCTCGGATGGAAAAACTTTGTACATGAAAGTTGCTCAGAACGACGAGACGAATCCGGATATGCAGCCAGTTCGTCCGCCACACACCCTAGCATAGCAAACACACAACTGTCCCCCTCCGATTCATCTGTCCGAAAATGCGAAACACCGGGGATACTTTCCCGGTTGTTTCCCCCCTTCGCCGGTATCACCTCCTATTGCGTTAGGGCACACCTAGCACTGCTACTTGTCATGTCATGCATCGATGTGCATCTATTTGCATTGTATTCATTGTTTCTTCCCCCTCTTCTCTCCGGTAGACTACGAGACTGACGCCGCTGCTGGTGCCCCGACCGACTACGTTATTGACGGCCCCTACTTGCCAGAGCAACCAGGCAAGCCCCCCCCCTTGATCACCAGATATCGCCTATTCCTTCTCTCTACTGCTTGCATTAGAGTAGTGTAGCATGTTACTGCTTTCGGTTAATCCTATTCTGCTGCATAGCCTGTCATTGTTGCTACAGTTGTTACCCTTACCTGCAATCCTAAATGCTTAGTATAGGATGCTAGTATCCATTAGTGGCCCTACATTCTTGTCCGTCTGCCATGCTATACTATCGGGCCGTGATCACTCGGGAGGTGATCACGAGTATATACATATATACATATATACATACATACATACATACATACTATACAGGTGGTGACTAAAGTCGGGTCGGCTCGTTGAGTACCCGCATGTGATTCCGATGTGGGGGCTGAAAGGACAGGTGGCTCCATCCAGGTAGTGGTGGGCCTGAGTTCCCACGGCCCCCGACTATTACTTTATGGCAGAGCGACAGGGCAGGTTGAGACAACCTAGGAGAGAGGTGGGCCTGGCCCTGGTCGGTGTCCGCGGTTACTTCATAATAACATGCTTAACGAGATCTTGGTATTTGATCTGAGTTGGGTCGTTGGCCTTATACACACTAACCGCCACGTGGGACAAGATATGGGCAACCGGCGTCGTGGTATCAGCCGAAGCTCTTTTTGACGTCAGCGACTGAGCGGCACGCGCCGCATTGGACCGTAAGCCCGCACTTGTATTAAGGGGGCTAGGTCTACTTCCGGCCGCGTTCGCAATGTGCAGGTGTGCAATAGGCGATGGGCCCAGACCCCTGCGCGCATAGGATTTAGACCGGCATGCTAACCTCTCTGTTGAGCCTAGGTAGGGTCGTGACGTGTTGATCTCCCGAGGCCGGACATGACCCAGGAAAGTGTGCCCGGCCAGAGGGATCGAGCGTGTCGGGTAATGTGGTGCACCCCTACAGGGAAGTTGATCTATTCGAATAGCCGTGTCCACGGTAACAGGCGACCCGGAGTTGTACCTTGACCTTATGACAACTAGAATCAGATACTTAATAAAACACACCCTTCCAAGTGCCAGATATAACCCGGTGATCGCTCTCACACAGGGCGACGAGGGGAGGATCGCCTGGTAGGATTATGCTATGCGATGCTACTTGGTGAACTTACAATCTACTCTCTTTATATGCTGCAAGATGGAGGCTACCAGAAGCGTAGTCTTCGACAGGACTAGCTATCCCCCTCTTATTCTGGCATTCTGCAGTTCAGTCCACGATATTGCCCCTTTACATAGATGCCCATCAATATGTAGTGTAGATCCTTGCTTGCGAGTACTTTGGATGAGTACTCACGGTTGCTTTTCTCCCTCTTTTCCCCCTTTCCATTCTACCTGGTTATCGCAACCAGATGCTGGAGCCCAGGAGCCAGACGCCACCTTCGACGACGACTCCTGCTACACCGGAGGTGCCTACTACTACGTGCAGGCCGCTGACGACGACCAGCGGTAGTTTTGGAGGATCCCAGGCAGGAGGCCTGTGCGTCTTTCGATCTGTATCCCAGTTTGTGCTAGCCATCTTATGGCAACTTGTTTAACTTATGTCTGTACTCAGATATTGTTGCTTCCACTGACTCGTCTATGATCGAGCACTTGTATTCGAGCCCTCGAGGCCCCTTGCTTGTATTATGATGCTTGTATGACTTATTTTTATTTTTAGATTTGTGTTGTGATATCTTCCCATGAGTCCCTGATCATGATCGTACACGTTTGCGTGTATGATTAGTGTACGATTGAATCGAGGGCATCACAAGTTGGTATTAGAGCCGACTGCCTGTAGGAATCCCCCTTTCCAACTCCTTGGCCGAAGTTGAGTCAAGTCATTGCTAAACTTTTACTAACATGGCTGTGTGGCTTACGGGCCCACGTCGCCATTGGGTGGTATTAGGATCTTTTATTCCTCGTCTATACTCTGGGACTCTTATCTCTCTTCTACTCGGGCCAAATGGTTTTAATAACTCTAACTCTAGGTTCTCGTAACTACTTCCTCCTGGAGAGCCACTCGATACAGATGATCACTTGATGCACTCGAAGATTCCGAAGTTACTCTTCGATGTTCCCACGATACTTTGTGCCATCAGTTTTGCAATTCCATTCCTTCGATAAACCCCAATGGATAACCAAGTACACTTGCCATTCATACAATCATTCCCCGTTGATCTTGTTATTACAAGATACCCCGAAATTATCTCTATCGTTCCGGGTATACTTTGTGCCTACTGACTTGCAGTTCCTTGCCACATAAATACCCCTACGGATAATTCCTCGCACATGCCGAGTATCCGCTCATCCCTAGCTGTTCATGTGTTTCACAAAAGTCCTCAAAATACCATTTGACTTTCTGAAGATCCTCAGCAGCCCATTGCTCTTGATTTCCTTGCCTTCCTGTATTATGGTTAAGTCCATACTTCTAGTAATCTCCGTTGACATCCTCTGTCACTATCATTTCGAGTCACTTGAACCAATATGTTGCGAATGCTCGCAATCCTCAATCAGATCCTAGAATTCATCCTTCCAGCTCAGACGTCATTTTGAACATGAGTTGGATCTCGACCAATGAAATTGCCATCGATTGTACCCTTAAGCCTACTCAACTTATCCATCCTTGATCAGAGTGTTTGCTTCTGATCCCTTGATTTGGAGCTTATAATTCCTTTGCATTTGAGCTTTGAATTAGTCAGTTGTTTTCATAATCCGATCTCTTTGCTTTCTTTCTTCTTCTGGTTGAGTACCGATGCTCACATCAGATCCCTTGTGGGACACCAGAACCTTTATTGGATGCTCTCCAATGCATTGCGGTGAAGCTGACAACCAGGTTCATATAGTTCACCTTGAGTGGGCAGACCAGTGAGCTCAATAATGTCAAAAGCTTTAGCTTCATGGTGTACGTTGCCTGTCATCCACTCAAGGACCCATGTCTTCGGATCCCTGTTGTAGCCGCGAATGTGGAGAGTGGCATAGAATTGCAGCAGAAGCTCTTCATTCCAATGCTCCTTATCAGTCACAAAATTCAGCAATCCAGCATCACGGAAGCAGTGAAGGGCTTCTTCAAGGCATGGCAATCCAGCAATGGCTTCGCAGTCAAGACGCATATGAGGAAAGATGCGCCCTTGGTCATAAAGAACACAAGAATAATAACTTCGTTGCTGATAGCTCTAGAACCGATCTGATGAAATCCTTTGCCTAGAATAGGGGTTCTTGGCGCTATCAAAGAAAGTGTTGTGTGCAATGAAGACATTTGCATTGAAGGACCCTGGTGAAGTGGCAGTACTTGGAAACCTGGGCAGTCTTGGCTTCGGCTTCTGGACCCGAGGCCTGTGCTCGACATGATAGTCAAATTGCGGACCAGCAGCAGGTGGAGGAACTAGAATGGGCCATCTGACAGTGACCAGCTGACCATAATTGTATGCTTGCTCGATAGTATGTGGCCTGGGAGGCAGTACAGGAGCAGTGGCAGTGACAGTGACTTGAGGCTGCAGATTTGCATCAGGTGCAGCATTGACTTCAGGTGCTATCACTTCGGGCACCACATTGACTTCAGGTGCCACATTAGCTTCAGCCATGACAACGTCATTGGCTTCACTGTTGGTGTTGGTGGGCGCCTCAATGTTGTTAACCTCCACTTGAGTAGCTGGAGGGTCGGACACGTTCTCCTCGAGAACAACTTGGTTGGTTGGGGGTGTAGCAACACGTTCTTCTTCTTCTCTTGGTTCTTCTTGGTCATCGGCTGATGCAGCCGGAATATCTTCAGCCGCTTTGGCTTCAGACTCAGGGTTGTTCACAGTTGGAGAGGCTTCAGGAAATACTTGGCGTGAAACCGATTGGCGCTCTTCTCCTTCTGGAACACTTGACAGAGTGACATGTGGCCTTGGTCCTTTGCGAAGCCTGCGGAATGCAGGCGATGCTTGTGGATATCAGGAAATACTTGTGTGTACGGATTAGAGAACTCAAACACACGCGACAGCTTGACTTGGGCTACAAGTAAAGCTGACTCATCCAGCTCTGGATAGGATTTGCTCTCATTGTCTTCCCTCGAAGACATAGGATTTGGTTGAGCATCACTTCAGTCACTCTAACTTTGTTCACTGGGACCCCACTTAACAGTACGGTGGTTCCTATGACTCAATAAAGAAGAAAAGGAAACAACGAAACAACTAAGTCTTCGCGCTGCATAGTCTTCACGCGATGTCTTCTCTTGCCATAGTCTTCAATGTGAATATCTTCACATACCACCTTTGTCTTCAATGTCTTCATACATTTTTAGGGGTCATCTCCGGTAGGTAAACCGAATCAATGAGGGACTACTACCTGTTTTATCCTGCAATTCTCACAAACACATTAGTCCCTCAACCAGGTTTGTCGTCAATACTCCAAAACCAACTAGGGGTGGCACTAGATGCACTTACAATCTCCCCCTTTTTGGTGATTGATGACAAACTGGTTGAAGTTTTCAACGGGGATAAAAGTATGTGAAATTGTAAAGGATCTAGGTATTGTCTTCATAAGTAGCAAAAGGCTCCCCCTGAAGATGTGCATATAAGTAATTTGCTTTTGGAATGCAAATGCACATGGCAGGTTGTACTTGTGGAGATCCTCTTCAACTCATGAAGACAATTCATCATGCATGATTTGATATAACGAAGAAAATGACATGCATAATGAAAAATGGACGTCTGCAATATGACTTTGTACGGGATTTATCATCGCACATGCGGAATTTATCATCGCATCACAAAATAGCAAACAAGTAGCAGACGACCATCAAGTTTAAGTGTTACAACTCAAAGAACCAAATGTATCAAAAGCGAGAGTTGTAAACACTAGGCAAAATATAAAGCAACCACCCATATGGACCCGCTTGAAGACTATCAACTCATATGCTTCTCCCCCTTTTGTCAGTAAGGACCAAAAAGGTTTGAAGACATAGAGCCTCTACTCGTTCCCAGAAGGAGTAGGAGAAGATGCAGGGTCGGCGTCAGGGTTTGGCGGTGCAGAAGAACTTGGTGCAGTGTCGATACACGCCGAAGTAGGAGGTGGTGAGGTAGCATCATCTTGGTCATCTATGACTCGGGCATTCACCGTTGCAGCTGAGGAGGAATAATCAGACTCTTCAAGAGACGGAGTTCATCGCAAGACAGCATTCCTTGGAGGAGTGGAGTCAAACTTGAATCTTTCAGTGAAGCCATCGTCTTGAAGATCTGCTTCAGCACTCAGCAATGTCAAACTCTTCCATGACCTCCGACAGGTTTCATGTGTGACAAAGGCATTCTTGGTGGCAAGATTGCGAATGCGATTGATGTCCACCAAGAGGCTTTGCATCTGACGCTTCAGCCAGTAGTGATGTTTATCCTGTTTCTGATGCAGAGCAACGAGAAGCTCTCGGTCATTGAGAACACGAGATCGCTTCCGAGGCCTTTGAGCAATAGTGCTTTCAGTGGCTTTAGTTTGAGCACGGTGAGGTAAGCATGTATTGCCAGCCAACAGATAAACATGGGTGACTGTCTGGACTCCTTCAATGGGTTGCGTTAAGCTTTGATGATCAGCGTTGTGAAGATAAATGGGCTCCTTGGCAGGCTCTGGGTATATGGCTTCAACTGACATATCAACCTCTGGAAAAAATATCAGATGGTTGCGAGCAGAGGGCTGATAGTTGACAGCTGAATGAAGCTTGATGAGGCGCATAACCCATGGAGCGTAGAATTTCAGTCCAAAGAGAGCAGAGCTTGATGCAGCCAACTGCCTGATAAAGAAGTCTTGAGCATTGAAGCTGATGCCTTTGAAGATATAAAAGACCAAAGTCTTCATTGCTCCTTCAAGTTTTGCTGCTGAAGAATGTCCTTTGACAGGCCATAGAGTTTGCCTGATAATATGATAAATAGTGCGGGGCAGATACTCGAGGTCTTCGACAAAGAAATCCTTTGGGTAATCAGCGTCATGTGGCAGAGCCTTCATCATGCTCAGCATTTGGCTCATGTTGGGCTCTGGCTTCTGAAAGATGCTCACCAAAGCATTGCGGTGAAGCTGACAACCAGGTTCATATAGTTCACCTGGAGTGGGCAGACTAGTAAGCTCAATAATGTCAAGAGCTTTAGCTTCATGGTGTACATTGCCTGTCATCCACTCAAGGACCCATGACTTCGGATCCCTGTTGTAGCCGCGAATGTGGAGGGTGGCATAGAATTGCAGCAGAAGCTCTTCATTCCAATGCTCCTTATCAGTCACAAAATTCAGCAATCCAGCATCACGGAAGCAGTCAAGGGCTTCTTCAAGGCATGGCAATCCAGCAATGGCTTCACAGTCGAGATGCATATGAGGGAAAATGCGCCCTTGGTCATAAAGAACACAAGAATAATAGCAGCGCCGCTGATAGCTCCAGAACCAATCAGATGAAATACTTGGCTTGGAGTAGGGGTTCTTTGCCCTATCAAAGAAAGTGTTGTGCGCAATGAAGCCATTTGCATTGAAGGACCCTGGTGAAGTGGCAGTACCTGGAAACCTGGGCAGTCTTGGCTTCGGCTTCTGGACCTGAGGCCTGTGCTCGACATGGTAATCAAATTGCGGACCAGCAGCAGGTGGAGGAACCAGAATAGGCCATCTGACAGTGACCAGCTGACCATAGTTGTATGCTTGCTCGATAGTATGTGGCCTGCGAGGCGGTACAGGAGCAGTGGCAGTGACTTCAGGCTGCAAATTTGCATCAGGTGCAGCATTGACTTCAGGTGCTATCACTTCGGGCACCACATTGACTTCATGTGCCACATTAGCTTCAGCCATGACAACGTCATTGGCTTCATTGTTGGTGTTGGTGGTCTCCTCAGTATTGTTAACCTCCACTTGAGGAGCTGGAGGGTCGGACACGTTCTCCTCGAGAACAACTTGATTGGTTGGGGGTGTAGCAACACGTTCTTCTTCTTCTCTTGGTTCTTCTTGGTCATCGGCTAATGCAGCCGGAATATCTTCAGCCGCTTTGGCTTCAGACTCAAGGTTGTTCACAGTTGGAGAGGCTTCAGGAAATACTTGGCGTGAAACCGATTGGCGCTCTTCTCCTTCTGGAACACTTGACAGAGTGACCTGTGGCCTTGGTCCTTTACGAAGCCTGCGGAACGCTGGCGACACTTGTGGATATGGAGTTGGTTGGGCCACAAAGTCTTCATCTTCAAGCACCGGAGTGGTGACTTGAGTTGGGGGAGTAACTGGTGTTTCTGCTTGACGGGGGGAGTCTTGAGGGTGATCAGCCCATGAGTCATCCTGAGCAATTGGCGTCAAAGGACGACCAATGCTGATGAGTTCGCTGTTCGTAAGAACAGGCGATGATACCACATTGTGCTCGATCTGAGGAAGGACTTCATCATCTTCAACATTGTCTTGATGACCAATGTCTTCAGCTGCGGTGGGGTCAATAGCTGGAATGTCTTCAGCTTCAGGAGCCTCTGGGGAAGAACTATCAAACGATGTTCTTGTTGTGCAGATGTAGGACGAGCAACAGAAATTGGCTCGACGACAAGGGGCTCTGTGGGAGCAGCCCGATCTCTCTTCTTGGTCTTGCGCTTCTTGGTGGGTGGAGCATCATCAGTGGTGTTCTTGGTCTTGCACTTTCTAGCTTTGGCTTCAGCTGCCCTTGTCTTCTGAAGCTCTGAAGCCACTGTGGGGACCTTAGGCTTCACGCCTATCATACTTGCGGGGAAGACAATGCGTGGTTCTTCACGCCTGGATGGTTCAGCTTGGTCCACAGTTGGCTTCTTTTTCTTGGCAGCCATCTTGGGGTCGATGCTAGGACGCCCAAGTGCCTTGCGCTTCTCAGCTTCATTGTAAGCTTGAACACACTTGGCAGCGAGAATCTTCATGCGCTCACGAGAACCTTTGGCTTCATCACGTTTCTTGTGAAACGCTTCCTTGAGCTCATGCAGCATGACCTTGAAGTTTTGGACGTCTGCCACGCTGAGCTTGGCCATGTGCTTCTTGAACTGAGCCTTTTCAAAGTCGATCTTGTGCTTCAGCTCAACAATTTTCTGAGCAAGAGCCAGCTCAGGAGCAATGGCGCCATGGAAGGAGACGCTTAGCCCAATGGGAAGTTGCAGATCATCAAAGCTGAGATTGGGAGTGTCAAACCACGCGTCAATGAAGTTGTTTAATACTTCCACATCAAAGAGAGGCAACTCATTGAAGATTTCCGCCTCTTGCTTGCTCTTTATCAGCTGCTCAAGAGCGTCATCAGCAAGATCGTCGTCACTCGACAGATCAATGGCGTCGTTCTCATTCCTCAGAACTGCAGCAGGGGTCAGAGCTGGACTAGGAGTGTGCATGGGCTTCTTCTTCTTCTTCTCAGACTTGGAGATGCGTGAGAGATCTTCAGACTGCACACTTGGTGCAGCAGGAGCAGTGGCCAGAGGCTTCGCTCATGAAGCTTTTGGTGCAGTGGAAGGCTTCGAAGCCTTGGATTTCTTTAGCTTCCTAGGCTTCGGTGGTGCAGGCGCTTCGTCAGAATCAGCATCATCTGCAGGTTGATCCACGTCTCTCCCTTGAACCATAATATGAGTGATGAGACCTTCTAGGTTGTAGAAGAGCCCAACAAGATTGGGTTCAGCTTTGCGTGTGCCATCGGCACGAGGAGCAGAGGGACCTGGGTTGAAGTCTAATCCCCAAGACTTCTTGTTTTCTTTGGCAGAGTTCTTGGCAAACTGGAAGTTGCGCTTGAACAGATTGTCGTCACGACACCATAGCAGCGAAGATGGGTCAGCATCAGCAGGCTGCGGTCCACGGACCATGCAAGGGTAGAAGCCTTGTTCAATGGCTTCAGCTCTGGACCTGGGTGGAAGATTTCTGTACAAGATGTCTCCCAAGGGTCGCTTGATGGCATTCTTCTCAGCATATTCCTGGGTCACGAACCTGTACTTGTACCATTGTTCTGCCCAATATCTTCGAATCCATTGGATTCGTGTTTTGCGCTGATTGTAGTCCTCCTCTGGATCGGTCTTGTACAACTCATAGAGGTCAGGAGGCAAATCTCTTGATGTATTCCCACGGCGTTGTCTGCCACCCTTCCTTGCAGACTTCTCTGTTGCCATGAGGTTCAGACTGAATGGCTTCAACACTATCAAAGGCTTCCGTCTGCTGGTGAGACAGGAACTGGCTTCGGGAGAGTTGATATGATGCTGTAAGAATTCTGCAAATGAATGCAGACTATGAGAACCAAGGGATTCTCCCACGGACATGTACCTGTGACAACATTAGAGATGCGAGGGAAGGGGAAGAGGTCATATGCATTCTCAGAAGACTTTGAAGATAAATCTGTTTAGAAGACATTGACCTCATAGCGCGAAGACATTCACTTATGTTGAGACTTGGTTCCAGATTTGTACGAGTCCAAGAATAAGTACAAGTGAGGAATCTAACTACGTGTGAAGCATAAGTGAATATACTAGGCATCATATGAGATGCAGACATGATAGATCCAAATTAGTGGAGGCAGAAACCACTTTTGGTAGAAAGGATGAATCTTTCGGATCAAAAAGACGGTAAAAAGAGAGTTTTAATTTACCACACGATGAACTGCTAGACGGAGTAGAAGATGAGGCCGAGCAGTTCGATCTTCCGTGCCCTAACTTGGCGACGGAGGACACCTATGGCGGCGGCGGAGAAGACGATGTCCGCGGCCGGCATGAAGACGGCGTCGGAGAGGTCGCGGCAGCTAAGCGCTTCGTCGCCGGCGTCGTCGAGAGGTAGCGGTGGCACTAGGGTTTGTCGAGGTGGAGAGGTGGAAGAAAGATTTTGACAGCGATGGATGAGCATTTATAGGGAGAGGGAGGGCACAACACAATTACGCAGGTGCCCCTGGCGGTTCACATCTGAGGGACACGTGGCGAACATGCAACATACTAGGAGTTGTCCCACGTTCCCACGCCCACCTGGACTGTCGGATGGTCGTTCCAGCTTCTCCGGGTTTCAGGCAATAAGAATTGAGCATTTAAAACAGATTTAATGTTTGTCTCTATATCTTCTACTGACAAGGACGCAGAGAAGACATTTGATAGTTTCAACAGAATGCATATGATTTGGATAGATAGAGTTTGAGGTAGAAAGCATAGAGAGGTTAGGGTCCGATCATATTCACTTAGTTCAAAAGATTCAAACGAGAAGACATAGCTATAAGTGGATGCTGTAGAGGACAGAACACTAATATATGTATATATCAGAATAAAACCAGATCAACATTGTGAAGATAAACATGAAGTCATGTTGATATTGAAGACAAACCAAATGCGAAGACATAGCAAATGTAACACCATGAGAAAAACACTTCAAAAAGAAGAATTTAGTGGTGGCGTTACCCACCGTATAGGAAGTATTAGACCCAGACACGGCGCATAATTATCGTGGCCCTCTGAAGTCGAATTCCGCATTAATGTATTCACACTCAGAGTGTAAGTCTTCATTGATTGAAGACATACATTACTTCGTGTGTTGCACATCTAAGTCATCAACATGCATAAGTGTTAGGATGTGTGCCTGATCATAGGACATTCGAGGATTCCAAGATATTTAGCTCACACCGCAACTTGCAAAACCTTTTCTCATCCAAGGGCTTTGTGAAGATATCTGCAAATTGCTCTTCTGTGTTGACGTGAATGATGTCAATATCTTCCTTCATAACATGATCTCTGAGAAAGTGATGACGAATTTCAATGTGCTTTGTCTTCGAGTGCTGAACTGGGTTGTTGGCAATCTTGATGGCGCTTTCGTTGTCGCAGTAGAGTGGTACATGTTTCAGATGGATGCCATAGTCCTTGAGTGTTTGCTTCATCCATAGAAGCTGAGCGCAGCAAGATCCAGCAGCAATGTATTCAGATTCAGCAGTGGAGAGTGATACACAGTTCTGCTTCTTTGAAGACCAACAGACAAGTGATCATCCCAAAAAGTGACATGTGCCTGATGTAGATTTGCGATCCACCTTGTCACCAGCATAATCAGCATCCAACTAGATCAAACTCTGAGCCCTTTGGATACCATAATCCTAATGTTGGGGTGTAAGCAAATATCGAAGAATTCGCTTCACAGCTAAGTGATGCGATTCCTTTGGTGCCGCTTGAAATCGAGCACACATGCAAACACTAAGCATAATATCTGGCCTAGATGCACATAAATAAAGTAAGAACCAATCATGGAGCGGTATACCTTTTGATCGAACTCTTTACCATTGGCGTCAGGACCCAGATGACTCTTGGTTGGCATTGGCGTCGTATAACATTTGCAGTCTTGCATTCCAAACTTCTTCAGGCAATCTTTGAGATATTTCTCTTGAGATATAAAGATGCCATTGCTTTGCTGACGAATTTGAAGACCAAGGAAGAACTTCAGCTCACCCATCATGGACATCTGATATTGCTCTTGCATCATGTGTCCAAATTCATCACTGTATTTCTGGTTGGTGCAGCCGAAGATGATGTCATCCACGTATATTTGGCACACAAACAGTTCACCATGATATGTCTTCGTGAAGAGTGTGGGATCCAGGGAACCAGGTTTGAAGCCTTTGCTCTTCAGGAAGTCTTTGAGTGTGTCATACCAAGCGCGAGGGGCTTGTTTGAGGCCATACAACGCTTGTTAAGCTTGTACACCATATCAGGATGTTTTGGATCTTCAAAGCCAGGAGGTTGTGCAATATACACTTCTTCTTCAATCTTGCCGTTGAGAAAGGCACTCTTCACATCCATTTGATACAGTAGGATGTTGTGATGGTTTGCATAGGCTAGCAATATGCGAATAGCTTCAAGCCTAGCCACAAGAGCAAATGTTTCATCGACGTCAATCCCTTCAACTTGAGTGTATCCTTGAGCAACAAGACGAGCCTTGTTTCTGAGAACTTGACCATGCTCATCTTGTTTGTTGCGATATATCCATTTTGTGCCAATTATGTTGTGCTTGCGGGGGTCAGGACGCTTGACAAGTTCCCAGACATTGTTCAGCTTGAACTGTTGAAGCTCTTCTTGCATAGCTTGAATCCATTCAGGTTCCATGAAGGCTTCAACAACTTTCTTGGGTTCAGATATTGAGACAAATGCAAAGTGCCCACAGAAATTTGCTAGCTGCGTTGCTCTTGAACGAGTGAGTGGACCAGGCGCATTGATGCTATCAATTATTTTCTCAATCTGTACTTCATTTGCAACTCGAGGATGATCCGGACGAAGATTTTGCTCTTGCTGATTATTGTCATCGTTAGGAGGATTGTCTTCGGGCTGAGCATTGTCTTCAGGTTGATTAGGTGCAGAAATGATAAGTTCCTCTTCAGGTTGTGCTTCAGACGGTATGATTTCTCCAGTTCCCATGAGCTTGATGGATTCACTAGGTGGAACTTCATCTAGCACATTTGGCAGGTGCTCTCTTTGCGAGCCGTTAGTCTCATCGAACCGCACATCCATAGTTTCAACCACTCTATAGTGAAAGAGGTTGAAGACTCTGTAGGAGTGCGAATCCTTTCCATATCCAAGCATAAAACCTTCATGTGCTTTCAGTGCAAATTTTGAAGTGGGATGTGGATCTCTGATCCAGCACTTAGCACCAAATACTCTGAAGTAACTGACATTTGGCTTCTTACCAGTGAGGAGTTAATAGGATGTTTTCTTCAGAAGCTTGTGAAGATAAACACGGTTGATGACATGGCATGCAGTATCAATAGCTTCAGGCTAGAACTTTCTTGGAGTCTTGTATTCATCAAGCATCGTTCGAGCCATCTCAATGAGTGTTCTGTTCTTGCGCTCCACGATGCCATTCTGCTGAGGTGTGTACGGAGCTGAGAACTCATAAGTGATGCCTAATGTATCCAGGTAAAGGTCGAGGCCGGTGTTCTTGAACTCTGTGCCGTTGTCACTTCTGATGTGCTTGATCTTGACACCATAGTTGTTCATGGCACGGTTGGCGAAGCGTCTGAAGACATCCTGCACTTCAGTCTTGTAGAGGATTATGTGCACCCATGTATATCTTGAATAATCATCAACAATGACGAAGCCATAGATACAAGCAGTAGTAGTGAGAGTAGAGTAGTGAGTAGGGACAAATAAGTCCATGTGTAGCAGCTCGAATGGTTGAGATGTCGTCATGATTGTCTTCGAGGGATGCTTGGCCCTTGTCATCTTTCCAGCTTCGCAGGCACCACACAAGTGATCTTTCTTGAACTTGACGCCCTCGATGCCTATGACATGCTTCTTCTTTGCTAGAGTGTGTAAGTTCCTCATGCCAGCATGCCCTAGCCTCCGATGCCAGAGCCAGCACTCTGAAGCTTTTGCTAGAAGACATACGGCAAGCTGCGGTCCTGCTGAGAAATCTACCATGTACAGATCATCTTTCCGGTACCCTTCAAAGACTAGAGACTTGTCAGACTCCCTTAGTACAAGGCAACGATATTTTCCAAATATCACAATCATGTTTAAGTCACAAAGCATTGAGACAGACATTAAGTTGAAACCAAGGGATTCAACAAGCATCACTTTATCCATGTGCTGATCCTTTGAGATTGCAACTCTACCTAGACCCAATACCTTGCTTTTACCAGTGTCAGCAAATGTGATGTGACTCTTGTCAGATGGGCGTAAGGTTGAATCCATGAGAAGACTTCGATCACCAGTCATATGATTAGTGCATCCGCTGTCCATAATCCATTCTGAAGCATGAGGTGTCATACCCTACAGTACAGTTAGGGGGATAGGCTTCACCAAGAGTATTGTGAAGCATAAACATTTGACGGCAAGAGGATTATCAAAGCTCAGATCAAGATTAGGACTGATAGGATGATTGGCAAACGAATCAGAAACAAAATACATAGTGAGACCGTTTGGGAATTTGATCTTGCGCCCTACAAGATGTTTTAGGTCCCTAGCAATAGCATCAGACGCCTTTGATTTCCGGCTGGAGACCTTTCCCTGCAAAAGAAAGTTAATTATTCTTAACCACCCACATCTTTAGGGGTGGCTTAGAAGCAATGAGTCTAAGTGCAGCATCTGAGAACTTCGGCTTTGGAGCCCTAGCAAATAGCCTTGCATGAGATGAATGATACTCAATGAATAAGCAGAAAAGTTCTTAGTTTTATGAACATAGCGGTTTGACGAAACACGCTCATATTCATAAGTTTGAGTATGATTTCCCTGCAAAACATTGGCGTTAGGGTGACTCAGTTGAGTCCTGTATCTGTATGAAGCCTTTGGACCATATGAAGCCTTTGGTCTGGGATTTGTCTTCTTCCCAGGTGGTGTCATGATGATGTTCATAGGAAGATTCTCAAGACAACTTTTGGGAACCCAGATCTTCTTCATAGGTGGCCCATTCCTGCAGTTAGTACCAATATACCTGGCAAACACTTCACCATTCTGATTCTTAAACAGTTTATAGTTTTCATCAAAGGATTCATCAATGATAATAGGGTTAGCACAAGTAAAGTCAGATAAGGTGGATGGATCCACTGAAGGTCCCTTTGCAGCAACCCATGTGGTTTTGGGGTACTGCTCAGGCTTCCAGTAGGAGCCATCAACATTCATTTTCCTCTCAAACCCAACACCCTCTTTCCTAGGGTTTCGGTTCAGAATCTGCTTTTTGAGGACATCGCACAGTGTCTGATGCCCTTTGAGACTTTTGTACATCCCTGTTTCAAGCAATGTCTTCAACCTAGCATTTTCATCAGCAATAGTAGTGGTATCCTTAGCAGAGGGGTTAGTTACCACATCAGCAGTTGAAGATATTACAACAGTAGCAGCAGTAGAACATTCAGCAACAGAAGTAGCGTTATCACGCTCAAGGCATTTTAGACATGGTGGTTCAAATCCTTCCTGAGCGGAACTCATCTGTTGAGCGCGAAGTGACTCATTATCTTTTTGAAGATCTTCATGAGCCGCTCTCAATTTCTCAAGCTCTTGCTTCCTTTGAAGATGATCATAGGAAAGCTTTTCATGTGTGGTTGAGAGCGCTTCATGACGACTTTCAAGTTCCTGGTACTTAACATGAAGATTTTTTCTGTCTTCAATTAAGGACTGAGAACGGGTCATTTCCGCGTCCAACAGGTCATCGCTTTTGTCTAACAGTTTTTGAGTATGTTCCATAGCTTTCTGTTGTTCAGTTGCAATTTTAGCAAGTGTTTTGTAGCTGGGTTTGGATTCACAATCAGAGTCATCTTCACTTGATGTTTGAAAGTAAGCATCGCGTGATTTTACCTTGGCACCACGTGCCATGAAGCAGTAGGTGGGAGCAGAGTCGTCCTTGTCATTAGCATCAGCGTTTGTGACGGGGCCATTGTCTTCAGTGTTGAAGATGTACTTGGCAACGTAGGCTGTAGCTAGAGCCAGACTTGCGACGCCAGGGTCGGACTCCTCCTCAGACTCCACCTCCGCCTCCTCAGAAGCAGACTCCTCCTTTGAATCCATCTCATTGCCAACAAAAGCACGAGCCTTGCCAGTTGAGCTCTTCTTGTGTGATGAAGACTTGGACGAAGACTTGGAAGAAGACTTTGAGGATTTCTTCTTCTTGTCATCAGAATCATATTCCTTGCTCTTCTTTTTCTTCTTGTTCTCATTGTCCCACTGTGGACACTCAGAGATGTAGTGTCCAGGTTTCTTGCACTTGTGACATGTTCTCTTCTTGTAGTCATGAGTGGAAGCTTCATTATTTCTTGAGCTGGATCGTGAAGACTTTCTGAAGCCCTTCTTCTTAGTGAACTTCTGGAACTTCTTCAAAAGCATAGCAAGTTCCTTTCCAATGTCTTCAGGATCATCAGAACTGCAGTCAGATTCTTCTTCAGATGAGGAAACAACTTTTGCCTTCAAAGCACGAGTTCGACCATAGTTGGGACCATAGATATCTCTTTTCTCAGATAGCTGGAACTCATGTGTGTTGAGCCTCTCAAGTATGTCAGACGGATCGAGTGTCTTGAAGTCAGGGCATTCTTGTATCATCAGGGCAAGGGTGTCGAACGAGCTGTCAAGTGATCTCAGCAGTGTCTTGACGATTTCATGCTTGGTGATCTCAGTGGCGCCGAGAGCACGAAGCTCATTTGTGATGTTAGTGAGGCGATCAAACGTGAGCTGGACATTCTCATTGTCGTTTCTCTTGAAGCGGTTGAATAGGTTGCGAAGAACACTGATCCTTTGATCTCTCTGGGTTGAGACGCCTTTGTTGACCTTGGAAAGCCAGTCCCAGACTAGCTTCGATGTTTCCAGAGCACTCACACGACCATACTGTCCTTTGGTCAGATGACCACAGATGATGTTCTTGGCAGTAGAATCCAGTTGAATGAACTTCTTGACATCAGCAGGGGTGACACCTTCACCAGTCTTGGGAACACGATTCTTGACGACATACCAGAGGTCGACATCAATGGCTTCAAGATGCATGCGCATCTTATTCTTCCAGTAGGGATATTCAGTTCCATCGAAGACGGGGCAAGCAGCAGAGACTTTTATTATCCCTGCAGTCGACATAGCTAAAACTCTAGGTTGTTAAACCGAACCACACAGAACAAGGGAGTACCTTGCTCTGATACCAATTGAAAGTGCTAGTTATCGACTAGAGGGGGCTGAATAGGCAATTTTTATGAAAGTCTTCAAAACATGATAGTTTCGAAGACAAACAATAGAAATGAACCTATTGATATGCAGCGGAAGGTAGACTACACTAAGCAAGCCATAGTCAAGTATTCAGTGAAGTGAAAGCACGAAGACTAATAGCAGCTAGGTAGTAAAGATCAGGATGGAAGATAGTATGAAGCCAAACAACGATAGTAGTCACACAGTGAAGTCAAACAGGTAGTGCATGCAGGCAATGACTTCACGAAGACAAACTGTAAGTAAAGAGAGGGAGAGGATAGAACCAGTCACTTGGTGAGGACACAGGATTTGTTGGACCAGTTCTAGTTGCTGTGACAACTGTACGTCTGGTTAGGGAGGCTGAGATTCAACTCAGAAGACCACGTCTTCACCTTATTCCCCTTGAGCTAAGGACACCCAGTCCTCGCCCAATCACTCTGGTAAGTCTTCAAGGTAGACTTCCAAACCTTCACAGACTTCGTTCACCGGCGATCCACAATGACTCTTGGATGCTCAGAACGCGACGCCTAACCGGCTGGAGGATTCACAGTCCTCAAGTGTAACAAGTCTTCAGGTCACACGGACAGAAAGACTTCAGTGATGCCTAACACTCTTTGGCTCTGGGTGTTTGGGCTTTGTCCTCGCAAGGATTTCTCTCTCGCAAAAGCTTCGGAGGTGGGTTGCTCTCAAACGACAAAAGCCGTGCACTAACTCTGAGCAGCCACCAATTTATGGTGTAGGGGGTGGGCTATTTATAGCCACTAGGAAACCAGACCTGATTTGCCGAAATGACCCTGGGTCACTAAGGAACTGACACGTGTTCCAACGGTTAGATTTCAAACACACGCGGCAACTTTACTTGGGCTACAAGTAAAGCTGACTCATCCAACTCTGGATAAGATTTGCTCTCATTGTCTTCGCTCGAAGACATAGGATTTGGTTGAGCATCACTTCAGTCACTCTGACTTTGTTCACTTGGATCCCACTTAACAGTACGGTGGTTCCTATGACTCAACAAAGAAGAAAATGAAACAGCGAAACAACTAAGTGTTCGCGCTCCATAGTCTTCACGCGATGTCTTCTCATGTCATAGACTTCAATGTGAATATCTTCACATACCACCTTTGTCTTCAATGTCTTCATACATTTTTAGGGGTCACCTCCGGTAGGTAAACCGAATCAATGAGGGACTACTACCTGTGTTATCCTGCAATTCTCACAAACACATTAGTCCCTCAACCAAGTTTGTCGTCAATACTCCAAAACCAACTAGGGGTGGCACTAGATGCACTTACAGTTCTTTACCTTGGAGTATTACCATCTTTTATGTGAAGAATGTTGTGAGAATTTCACCACCTCTTAATAATTCTTGGTATAGTGATACTTCTCACAAGCACCATTATTTCTTGGTCCCCGTATTGACTAACCGGGAATATCAACAAGTGAACGATGTTGTTTGGATTCTGCCCTTCTAGCAACCCTATTGCTTCGAAGTTAATGGTCGAACATTCATTCTTAGACTATTTATTATTGAATCACCATTCTAACATTTGATCATGCTACCTAAGGCCATATTTCGGGCACACCTTTGAACTAATGTTTAATTGTGTATGTTTTTCCTCCAGCATACATCATTATATCATTTGATCCAACAAATGTTATCTCCTTGTTCACATAACTGTGGAAATCCATCTTTTGCAAATCTCAATGAATTGTCGCCGAGTTCATCAGCCACCTCCTCATCCTCTCATTGGTTTAATGATGAACTCATGATTCAGAACTTGCTTCCATAGTTCATTTCCCGAGAATCTTGCAACTCCATCTCGTCAAATTGTTTTGCCCCCTTTCCTTCTCGGCCATCATGAGTCTGAGGTATCCCGACACCAATCCGATCTGAATCTAGGTCAGATATGATGGTTGGGACATATTTCCAAGAGTTATAACATTAGTCTATAAATGACCTGGTAAGGTGATGTCATGCTTAGCACCCCCGGCCGGAGGACCTATTATTATAGTTTCCTTTTGGCAAGGTTAACCATTCTTCCCTGAGGAAATTGAAAGACTTATTATATAAGTTGTTCCTGATGGATCCTTTCTGTATCCAAAGTCTGACCTTTGCTTGAATACCATGTCAATGCTATCTCGAAGCATGTCTATGGTACTCCGATTTTCAACAGGAACATTTGAAGCCCAATGCTAAATTTTTCCTGCTCAATTATCCAAACACCGCTGTATGGGTAATGTCATGAAATTTCTCTTCCCTAAGTAAAGAGTTTTCTACATTATATCCTGTCATGGATATCATGCTCTGCTTGTCCTTGGGAAGGATATACCCTTGAAATATGTGTTTAAACACATTTTCCTTTCCATTCTTCTGTTTAATCTGGTAATCATATCTTCCTTTCCATTGGTTGGTGTAATGTTGCTTGTGATCTATAAGATCTAAGTAGTAATATTCTCCTGCTTATGTAAACATCTCGGTGTACAATTTTGTCAGCAAGACCCTGTTACTATTGTTGATGACATTCCGGTAGCCATCGATGGACGAGAACTTTGCCTATTGGTCCGCCTCGTTCAACGAGCAGGGAAATGGTTCTCTTCGTCCCTCGCCCTTGGTACCGACGTTGTTGCCGACATAATCGACAGGCTACCCCCTGACATGCCTTGCTTGCATGATCACGCAAGACGTCTCCGCCCTTCCTACTTTTAACCCACATGGTGGGCCCATAACCCACAAGTTCCACAGGATCGAAACCTGACTCTCCTGTACACCCTGTTGTCAAAGTTATTCCTCGTGCTTGACTTCTTATGTAATTCACGGGCCACCTGCCAAGTGATCTATTCTGGTATCAGACACAAAACTAATTCTTGTTGCTCTGAACCCCTTTCACGCGCTGTTTCCGGCAACGAGGATTGTCTATCCGCTTGAAACTTCTTATGGTACCTTCTTACTTTGCTCTCGATGTGTTTCATTTGTACAACTCAAGAGATACTCTTGTGTTCATTCTTGGGATACCCCCCAGGTGATTTACCCTTATAACATTCTATCGTTGTAGAGCTGCCCCTTACCTATTCGTAAGTAGGATGGAGTTCCCAAAGAAAGGACGACAACTTCATCATGATGCATTGGAATAAATAATTGAAGACATCAGCGAAAGGGATTGACTTCTTCGAGAAGATCCGTTAGAATATCGTAACCAGAACTTTCCCCTTACTCTACCTCTTAAATCTCGGACGAGATTTCTTGTAGTGGAGGAGAATTGTGACGCCCGGGTAATTAAGCTACAGTAATTTCCTGCTAATGATGCCATGTCATCATGATTACTGTTGTTAGCTCGAGTTGGTTCGAATCCGGTCCAAATTCAAAGTCAAGTCAAACTCAAAAGTTTTCAAATACCTAAAATAAAATGTTCGTCATGTGGCAAACTGTCATTTGTTAATATTGGTGGTGAACCAATTTTTTTGCAAATTGGTTAATGCCCTAATGTAAAGAAAACAGAAAAGGTTAAGTAAAAAAGAAAAGAAAAATAAAACCCCCACCTCCCCCAGTGGGCCTCGTGGCCCAGCTGGCCATTCAGCCGGCCGTCCAGGCCAGCCCACACGGCCACCCCACACCCGCAGCCTACACCTAACCCCTCCCCCCGTGACCTAACTGCCGCACCCCACATCCCCCCACGATCCCCCACCAACCACTCGCTCCCGCCCCCATGACCCGAACTGGATCGGGGGCGCTCGTTCCCCCCCAGATCCCGACGACCGCACCCCGCCACCTCGTCTCCATCGCCGGACCACGCCGTCATCGTGCCACCACGCCCTGGAGCCGCCCCGACGCCATTGCTCGTCGCCTCCCCGACCCCGTCGCTGGTGCCATCCCGGATCGCCGTCGCCGCTCGCCGGACCGCCACCCCGACTTCGACCCCGCCACCATCGTCCCCGTCCTCCTCCTCGAACCCCGCTGTCTAGCCCCTACACCATATGGTGAGGCCCTCGGCCTCTTCCCCTTTGCCCTCCGCCCTCGAGCACCAATAGCCGCGGCCGCGACACCGCACCCTGACCGGCCGGCCCGTCGCCGGCGCCTCCGCTTCTCGTGCCGCTCCCCTTCCACGCTGTACCGATCGGCCCGCCGCGCGCCGTGCGCCCCCGCACGCGCCTGCGCCCGCTGCGTGTCTCCCCGCGACGCTTCCCGCCCCTGCTGCTACATGCTTCGCGCGCCGGCCGTTCCTCGCCGTGCCCGCGCCTGTTGCTACGCCCTGCAGCCATCCCGCCGCACCTAGATGCGCCCGCTCCGGTTCTCGCTCGCCGCTCGGCCGCGCACGCGCGCTGCCTAGCGACCGCGGCCTGCCCGCTCCGGCCTGCTGCCCCTTTCGCGCCTTCGCCTCCGTCGCCCCCCTTCTTCCCCGCAAGCGCGCCCCCTTCTCTGCACTTGGCCGCGACCCTCCTCCTGCGGCTCCCTCCGCCGTGCCGGAGCCCCAGCGGTGGCCGCTGGTCGCGCCCGGGCCACGGTTCGCCGCGCCTCCCCCCGGTTGTCCATGAGCGAGGCCAGCGGTCGGGCGCCGGCTGCGCCCGCTCGGGCAGTGCCCGCTGCCCGCACCCGTTAAGGCCCTATGACATGTGGGGCCCCAACCCCCCAGAACATTTTTATAAAAAATGAATAAATAATAATTAAAATAATTAAATAATTAATTAAGTTAATTAATCATAATTAGATTAATCTAATCACTAATTAACCTAATTAACTGTTAGTTAATTAAACAGTCAATGACAAACGGGCCCGTCTGTCAGTTTGACTGGTCAACGGTCGTAGTTGACTGCTGACGTCATGATGAAGTCATGATCACGTCAGCAAGCACTTTTCTGGATAATGTTGTTTTTATAATAATTAAATAAATGCTAAAAATGGTTTAAATGTTTTAAAATTAATATAAAATAAACCGTAGCTCGGATGGAAAAACTTTGTACATGAAAGTTGCTCAGAACGATAAGACGAATCCGGATACGCAGCCAGTTCGTCCGCCACACATCCCTAGCATAGCAAACACGCAACTTTCCCCCTCCGATTCATTTGTCCGAAAACACGAAACATCGGGGATACTTTCCTGGTTGTTTCCCCCCTTCGCCGGTATCACCTCCTATTGCGTTAGGGCACTCCTAGCACCGCTACTTGTCATGTCATGCATCGATGTGCATCTGTTTGCATTGTATTCATTGTTTCTTCCCCCTCTTCTCTCCGGTAGAATACGAGACTGACGTCGCTGCTGGTGACCCGACTGACTACGTTGTTGACGACCCCTACTTGCCAGAGCAACCAAGCAAGCCCCCCCTTGATCACCAGATATCGCCTATTCCTTCTCTCTACTGCTTGCATTAGAGTAGTGTAGCATGTTACTGCTTTCGGTTAATCCTATTCTGCTGCATAGCCTGTCATTGTTGCTACAGTTGTTACCCTTACCTCCAATCCTAAATGCTTAGTATAGGATGCTAGTATCCATTAGTGGCCCTACATTCTTGTCCGTCTGCCATGCTATACTATCGGGCCGTGATCACTCGGGAGGTGATCACGAGTATATACATACATACATACATACATACATACTATACAGGTGGTGACTAAAGTCGGGTCGGCTCGTTGAGTACCCGCATGTGATTCCGATGTGGGGGCTGAAAGGACAAGGTGGCTCCATCCAGGTAGTGGTGGGCCTAAGTTCCCGACGGCCCCCGACTGTTACTTTGTGGCGGAGCGACAGGGCAAGTTGAGACCACCTAGGAGAGAGGTGGTCCTGGCCCTGGTCGGTGTCCGCGGTTACTTCATAATAACACGCTTAACGAGATCTTGGTATTTGATCTGAGTTGGTTCGTTGGCCTTATACGCACTAACCGCCACGTGGGACAAGATATGGGCAACCGGCGTCGTGGTATCAGCCGAAGCTCTTTTTGACGTCAGCGACTGAGCGGCGCACGCCGCATTGGACCGTAAGCCCGCGCTTGTTTTAAGGGGGCTAGGTTTGCTTCCGGCCGCGTTTGCAACATGCAGATGTGCAATGGGCGATGGGCCCAGACCCCTGTGTGCATAGGATTTAGACAGGTGTGCTAACCTCTCTGTTGAGCCTAGGCAGGGCTGCGACATGTTGATCTCCCGAGGCCAGACATGACCCAGGAAAGTGTGCCCGGCCAGAGGGATCGAGCGTGTCGGGTAATGTGGTGCACCCCTGCAGGGAAGTTGATCTATTCGAATAGCCGTGTCCACGGTAACAGGCGACCCGGAGTTGTACCTTGACCTTATGACAACTAGAATCGGATACTTAATAAAACACACCCTTCCAAGTGCCAGATATAACCCGGTGATCGCTCTCACACAGGGCGACAAGGGGAGGATCACCTGGTAGGATTATGATATGCGATGCTACTTGGTGAACTTACAATCTACTCTCTTCTATATGCTACAAGATGGAGGCTGCCAGAAGCGTAGTGTTCAACAGGACTAGCTACCCCCCTCTTATTCTGGCATTCTGCAGTTCAGTCCACCGATATTGCCCCTTTACACAGATGCCCATGCATATGTAGTGTAGATCCTTGCTTGCGAGTACTTTGGATGAGTACTCACGGTTGCTTTTCTCCCTCTTTTCCCCCTTTCCATTCTACCTGGTTGTCACAACCAGATGTTGGAGCCCAGGAGCCAGACGCCACCTTCGACGACGAATCCTGCTAAACCAGAGGTGCCTACTACTATGTGCAGGCCGCTGACGATGACCAGGGGTAGTTTAGGAGGATCCCAGGCAGGAGGCCTGCGCCTCTTTCGATCTGTATCCTAGTTTGTGCTAGCCATCTTATGACAACTTGTTTAACTTATGTCTGTACTCAGATATTGTTGCTTCCGCTGACTCGTCTATGATCGAGCACTTGTATTCGAGCCCTCGAGGCCCCTGGCTTGTATTATGATGCTTGTATGACTTATTTTTATTTTTAGAGTTGTGTTGTGATATCTTCCCGTGAGTCCCTGATCTTGATTGTACACGTTTGCGTGTATGATTATTGTACAATTGAATCGGGGGCATCACATATGGAGATGCCCATCAATAGATATCAATGTGAGTGAGTAGGGATTGCCATGCAATGGATGCACTAGAGCTATAAGTATATGAAAGATCAACAAAAGAAACTAAGTGGGTGTGCATCCAACTCGCTTGCTCACGAAGACCTAGGGCATTTTGAGCCTTCTCATTTTGAGCCTGGCCCAAAAAACTAAGTGGGCTCTCATTTGTTTTTGTTTTTTTGGGCCTTCTCCTTTTTTATGGCCTCTTTTTTCATTTTTTTATTTGGGCTTCTTTGGCCTCTTTTTTTTGTTCATCCGGAGTCTCATCCCGACTTATGGGGGAATCATAGTCTCCATCATCCTTTCCTCACATGGGACAATGCTCTAATAATGAAGATCATCACACTTTTATTTACTTACAACTCAAGAATTACAACTCAATACTTAGAACAAATATGAATCTATGTGAATGCCTCCGGCGGTGTATCGGGATATGCAATGAATCAAAAGTGACATGTATGAAAGAATTATGAATGGTGGCTTTGCCACAAATACGATGTCCACTACATGATCATGCAAAGCAATATGACAATGATGAATCATGTCATAATAAACGGAACGGTGGTAAGTTGCATGGAAATATATCTCGGAATGGCTATGGAAATGCCATAATAGGTAGGTATGGTGGCTGTTTTGAGGAAGGTATATGGTGGGTGTATGATACCGGCGAAAGGTGCGCGGTATTAGAGAGGCTAGCAATGGCGGAAGGGTGAGAGTGCGTATAATCCATGGACTCAACATTAGTTATAAAGAACTCACATACTTATTGCAAAAATCTATTAGTTATCAAAACGAAGTACTACGCGCATGCTCCTAGGGGGATAGATTGGTAGGAAAAGACCATCGCTCGTCCCCGACCGCTACTCATAAGGAAGACAATCAATAAATAAATCTTGCTCCGACTTCATCGCATAACGGTTCACCATACGTGCATGCTACGGGAATCACAAACTTTAGAACAAGTATTTATCAAATTCACAACTACTCAACTAGCATGACTCTAATATCACCATCTTCATATCTCAAAACAATTATCAAGTATCAAACTTCTCATAGTGTTCAATCCACTTTATATGATAATTTTTATTATACCCATCTTGGATGTTCATCATATTAGGACTAATTTTATAGCCAAAGCAAACTACCATGCTGTTCTAAAAGACTCTCAAAATAATATAAGTGAAGCATGAGAGTTCATCTATTTCTTCAAAATAAAACCACCGCCGTGCTCTAAAAAGATATAAGTGAAGCACTAGAGCAAATGACAAACTACTCCAAAAGATATAAGTGAAGATCAATGAGTAGTTGAATAATTATGCAACTATGTGGAGACTCTCTAACATTTAATAATTCATATCTTGGGATATTATTCAAACATCAAGCAAAACAAAATAAAATAAAATGGCGCTCCAAGCAAAACACATATCATGTGGTGAATAAAAATATAGCTCCAAGTAAAGTTACTGATGAATGAAGACGAAAGAGGGGATGCCATCCGGGGCATCCCCAAGCTTAGGCTCTTGGTTGTCCTTGAATATTACCTCGTGTTACCTTGGGCATCCCCAAGCTTAGGCTCTTGCCACTCCTTATTCCATAGTCCATCGAATCTTTACCCAAAACTTGAAAACTTCACAACACAAAACTCAACAGAAAACTCGTAAGCTTCGTTAGTATAAGAAAATAAATCACCACTTAGGTACTGTAGTGAACTCATTCTAAATTCATATTAGTGTAATATCTACTGTATTCCAACTTCTCTATGGTTCATACCCTCGATACTACTCATAGATTCATCAAAATAAGCAAACAACACAATGAAAACAGAATCTGTCAAAAACAGAACAACCTGTAGTAATCTGTATCAAACGTATACTTATGTAACTCCAAAAATTATGAAATAAATTGTTGGACCTGAGGAATTTGTCTATTAATCGTCTGCAAAAATAATCAACCTAAAATCACTCTCCAATAAAAATGGCAGCTAATCTCGTGAGCACTAAAGTTTCTGTTCTTTTACAGCAAGATCATAAAGACTTCACCCAAGTCTTCCCAAAGGTTCTACTTGGAAGAAACACTAATTAAAACATAAAACCACATCTAACCAGAGGCTAGATGAATTATTTATTACTAAACAGGAGCAAAAGGCAAAGAACAAAAATAAAATTGGTTGCCTCCCAACAAGCGCTAACGTTTAATGCCCCTAGCTAGGCATGATGATTTCATTGATGCTCACATAAATGATAAGAATTGAAACATAAAGAGAGCATCATGAAGAATATGACTAGCACATTTAAGTCTAACCCACTTCCTATGCATAGGGATTTTGTGAGCAAACAACTTATGGGAACAATAATCAACTAGCATAGGAAGGCAAAACAAGCATAACTTTATAATTTTAAGCACATAGAGAGGAAACTTGATATTATTGCAATTCCTAGAAGCATATGTTCCTCCCTCATAATAATTTTTTGTAATATCATGAATGAATTCAACAATATAACCATCACATAAAGCATTCTTTTCATGATCTACAAGCATAGAAAATTTACTACTCTCCACATAAGCAAATTTCTTCTCATGAATAGTAGTGGGAGCAAACTCAACAAAATAACTATCATGTGAGGCATAATACAATTGAAAATTAAAATCAAGATGACAAGTTTCATGGTTATCATTAATATTTATAGCATACATGTCATCACAATAATCATCATAGATAGCAACTTTGTTCTCATAATCAATTGGAACCTCTTCCGAAATAGTGGAATCATCACTAAATAAAGTCATGACCTCTCCAAATCCACTTTCATCAATATAATCATCATAAATAGGAGGCATGCTATCATCATAATAAATTTGCTCATCAAAACTTGGGGGACAAAACATATCATGTTCATCAAACATAGCATCCCCAAGCTTGTGGCTCTGCATATCATTAGCATCATGGGTATTCAAAGAATTCATACTAACAACATTGCAATCATGCTCATCATTCACATATTTTATGCCAAGCATTCTATGTAATTATTCTTCTAGTACTTGAGCACAATTTTCCTTCCCATCATTTTCACGAAAGACATTGAAAAGATGAAGCATATGAGGCACCCTCAATTCCATTTTTTGTAGTTTTCTTTTATAAACTAAACTAGTGATAAAACAAGAAACTAAAAGATTCGATTGCAAGATCTAAAGATATACCTTCAAGCACTCACCTCCCCGACAACGGCGCCAGAAACTGCTTGATGTCTACTACACAACCTTCTTCTTGTAGACGTTGTTGGGCCTCCAAGTGAGAGGTTTGTAGGACAGTAGCAAATTTCCCTCAAGTGGATGACCTAAGGTTTATCAATCCATGGGAGGCGTAGGATGAAGATGGCCTCTCTCAAGCAACCCTGCAACCAAATAACAAAGAGTCTCTTGTGTCCCCAACACACCCAATACAATGGTAAATTGTATAGGTGCACTAGTTCGGCGAAGAGATGGTGATACAAGTGCAATATGGATGGTAGATATAGGTTTTTGTAATCTGAAAATATAAAAACAGCAAGGTAACTAATGATAAAAGTGAGCACAAACGGTATTGCAATGCTAGGAAACAAGGCCTAGGGTTCATACTTTCACTAGTGCAAGTTCTTTCAACAATAATAACATAACTGGATCATATAACTATCCCTCAACATGCAACAAAGAGTCACTCCAAAGTCACTAATAGCGGAGAACAAATGAAGAGATTATTGTAGGGTACGAAAGCACCTCAAAGTTATCCTTTCTGATCGATCTATTCAAGAGTCCGTAGTAAAATAACATGAAGCTATTCTTTCCGTTCGATCTATCATAGAGTTCGTACTAGAATAACACCTTAAGATACATATCAACCAAAACCCTAATGACACCTAGATACTCCAATGTCACCTCAAGTATCCGTGGGTATGATTATACGATATGCATCACACAATCTCAGATTCATCTATTCAACCAACTCAAAGAACTTCAAAGAGTGCCCCAAAGTTTCTACCGGAGAGTTGTAGCGACCCGACCTCAGACGGTCCAGTCTCTATGCTTAAGTGTCATCCCTGGATCGGTATGCTGACACACACAGTACTCAAGGATTTATAACAGAGGTAAATCACATGTATAATATAACGTAAATACTATTACCTCAATCCAAAAAGCAGAAGTAACAACAAGGTTGTGGATTCCCATCAACACCAACGGCAAAGTTGAGTGTAGAAATCGTAACCCTAACGTATCACTTACTCGTCGTAAGAATCGTGCAACATGAGACGTTGCAGCCACAAGGGTCAGTACATTGAATGTACTGGCAAATTCACACCATAGAGAAATGATGAACAATGGCTATCACTACATGCATATATGGCTGGTGGAAAAGCTCTATGGTTATAAGGTTTTTGCTAAAAGCCAATTTTTCCCTACCGCAAAGGAATAAGTTTTATTTAACTACAAAGTTTGTTGAAAATATTGAGAAGGTAAACCCCCTCTCAATCCCAATTAAAAGTGATCATTAACAACCCAACAAATTATTTAAGTAGTGATGAGATCAACATGATAATCCAAGAACCAGATACTCCAGATGTCCATAACCGGGGACACGGCTAACCATGATTAGTTTGTACACTCTGCAGAGGTTTGTACACTTTTCCCCACAAGACTCGATCTCCTCCGTTTGATTTCTTGCACTACATGATGTTTGAGAAACGGATGACCGAGACATAGTCTTTCAGAAGCGTTAGCACCTTACGATGGGTAGACCGTACCACCTACATCCCCTACATCTGCTAGTCTACCACTATAAGACTTCACACGACTTAATCAACTATGCTAGAGCCCATAATAGCTTGTGGATGCACACGGAAGTTTCTAGTATGAATAATCTCATGATCCCTTTGAGCCTGGGTGGCGGTCCATAGGAGAATCACACGGTACCCCGGGATTTCCAGAAAATACAGGCAATCACTGGGTACCCCAGGTGCCTCAATCCACCAGATGTGTATTAAAGTTGCCACCTTAAGTTGAACCATTAATTAACAACCTCACATCTGTCATGGAATACTCTCAAAACCCAATCCATGTCTACGAGCATAGCATTGCAATATAAGCATAATGTAATAGTAACTCCCAAGGTTTGAATGCAGGGCAATAGGTTCCTACCTCATCAACTACTTCCCAATACCCACATGTTATCAATTCCTAACCATGCAATGTTTGAGGGTGAAACTAATGCATAAAAACTGGGTATGAAAGGGATATGATCAAAGTGTGAACTTGCCTATACTGTTGATGAAGATGATTCGCACTCAAAACTCTTGTTAGTTCTACTCGTCACACTTCGGTCAATCTATCGTAAGCAAGCAATAGTAACCACACATAAGCAATCACTCAAAAGAAATCGAAGAAAAGATCTCAGAAAACTTTGAAAACAGCCAAATAACTCTTGCAACCGAAAACAATTTCTAACAGTACCAAAATTGGGTAGATTTGGCCTTATCAGAAAGTTTAGGTCAAGAGCTTTAATTTGCAAAAAGAATCAACTAAAACGGAGTTATAAAACTTAAGTTATGATAGAACGAAGTTCAATACAAATCTGATATAACTCAATTTTTAAAACTTTCAAAAACAAGTTTAACTTGATTATCTGGATAGATGAGATCATAACGAATAAGTGGGCGTTGGTTTTGTTGAATTTGGACTAACGAGTAAAAAGTTGTGAGGGCTTGAAGATTAGGGACTAATCTGTAAATAAAGTCATCACAGATAGGTCCCTGGCCGAAATTAAAAAGAAAAAGAAAAAGACTAAATAATGAACGTTCGTAACAGAACGCTAACGAACGAATCCGTTCGCTGCGATGAGCTAAACAGTGACCGTTCGCAAATTAACTGGATTATATATAAAAAACGGGGTTTACAAGAAACCACAGAAACCGTAAAATAAACCGGTCTTAGGTTCGGTTTAGTACCGGTTCGCATCGGTTTGACCTCGACGGCGACGGCGGCTAGATTGGCGGCGGAATTGACGGTGGCGGCTCTCCGGCGAGGCGGGGCAAGGCGGCGCGGGCGGTGGTGGCGTGCGGCGCGCGGTGCGGCAGCAAGCGGCGGCTTGCGGCGGCGGCAACGACAGCTAGTGGGGCGGCGGCGACGGCAACCGACGGCGGCGGGGAGATGCGGCGAGAATAGAGGGGCGGGGCGGCAGACCTCGCCTTTTAAAGGGCGAGGGGAGGAGGTGGCGTGGAGGAGGGGGCGCGAGGTCGACGCGGAGTCCGGCCGGACTCCGGCTGGCGGCGGCGATGCTCGGGACTCCGTCCCGAGCTTGGGGGCGGTGCGGCGCGGCTGGGCTGCGGCCTGGCCCGGTTGGCTGGGCCGGCCCAGTCAGAAACTTTTTTTTTTTAAAACAGAGAGAAAAGAAAAGAAAACGAAAATAAAATAAAATATTATATAGGCATATAATATATCAAAATTTTCAGAAAATTATTTTCGACGACATGAACATTTTTCCAAAGTCAAATAAAATCCACACAAATTTACATAAAGCAAAGAGTGCTACTGCTCTAATAAAATCCAATAAAAATCATTTTAAAAATACCAAAATGATTTCAAATTTATTACTCTCCAATTTTCTGTTGTAGGGAATCATGTTACCCTATTTTCCATATATTTTATTTTTGGAGAAAAATAATTTGAATAAAACCCAAATAACTCCAAATTGAAAATAATTTCCAAAAGGACTTTAAATTTGATCCTTTTAAACTCCCAACTCATATTTCATATATTTTGAAGAAGTCATTTTATCTTCTCTCATGAAAATCATTGAGTTGCTTGAAGTTTTCTGAATTTGGAAATATTTCCAAATAAAATTCAAATCTTTTCGAAACCCTTTTCATTTATTTAAAATGGAAGAAGTCATGTCATCTTCTCTCCACGGTTTTGTATTTGAAAAGTATTTGAATTCATGGAGATCAAAAAAGCAAAAGTGAAAGTTTGGGAAAGTACTTTTATTCCCTCTCATTTAACTTTCAAACAGTTTCGAATTTCACTCAACTTCACACAAGCAACCACACCACAATCAAACAATCAATCAAATCTATCTATTTAATATAACATTCCAAAATTTAGAATTTTGGGATATTACAAACCTACCACCCTTAAAATGAATCTCGTCCTCGAGATTCGGAGAGGCTAGAAAGAAATAGGTTAGGTTTGGGGGTCTTCTCAAAATCCATCGATCATCACAGGGGGTCTGGGGTGCTACCACCCTTAAAACATTGTTACGGTTCCATCAAAACTCATATACTCCATCCTTATTCATGACAGTGTCGGTCTTCTCAGATTCTCGGGATAATTTCCTTCTCTAGCTCTTCCGGTAGCGGCATAACCTTTTCCTCAATTCTTCTGTCCTTTCCTCTTGGTAAGGTTATTCCGAAACTGGGTCCTCTTAGCTGATGGGTCGGGCAATACTAAACAACTATCAATATCTCATGGAGGTCAACAATTTATGGTTTCTCCTGCAGGAAATGGGTCTGGGCTTCATTCTCACCGTATAACCTACGATTGGCAACAGCTGCCTTGTACAAGGGAAAAAAATACTTATACCATTCTAAGGTTTAAACAAGGTTTTGATCATCGTCGCTCTACTATAGGTAAGTCACTCAGATTTACCATCCCATATAGCAAGGCGAATAATAAGAGTAAGTCGGTATGGTGATCAATCCATCCCGCACCCAAATCATTACCATGTATATGGTTTAGCGAATCTCGCATTCTAACGCTCGGTCATCCTCACAATCATTGCAGAATTTCTCTTGTCGACGAACTGGGTTCGGATAAATCCATTGATTCTGCAAGCCAAACGAACATCTATCGTTCCTTCACAACTCTCAGGTTTTGCGTATACTACTATAAGATCGTCTGTGGGTAAGATCGTAATCTCTTCTAGGGTTTTTCCTTCAGCAAGAATGTTCTTGCTTCTTGGCAGGTCCTGGGGCCTGTGGGTTATGGCCCATCTCATCACTTGTAAACCTTGAACTCATCATCGGTGCAACTGATCCTTAATCCAACATCCAACTTCCTGGTATTCTTAAATCCATCCGATTGTACCGTCTCCCTTATCTCTTCCTTTTATTGATACCAAACTAAGATGTGATTACTCAAACTCATCATGGAGTTACAATAGCTCCATATCACCAACATTATACCCCCCTTTATATCAAATATCACTTCATCCCTTCATACCCTTGGGATATCCCACATATCGAGACAAAAACTCCTACTTATTTTGTCCGAAATCCGCTTCGTGGAATATCATTATCCTTTCCAAGGTCAAGCGTCCTCACAGGGGAATATTGGCCATCTGTGCATGGCACTTCTTCAACTGGGAAAACCTGAAACACATCATGAACTCCTGACAGTCCTTTGGGTGACTCCAACTTGTAGGCCACTTCTCCCATACGCTCCAAAACTCGGTATGGTCCTATGAATCTCGGGGCTAACTTTCCCTTAACTCCAAATCATTTAACTCCTCGCAGAGGTGACACACGAAGACATGCTCTGTCTCCAATTTCATAGACTACCTCCTTGCGTTTTTGAGTCTGCATAACTCTTCTGCCTGGACTGAGCTACCTTCAGTCTATCTCGAATCAACTTAACATTCTCTTCCGAATCCTTGTTCACATTTGGTCCAAACAACTGACGGCCTCCAACTTCATCCCACATCAACGGTGTCTGGCTCCTTCTCCCATACAAAGCTTCAAAAGGGGCCATCTTCAAACTGGCTTGGTAACTGTTGTTGTATGAGAACTCCGCGTAAGGCAGATTATCATCCCTACTAGATCCATAATCTAGCGCACACGCTCTCAAGATGTCCTCCAGAATCTGATTGACTCTCTCGGTCTATCCATCTGTCTGCGGATGAAAGGCTATACTGAACTCTAGCCTAGTACCCAAAGTCTGGTGCAGCTGATTCCAAAACTTTGAGGTAAACTGTGTTCCTCTATCTGATACGATGGTCCTCGGAACTCCATGCAGACATACGATCCTGGTCATATATATCTTGGCCAACTTCGCACTTGTATAGGTGGTTTTCACTGGGATAAAGTGAGTCACTTTGGTCAAGCGAATCAACTACTACCCAGATAGAATCATATCCCAATCTGGTTATGAGAAATCTGGTAATGAAATCCATGCCAAGCTTATCCCACTTCCATTCGGGTATCAACATAGGCTGTAGTAATCCGGCTGGCTTCTGATGCTCTGCCTTTACTCTCTGGCATACATCACCTACGACTACATACTCCGCAATATCCTTCTTCATACCAGTCCACCAGAAACGCTCCTTCAAATCCAAATACATCTTAGTGTTTCCAGGGTGAATCGAGTATGGTGAGTCATGAGCCTCCTGAAGTATTAACTTCCTGATCTTTGCATTATTGGGCACGTATACACGGTCCTCGAACCATAAGGTGTCGTGCTCATCCTTACGAAAACCTTTGGCCTTTCCTTTTCTCATCCTCTCTTTTACCTCAGCAATCTCTTTGTCATCCTTCTGAGCTTCACGGATCTTTCCCAACAATGTAGACTGAACTTCCATTGCTGCAGAAAACCTTTGGGAACAATCTCCAACCGAAGTTCCCTGAGATCCTCGGCTAACTCCTTTGGTAATCCTCCGCTTATGAGGGTATTCGTCCTTGTTTTATTTATGGTTGTGTCCTATTTCTCCACAAAGCTTGTATGCACAAGGTTTCTTCATATCCTTTCCATAAGGCCTCAACTTCTGGGACACAAGACGAGATCTTTGCAGAGTCAGCTTAAATTCTTCCCAAGTGGTTACTCTTTGCCATCGATTGATGGTTTGGTACATCCTCCAACAAGTAGGAGCAATTCTTACAAAGCACTGAAGAGCATGCTGGGTCATATCCTTTCCGGCTATAGTGTTATTCTTCATATGACCTTCCATGTTCTGAATCCGTTGGTCCGTCTCCAATTGAATCATCGGTCCAGAAAAATATGGGTTCATCTCCACTCATCCTCTATGGGGTCCATGGGTTTTGGGGTGGGATAAGAGAGAGAGAGAGAGAGAGAGAGGGATACACACAATACAAACAAAAGTTTTGAAAAGGCAGATTTTATTTGTGGCTGTCGGGAAAAACATCAAACAAATGACAGCTCACAAACGTCGCATCTAACATAGGTATAAAATAGGGGTTTCGTCTTCTAAGGGTCAATAAATCTTCAGAGTCGCCTAACTCTTCAAGTCTTGTTCATGTCTCCGATGGCTTCTTCCGATCATGCTTATCCTTCTAAAATTCTTTGGCTAGATTATCTCTGTTGACGTGAAATCTCTCGTGACGTCCTTTAATATTTCTGGTGTTGCATTCCAAACTTCTGGGTTTCATCAACCTCGACATGGACCATGATCCTACCGTCCTTCAGTTCATGACGAATCTTTGATGTCTCAAGGTTTTGCTCCTCTAGATTGGCTACTTTCAGCTTTTGGGTCCTGAGTTCTTCACGAAACGCTTCCTTATCAAATACTGCTTCTTGTAGGTCCATCTTAACTTCTTGATGTAACACTCCAGATCCTGGTGATACACCGGCTAAGGTTAAAACTTCATCTTGCTGATAGGTGCTCCATCAGCCTTCTGCCATCCAATCCTTCCATGCATATGCATGCTTAACTCAGCATGGTGACAATAGCATAAGCGAGCAATAACATCATGGATAGCCGTGTTTCCGCTCTTGTCATTTACATGAGTTATCAGTCCATAGTTGATATCTCCTGCCTTAGGGTTTTCTTGACAAAACTTTGAGTTTTTAATTAACTCTCCGTGTTCCGGTCTTTCCTCAACACACCTTGATCTCGGGTATTGACAGCTTCAATAGTCTTACAATTCCATAAGGGTAGCTTTTCCTAGGTCATACCCATCCGGAAAGTCTTCAGAGCCTTCAAACTCTCGTAGTCTTCGGAGTCTTCAACCGTTGCAGCTTCCATTCTTCTAATGCACAGTAAAATCTTCTTCATTCCGAATGGTCTTAGTTGTCCGGTATCTTGTACTTCTTGGAGTGGTCGCATCAGTCGAATCTTTCAGTGGTCAAAAGGGAAAAGTGGTATGGTCTCACTAAAAGGGAATATTTGAATAAGCTCGGAAGAGAAGAGAGGTAAAAGATCCTTTTGAAAAGAAAGTTGTAGAGAAAATCCTTCCTATTGGCTTGCCAGTTTCTAGGGGTCACGTCCTACACTCAACATGTGCTCTGATACCATCTTGTAGCGACCCGACCTCAGACGATCAAGTCTCTGTGCTTAAGTGTCATCCCTGGATCGGTATGCTGACACACACAGTACTCGAGGATTTATAACAAAGTAAATCTAATATAACGTAAATACTATTATCTCAATCCAAAAAGCGGAAGTAACAACAAGGTTGTGGATTCCCATCAACACCAACAGAAAACTTGAGTGTAGAAATCGTAACCCTAACGTATCACTTACTCGTCGTAAGAATCCTGCAACATGAGACGTTGCAGCCACAAGGGTCAGTACATTGAATGTACTGGCAAATTCACACCATAGAGAAATGATGAACAATGGCTATCACTACATGCATATATGGCTGGTGGAAAAGCTCTATGGTTATAAGGTTTTTGCGAAAAGCCAATTTTTCCCTACTGCAAAGGAATAAGTTTTATTTAACTACAAAGTTTGTTGAAAATATTGAGCAGGTAAACCCCCTCTCAATCCCAATTAAAAGTGATCATTAACAATCCAACAAATTATTTAAGTAGTGATGAGATCAACATGATAATCCAAGAACCAGATACTCCAGATGTCCATAACCGGGGACACGGCTAACCATGATTAGTTTGTACACTCTGCAGAGGTTTGTGCACTTTTCCCCACAAGACTCGATCTCCTCCGTTTGATTTCTCGCACTACATGATGTTTGAGAAACGGATGACCGAGACATAGTCTTTCAGAAGCGTTAGCACCTTACGATGGGTAGACCGTACCACATACATCCCCTACATCTGCTAGTCTACCACTATAAGACTTCACATGACTTAATCAATCCATAGTCTGCTAGAGCCCATAATAGCTTGTGGCTGCACACGGAAGTTTCTAGTATGAATAATCTCATGATCCCTTTGAGCCTGGGTGGCAGTCCATAGGAGAATCACACGGTACCCCGGGATTTCCAAAAAATACAGGCAATCACTGGGTACCCCAGGTGCCTCAATCCACCCAGATGTGTATTAAAGTTGCCACCTTAAGTTGAACCATTAATTAACAACCTCACATCTGTCATGGAATACTCTCAAAACCCAATCCACGTCTATGAGCATAGCATTTCAATATAAGCATAACGTAATAGTAGCTCCCAAGGTTTGAATGCAGGGCAATAGGTTCCTACCTCATCAACTACTTCCCAATACCCACATGTTATCAATTCCTAACCATGCAATGTTTGAGAGTGAAACTAATGCATAAAAACTGGGTATGAAAGGGATATGATCAAAGTGTGAACTTGCCTGTACTGTTGATGAAGATGATTCGCACTCAAAACTCTTGATAGTTCTACTCGTCATACTCCGGTCAATCTATCGTAAGCAAGCAATAGTAACGACACATAAGCAATCACTCAAAAGAAATCGAAGATAAGATCTCGGAAAACTTCGAAAACAGCCAAATAGCTCTTGCAACCGAAAACAATTTCTAACAGTACCAAAATTGGGTAGATTTGGCCTTATCAGAAAGTTTAGGTCAAGAGCTTTAATTTGCAAGAAGAATAAACTAAACCGGAGTTATAAAACTTAAGTCACGATAGAACGAAGTTCAATACAAATCTGATCTAATTCAATCTTTTAAAACATTAAAACATGTTTAACTTGATTATCTGGATAGATGAGATCATAACGAAGAAGTGGGCGTTGGTTTCGTTGAATTTGGACTAACGAGTAAAAAGTTGTGAGGGTTTGAAGATTAGGGACTAATCTGTAAATAAAGTCATCACAGATAGGTCCCTGGCCGAAATTAAAAAGATAAAGATAAAGACTAAATAATGAACGTTCATAACAGAACGCTAACGAACGAATCCGTTCGCTGCGATGAGCTAAACAGTGACCGTTCGCAAATTAACTGGATTATATATAAAAAACGGGTTTTACAGGAAACCAGAGAAACCGAAAAATAAACCGGTCTTAGCTTCGGTTTAGTACCGGCTCGCATCGGTTTGACCTCGACGGCGACGGCGGCTAGATTTGCGACGGAATCGACGGCGGCGGCTCTCCGGCGAGGCGGGGTAAGGCGGCATGGGCGGTGGCGGCGTGCGCAGCACGGTGCGGCAGTGAGCGGCGGCTTGCGGCGGCGGCAACGGCAGCTAGCTGGGCGGCGGCGGCGGATCGGCGAGAAGCGAGCGGCGGCGGGCGGCGAGATGCGGCGAGAAGAGAGGGGCGGGGCGGCGGATCTCGCCTTTTAAAGGGCGGGGTGAGGAGGTGGCGTGGAGGAGGGGGCGCGAGGCTGACGCGGAGTCCGGCCGGACTCCGGCTGGCGGCGGCGATGCTCGGGACTCCGTCCCGAGCTTGGGGGCAGTGTGGCGCGGCTGGGCTGCGGCCTGGCCCGGTTGGCGGGACCGGCCCAGTAAGAAACTTTTTTTTAAACAGAGAGAAAAGAAAAGAAAACACAAATAAAATAAAATATTATATAGGCATATAATATATCAAAATTTTCAGAAAATTATTTTCGACGACATGAACATTTTTCCAAAGTCAAATAAAATCCACACAAATTTAAATAAAGCAAAGAGTGCTACTGCTCTAATAAAATCCAATAAAAATCATTTTAAAAATACCAAAATGATTTCAAATTTATTACTCTCCAATTTTCTGTTGTAGGGAATCATGTTACCCTATTTTCCATATATTTTATTTTTGGAGAAAAATAATTTGAATAAAACCCAAATAACTCCAAAATGAAAATAATTTCCAAAAGGACTTTAAATTTGATCCTTTTAAACTCCCAACTCATATTTCATATATTTTGAAGAAGTCATTTTATCTTCTCTCATGAAAATCATTGAGTTGCTTGAAGTTTTCTGAATTTGAAAATATTTCCAAATAAAATTCAAATCTTTTCGAAACCCTTTTCATTTATTTAAAATGGAAGAAGTCATGTCATCTTCTCTCCACGGTTTTGTATTTGAAAAGTATTTGAATTCATGGAGATCAGAAAAGCAAAAGTGAAAGTTTGGGAAAGTCCTTTTATTCCCTCTCATTTAACTTTCAAACAGTTTCGAATTTCACTCAACTTCACACAAGCAACCACACCACAATCAAACAATCAATCAAATCTATCTATTTAGTATAACATTCCAAAATTTAGTGGGATGTTACAAGAGTCAAGACGAAAACGTGTGCCAACCCCTATGCATAAGTTCACAATGTTACAGAACCCACAAGTTGATCACCAAAACATACATCAAGTAGATCACGTGAATATCCCATTGTCACCACAGATGAGCACATGCAAGACATACATCAAGTATTCTCAAATCCTCAAAGACTCAATCTGATAAGATAACTTCAAAGGGAAAACTCAATCCATTACAAGAGAGTAGAGGGGGAGAAACATCATAAGATCCAACTATAATAGCAAAGCTCGCGATACATCAAGATCGTGCCAAATCAAGAACACGAGAGAGATAGATCAAACACATAGCTACTGGTACATACCCTCAGCCCCGAGGGTGAATTACTCCCTCCTCGTCATGGAGAGCGCCAGGATGATGAAGATGGCCACCGGAGAGGGATTCCCCCCTCCGGCAAGGTGCCGGAATGGGTCTAGATTGGTTTTCGGTGGCTACAGAGGCTTGCGGCGGCGAAACTCCCGATGTAGGTTATGTTTTGGAAGTTTGGGTATATATAGGAGGTGTTGGCATCGGGAACAAGTCAGGGGGGTCTCCGAGGCGGCCACGAGGTAGGGGGCACGCCCAGGGGGTAGGGCGCGCCCCCCACCCTCGTGGGTACCTGGGGACTCTTCTGGCCCATATCCAACGCTCAGTGGGCTTCTTCTGGTCCAAAAATAATCTCCGTCAAATTTCAGGTCAATTGGACTCTGTTGTGTTTTCCTTTTCTGCAATACTTAAAAACAACGAAAAAACAAAAACTAGCACTGGGCTCTAGGTTAATAGGTTAGTCCCAAAATTCATATAAAATAGCATATAAATGCATATAAAACATCCTAGATGGATAATATAATAGCATGGAACAATCAAAAATTATAGATTCGTTGGAGACGTATCAAGTATTCAACCCAAATTTATTGATTCGACACAAGGGGAGCCAAAGAATATTCTCAAGTATTAGCAGCCGAGTTGTCAATTCAACCACACTTGAAAGACTTAATATCTGCAGCGATGTACTTAGTAGCAAAGTGATACGTCTCCAACGTATCTATAATTTTTGATTGTTCCATGCTATTATATTATCTGTTTTGGATGTTTAATGGGCTTTATAATGCTCTTTTATATTATTTTTGGGACTAACCTATTAACCGGAGGCCCAGTGCCAGTTGCTGTTTTTTTGCCTATTTCAGTGTTATATAGAAAAGGAATATCAGACGGAATCCAAACGGAACGAAACCTTCGCGAGGATCCTTCTTGGAACAAATGCAATCCAGGAGACTTGGAGTGGAAGTCAGAGACGCAACGAGGCGGCCACGAGGCAGGAGAGCGCGCCCAGGGGGTAGGCGCGCCCCCACCCTCGTGGGCCCCTCGTAGCTCCATCGACCTACTTCTTTCGCCTATATATACTCTTATACCCTGAAAACATCCAGGGGAGCCACGAAGCCACTTTTCCACCGCCACAACCTTCTGTACCCATGAGATCCCATCTTGGGGCCTTTTTCGGCGATCTGCTGGAGGGGGATTCGATCACGAAGGGCTTCTACATCAACACCATAGCCTCTCCGATGATGTGTGAGTAGTTTACCACAGACCTTCGGGTCCATAGTTATTAGCTAGATGGCTTCTTCTCTCTTTTTGGTTCTCAATACAAAGTTCTCCTCGATGTTCTTGGAGATCTATTCGATGTAATACTTTTTGCGATGTGTTTGTCGAGATCCGATCAAGATTATCTATGAACAATATTTGATTCTTCTCTGAATTCTTATATGCATGATTTGATATCTTTACAAGTCTCTTCGAATTATCGGTTTAGTTTGGCCTACTAGATTGATCTTTCTTGCAATGGGAGAAGTGCTTAGCTTTGGGTTCAATCTCGCGGTGCTCGATCCCAGTGATAGAAAGGGAACCGACGCGTATTGTATTGTTGCCATCGAGGATAAAAAGACGGGGTTTATATCATATTGCTTGAGTTTATCCCTCTACATCATGTCATCTTGCTTAATGCGTTACTCCGTTCTTATGAACTTAATACTCTAGATGCATGCTGGATAGCAGTCGATGTGTGGAGTAATAGTAGTAGATGCAGAATCGTTTCGTTCTACTTGACACTGACGTGATGCCTATGTTCGTGATCATGCCTAGATATTCTCATAATTATGTGCTTTTCTATCAATTGCTCGGCAGTAATTTGTTCACCCACCGTAATATATGCTATCATGAGAGAAGCCACTAGTGAAACCTATGGCCCCCGGGTCTACTTTACATCATATAAGTTTCCGATCTATAATTCTAGTTTACTATTTATTTTGCAATCTTTACTTTTCAATCTATACACCAAAAATAACAAAAATATTTATCTTATTATCTTTATCAGATCTCACTTCTGCAAGTGGCCGTGAAGGGATTGACAACCCCTTTATCGCGTTGGTTGCAAGGTTCTTGATTGTTTGTGCAGGTACTAGGCGATTTGCGTGTAGTCTCCTACTGGATTGATACCTTGGTTCTAAAAAACTGGGGGAAATACTTACGCTACTTTGCAACATCACCCTTTTCTCTTCAAGGGAAAACCAACACATGCTCAAGAGGTAGCAAGAAGGATTTCTGGCGCCGTTGCCGGGGAGATCTACGCTCAAGTCAAGACATACCAAGTACCCATCACAAACTCTTATCCCTCGCATTACATTATTTGCCATTTGCCTCTCGTTTTCCTCTCCCCCACTTCACCTTTGCCGTTTTATTCGCCCTTTTCCGTTCGTCTCTTTTTGGTTTCTTCTTGTGTGTCCGTGTGTTAGATCGTTTGTTTCTCCGTCATGGCTAGTCCTTCTATCATTGTTAGTACTCTCGATAATGAAGTTCTTAATTTTAAACAAAGGGAGGGAGAAAATCTAAAAGATGCTTGGTATAGAATTTGCAATGCTCAGAATAGATCCACTAGGAAGCAATCTACTTCCGTTCTTCTTCGAAATTTTTATGTAGGCATCACTCCTTGGAACAGATATATTCTTGATACCATTACCAGAGGGAATTTCTTGGGTAGCCATACTTTTGATTCTTATAATGCTATGATAGATTTGTTTGGGCCACCACCTCTTTTGGTTAATGGAACCATTTTAACTTTGGAACATGTGATGCAAAGGCTTGAAATTATTGAAAATAAAGTTGCCACTTTAGAGTTGATTGAGAATTTGGATAAAAAGATCGACAACCAAATTACCCAATATGGATCTAAGGTAGGAGTTACTCTGAATTTTTTTAGAGAAAAAGAACCCATAGTTAATGAAAAGATAGATCAAGATTCCACTAGAATTGATAAACTTGAGGATATTATTACCAACTTAGGGTCTGCCTTTTCTGCCGTGAGAAACACTTCAAACCCTCCTCCTACCAAAGTTGCCAAGTTTATGTATGTTCCTAAAAATAAGGGTGAATCTTCTAGTAAGAAGAATGAAGATCTCAAATCAATAAATGTTCACCCCAACTTTTTCGCTATCATTAAGGAACCTTTTGATACAAATGAATTTCTTGATTTCTTGCCTAGGAGTTTGATCATCAATAAAAATAAAGAAACTCCTAAGGGTTATAAGTGTTCAATTGACGAATTGAATACCAAAGATGACAATACCTAGATCTATTCTTGTTTTTATGCCTAGCTAGGGGCGTTAAACGATAGCGCTTGTTGGGAGGCAACCCAATTTTATTTTTGTTCCTTGATTTTTGTTCCTTTTTAGTAATAAATAATTCATCTAGCCTCTTTTTAGATGTGGTTTTATGTTTTAGTTAGTGTTTGTGCCAAGTAGAACCTTTGGGAAGACTTGGGTGAAGTCTTTGCGATCTTGCTGTAAAAAATAGAAACTTTAGCGCTCACGAGATTAGCTGCCATTTTTTTTACTGGAGAGTGCTTTTAGGTTTATTCGTTTTGCAGATGATTAATACATAAATTCCTCACGTCCACCAATTTATTTCAGAATTTTTGGAGTTCCAGAAGTATACGTTTGATACAGATTACTACAGACTGTTCTGTTTTTGACAGATTCTGTTTTTCGTGTGTTGTTTGTTTATTTTGATGAATCTATGGCTAGTATCAGGGGGTATGAACCATAGAGAAGTTGGAATACAGTAGGTTTAACACCAATATAAATAAATAATGAGTTCATTACAGTACCTTAAAGTGGTGGTTTGTTTTCTTACACTAACGGAGCTCATGAGATTTTCTGTTTAAGTTTTGTGTTGTGAAGTTTCCAAGTTTTGGGGTAAAGATTTGATGGATTTTGGAATAAGGAGTGGCAAGAGCCTAAGCTTGGGGATGCCCAAGGCACCCAAGGTAAAATTCAAGGACAACCAAAAGCCTAAGCTTGGGGATGCCCCGGAAGGCATCCCCTCTTTCGTCTTCGTCTATCGGTAACTTTACTTGAGGCTATATTTCTATTCACCACATGATATGTGTTTTGCTTGGAGCGTCTTGTATGATTTGAGTATTTGCTTTTTAGTTACCACAATCATCCTTGCTGTACACACCTTTTGGGAGAGACACACATGAATCGGAATTTATTAGAATACTCTATGTGCTTCACTTATATCTTTTGAGCTAGATAATTTTGCTCTAGTGCTTCACTTATATCTTTTTAGAGCACGATGGTGGTTTTATTTTATAGAAATTATTGATCTCTCATGCTTCACTTATATTATTTTGAGAGTCTTTTAGAACAGCATGGTAATTTGCTTTGGCTATAAAATTAGTCCTAATATGATGGGCATCCAAGATGGGTATAATAAAAACTTCCATATAGAGTGCATTGAATACTATGAGAAGTTTGATACTTGATGATTGTTTTGAGATATGAAGATGGTAATATTCGAGTAGTGCTAGTTGAGTAATTGTGAATTTGAGAAATACTTGTGTTGAGGTTTGCAAGTCCCGTATCATGCACGTATGGTAATCGTTGTGTGACAAATTTGAAGCATGAGGTGTTCTTTGATTGCTTTCCTTATGAGTGGCGGTCGGGGACGAGCGATGGTATTTTCCTACCAATCTATCCCCATAGGAGCATGCACGTAGTGCTCGGTTTTGACGACTTGTAGATTTTTGCAATAAGTATGTGAGTTCATTATGACTAATGTTAAGTCCATGGATTATACGCACTCTCACCCTTCCATCATTGCTAGCGTCCTCGGTACCGTGCATTGCCCTTTCTCACCTTGAGAGTTGGTGCAAACTTCTCCGGTCCATCCAAATCCCGTGATATGATACGCTCTATCACACATAAGCCTCCTTATATCTTCCACAAAACAGCCACCATACCTACCTACTATGGCAGTTCCATAGCCATTCCGAGATATATTGCCATGCAACTTTCCACCGTTCCGTTTATTATGACATGCTTCATCATTGTCATATTGCCTTGCATGATCATGTAGTTGACATCGTATTTGTGGCAAGGCCACCATGCATAATTTTTCATACATGTCACTCTTGATTCATTGCCCATCCCGGTACACCACCGGAGGCACTCATATAGAGTCATATTTTGTGTTGGGGAACGTAGCAGAAATTCAAAATTTTCCTACGTGTCACCAAGATCAATCTAGGAGATGCTAGCAATGAGAGGGGAGGAGTGCATCTACATACCCTTGTAGATCGCGAGCGGAAGCGTTCAAGAGAACGGGGTTGATGGAGTCGTACTCATCGTGATCCAAATCACCGATGATCCTAGCGCCGAACGGACGGCACCTCCGCGTTCAACACACGTACGGAGCAGAGACGTCTCCTCCTTCTTGATCCAGCAAGGGGGGAGGAGAAGTTGATGGAGATCCAGCAGGACGACGACGTCCTGGTGGAAGTAGCGGGATCCCGGCAGGGCTTCGCCAAGCGCAAGCGGGGAGGAAGAGGTGTCACGGGAGGGAGGGAGGCCCCAGGGCTTGGGGTGCTGCTCCCATGCGCCTCCCCACTATATATAGGGGTGGAGGGGGCTGGTTTCTTGCCCTCCAAGTCCATTGGGGCGTTGGCAAAGGTGGGGGAAAGAAATCCCATCATTTCCCTTCCCCACCGATTGTTATCCCCCTTTTTTAGGGATCTTGATCTTATCCCTTCGAGATATGATCTTATTCCTTCTAAGGTGGGATCTGGGTGCGCCTTGACCAGGGGTGTGGGGCCTTGCCCCCACTACCCACGTTCATGTGGGTCCCCCCATGCAGGTGGGCCCCACTTCAGAACCTTCTAGAACCTTCCAGGTACAATACCGAAAAATCCCGAACATTTTCCGGTGGCCAAAATAGGACTTCCCATATATAAATCTTTACCTCCGGACCATTCCGGAACTCCTCGTGACGTGCGGGATCTTATCCGGGACTCCGAACAACTTTCGGTTAACCGCATACTAATATCTCTACAACTCTAGCGACACCGAACCTTAAGTGTGTAGATCCTACGGGTTCGGGAGACATGTAGACATGTAACATCCCAAATTTTCAATTTGGTATGTTATACATAGAGCATCTTTGCATATCATGTTTTAATTGCATTTTGACAAATCCTCGATAAATCCTAAGCAACTCAAGGACCCTCGGAGAGAGTTGGGGATTTTCTCAAATTTTCATATTTGATTTTCATCAAATAATAAGATGAGGATTTTGGTTTTAATTATTTTCTCTCCGGAAAAATATTTCATTTTAATAATAAACGAGAGGAGAAAATATGAGTTCTCCAAAACAATTGAAATACTGGAGAAAAAGTGTTAAAATCATTTATTGGAATTTATTCGGATTTTATTTGCAATTTTAATTGCATTAAAAATATTGCATGTTTTCAAAAAAACTATTTTGTGTTAAAAAAATGTTCACCCTATTCTAGATTTTCTAACTAGACGGGGAAAATTTGTTTTATCTTTTTTGGACTTTTATTTATTTTTCTACGAATTATTTTCCACGGAATGTTTTAAAAAAAATGCACTGCGCCCGACTGGGCCGAGCCCAGCCGAGCCGCAGGCCGGCCCGCCCGCGTCGTCCTCCTCGCGCACGGGAGCCGCCGCCGCCGGAGTCCGAGCCCCGCACGCCCCCGCCGGCTTGCCCCTTCCCCAAGCCACCGGAGCCCCCCTCCTATTTATACCCCCGCACCCCCCTCCTCTCACCTCACCCCGCCGCCGCCCGCCTTGCCCCGCACCCGCCGCCGCCGGAGCCGAGCACGGGAGCCGCCGCCGTCGCCG